>NC_091950.1:103264991-103872796 GCF_031021105.1 Erythrolamprus reginae | reverse complement strand
CAAAATTCTGCTATCTGCTTTCTGCTAACTGAGCAGGGGGCAATATTAAAAAGTAAAGTAATTTTGTTTTAAAACCTCTGGAACAAATGGCAGTACATTTCTTCGTAGATCTCTTTTAGTAATTCTAGATTAAAGGTCTATCAACAAAGCAGTGACCTAATACATTAACATTAAAGCTGATTAAACGCACTACATTAAGCAGGGTCTATTACTGAGATTAATAATTTTGTAGACTTTCTAAGTTGGTTACTAATCATCATGGTTTGTATTCTGTATTGTCCCAACATTTATTATTAATTGGTAACTGAATGAAATTACATAAGGAAATTCAAAATCAGACAAGCAAATAAACTCTTTCTTTTAACTCTATATTTACACTTAAATATAAAAATTAGGAAGTTGTGATGAAAAGGAAAGTGAACCCATTATTTGCTATATGGTGTTTTTTCCAAAACCCAGAAGTAAATGCTGATTTCCAGCAAAATCATAGTAAATCATAGTCACATTACTGACAGATGCTTCAGATATCTGTAAATGTGAGCTGGCTGCTTAGCACCCAAAATGTGATTACATTACCAAGAGAGATGGTTGTCACCATCAGAACTTTGAAAACAGGTTTTTAGTATCTCTTTTTTTTTTTGGGGGGGGGGGGGGGGGGGTTGAAAAATTTCTAAGCAATCAGTTGTAAGTCAAGGACTATCTGTAGGTCATTAAAATAGTTCATGAATTCTTGATTCATGGGAGATTCTTGATCCTTATCTAAATCTAAAGTTTTCTTTTTAAATACTATTAACTTTCCTTAAGAAACATACTGGAAGGTACTAATGACTTTGCAAAGAAACATGCTTTATGATCTCAATTCACAAGTTCTAAAATTAAGCCAAGCTTATTATTTTTTTCCTTTTGAACTCCTTTCTACTTGAATCTATGAACAGAATCTTGTCTGTATTGTGTGCACGTTATATTATTAGTAGAATCTTTTGTATTGTTTACGAGCTTCTCTGTTGGATTGGTTTACTTCTTGATACTGATTTATTCATTTCATTTTTAAGACTGGCGTATTAGCAATGACAGCAAAGAGTAATTGGCAACTACAAATAAAATAATATCAAATGAATTCTAGTTTATTTCATCATATTTAATATTTTAAATCATATAAATTACAATTTATTGTTTTTGATTAAGCAGGAACCCTGGTGGTACAGTAGTTAGAATGTAGTATATTGCAGGCTAAGTCTGTCCAGAGCCTGAAATTCAATCCTGAAGGGACTCGAGGTTGACTCAACCTTCCATCTTTCTGAGGTTGGTAAAATGACGACTCAGATTGTTGGGAACAATGTGCCAAAAATGCTGATATTGTGAACTACCCAGAGACTGCTGTACTATAAAGCACTATGGATTGGTATATAAGGCTAATTGCTATTGCTATGATAAGCCAATGCAAATGAAAATACAGCCTTTTATGTTAGAGTCGGCATTTCCTTAATTAGCACTGGAGAATTTATTTTCATTTTTAATATGCTGTGAGAGACATTTTAAATGAGAGCAATATTTTATGTATTTCCTCAGAATCTCTGAGTCTCTGTGCTTACTTCCTTTCTTGAGAATAGTCTTGTTGAATCAAACTGAGGGCCACCTATCCAGTATTTCATCTCATAGGGTGGCCCATAAGATAAGTCGAGAAAGTCCATAACAACTTATCAAAGCAACTCTCCTCTCCCATTTTTGCTTCCACACACCTAGTATAAATAGATTCAATGTCCAACTTCCATGTCAGGAGGGAGCACACAATCATTAAAATAGTAGCCACTAGACATATTATCTAATAAATTTCTTTACATTAGTTTCTTTTTGAGGTAATCTAAATTAGCAAGCAACGTCTCATCTCGTGGGAATGTATTGGTTACAGACTGTGTAGAGAAATACTTCAGGCTAGGTTTAAATGTCTTATTACTGAGTTCCATGAAATAACTTGAATTGTCAGCTTCCTTGATGATTGCTCATGCCAGGGCATGACATCCAGTGGATTTGAAATGTGTTAATTAATTAGCTAATTGGCCTAATTGGAAAACTATTAAATGTTCTGTAACTTGATATCATAAATACAAGTCCCAGGATCCCTACCAGCATTGTCAAAATTAGAGAGTTGCATAATTATTACTAAAAGTTATATAGAATCTTTGGCTATTGTAAATGGTTGTGCTATGTGCCTCCCTGCAGTCACATGATCACACATCGGGTTGGTCCAATTTGCAGCCAGTTCCACAGTCACTTGACCATGATTTGTGATGTTTGGGCCATTTTCTGGCAAAAAAATGCATTCATTTTATTGGTTTTACTTCGTGACTGGTGTTTGCTTAATAATCGCAATGTTCACTGAACTGTGGCATCCAGTTGATGATCAGTGCAGAAAAAGCCAGATAATTATTTCTGCTCATATGGAAGCCTCAAATTAACTATCTACAACTGTATTTCCAGTTTCAGTTATGGTTGTGAGGACAATAAATGAATGAACGAATAAAACTAATTGACTCTTATGGTTGATAAGAATATGAAAAAAATAAAACTGATGTTTTAGAGCTGTCTAGATAATTAAATGCTAAAAATTGCTTTGCAGGATCTTTCCTGTCAAAATCAATAACCTGTGTGTGTAAATTTCCATTTCCTTTTATATAATTATTCTGATACTCTTGAGAGCCTATGATGATTAGACTGGTAGTAGAAAGATTCATGAATAAATCCTCACTTGATGGTGGGACTTGTTGAGAGAGCAGGCCAATGACTTACCGGCCAAACCTACTTCATAGGTCAATGTTCAAAGGATCAGATGAAAGATGGGCCAACATGTGCTCCCTTGAACTATTTAGAAGAAATATATGATATAGTAACTAAGATTTAGAAAACTTGACATACCGTATTTTTCAGAGTATAAGACGCACATTTTTATTCCCCAAAAGAGGGTGAAAACTTGAGTGCATCTTACACAATGTATAAGAATGTAGCCACATCCACCCTTTGGCCTCTGTTTCCCAGCAGTTTACCTCCTTGCAGCAAACAGAACATAGCTTGTTAAGCCAAGCAACTCATTATCAGCTTCCCGGCTCAGCTGGCTGAGGCTGCAAGGCAAGCCATGTGCTAAAATGAAAATTAAACTAAAGTGCAGTTTTAGCTGCAAGGAGGCAAATTGTGAGATGTTATTTTCTTGTGCTAATTAGTTGCTGAATCTGGATGCAAGGAGCTAGGTAATAATTATAAATGTCTACAGAATGTTCAAATTATTAGGCTTATTTTTTAAAGACTGCTTTATTATTGTTCTAGACAACTTACCAAAATGAATAAACTTTTTTAAAAAAATAAATGGTTGATTTGGAGAGGCCCAGTGCTATTGTAGCTTCTTTTAAATAATAGAGAATATTGTATACTTCCAGAAAGCCACATCAGTTTTAAAGGTATGTAAAGGTATAATCTGAAATGTAACAATGTCCTCTTTTAGTATTAAGATAAGGCAGCTGAGTTAAACCCTGACTTAGTCATGTTTGGAGTAGATCTATTTAAATAATTGGGAGGATTTAGTGTGATTACATTTAAGAAAACATTTTGGCATTAATATACTGCTCCGAGTCCTTGGAGAAGGGCAGCATACAAATCAAATCAAATCAAATAAATAAATAAATGTACATTTCTCCAATTCTTTGCTATTTCTATGGGCCAGGCATACATGCATAGAAATGCACAGCAAACAGTGTATATCCTGTTTGTACAGTACAGTGTATATACAGTGTACAGTAGCTAATATTTTCCAGATACCTGCCAATAGTAGGAACTTCACTAAAAAACAGTATAATATAAATGTTTTTGGAAATATCAGTTACAAGATTCCATGGTTGTGTTTATGTTGTAGAAATTGAGGAAAGTAACCATGGAAATCTGTTTGAAATCCAATTATTTATATTGTTTATACACATTTTTGGCAGCATGTAAGTGAACTATCAAACTGTGTTTTGGAAAATTGTAAATAAATGCTGTGCTAGCATATTCCAATTATTTATGACATTCATAATGTAATTTGTAACAGGCTCCTTAATAAAAGTATGCTTACTTCCATGCCTGAGTCAGGAAATTATGATGTGAGCAATCTCTCCAAAAACCTACAAGTTCTTTCCTATTTTGATGGGTTCTGTCAAGTTATAGTTTGTTATCTTATTTGTAGAATGTATATCCCTTCAAAATGTATCACAAATGCATAAAATCCAATATACTGTGAATTATAGTAATCAAGAAAACAAAATTACAACATTTCCTCCATGCTGCTTTTTTGGCATTGTGATAATGTAGCTTGTTGCTTTTTTTAGTTGCTTCATCTCTTGTTTCCAAGATACAGTGATACCTTGTCTTACGAAGGTTTGTAAGGTGAAAAGTTCGTAAGACGAAACAATGTTTCCCATAGGAATCAATGTAAAAGCGAATAATGTGTGCAAATCCTTCAGGAAAATCCCAAACTTTAGAAGGGAGGCGAACGGAGGGCAGGGAGGAGCGAAAGGGGACGGGTGGAATAAGCAAGGTTAGCGGAAAGGGTAAGTGGAAAGGAAGAAAGGCAAGGGGGGCGCACCTCCCTTTTCTTTCTTCAAACACACCCTTTCATTACCTCTGCAAGCATTCCGTTCTCCTTGCTTTTTTAAATCAAACTCTTTCGCTCTCTCCAAGTCACCCCTCCCTTTTCTTTCTTCAAAACACACCCTTTCAGTGCCTCTGCAAGCACTCCAGTTCTCCTTGCTTCCTTCACACAAACCCTGGCAACAGAAGTCTGGAGGCGGGGCATCCCAGCAGCTGCGGCTTGTGTTCGTAAGGTGAAAATAGTTCAGAAGAAGAGACAAAAAAAATCTTAAACATCGGGTTCGTATCTCAAAAAGTTCTTTAGAAGAGGCGTTCGTAAGACGAGGTACCACTGTATTTGATATTGTCTTCAATAGACAATCATTGCAGTGTATCTTACTGTTGTTGATTTTTTGTGTAGGGGGGAAGGAATGAGTCATCTGTCAGTACATTGCATCAATAGTGGGTTCCTACTGATGCTCTAGAAGACTCTGTTCTGGTAGTGGCTGCCAGATTGTGCAATTTGTGTGTGACCTCTCCAGTGCCGTCTTCGCTGGAACGTCAGGCGGCACCATTTTTTTCCTGAATTTTTGGCCCTTGTGTTGCTTCCTGAAGCAAAATCTCACAAGGAGACACGAGCCCGTGTGAGATTTTTGCATGCACTGAAGCAAAAAAAAATCACAGAAGTCATGCACGGGCGAGTGTCCCCTTGTGAGATTTTGGCGTGTTTTTGCTTTCTGCATATGTGCGGAAGCACAATCACGTAAGGGATGTGCGCCAGTGTAACCCGCTGCTGCATTGCATGTACCTCCTACGACTGACAAGACGGTGCAGAAGTTGATGATAAATTAATAGCTTGCCACACTATCTATAGAAGACCTGATGTTTATGGGAACTTAGAATGCAATACTGTAGGCTAACTCATTGCTCACTCCAGAAGTTCAATTCTTAGCACCTCAAGGTTGACTCGGCCTTCCATTCTTCTGAGATAAATAAAATGAGGACCCAGATTTGGGGGGCAGTATGTTGACTCTCTAAACTGCTTAGAAAGGGCTGTAATGCATTATGAAGTGGTATACAAGTCTAAGTGATATTGTTATTGCTACTTAGCGGAGTAAGGGATGTGATTCCATTGATTGGTAGTAGTTGCATGCTAATCCAGTGAATTGTTATAAATGGTGAGATGAATGGTGTATAAATTAAATAAAGGAAGAACAAGAGAAGAGTTTTGAGGAAAATATACAATATTCTTTATGAATGCAATGTAGAAAAAATATTCCATTGTGTGACATGAATGAATTGTTAATGAGATAAGAATGTAGAAAATAAATGATTGGGAGGTCCATGAATGAATGTGAATAGAGACTGGCTGGAAATGAGAAAAATAACAATTGTTCCTGCAAAAAAAAAAAGTGAAATATATAATGGGTATAGTGAGAAAATAAGAGTGAAATATATAATGGGTATAGTGAAATATATAATGGGTATAGTGAGAATAAGACAGGAAGAGCAAAGAGCATTAAATTTGAAAGAGGGAGATAAAAGCTGAACCACGTTGATGGAAATAAAACATGAACATTGTAAAAGCGCTAAACAGGAAATCTAAATGGCATTAAAAATAAAAGCAATATAATGATTTGAGACAAAAGTATATCAGAAATGTGTGTAGGAATGATAGTGGTATGAAGAGAGGAATTGAAACAGATGATAAAAATGTTAATGTTGAAGAAAAAAAATGAGTAAAAGGAAGTCATAAAAGCTGTGAGTGTTGAAAAATATTAAACCTGCAGATTAGATTATGTTCCTGAAGAAGTATTGAAGTATGTATGTGATTTGCTTATACAGTACTCTGTGTGACTTGTTTAATGATTACATGAAGACACCATCTGTGCTTGATAATCAGAAAGACACTGACATTATCACTAAGAAATATGAGTGTGACAAAGTTAGTTTCGTACTCATTTTTTAAAAGATAAATATATGATTTGACATGAACTTGGAAATGTTTTACATGAATATAAAGTTAGAAGAAGTTGCCAAATGTGATAAGAAAGCTATAAGTTGGAGGTAGAGGATGCTTGTGCATAAATTGAATGCAAATAATATAAATTATGTCAATTGTCCATACTGCTTTGGAAACACCAGACTTTGTGATTGTTTGGAGTGAAGTCTGAAGTAAAACTTCCTCTCTTATATCCAAATTTGATAGAAAGAAGATACAGAAGTTTCACTATACAAGGACTTTTTGTTTGAGTTGGAGATGTGTCTGTTGGGGATGTGAAAATGAAAATACTTGTTTGGTTCCTGTTTGGGAAATCTGTATAATTTGTAGCAAATACTTGATGAAGTATATGATGCAATGAAGAGAATAGATCTAAAAATTAATATACCAAAGGCAATAACAACAACAACAACAACAATAATAATACATTAAGTATTGTCAAGTATAATAGTAATGTTAAATATTACAAATTATTTAAACATAGTAAAAAAACCAGATCAATGGTTTTGAATTTAGGTACCTCACTTGCTAGAATGTTTAATGAAAAATAGGAATTATGAAAGGGATGGAGACATTTTAAGATGCAACTCCTGACCGTTGGTAATACGTATATAGCCTGTTGTGAGAAATTAATGCTTATCAAAAGTAGCAAAAATTGCTATCATAGGTATGCTTTTGCCACTGGGTCATATTGTGGTGAGATTATATATATCAGGGGAAATATCAAAGTACATTGAATGCAGTAGAAGTAGCATTATAAATGGGTGTGATAGAAAAGGAAGAGATGGTTACAAGAGATGGATGGTGAGTAAATATGAACTATGGTAATACAAAAAAAATGAGTGACCATTGTATTTAATTAAGTTGATGGTAGAGAAAGTATGGTTGACCATTGAATGAAATAACATATGAAGAACAAAGAGTGGATAAAGGAGAAAAGAAACACCAATAAAGTTCTGAGTGGGTAAAGTTGATGAGGATTTCAGAAATAAAGAACATTTTGAAGATCTCAAGGCAGCTTATAAAGCAATGTACTTAAGGTGTGGAAATAAGGACAATGTATAGGATTATACAGTAGGTATGCAATCAAGTATCAGCCAGCTCTGAAAGGCAAATATCAAGAGCCCACAGTAAAAGAACAAAAGCTACAAGCAGTGGACCAATTGGCAGCACCCACTCCCGTGTTGGGACAATTAACATTGAGGTCAACTGCAGAATCGCCAAAGCAAGCTCTGCATTCGGAGACTAATGAACAATGGAACTGACATGGAATAAGCCTTGCTACACAGTTCAAAGTCTACTGAGCAGTAGTGCTAACTACCTGTTGTATGCCAGTGAGACTTGGACTGTATACAGGAGACATGCTAGGCAATTGAACCACTTCCACGTGACCTACTTCCATAGAATCCTGAGGATCTGGTGGCAGGATAAGGTGCCTGACACTAAGGTCCTCTCCAGAGCAGGTCTGCCATCAATTCCCACTCTGCTGATGAAAGCCCAGATCCTGCTGGGCAGGCCATGTTGCTAGGATGCCAGAACTTCGCATCCCTAAACAGCTCCTCTATGGTGAGCTATCTAAAGGATCGCCTGGAGGACAAAGAAAGCATTACAAAGACACATTGAAAGCCTCCTTCAAGTCCCTCGATATCGACACCATCTCCTGGGAAAGCCTGGCACAAGATCGGTCAACGTGGCGCATGCTGATCCACCAAGGCTGCCACACATCTGAGGCCAGGAGTAGAAAAATGAGCACTCCGCAAAGCCAGGGCTGCAAATGCAAATGCTGTGACAATGGTGTCCACACATGTCTGCCCAACGCGTGGCAGAACATTTTGTGTCCATATAGTCCTTACCAGCCACTTGTGGACACATCATGTACAACCTGCAACCCATTAGATGTCAAGGTCCTCAAACACGGTGGACGAACATCATCATGCAGGAATAGCAAACAGTGTTGGTGTCAACTAAATTTAAGTATTTATTTCATGTCTTTAATTTCTTTGATTCCTATTCCTTACTCCCTTTATGCATTTTACATAATGTAGCTAGCTGTAAAATAAAATAGTATGGTGTATTTTTATGAAAGTGTTTAGTAAGTCTGTGCAAACCATTTCATGAAGCGTTTTCCTCAAGCAATGTACCTCTCTGAATTGTTCCTCAAAGCCAAGAAGCAGCTGCAGCCTGTCAGAAGTTTGATATGATTCTCCGTACTGAAGGAGCGGGTCCAGCAGTCACATGGGTTGCTCATGTCCAATCCGGTGGAACTGAGCCTAGTGTTAAAAAAGCTTGCCGGATCCGCCCCTTCCCCAGAATTCGCTCAGTTCGCATATCCTGCGGTTGTATTGTGATAGCTCGTTCAACATTCTAACACCTTCCCTTCGATCTTTTCCTTCAAAAGTAGTAAGAATTGTTTTATCCTTATTATTTACTTGCACTAATAGCGCCAGCCGTTTCTGGCTCGGCTTTTTTCCTTTGGAGAAGTTGCGGTTTCGTTTCCCCCCGGCGGTTTTGCCGTTTACGATTCCCGCTGCCGCTTGTGGATTCCTTTAATCCTTTGGCCTGGAGGTCTTGGTGCAAGTATTGATTCATTGATTCATTATTGTATTATTATTTAAGGGCTAAAAAAATTAAAATACCTCCTGCGGAGTGAGACGCCTTTCTAGTCTCCTGGACTTAGTCGATCGCTTCCCCTTTAAGAATCTTACGGAGCGATTTTTCGGCGCGAAGGCCTTCGCGCCCTTTTTAAATTTAGGCCTCTCGTGTTGGCCTCCTGCCAGCCGCGTAGGCCTCAGTCCACCGCGTGGATCCCGGAGTGGGCTTTGGGACGCTCAGGCTTAATTCTCCACCGGCTAAGCCTCCAACCAGAGTGCCTTGGTTTACTTTAATTAGAAAGTTTAGGGAGGCTGGCCCCGCTGGATTTGGGGACACGAACTCTGGGTTTGCCCAGATTGCCCTCAAGTCTCAGCAGCTCCGAGGCCTCGGAGCAGGATCCATTCCTCTTGGGAAGTCCTTGAAATTCTTCTCCCTAATTATTCAGTTATTGGCTCAGCCTTGTCTTCTGTTAATTGTCAGACTATGGCTACTTTTCCCAAGAGAGGCACAACTAAAGGTCCCAGAGAGGCCAGGCCTACAGGCGATGAGATTATCAGTATTCCCCAGGCCTCCTCCTCCTCTTCTCCAGGGGCCCGCCCCTCGACCAAGGTCACCAGGGCTGAGAAGAGAAGGGACCTAGCCCTACAAAGAATCCATGACAAATCAGCAAAACGTTTGAAAGTACAGGCCCAAGTACTCAGCAGTCAAGACCCCCCAGAGGCTTCTAGTCTGCCTCCTTCTGGGGTCCCTGTGTTATCTCTGGATGAGCCTAACCTAGACAGACCCCAACCTAACCTATGGGGAATAGGTCCAGAGGAACCAGATATTATTGAAGATTCCCCCCAGCCAGGATCCTCCCAGGCCTTCAGGGATTCTTCTGCCATTCCTGCTGATATTTCTAGTTTACCTCCTGAATTCCAATCTATTTTTTCTGTGTTGTCCAAGGCCATTGATGCCAAACTCTCTACCATCAATGAGCTTCCCTTACCTCCTCCACCTCCTCGTCCCTCCCGCCCCTTGGGTTCTTCCCCAGCGGTTAGAGCTCCTATTCAGGATGATTCAGATTCCTCTCAGGACGAATATGAGGATATGGAGGAGGATGAGGATCCCTTCCAAGGTCTCTCAGATGATGAGGAATCCCAAATAAAGGTTCCTTCTCCAATTACTATTTTTCCTTCTCAATTGTTCAAATCTCTCCTCCTCAAAGCTAGAATTTCTACGGGATTAGCGGCCCAGGAGAAACAGGCCTCCACATCCACTGATCCCCCGGAGGAGAATTTACCTTACTTCACAGAGGAACAGGAGGATAATGAGGTAATTCCTATGCCTAAATTGTTTAAAGATGCTTTACTTAAACAGTGGGATTTCCCAGCCTCTGGCCTTAATCCCTCTACCAAGGACAGGAAATTGTACAAACTTTCCTCTTCCTATGAGGAGCTCCTATCCTTTCCTAAACCGGATGAACCTGTCAAGATCCTTCACTCGGCGGCGGCTGTGCCAGGCGAAGCAGAGGAAGTCCTCCGCCCAGAGGACAAGCGGATTGAACAAATGCTCAAAAGAGGATTCACCGCAGATTCCTGGGCCATTAAAAGTTCTGCAGCGGCTTCCGTTTTCTCCAGAGCCATGCTTCTGTGGCTTCGCCAACTTCAACAGCATATTCCTCCCGATGACTTGAGAGGTCAACAAGACTTCAACAAGGTCTCCGCAGCTGCCCAGTACGTGGCTGATGCCACTTTGCAATCTACTAGATTTTCTGCTAAGTCTATTGCAGCCTCTACAACGGCAAGAAGACTCCTATGGATTCGCCCTTGGCAAGCGGGAGTACGCCAGAAGTGGCAGTTATCCCAGGGACCCTTAAAGCGCGACCTTCTTTTCGGTGATCTTCTGGATCCACTCCTCACGGAAACCACGGACAAGAAGAAAGTTTTGGGTCCAACCACCAAAAAGGCTACCAAAACGCAGTCCTTTCGTCGCCCAGGGCGCCAGCAAGACCAAGCGGCTTCCTTTCAGAGATCTCCAGGTCAGTATTCCCCCCGCTTTCGTTCCCAAGGTAGGAACTCCAGGGGCAGAGGTTTTCGCTTCCAAAGGGGAGCGTCCTCTAACAGGGCTTCAAAGAAACCTAGATGGTAATTTTTCCTCAATTCCCATAGGGGGTCGCCTAGCCCATTTCGCCTCTAATTGGCGTCTCACTTCCAAGGACCCCTGGGTCATTGACACTGTTCAAACTGGCCTTCTTTTAGAATTTATTTCTCCCCCCCCGAAACGTTTCATTTCCTGCCCTTCTCCCAGGTCCTCCTCAGATTGTAACCGTATGGAGGAGGCCATTTCTCACTTATTGTCCATCAGAGCCATTCAACCGGTTCCTTCCGGTCAGAAGGGCCTAGGTTTTTATTCCATCCTATTTATGGTTCCAAAGTCCTCCGGAGGTTGGAGAGCTATTTTGGACTTAAAGAAGCTGAACCTATTCATCAAATATAGGAAGTTTAAGATGCACTCCTTATCTTCTATTTTGGCCGCCATCCACACGGGAGATTTCATGGTCTCCTTAGACCTCACTGAGGCCTACCTTCACATTCCTATAGCCAAATGCCACAGAAAATTTTTACGTTTTTCCTTTCAAGGCAGGCATTTCCAGTATAGGGCGATGCCATTTGGCCTTTCCTCGGCCCCTCGGGTCTTTACAAAGCTCTTGGGGTCCCTGGCGGCCTATATCCGGGCGTCTCCCATCCACATTTTATGTTATCTTGATGATATTTTGATTCATGGGAACTCCCTAGAGAAAGTGAAAACAGACCTTTCTGTCACCATGTCAGTCCTTCAGGACCATGGATTTTCTATCAACTTTGATAAAAGTCATCTCCAACCTTCCACATCCATCTTACACCTGGGATCCATTATTAATTCAGAATCCTCCCAGGTTTTTCTCTCTCCCGAGAGAAAATTCAGTATAGGGGAGTTAATTTCTAGTATTTTATCTAAACCTTCAGTATCCATAGTAACTCTGTCATCCCTTTTGGGGAAGATGGTGTCATGCATAGGCATCATTCCCTGGGCTCGCCTTCATGCTAGGGAACTTCAGTGGCTCCTATTACCCTTTCAGAGATCGGGGCACAGCAACTCAAATCGTCGCATTGTCATCCCACCAATTGTTCGCAGATCCTTCAAGTGGTGGAAGTCTCCGGCCATGGACAAAGGATCCCCGTTCAGGTGCCCGGATCAATTTGTCATCACCACAGATGCCAGTCTATCGGGATGGGGCGCCCACGCCCAGGGGATGATAGCCCAGGGCACGTGGTCCCCGGAGGAAGCTTCCAGGCCAATCAATTGGCTAGAGTTAAGAGCCGTTTCCCTGGCTCTGAAGCATTTCTCTCCTCGCATTCCCAACCGGCACGTTCTCATTCTCACCGACAACATTGCCACAAAAAGCCATATCTGCAGACAGGGGGGCACGAGATCCAAGGCCCTCATGAGGGAGGCCCTCAAGTTAGGCCTTTGGGCGGAAAAACATCTTCGGTCGCTCCTAGCCGACCACATCTCGGGGAGCCTCAACGTCCAGGCGGATTGGCTATCTCGAGCAACGATAGACCCAGGAGAGTGGAACCTCCATCAAGACCTGTTCCATCAAATCAGCCTCAGATTCGGCCTTCCAATTCTGGATCTCTTCGCGACCAATGCGAACGCCCAACTCCCTCGCTTCTTTTCCAGATTTCCATCCCCGGGAGCGGAAGCAATCAATGCCCTCCGGAGTCCATGGCCTCCAGGCCTACTTTACGCATTTCCTCCAATTCCAATTCTTCCGGACGTGATTCACAAGGTCCTCACCGAGAGGGCTCGAGTAATCTTAATCGCCCCTCATTGGCCCCGCCGGCCCTGGTTCGCGGATCTCCAACAGTTGTCCGTCCAGGACCCTTGGCGACTCCCCGTTTCGGGGGATATGCTGCGGCAGGGGGCCTCATTCCATCCAGACCCGGAGTGGTTCCACCTCACCGCCTGGCTGTTATCAGGAGAGATTTAGAACTCCGTGGGCATGACCCCGATACAGTGGAGGTCATTTTAAAGGCCAGAAGGGGTTCGACCAATCGAATCTACGACCACACGTGGTCCAAGTTTCACCAGTGGTGTCTACAGGAAGGCCTCTCTCCCCTGTGCATCCCCATACACAGAATCATTTCCTTCCTTATGCAAGGTTTCCATAAAGGACTTTCCACCAGCACCCTCCGGCGTCATCTGGCAGCCATTTCATCTGTCCTAGGGGGCCCCCGCAGACAGCCTCTCCGATCCTTTCCAGAAGTTCAGGAATTCCTCAAGGGCATAGCCAACCTCAGACCTTCCAAGGTCCACAGGTATCCATCCTGGGATTTGCCACGGGTTCTCCATTCTCTCACGCAGGCACCTTACGAACCCCTAAAATCGGCGTCCCTCAGGTACCTATCCTTTAAAGTAGCATTCCTGGTGGCTATTACCTCTGCCCGACGCATTTCGGAGTTGGCTGCCCTCTCAATCAGGCAGGACCTTTGTCAATTTCATCAGGACAAGGTAGTCTTGCGACTGGACCCCACCTTCTTACCCAAGGTCAGTTCCATGTTCCACAGAACTCAGGATATTGTCCTACCTTCCTTCTGCCTCCAACGAGACCATCCCTTGGCAATTAGATGGCACACTCTGGATCTCATTAGAGCGCTGAGAATCTATATCCAACGCACAGGACCCTTTCGGAGGTCAGAAGCACTGTTTATAGCCTATCACCCCAGAGTCATGGGTGCCAAAGTGTCTTCAACAGTAATAGGCCGTTGGATCAGAGGGACTATATCTAAGGCCTATGAATCGGCCTCCCTCTCAGTTCCAAGGAACATCACAGCGCATTCCACCAGGAGCGCAGCCACCTCGGCCGCTTGGGCGACTCAAGCCCCGTTGGAGGAGGTCTGCAAAGCAGCCACTTGGGCCTCGCCAAATTCCTTCATCAGGCACTACAAGATTGATGCTTACGCTTCAGCGGACGCTGCCTTCGGCAGAAGGGTACTCCAATCCGTTATCTCACACGATAGCAATCTAATCCCACCCTAGGGACCATCTATTGGGTATGTCCCATGTGACTGCTGGACCCGCTCCTTCAGTACGGAGAATAGGCGTTGATTGCTTACCTGAACGCCTCTTCTCGTACGGTGAGCGGGTACAGCAGTCACTTCCCGCCCTTGTATATGTCTTCTTTACCTTTCTATAATCCTTTTTCCTCTAACAATGAGAGTTGAACACTACAGAGCTTCACAGCTGAGCCTAGTCTATGGATTCGCGAATTCTGGGGAAGGGGCGGATCCGGCAAGCTTTTTTAACACTAGGCTCAGTTCCACCGGATTGGACATGAGCAACCCATGTGACTGCTGTACCCGCTCACCGTACGAGAAGAGGCGTTCAGGTAAGCAATCAACGCCTATTTTCTGAGATCTTCAGAACATCTCTGTATATGCCCAGAAGATATTTCTGCCTGAATAACTGATAAAATAAAGCTTCCCCCCCCTGCACGATCGAGTTCCTTTTTCCTTTTGCAGCTATCAGTATAAGCTAATAATTTTGACTTAGATGACAAAAATGGAAATTCATTGATAACTTTGAAATTGTAGATACGAAAGATATTGAGAAAAGTGCAGAATGGGTAGACATGAATCTTTCATATGGATTCACACACCTAAGAAAAAGTAAATGAAGTTAGCATATGTATATATTACTTGTGTAATATTACAGTGTTTGGGTATCTATAAAAATCTGAAAATCCATTAAGTCTGAATATCAAACAGTCCTTTATGAGAAAATTACTTTAAGTAACTTATTCAATATATGAGAAAAGGACCTGTGCCTATTCATGACTTTATATCCAACATAAGTAAAATTGCATAAATTGTTTTGCTTAAAACAGCTTCATTTATCTTTAGCAGTTGGCTTCATTTAAATGCCAACTCTAGGAAGCACACTGCTTTTGTATGATTATCTCCTGTTGAGTAAGTAAATTAGAAGAATAAAACTGGACTTCAAGATCACAGGAGGACTCAAATTAAGATACTACATCATTCAGAATGACCTCAACACCAACAACTTTATTTTGACGATTGGGGTTGTTCTTCTTCATCCGTGTTGCTCTTGTTCTGCTTTACTACAGTGACCTCTAAAGCTAAGTGTCACCCTGTCAACACTTGATATCCTTGGTCACCTTTGTCCTCCTCTAGTATTGGAAGACATCATCTTCAGATGCTTGTCTTCGCAGTTTTTTATGGTCTGTGGAAGTTGCTGATTTAAAATTTTTTAAATTGCAGATCCATTTCCATGTCACACAGCATTTTTTCCCAGCCATTTGCCAATGTTTTAATTTTAACTATTTTCCAAATTACGGACTGCTGACTTCAACTTGTAGTTGACTTTGAGGACATGTAGGGCATGTCACTCTCTTCAGAATCTATTGTACATATCCTCCAATACAGTCATTGCCTCTTAGAAGAATGTCTTCAAATAAAATACAGTCATACCTCGTCTTACGAACCTAATTGGTTCCAGGGGGAGGTTCGTAAGACGAAAGGTTCGTAAGACGAAACATTGTTTCCCATAGGAAACAATGTAAAGTCAATTAATCCGTGCAACCAACAAAAAAAACCCGCAAAAAAAACCGCTGCCGCCCGGCTGTCACCTTTTAAAACAGCCGGGGGACTTCCCAGCAGCCTCCCGAACGCCGGTTCGTAACTCAAAAAAAGTTCGTAAGAAGAGGCAAAATTTTTCTGAACCCCGGGTTCGTATCACGAGTTGTTCGTAAGACGAGGGGTTCGTATCTTGAGGTACCACTGTACTTCAGTTGGCTGGATGAATAATACTATATTTTGGGGACAGAAAACATGCTCTTCAATTTTTCATTTCTAATGAATGACCTGGATCCCTTGTGTTCTTAGATTTTATTCTCAGTGCGTATAATAATTGGCACAAGGTGACTGAAGAACTAAACTTAAACAAATGATGGCACAAACTTTGCCTTCTGCAGGTTACAATAAATCGGGTGTAAAACTCATTTCACGTCGTCGTCACATGACGTATTGGGACTTTCCGCCCCTTTACTAAACCAGGAATGGGCATGGCCAGTGTGTGCCACATCCAGTCTGCGGCCCGGGTGTTTGACATCCCTACAATAAATGATTGGAAATTGATGCATGATATATATCACAATTTTTGGATGCTGTAATGGGCCTACTATGACTGAACTTAATTCTGCAATTCATTGGTATTTGCATTAACAATGACAATTTCTGTCCCCCTCTCCCAAGGGGGAGAATCTCTGGAGCAACACAAATATTCATTGCATGCATCCAGCCCAGGGGCCATAGTTTGAGGACCCCTCGATGTGCAATGTAAAAAATGCAAATAATTTTTCTGCGGACAATCATAATTTTCTCATGAACCACCAGTGGTCTACGACAACTAGTTGGTGATCTCTGGCTTAGAGAGTGCGGTAAATGCTATGAGGGAGTATATAAGCTTGAATTCTATTTAGAGTGGTTGAACAATGTATTAGCTTCTGCTGATCTTAGAGTGTAGTAACACCACAAAAATGTTTCTGCATATGCCAGTTCATCACTGTTTCTTCCAGTATCAATTCTTACAGTTTTCTTGCAGAGTTTTCATGTTCCCATGCTCCAGTTTCAGTGTAGTCAGTGTAGTGTTCCCGATAACATATTGCGAGACACACTTCTTCATCTTCTTCTTTTTGTTTGTTTTTTGCATATTGGAATATTGGAAAGAAACTGAATATATCAGTTTCTTTCTTACCCCTGTGTTCTTCACAAACACGTGTCAGAATCCTGAGCTTACTGCTGCAATCAAGTCCAACTTCTGACTTTCTCTTACATTTATTTGTTCTCTTTTTTCACCCACTTTATTATTTAACTATAATAGAGGAGTTGCAGGCACATAGTCTCTGAGATCTCCGCACCCCCATATTTGAAACAGTGGTCGACTACTGAGATCGTCAAAAGCCTGAGACAGTTTGGGAGCTTCAGAAGCAAGAATATGTGTGAGAGCCTAAACACTAACAATGTGCAGAACAAGTATCAGCAGTAAACACATTCTGGATGCCATAATCTATTAATCTTCAGGCTGAAATGTAAACAGGTTTAGTTTGTTACATCCCATGTTAAAGGGGTCCTTAATTGAGTGTTTCACTCTAATGACTATATGCACTAATAAAAGTGGAACAGTACAGGAAATCCTCAGGTGGCAACTAGTAGTTCAAGGAACATTTGAAGTTCCAATGAATGAATTGTATTTACAATGCATTTCTCATAGTTCTAACTGTTGCAGCATCCTTGTAATCATGCGATTGTGATCTGTATGCCTGACTCATGATTGTGAAGTTGTAGCAATGACAATTTCCAACATTCCCTGCCAGCTTCTCACAAACTCAGTGGGGAAGCCGGCAGGTAATTGGATGTTGCAGTCATGGGAGGTCCTCACTTAAAGACCCACAGAGTTATTACGTAAGAATGGCAACTGGGACTGCCAGAGTAGTCATGTGACATCACACTTTATGACCATATTTCTTAGCAAAGACAATTCCAGTCCAGATTGGCATTGTAAGCCAAGGACTACCCATACAAGAATTATCTGCCTAATTATTTACCTGTGTTAAATTACTGTAGCATAACAATAATATATATAAGACTTGATATTTTAGGCAGTAACTTATCCAAAAATTGTGACTAGAGGAGACAGCTGAAGGAAAAAAAGAAGATAAAAGATATTTACTAACCTGGTGATCTTACATATTTAGACATGCTCCCTTCCGCATCTTCAAAGCAGAAACAAGCAATATTTTACTCAGGCAACCTGGCTTTGCACATTATCGTTTTATTCAGTTAATTCTGTAACTACAAGTATAGGAACTTCATATCATTATTTCTAAATGTGATCCTTGCTGTCGTAATTGGATTTTAGTGAATAAAACATGGATTTCAGAGCCAAAAATATATTTCTCAGACCTTCAGAATAGAAAAAATGCCTTGTTCTCATTGCTTATTTGATCTTCCATTTCCCTGATCCCTTGCATTAAAATCCAGGCTTGTGGTACTCACTTCCTGTCATTTCATTTGAATTTTTGGAGCATAGTGACTCATGTAGTTAGGATGCTGGTTGGAGGTTAGCATTTGAGACCCAAGTGCTGCTGAGTAATGGGGTGATAACTCCCATGACTTGCTCCAGCATCTTGACAGGGACACGAAAGGAGCCCTTATTGCCCAGGCAAGAGTGATGTTACTGGCTAATGTTTTCAATGCCTTAAGGTGGAAGGGCCTTAAACAATGCCTCCAATATGAATAGCATGGGGGATTTGCCATTTATTATTATTTGCAGTTTTAAATGAGGTTATTTCCCAAACCTATAAATTCATTGTTTGCCTCCATATTAACCAATAGAGTATAATAAGATGTAATTATTATTATTGCATATTTTAGCTATGTTTTAAAAAGAAATATTTTAAACTATTGTCCAAATAAAAAATTCTCAACTGCAAACTTTAAAATTTAAGCTAAACCTTAATCCATGTTTTTAATTCATTTATTTTTCATCCTGCTGATCAACCAAATAGGAAATGCTTGCTTGGAAGTAAAGTACAATGTCTTTGGGTTTTTAAAAGAATATTTTTGGTTTAATTTTAAAATGGAAAAGAAGCAAATCTTCTCTTATTTTTTTCATGCAAATAGGACAGTGTAGTAGGCATATATTGACCAATTAATATTGATTAATTCTGGATGCATGAATAGCTGACATTTAGGAGAGAACTTTTTTCAACCTACATTGAAGCCTAGGCTTTTAAATCATCAGCTATGACAGTAATAAACAAATTTGCAATGTTAATTTTGGTAACACATTGTAATTCATTGCAAAAAACAACCTGGTGGCATCATAAGGACTAAAAATGATTGTGACATCTGGTTTACTATAAATAAACTCCAGAATTCAAAAACACAGTTCTTCTAATATCCCTACAACAGTTATGGCGAATCTATACCACACGTGTCACAGGAGGCACAGGGAGACATAGCTGCTGGCATGTGAGCTGTTGCCCTACCTCACTGTTGGCCAACTGATTTCCAGCTCACTCGGAGGCTCTGGGAGGGCATTTTTAGTCTTTGGAGGGCCTATGGGGGGCAGGAAATGGCATTTCTGCCCTCCCCAGGCTCCAGGGAAGCATCTGGAGCCTGGGGAGGGTAAGAAACAGGCCTACCTGTTCCACCCAAAGTCAGAAAATGGGGGAGTGGAGGTGGGGAAGAAATCATGTGCACATGCATGGGTGGCAGGGCAGCATTGAATTATGGATATGGGCACTAGTGCATGTGCAATAGAGGGGAGCCCTTCAGCATGGGAAAGAAGAGGAAGTAGGTAGCAGCAGCAGCAGCTGCCTTTCGGTCAAAGGAGCGGGAAGTTTCCCCCTCTCACCCATCAGGGTTTCTCTCTCTGCCGCAGTGTATGGGAGGCAGACTTGTGCTGGGTGTATGGGAGATGCGTGCTCCTCTTCGCCACCTCAGAGTCCCTCTTTTTTTTTTAAGCCTTAAAGTTTTGGATTTTTTTGATTCCCCTCCCCTCATCTTCTTCCTTCAGCAGTGACTGTCCTCCGCCTCTTCTTCTTCTTCTTCCTCCTCATCCCACCCAAATTCCGAGCTTTTATTTCTTTCCTAATGGGTCTGCACACATTATTTGCTTTTACGTTGATTCCTATGGGAAAAATTGCTTCTACTTACAAACTTTTCTACTGAAGAACCTGATCATGGAACAAATTAAGTTCTTAAGTAGAGGTACCACTGTATAACTTACACACACACACACACACACACAAAATATTTAGATTTTTTTTTATTATTATTATTTTGGAAAGGGCATCAAAAACAGCACCTTTGGAAGGCATAATAAGGATACTACAGTATTTCTTTAAAATATGTATTTCTGCAATGTCTTTAAAAGTTTTGCAGTTAAGTAATGGATTCTATAAATATGATTGTGTGACTCAAGCTAAATTTTTCAGAAGATATATTCTTTTAAAACATATCTCTCGTGCATGGAATTCTTACACTTGGACACTATAAATAAGAGTCTTCCTACCCTTACAGTGGCTAAAAGATTGATATTGTACCATTGGAAAAATGAATACATGGGTCTACTTAGTCAATATATTGAAAAGCAGATTGTACTTGTACGTCATGAATGGATTGCCTATAGACAAAGACTTTGTATAGAAATATACAAATCTATATATAATTATTTATTTATTTATTATTAGAGTTGAAAGGGACCTTACAGGTCATCAAGTTCAACCCCTTGCTTGAACAGGAAATCCTACAGCACTCCAGCCAAATGGCAGTCCAATCTCCTCTTGAAAATGTCCAAAGTTGGGGAGTTCACAACCTCCACTGGCAGGCCGTTCCACTGGTTGATCGCTCTCACCGTCAGGAAATTCTTCCTTATCTCCAGGTTGAATCTTTCCTTGGTCAGCTTCCTTATCTCCAGGTTGAATCTTTCCTTGGTCAGCTTCCAACCGTTGTTTCTCGTTGGACCCTCTGGTGCCCTGGAAAATAGTGTGTCTCCCTCCTCTCCGTGGCAACCCCTTAAGTACCTGTATACAGCTATCATATCCCCTCAGCCCTTCTTTTTACTAGACTATCCATGCCCAGTTCCAGCAACCTTTCCTCGTATGGCCTGGTCTCTAGTCCCCTTATCATTTTAGTTGCTCTTTTCTGCACCCTTTCCAGAGTCTCTATATCTCTTTTGAAGTGTGGTGATCAGAACTGGATGCAATACTGCAGGTGTGGTCTGACCAGGGCCTTATAGAGAGGTATTATTACCTCTCTGGTCTTGGAGTGTATCCCCTGTTCATACAGCTTAGGATTGTGTTGGCTTTTTTAGCCGCTGCTGCACATAATAAACTACTGGACTTATTCAAACAGAATGTAGAATGCATTTTACTAAGTAAAATGAATTTTCCATTTTTCGTAAGTTTTTTCTTTTTAGTGGTATCTTCTTTTTAACAAATATGTACAATATTTCATTTGTAAAGCCAATGTATTAAAACTGAATCAAATAACTATTTCAGTCCAGCTTGAGATGTATGAAAAGTTTAGACTTAAAAACTTCCTTGGTGAAAGAAAAAGAACCAGAAATGATGGTAACATTGAAATGCATTCCACTGTATTGAATCTTTAGAATACTCTTACCATAACTGTACCTCAGACTGCCTACTGACCTTCAACTTAAATAGATCATGGGAAAATTTTCAGAATAGCATCATCTGTCATTAATAGAATTTGGGCTGGTCATCTTTCTTACTGTTGGAAAATGTTCTGTATTGCCGCTGAACCTTGTTTCCTCACTCTGTAATAATGATTCTCAGAGGGAATACAGTCATTAGTTTATTTCATCCATTAACTTTAATATGATCAGTATGTCCAGACAATTATGTGGTAAATACTTTTAGCAGTGGGAGTATTCTTTGAAAAGTCATTCATGTATAGTATGTCAGAATGAATTTTTTAGCAAATTGATTTTTCTGATAATGTTGTTTTTGGTTGTCAAAATATTAAGTAGTTTAAATTTCTTTCCATTAAAGAAAATACTAAAGGAGTACAAGCCCCCACCAAATTTTAATCATTATGATTTTGCTGAATGTGTAAATCAAAACAAATTGTCTTCTCTCATGTGGCTTTTAGAAAAATACATTTCTTGCAAACCCTGAACCCTTTTGACATTGAAAATAAAGAAACATTACCTGGTTCCCAAGGAATTCAGGTTTATAGAATGCATTACTATATGACTTCTACTATCTTTCTACTACTGTAAATAGAAAGTAAATTAAATGTTGTAATGGTTACACAAACTGTGTTTTAGTTTCTGAATTCAGGATTGGATTAACAGGCTTTATGTTAGTGTCAAAGGCAACAGTACTACTGGATATATCCTACGGGTCATACATTTCACATGAAATAAAGCACGGAATATGGATAAATAGTAATGAAACGGAAATAGAACAGTGATAATTTCTTCCAAAGATAAACTCTTTTTCCCACAACTCTGCAAGATATAATCATCTTAAGAAATATGTGTTCTTTGAGATTTTCTGTTGTTGTTTTTTTTTGCAAAAGTCGGCACTGAATGTTATCAGAACTTGATGTAGTACCCATCGATGAAGGAACTCTGGGTGAACAAATAATAAGAGTATGCTATTTGTTTAATTTATTTTATAAACAAGTCATCCAACATGCAATCTCCCTGGGTGGAGAAAATGCCCCCAAGCTCAAACAATTCAATAAAAGTGATAATTAGAACCATCTGTGTGAATATTTCATTTTAAAAGTCTTGGGCCATCACACTGTTATGAATCTGACAAAATCATACTGTCATTTGCGCTGAGAGAGTCTACTCATTGTTTTATTTATAAACTGCAAATCAACTAGCAACCTGAAGAAGATATTGGAGTCTGTGCTTTAAAAATAAAATAGCAGTTGAAAGTTGTATTCTCCATAGAGTCGAAAGGAGGAGATGGTTCTCTACACAGCCCATCAGGAAGATTCCTGGGTGACGTGGGTCTCCAAGGCAGCATTGTTTTCCTCCGAGCATTGGTGCACTGGCTCAGGCAGCTTCAAGCATGGAACGCTACAGAGGATCTATGCACAAACCAGAACCATTGAAAAATTATTGCTGCTGCTGAATTTCCTGCAGATACTTCCCTGAATGTCACCAAAGATTCTGCATAGGCCATGGCCTCATCGGTGACAGCCCATTGCATGCCAAGAACAATTGGAAATTAGCTTCAGCTTCCTTTGATGGGGAGAATTTTTTGGGGGGTCCAATTTTAGTGGAGACAAGAGACAAACAGAAGCTGATTTCCATGCTTCACCCTACTTACTTACTTACTTACTTACTTATTTTTTAGATTTGTATGCCGCCCCTCTCCGTAGACTCGGGGCGGCTAACAACAATAAACAACAATAAATTCTGGCAGCCCTTCCTAGCTTGGGCTATCTTCTCCCGACATTCAGAGGTCCTTTTTCTCCAGATCAAACTACCAGACTAAGAGATCTGGTTATAGAAGCAGAGGCCATCAGCAGCCACAGGGCAAGCAGCCCTTTCATGGCAACAACAGCAGGACAATCAGTGGCCCCAAGTGACATTGGGCCTCAGCCTCCCATAGGGTGCTCTCTCGGTCTCTTTGCAAATTGGTGGGATGAGATAATGACAAATGTCTGAGTAAAGGAGACAATAAAATCAGGGCTCTCTCTGGAATTCCTGTCTTCTCCCTTGAGTTTTTTTCTCCGCTGCCCCATTTCTGGAGATCCTGCAAAAAGGAAACTCATGGAATCAGCAATCCAACATCTCAAATACTGCTTCCATCAGGAAGACAACGTCCCATCCTGGATGATCCCATCGACTCTATCGAGAAGGGAGTACAGTATTGGTTTTACCTGATATGCCCTTTCTCTGACCTGCCTCCTTCAGGTGCCCCTGTGCTTTCCCTGGATGAACCAAACCTAAATAGATCCCAACCTAATTTATGGGGCTTAGGTCCAGGGGAGCCAGATATCTTTATGGAAGATCCCCCACGAGCCAGGCCCAGCCCAGGCGTATAGGGTATTTCAATTGCCTGTTCCTATTACTAACCTATATCCAGAGCTCCAAACTATGTATTCTGCTTTGTCTCAAGCAATTGATGCCAAACTTTCGGTGATCAATGCGCCCTCTCATCCTCGTCCCCCCCACGCGCCCCTAGGCCCGTGAATTCCTTCTCTACCTATAGAGTTCCAGTCCAAGAACCAGACTCTGACTCTTCAAAGGATGAGAATGAGGAAGACGAACATCCAGAGGACAGGGATGACCCATTCCAAGGCCTGTCAGAGGATGAGGAATCCCAAGTCAAGATTCACTCTCCTGCTACCATTTTTCCTTTCCAACTGTTCAAGTCCCTTCTATTCAAGGCCAGAGCAGCCACAGGCCTTGCTGGTCAGGACAAACCTACTGACTCTCCTACAGCTCCCAAGGAAGAAAATCTCACATTCTTCATGCAGGAGCAAGAGGACACTGAGGTCATTCCCATGCCTAAGTTGTTTAAGGATGCTCTGTTGAAACAGTGGGACCACCCAACCTTGGGTTCTAACCCCACTTTCAAAGACAAGAAATTATACAAAGTCTCTCCATCTTATGAAGATCTTCTTGTTTTTCCCAGAGCAGGTGAACCGGTGAAAATCCTCCATCATGCCTGGTGAGGCAGAGGAGGTATTAAAGCCTGAAGATAAGCGCTTGGAGCAAATGCTCAAGAAATGCTTCTTCGCTGATACCTGGGCTATCAAAAGTGCAGCAGCAGCTTCGTTTTTCTCCAGAACCATTCTTCTATGGCTCCAGCACCTTCAACAGTACATTCCCCCGGACGAACTGTGAGGCCAACAGGAACTCAAAAAAGTGTTTGCAGCGGCTTAGTATATGGTGGATGCCACCCTGCAATCCTCAAGATTTGCTGCAAAATCAGTAGCTGCCTCAACAGTAGCCAGAAGACTCCTATGGCTTCGCCCCTGGCAAGCGGGCATGAGGCAGAAGTGGCAGCTCTCCATGGGTCCTCTGAAGCACAATCTTCTATTTGGCAACCTGTTGGACCCACTGCTTACACTGATGCAGGAAGCCATGAAACTGGGTCTCTGGGTCTCTCCCCCTTGTGCATTCCCATTCACAGAATTGTGTCCTTCCTCATGAGAGATTTTCATCAAGGTCTCTTAGCCAACACCATCTGGCATCATATGGCAGCCTTATCTTTGGTCCTGGCAGGACCCCGCAGACAACCACTAGGTTCTTTCCCTGAAATACAACAGTTGTTAAAAGGCATTTCAAACCTCAGGCCTCCCACTGTCCACAGATATCCATCCTGGGATCTACCTCGAGTTCTGCATTCTCTTACTAAAGCTCCATATGAACCATTAATGCCTTCTTCCTTCAGGCACCTATCCTACAAGGTAGCCTTCCTCATGGCAATCACAACTGCCCGACGCATCTCAGAACTGGCGGCTCTTTCCATCCGACAAGACTTGTGCCAGTTTCACACGGACAAAGTAGTTCTCCGTCTGGACCCCACCTTTCTGCCAAAGGTCAGTTCCATGTTCCACAGATCCCAGGACATAGTATTGCCTTCCTTCTGCTCCAACCAGAACCATCATCTTTCCATCAGATGGAACACATTAGATCTCACCAGAGCTCTGTGAATTTATATCCAATGAACCAGACCTTTCGCAGGTTAGAACCCTTATTCGTAGACTACCACCCCAGATCCCTGGGGGCCAAGGTAACTTCAACTATATTAGGCCGTTGGATTCGAGGGGCAATCTCAAAGGCTTATGAGTCAGCTTCCCTCAATGTACCAAGAGGAATCATGGCACATTCTACAAGAAGTGCAGCCACATCAGCAGCTTGGGCTACTCAAGCTCCTTTGGAAGAAGTCTGCAAGGTGGCCACTTGGGCCTCACCTAATTCCTTCATAAGGCATTATAAAATTGACTTACGCTTCAGCAGATGCTGCTTTCGGCAAAAGAGTCCTCCGATCCATTATCTCTCATGATAATCCCTCCCTAGGGACACATCTATTGGGTATGTCCCATGTGACTGCTGGACCTACTCCTTCAGTATGGAGAATAGGCGTTGATTGCTTACCTGAATGCCTCTTCTCATGTGCTGAGCAGGTACAGTAGTCACTTCTCTCCCTATATTCCTTCTGACTATGACTATACCTTTCTAACCTTTTTTCTTAATCACGAGAGTAGAGCATCATTTGAGCCACCACTTTTCGAGCCTAAGTCTACGGATTTGCGAATTCTGGGGAAGGGTTGATTGATCCAGCAATCTTTTAAAAGACAGGGCTCGGTCCTATGTGGATTGGACAGTGAGCAACCCACGTGACTGCTGTACCCGCTCAGCGTACAAGAAGAGGCGTTCAGGTAAGCAATCAACGCCTAGTTTCTTCACATTGTTTTCTTTGGAGGAATACACAACAAACACACACATATTTACATAATTTTTCAGAATATATGTTATATGTGTGTTTTGTAAATTTATGTGAAAATATTTAATGTTTAGTTTCTTAATAAAGTAAATATCAGTAAAGTCTTTTAAACCCATATGTACTTGGCCATATGCAGGAATTTCTCATTGTTCATTTTAAGAGTGAATTGAAATTATATATACTATTGTTATTGTTATTATTATTATTATTATTATTATTATTATTATTATTAATTAGATTTGTATGCCGCCCCTCTCCGCAGACTCGGGGAGGCTCACAGCAGTGATAAAACAATATACAATAGCAAATCTAATATTAAAAGTAAAATAACAATTTAACATTAAAAGCCTATATTTGTGAGATTCCTTTTATTAAAACATTATTGCTTCAGTTTTCATCAGTGAGGGTAATGATAGATAGTAAGTCTAAACAGTTGAACTCTGTTTGGGCTTTAGTCATTAGAAAGCTTATTTTAAAAGAACAAGATATTAACCTTTCAAACTATTTCCATTTGACAAGGGGAAAAGATATTAATTAGTTTTATTTATTTGCATATTTTGTTTAAGCACGTGATTAGTTTGGCATATCTAATAAACATGTTAAATGTGTTTGCTGCATTTATACTCTCCATAGGGCAGTATATGCATGGACTATGAACTGGATGATAATGCTATGGTGTTTGGGTTTCATGAATTTACAATGAGCTAATTTAATTTTATTTTTCTATTGGTGCTTCGTTTTCTGTTTGAATTTTTTTCATTACTGTAAACAGCTGAGATTTTTAGGTTTGCTTCAGGAGGTGATCTAATAAATATTTTTATATGTTATCCAAGATGCCAAGCTTATTATTTTATTAAAAAATTATGTACAAATTTTACCAGAATACACACTCTACAGGTGAAACTCAAAAAATTTGAATATTGTGCAAAAGTTCATTTATTTCAGTAATGCAACTTAAAAGGTGAAACATAATATATGAGAGAGACTCATTACATGCAAAGCAAGATAGTTCAAGCAGCTGGGGAAGAAAGCATGAAGTGCTCCAAAATCTCCTGGTAAATGGCTGCGTTGACCCTGGACTTAATGAAACACAGTGGACCAACACCAGCAGATAACATGGCACCCCAAATCAACACAGACTGTGGAAACTTTTGCATCTCATTTGGAAACCAAGGATCCAGAGTATGAAGGAAGAACGGACAGGCGCACACAGCAAGAAGCTTGAAGTCCACTGTGCTTTATTAAGTTCAGGGTCAACACGGCCATCTTTCAGGAGATTTTGGATCATTTCATGCTTCCTTCTGCAGATGAGCTTTATGGGGATGCTGACTTCAGTTTTCCAGCAGGACTTGGCACCTCCCCACATTGCTAAAAGCACCAAAACCTGGTTCAATTACCGTGGGATTACTGTGCTTGATTGGCCAGCAAACTCGCCTGACCTGAATCCCCTAGAGAATCCATTGGGCATTGCCAAGAGAAAGATGAGAGACATGAGACCGAGCAATGTAGAACAGCTGAAGGCTGCTATTGAAGCATCCCGATCTTCCATAATATTTCAGCAGTGCCACAGACTGATAGCTTCACCTGCATTGAGGCTGTAATTGCTGCAAAAGGGGCCCAAACCAAGTACTGGGTACATATACATGCTTATATTTTTCAGAAGCCTGATATTGTTCTATGTACAGGCCTTGTTTTATTGATCACATGTAATATTCTAATTTTCTGAGATGGTGTCTTTGGGATTTTCATGAGCTGTACTCCATAATCATCACAATTATGACAAATCACGGCTTAAACTAACTTGCCTTCATGTAATGGGCCTCTGTCATATATTATGTTTCACCTTTTAAATTGCATTACTGAAATAATTGAACTTTATTTCACAATATTCTTTCTTTTTGAGTTTCACCTGTAATTTGAATTTGTTTCTAGAATATTTCTAATTTCTTTATGCATATTTTAAAGTTTTTAAAGTTTTTTTAAGTAAATTTCTTGAGTGGGCCCTCTGATCTCTTGGCTAGGAACCCTGATGTGTCTTGGGGCACTATCCTTTGAGTATTAACATTACAATTTTGAAGGAACCTTATCAGAGAAATATTTGCTGCGTTGGATAATTATTAGCTGAATCAGACTGTATATGAGAATTGTAAGCACTGGCTTTTATTGCTTTGACGGGATTTTGAAATGCTAACTCAGGTTCTGCAGAGAGCTTGTCTGCTTGTATAATTTATTAACTGTTTTCTTGGCTGCAAAATGTAAAGTTTCCTTCCAGTGAGCAATGTGTTTACAGTAATAATTAACCTAATTTTACCTGGGAGTTAGGTTGTTGTCATCGTTAAAGAGCTTCAGTGCTTTTGACATGGAGGTATATAGTGTTGTATGGTTAAAGCAGTATTTCTCAATCTCAGCAACTTTAAGATTTGTTGATCAATTTCCAGAATTCCCCAGCCACTCTGGCAACCATGAAAGTGTGAGTTCTGGGTCAGTCTCCCCATTTCTAAAAAGAAGAGCAAGCATAAAACATTTCCAAAATTTGCCATGAAAACAGTGGGGGTGTATCCAAGAAGTATCCAGGAGTCTTATTCCAATTATAGCCAATAGCCAATTAAACAAAATGCAGATGTACAGATTAAAAAAATATACTGGATGGATATGTCAACAAATTATTAATAAGTATAGTTGGAATGTGAAAATACTGTGTGAAAATACAATGAATACTAAAGGCTCTTTAAATTTGCAGTCACACCTGTCATAATAAATACAACTTGGTTTATGAAACAGTTATTATGGAAATAGATTTCTTATCCTCTTTGCACGCTTGATAAAATTTGCCCTTTTTGGCAAGTCAAGGATAATTAAATTGTTTCTACTTTTTAACAGGATGTATACTTTGCCCTTTGTAACAATTGAATTAGTTACTAGCCATAATTAGAAACATAGAAACATAGAAGATTGACGGCAGAAAAAGACCTCATGGTCCATCTAGTCTGCCCTTATACTATTTCCTGTATTTTATTCTTATGGTTCTTTAATATTCTGTATGTTGGATGGTCAAACTATCAATGATGGTGGCAGATTTTCATTTTTATTCATGACTGTCACAATCAAGAATAAAGTAGACAAGAACTCAGTATCTAGAATACTAAAAATATAATTATTTTAAACATGTTTACATGACATGTAAAATAAAAGTGATGTCTCCTAAAGTAATGTTAGCGATACATTTGTCTTTTTTCAGAGCCACAGAGATTTGCAAGAAATGTTTGTTTAAAGTCTTTGATTGTGTGAATATATAATGTTGGATATTTCCTCCTAGACACAAAAAATATATTGAAATGTAATGGTATGGAAGTAATCGAGTCAACTTGAGAAGGGTGGCATAGAAATCTAATTAATAAATATATTAATAATAAATAAATAAATTTACACAGGAAAAAGAGGTAAAAGCTGACAACTTTGAGACATATTGAAATGAAGTTTTGTGTCATTATTTCTAAAAGAAACTTCTAAAAAGGCCCATATTTTGTATTGAAAGAGAAACGATTTAGATACTTAGGGAATGCATTCTTGGTGGTAGAAGAAGACAAGAACGTTTTCTGCCTATTCCATGTTTTGTAATTGTGACCTAATTAAAAGCGTGTAGCTATCAATCTGTAATATGGAATACAGTATAGGGTTAGTTCATTAGCACTATAAACATTATTTTTCAATAATCTCTTGTATGATTCTGTCAATAAGAGAGTTTGTAAGAAAGTCAGAGTTTGAAAGAAGCAGAATAATACACTGAATGATTACATACTTTTGACTCTGGTTTTATTTTGACTGGTAGTTATAACTTAAATAGCTTGTAAAATTTGATTGCTTGGTGAACTAAACAAAGTGCAGTCATGCCACATCTAGGCATGGGCATGTTTTAGGTGTGGGCATTTTATTGGATTAAAGTATGGCTGCATATATGTGTCTGGTTTATGTTTGTAACTCATAGAATTTTTTTTTTTTTGAATACTTTGAGGGCAGGAAAAATGTTTATTTGTAGTGTTACATTAGTCTGGAACAAAATGTTTGGTATAGCTGTTGCAAAAATAATTGGCAAACTAGATTGTGGTGGCAATTTCTGTTCTGACACACTCCAGATCTCTTCATCTCTGGCAATGTGTGGAATATTTAGAAATGCAACAGTATCCTACAGTCGGAGAAAAAGCTGTGGAAATTAATATATTTGATTTTGTTAAGCCTTTTCTTCCATTGAGATTTCTTAATGTGTTCTGGAATACACATTATTATTGTATTTCATGATCTACTTTCAGTATTGTTTTTAAAAGAAAATTTGTATCAGCATGAAGAAGAAAAATAATATGACCAACTATTAAGAATTCCCAGGCTATGCAGGATGCATGTGGCTATTGTTTGCTCTACAATTGCAAATATTTGTTGGTTTGTGTATGATTTATTATTATTGGTGTAGTTGTCTGATCATAATGAGCTATAGAGAATCTACCTAGTCATTGACAGAAGATGCCTCATTGAAAATAATCATTTTTATTATAACCTTTGGGAACTTCTTACTCAGATGCTGAGGCTAAAGGCATAATACGAGCATATGGTAGAAACAGATAAAAGCCAATCAAAACTCCCGAGGTTTTGAAATACAATTTCATATAGAAATAGCACTTGATGTGTCATCAAGTTGATGTTAACTCTTAGTGATCAGATGTAGTAGATAGATTTACTACAGGGCAATCTGCCTCCAATCTAGTTATTCATATCTTCCAACAGTGTACTCACAGTGACTGCAATACAGTCTATCCATCTTGTTGCAGCATTACAAACTCTTCCAGAAAGATAGGTTTTAGTATCCTCTATCCACAATATAATTTGAGGTCAGTCATTTTTGCTTTGAGTAAGGACTCTGGATCAATCCCCTCTATGATCATTTTATTTGTTTTCTTGGCTATCTATGCTATTCTTGCAAGTATTCCCTGCCTCCAAATTTCAAAAACACCAACACCCTTTCTTTCTTTCTTGTTTTTTCAGACCCTCTTTGCAGTGGTTCTCAACCTGAGGGTCAGGACCCCTTTCAGGGTCGAATGACCGTTTCGCAGGGGTCACCTAAGACCCTGGGAAAAGACAAATTTCTCCTTGTGTTAGGAATTAAAGCTTCTATTCTGGCACCTCTGACCAATCAGGTACTTACAGCGGGGGGTGTCCCTCTGACCTTCCTGCAAATCAGCTTAAAGCTCTGTTGGGAGAATTGGTGCTAGACTTATGGTTGGGGGTCATCACAACATGAGGTATCGTATTAAGGGGCCACGGCATTAGAAAGGTTGAGAACCACTGTTCTATAGGAAGAAAACCATTGCTTGCATTTGTAGAAACAGGCATAATATAGCATCTGAATATCTTTTCCAAAGCCTTTATGATAATTTTTAAATACTAATCTGAGATGTTTCTTCTTACTGCTGCTTATTTTAGTATTGATAATTTTTATTTAGTTATTCATTCATTCATTCATTCATTCATTTATTTATTTATTATTTATTTAGGCAGAATTTTCCTTCCATTTTGTTATCTTCATTGTCAGTTCTAAGGTTGGTTGTTATGCCTGCTATCAATACTTTATATTTAATCTTAGTCATGTTTTTTACTGTGTTCTTAGTAGAACTTGCAAGTAATTTGCATTTTCAGCTACCAGAATCAGAATGGATAAAAATTGATGATTTTTTTTTAAAAAAAATTAAAAAATAAGATTTTTAAAATTTAAATCGAATTTTTTTCATTTTAATTGTTTATTTTTATTTTTATCAAATTTATTTTAATAAAATGCTTTTGGAGTAAAAATCTATCAGAAGATAATTTTCTATTTAAGCTATATTAATAATTTAGTTTATTCAGCATAAAAGTAGCTTATTTAAGTAGCATGAGGCTGTATATTCTGCAATATTTACATTTTTTGTAAACTCATTCAAAGAATCCAAGTTCTGCAAGCTGAGATAACATGCACTGCATTGACACATTCACACAATTTCATGGTAACCATGAGATAAATCATAAAACAGGACTAAAATTCAGGACTATTCCTTTATCCAATTGTTTTGCAAATCTATGTACAGTATACTACAAACTGTATGATTGTTTGAAGAGAAACGCATCTGTACCACCAGGTTCTAAGTGTCAGGAGGAAAGGCAAGAAGAAAAAATAAAAGCAAAATTTTCTAAGCAGGTTATAAATATAATGTTAAACAGCACCTGTCATTTCAGACCCATCATGGCAGCGCCTGTTAGCGGGCATCTAGTCACCTGCTGCCTGCCATGTCCATCAATTTGTTATGTCCCTGCCGCATCACCAGCCATCCCATTAAAGTGAATAAGACTGTTGGTGAGTCAACAGTGGGTCAGAGGAGGAACCACAGTGGAACAGAGACGACAGTTGCTCTTTAAATTTATGATTTGAAATGAGTTGATTTAAATCAAGCCAATTTGCTAGTGATTAAAATCAACTGAATTTAAATCAAATCCACCCTGATCAGAATAGCATCTCAATATAGTTGATATTTCTTCCTTTACTTTGAACCACTCTTGTTTTCCTATCTTCTGTTCCTCAGTATAAGTTGAATAAGGGAAGGGTATACAGTTTTGTCTCATTCCTTCCACTGTTTGTTCTGGTATATAGTTTTATTTCCTCTGTTTCTTCATCTGTAGAGGTATTCTTTTCTTAACTTCTTCAATTTCAATTCCTCTGATTCCCTCTCAATGAAGTTTAGGATTTCAGCAGTGAAGTTCTGGTGTTCTCCTTGAAAATGGTATATATCAGTGATGACAAATCTTGTTCCCATGGGTCCGAAAGTGTGGGTGTGCATGTTATTGCACATGTGTGAGTGCACACACCCATAATCTAATGCATGGGGAGCGTGAAAACAGCCTCCCCCTCCTCCCGGAGGCCAGAAATGGCCTATTTCCCAACTCCTGGTGGGCCTGGTAGGCCTGTTTTTCACCCTCCCCAGGCTCTATAGGCTTCCCTGGAGACTGGAGAGGGCAAAAATCCGTCCCCCATTTCCCCAAAAGCCGTCTGTAAGCCAAAAATGCCCTCCCATAGCCTCCATGTGAGCCGAAAATCAACTAGCCGTCACGCATATGCACACTGGAGCTGAGCTAGGGCAATGGCTTGTGTGCAGCAGATATGGCTCGGTGTGCCATCTGTGGCACCGGTGCCATAGATTCACTATCACTGGTATACATGCTTATCTCTGTACCCTAGAAAATGATTTGGTTTTGTCTTCTGCTTTAGTTTGACTTGGAATGTACACATGATCAAAATCAGCTTTGGCCAATAAAATTAAATTCTATTGGTTTATAAGAATGTAATTGTAGTATGTGACATAAACCATACCAGAAGATAATCCCCACCCAATATTTTGCTGCTTGTTTCTGTTTGAAACTTACTACGGATAATTTTCGGTTTACTTTACTCCATATTCTCCGTATCCGTTTCAAAGCAAGCACACATAGCATTCAATGCAGCTAGCAAAAAGATAGCTTGTTGTTTATTTGTTAAACATCAGCAAACATCAGAAACATTTTACTGGCACACTGAGACAAAAGGCAGTCAAGAACAGAGAAAGGGGAATACTATAAACAACATGCAAGAATTTTACATTATTTACATACATGTATCTATCAATATATCAAAAAGCATAAAACTTTCCAGGGCTGATGGAAAAATACTGTGGGTAATTTGAATGGACAATCTCAAAAGGGTCTGGCCTTTGATTAGTCAAGGTTTTAACTCTACTATGTAAATAATGGCAGCCAGACGGAAGTAGAACACTAAGAGTTTCTTCCTTTATTTTGCATTATGAAGGAAACAATTCAGTAAAGGAGGATGGCTTTACTCTTTCTCATCTGTTCTATGCAATGAGTTGCGCACTTTAATTAGTTGTAACATTGTGCATGATTCCACTGAGCCCCAGTGCATTTCTCAAGCTGAGAAAACCGTATCTGGGCAATGGCTTGGAAAATGTGTCTGCAACATAGATTTGGGTAGTATCTCAGTTTCTGATGCCCCTTTATTTGTAAGTCTGTCACATAGTGCACTTTACCATTTATGTGTTTCATATTGGATCTGGATTGTTTTGAATCTGCAGTACTAATATGTCCTCTTATTTTCCTCAAATAATAATCCAAACTGCATGCAGCTTCTCCAAAAGTTTATTGAACACACAATTTGGGCAATATAGTGTGGAATGGCCAGCAAGAGGTCAGGTTGGGTATGCCTCATTAGCAGTGTGAGAGAGAAAAAAAGACAGATAAGGCAGCAGGAGGCTAGGACTGTAGAAGACTGGAGCATAGAGCAGCAAGGTCAGGGGAGCCCAGGTTGAGAGGGCAGATGCATTGGTGTGTAAGGTGGCCAAAAGGGTAGAAATGGGGGGGGGGTGTAGAGTAGTGAGTAGAAAGAAGTGACCTTGTGATTGTAAACATGAGTAGACTGCCAAGTGCCTGAATTTGGTTTTTTTACCATGAGGTGCTATAACAATGGGAACTGGCCATAACTACCATTTTGTTCAACGCCACTACAGATTTGAATAGTTGCTGAGGGAATGGTGGTTAATCAGGGAGTACCTGTATAACCATCGAAATTTGGTACTGAACATAAGAGAAAAACAAAATAAGTTGGTAAGAAATGAGCAGTATAAGACAGCTGTGGGGAAAGCTATGTGCATTGGGGCATAAGGAGATGGTTTAAATGAAGCTAGAGAGATGGCGGGCAAATCTATAACCATTTATCATTTTCCACTTCAATTTTACAAATTACGTTTATTCTTTAAACTCTACACATTCATCATATTCTGATTTCCTGTTTTAAGGCACTCTCAACAATTCAAGCCTTGTGGTTTTTAGATCTTAATACTATACTTGCTTTCCTGGTAAATGCTTTTGCTTTAAATGAAAAGTGAAATCAGAAGAAGGGTATGCTGCATACATATAGGGTGTGGACTCTGCTGTTGTCCATGAAGAAAAATACTCTCATTACAAGTCCATTAATAGCTGAATTATTAATGCAGTGTCTCTTGTGGAGGAAGCTTTTTAACTGCTTGGTATTCTCTTATATTTGACATCTTAATAGCTCAGATGCATGTTGCGTAAGAGGAGACATCTGCTAATATAAACAATTACTGATTCTGAGCTGCATACTTGGAACAAAGGAATATTTACTTGCCTAAAATGTGTTTTCTGTTACCCAACACAAAGATCATGCACTTCAGAACAGATTGGTATGAATACGCATGGTGAGATAGGTACATCATGTTGTTCTACCATATGTCAGTCATAGATTGTAAGCAGAATTTAATAAATCTTAGATTATAAGGGAGAGGGACTCAAACAATTAAGACAGCTTCTGGCTCAAATAATGTACCATAATACAGTAACTGTCTTCCTTATGAATTCAAAACAAAGCTATATATTTTCACTTGCTATAATAATTAGTGCAACCATCTTGCCAAGTTCATTTGACAGGATGTCACAAAATATTAGCATTTACAAAAAGAAGGTCCTTACCCTTTGGAAAGTTAATTTGAAGCCCAAGAAAGGAAAATAAAACAAGCTGCATATAGAAAAACTATGTTTAAACACAACAATATTTTTACAAGCACAACCTTTAAACGTACGTTTTCTTCACAATTTTCTTGAGTTTGATAAGTTTAAAAGCTTTAGCTTCCTATTTCAATTAGCTTCCTATTTCAATTAACCATATTTCAACATCATGTTTGAATCCTAAATGCCTTGTCTCCTCACTATCGTTTATTGAAATAAATCAGTTTTATAAAATATTATTTAAAGTTGCTATTTTAAAGAATGATTAAAACTGACCATTATGGACATAAGACTTAAGGAGGTATTGACCATAAACCTGAGGTACTTATTGCCTGAATACCAGTATAAACCCACCTCTGCTGTCAGGCATGGGGGAATTGAGACCTTCTTCCCCCTAGGCCTTTACAATTCTATGCATGGTATGTATGTGTGTATGTTTGGTTTTTTTATATTAATTGGTTTTTAATTGTTTCTAGCATCAGACTACTATTGTACAGTGCTTTATTGTTGCTGTTAGCCGCCCCGAGTCTCCGGAGAGGGGCGGCATACAAATCCAATAAATAAATAAATATATTATTCTTTGAAAAGTATATACTATATTTTGATAGTATTGATTTAGAATATTTTCTTGGCTTTTAGAGCCAAAATTATTAAATGTAATTCCTTTAAGTAGTTTGTCTATCTCAACTATTTGATATTCCTATATCCCAGGGGTGAAATGCTCCTGGTTCAGGCATGCCTATAGGTAGTCAGGGAGCCAGTAGCGATGGCAGTACAAAGCTTCAGCCGGATGGTGCCATTTGGGTTCTTTTACCCTTTGCACATGTGCAGAACACTTTGCACATATGCAGAGGATAAAGGAACCAAAATGGCGGCGAGTGGGCAAGCCTTGCACTGCCATCACTACCAGCTCTCCAACCACTGGCAGGCACGCCTGAACCGACAACATTTCACTCCTGCTATATTGGGATGTAATTAGTGCACTTCCTTCTTAGTAGTGATGAGTGTACACAAAAGACTTATTCCAGTCTAATTGATTGTCCATCAGTTTAAAGTATTTGGGAAATTCTGGGAAATGTAGTCCACATGACTAAAGGAGGCTGAAGAAACCATATTCTATTAACAATTCATTTTTAATAAAAGTAAATCTCTCTTAAGTTTTACTCTAGCTTGATTTTATCATTTTGTTATAGGACTACCATGTCTAGAATACAAAAGTACATGTAACCACAATAGAGTAATGAAGTTTTCTATACAGTATATCGGTATCAAGTGATTTTATACATTTTTCAGCCTAAATAGGGTAGCTTGACTTCTTTTAAACCACCAAGATAAATGATAAACACAACAACCTTTTCTCATTTCTATTCATATCAATTCATGAAACAGCTAGATAATTTTTTATTTTTGTTAAAATCTGTTTGAACTTTATTTGTTTGAATAGCAACATCAGATTACTAATAAATTAAAATTATGTCTTTAATCTGTCAGTCACCTGTTTTGCTACTACTAATGCCTTATTTTAAGAGCTTGCTGTATAATTGAGATCTGTGAAAACCTTTTCTCCGTACTGAAGGAGCGGGTCCAGCAGTCACATGGGTTGCTCATGTCCAATCCGGTGGAACTGAGCCTAGTATTAAAAAAGCTTGCCGGATCCGCCCCTTCCCCAGAATTCGCTCAGTTCGCATATCCTGCGGTTGTATTGTGATAGCTCGTTCAACATTCGTTCAACATTCTAACACCTTCCCTTCGATCTTTTCCTTCAAAAATAGTAAGACTGTTTATCCTTATTTGTTTTACTTGCACTATAGCGCCAGCCGTTTGCGGCTCGGCTTTTTTCCCTTGGAGAAGTTGCGGTTTCGTTTTCCCCCGGCGGTTTTGCCGTGTACGATCCCCGCGGCCGCTTGTGGATTCTTTTAATCCTTTGGCCTGGAGGTTCTAGTGCAAGTACTAATTGATTGCCTTATTGATTCTTTATTGCATATATATTAAAGGGCTTAAAAAATACCTCCTGCGGAGTGAGACGGCTTTCTAGTCTCCTGGACTTAGTCGATCGCTTCCCCTTTAAGGCATATTCGGAGCGAGTTTTCGGCGCGAAGGCCTTCGCGCCCTTTTTAAATCTAGGCCTCTCGTGTTGGCCTCCTGCCAGCCGCGTAGGCCTCAGTCCACCGCGTGGATCCCGGAGCGGGCCTTGGGGGTCCCAGGCTAAATTCTCCACCGGCTAAGCCTCCAACCAGAGTGCCTTGGTTTACTTAATTGAAAAGTTTAGGGAGGCTGGCCCCGCTGGATTTGGGGGCACGAACTCTGGGTTTGCCCAGATTGTCCTCACGTCTCAGCAGCTTCGAGGCCTCGAAGCAGGATCCATTCCTCTTGGGAAGTCCTTAAAATTCTTCTCCTTTTCTATTCAGTTATTGGCTCAGCCTTGTCTTCTGTTAATTTTCAGACTATGGCTTCCTTTCCCAAGAGAGGCACAACTAAAGGTCCCAGAGAGGCCAGGCCTACAGGCGATGAGATTACTAGTATCCCCCAGGCCTCTTCCTCCTCTTCTCCTGGGGCCCGCCCTTCGACTAAGGTCACCAGGGCCGAGAAGAGAAGGGACCTAGCCCTACAAAGAATCCATGACAAATCAGCAAAACGTTTAAAAGTGCAGGCCCAAGTACTCAGTAGTCAAGACCCCCCAGAGGCTGCTAGTCTACCTCCTTCTGGGGTCCCTGTGTTATCTCTGGATGAGCCTAACCTAGACAGACCCCAACCTAACCTATGGGGCATAGGGCCAGAGGAACCAGATATTATTGAAGATTCCTCCCAGCCAGGATCCTCCCAGGCCTTTAGGGATTCTTCTGCCATTCCTGCTGATATTTCTAATTTACCTCCTGAGTTCCAATCTATTTTTGCTGTGTTGTCTAAGGCCATTGATGCCAAACTCTCTTCCATCAATGAGCCTCCCTTACCTCCTCCTCCTTCTCGTCCCTCCCGCCCCTTGGGTTCTTCCCCAGCGGTTAGGGCTCCTATTCAGGATGATTCAGATTCCTCTCAGGACGAATATGAGGATATGGAGGATGATGAGGACCCTTTCCAAGGGCTATCAGATGATGAGGAATCCCAAATAAAGGTTCCTTCTCCAATTACCATTTTCCCTTCTCAATTATTCAAATCTCTCCTCCTCAAAGCTAGGATTTCTACGGGATTAGCGGCCCAGGAGAAACAAGCCTCCACTTCCACTGATCCCCCGGAGGAGAATTTACCTTATTTCACTGAGGAACAGGAGGATAACGAGGTAATTCCTATGCCTAAATTGTTTAAAGATGCCTTACTCAAACAGTGGGATTTCCCAGCCTCTAGTCTTAATCCTTCCACTAAAGACAGGAAGTTGTACAAACTTTCCTCTTCCTATGAAGAGCTTCTATCCTTTCCCAAACCGGATGAACCTGTCAAGATCCTGCATTCGGCAGCGGCTGTGCCGGGAGAGGCGGAGGAAGTCCTCCGCCCAGAGGACAAGCGCATTGAACAAATGCTCAAAAGAGGATTCACGGCAGATTCCTGGGCCATTAAAAGTTCTGCAGCAGCCTCCTTTTTCTCCAGAGCCATGCTGCTGTGGCTTCGCCAACTTCAACAGCATATTCCTCCCGATGACTTGAGAGGTCAACAAGACTTCAACAAGGTCTTTGCAGCTGCCCAGTACGTGGCTGATGCCACTTTGCAATCTACCAGATTTTCTGCTAAGTCTATTGCAGCTTCTACAACGGCAAGGAGACTCCTATGGATTCGCCCTTGGCAAGCGGGAGTACGCCAGAAGTGGCAGTTATCCCAGGGACCCTTAAAGCGCGACCTTCTTTTCGGTGATCTTCTGGATCCACTCCTCACGGAAACCACGGATAAGAAGAAAGTTTTGGGTCCAACCACAAAAAAGGCTACCAAAACGCAGTCCTTTCGTCGCCCGGGGCGCCAGCAAGATCAAGCGGCTTCCTATCAGAGATCTCCAGGTCAGTATTCCCCCCGCTTTCGTTCCCAAAGTAGGAACTCCAGGGGTAGAGGTTTTCGCTTCCAAAGGGGAGCTTCTTCTAACAGGGCCTCAAAAAAACCTAGATGGTAATTTTTCCTCTATTCCCATAGGGGGTCGCCTAGCTCATTTCGCCTCAAATTGGCGTCTCACCTCCAAGGACCCCTGGGTCATTGACACTGTTCAAACTGGCCTTCTTTTAGAATTTATTTCTCCTCCCCCCAAACGTTTTATTTCCTGCCCTTCTCCCAGGTCCTCCTCAGATTGTAACCGTATGGAGGAGGCCATTTCTCATCTATTGTCCATCAGAGCCATTCAACCGGTTCCTTCCGGTCAGAAGGGCCTAGGTTTTTACTCCATTTTATTTATGGTTCCAAAATCCTCCGGAGGTTGGAGAGCTATTTTGGATTTAAAGAAACTAAACCTATTCATCAAATATAGGAAGTTTAAAATGCACTCCTTATCTTCTATTTTGGCCGCCATTCACTCCGGAGATTTCATGGTCTCCTTAGACCTCACTGAGGCCTACCTTCACATTCCTATAGCCAAATGCCACAGGAAGTTTTTACGTTTTTCCTTTCAAGGCAGGCATTTCCAGTATAGGGCGATGCCATTTGGCCTTTCCTCAGCCCCTCGGGTCTTTACAAAGCTCTTGGGGTCCCTGGCGGCCTATATCCGGGCGTCTCCCATTCACATTTTATGTTATCTTGATGATATTTTGATTCATGGGAACTCCCTAGAGAAAGTGAAAACAGACCTTTCTGTCACCATGTTAGTCCTTCAGGACCATGGTTTTTCCATCAACTTTGAAAAAAGTCACCTCCAACCTTCCACATCCATTTCTCACCTGGGTGCCATTATCAATTCAGAATCTTCCCAAGTTTTTCTCTCTCCCGAGAGAAAACTCAGTATAGGGGAGTTAATTTCTAACATTTTATCTAATTCTTCAGTATCCATAGTAACTCTGTCTTCCCTTTTGGGGAAGATGGTGTCATGCATAGGCATCATTCCCTGGGCTCGCCTTCATGCTAGGGAACTCCAGTGGCTCCTATTACCCTTTCAGAGATCGGGGCACAGCAACTCAAATCGGCGCATTGTCATCCCACCAAGTGTTCGCAGATCCTTCAAGTGGTGGAAGTCTCCGGCCATGGACAAAGGATCCCCGTTCAGATGCCCGGATCAATTTGTCATCACCACAGATGCCAGTCTATCGGGATGGGGCGCCCACGCCCAGGGGATGATAGCCCAGGGCACGTGGTCCCCGGAGGAAGCTTCCAGGCCAATCAATTGGCTAGAGTTAAGAGCCGTTTCCCTGGCTCTGAAGCATTTCTCTCCTCGCATTCCCAACCGGCACGTTCTCATTCTCACCGACAACATTGCCACAAAAAGCCATATCTGCAGACAGGGGGGCACGAGATCCAAAGCTCTCATGAGGGAGGCCCTCAAGCTAGGCCTTTGGGCGGAAAAACATCTTCGGTCGCTCCTAGCCGATCACATCTCGGGGAGCCTCAACGTCCAGGCGGACTGGCTATCTCGAGCAACGATAGACCCAGGAGAGTGGAACCTCCATCAGGACCTGTTCCATCAAATCAGCCTCAGATTCGGCCTACCAGTCCTGGATCTCTTCGCGACCAACGCGAACGCCCAACTCCCTCGCTTCTTTTCCAGATTTCCATCCCCGGGAGCGGAAGCAATCAATGCCCTCCGGAGTCCATGGCCTCCAGGCCTACTCTACGCATTTCCTCCAATTCCAATTCTCCCGGACGTGATTCACAAGGTTCTCACCGAGAGGGCCCGAGTAATCTTAATCGCCCCTCATTGGCCCCGCCGGCCCTGGTTCGCGGATCTCCAACAGCTGTCCGTCCAGGACCCTTGGCGACTCCCCGTTTCGGGGGATATGCTGCGGCAGGGGGCCTCATTCCATCCAGACCCGGAGTGGTTCCACCTCACCGCCTGGCTGTTATCAGGAGAGACTTAGAACTGCGTGGTCATGACCCCGATTCAGTGGAGGTCATTTTAAAGGCCAGAAGGGGTTCGACCAACCGAATCTACGACCACACGTGGTCCAAGTTTCACCAGTGGTGTCTACAGGAAGGTCTCTCCCCTCTGTGCATCCCCATACACAGAATTATTTCCTTCCTTATGCAAGGCTTCCATAAAGGACTTTCCACCAGCACCCTCCGGCGTCATCTGGCAGCCATTTCATCTGTCCTAGGGGGTCCCCGCAGACAGCCTCTCCGATCCTTCCCTGAAGTTCAGGAATTCCTCAAGGGCATAGCCAACCTCAGACCTTCCAAGGTCCACAGGTATCCATCCTGGGATTTGCCACGGGTTCTCCATTCCCTCACGCAGGCACCATACGAACCCCTAAAATCGGCGTCCCTCAGGTACCTATCCTTTAAGGTAGCATTCCTGGTGGCTATTACCTCTGCCCGACGCATTTCGGAGCTGGCTGCCCTCTCAATCAGGCAGGACCTTTGTCAATTCCATCAGGACAAGGTAGTCTTGCGACTGGACCCCACCTTCTTACCCAAGGTCAGTTCCATGTTCCACAGATCTCAGGATATTGTCCTACCTTCCTTCTGCCTCCAACGAGACCATCCCTTGGCAATTAGATGGCACACCCTGGATCTCATCAGAGCGCTGAGAATCTATATCCAACGCACAGGACCCTTTCGGAGGTCAGAAGCACTTTTCATAGCCTATCATCCCAGAGTCATGGGGGCCAAAGTGTCTTCAACAGTAATAGGCCGTTGGATCAGAGGGACTATATCTAAGGCCTATGAGTCGGCCTCCCTCTCAGTTCCAAGGAACATCACAGCGCATTCCACCAGGAGCGCAGCCACCTCGGCCGCTTGGGCGACTCAAGCCCCGTTGGAGGAGGTCTGCAAAGCAGCCACTTGGGCCTCGCCAAATTCCTTCATCAGGCACTACAAGATTGATTCTTACGCTTCAGCGGACGCTGCCTTCGGCAGAAGGGTACTCCAATCCGTTATCTCACATGATAGCAAGCTAATCCCACCCTAGGGACCATCTATTGGGTATGTCCCATGTGACTGCTGGACCCGCTCCTTCAGTACGGAGAATAGGCGTTGATTGCTTACCTGAACGCCTCTTCTCGTACGGTGAGCGGGTACAGCAGTCACTTCCCGCCCTTGTATGTGTCTTCTTCACCTTTCTATAATTCCTTTTTCTTCTAACAATAAGAGTTGAACACTACAGAGCTTCACAACTGAGCCTAGTCTATGGATTCGCGAATTCTGGGGAAGGGGCGGATCCGGCAAGCTTTTTTAATACTAGGCTCAGTTCCACCGGATTGGACATGAGCAACCCATGTGACTGCTGTACCCGCTCACCGTACGAGAAGAGGCGTTCAGGTAAGCAATCAACGCCTATTCAAATACAGTGATACCTCTACTTAAGAACTTAATTTGTTCCGCGACCAGGTTCTTAACTAGAAATGTTCTTAAGTAGAAGCAATTTTCCCCATAGGAATCAATGTAAAAGCAAATAATGCGTGCAAACCCATTAGGAAAGAAATAAAAGCTCAGAATTTGGGTGGGAGGAGGAGGAAGAGGAGGAGGATAGTCACTGCTGAAGGAAGAAGGTGAGGTAAGGGGAATTAAAAAAATTCAAAACTTTAAGGCTTAAAAAAAAAAAAGAGGGACTCTAAGGCAGCGAGGAGGAGCACATACCTCCAATACACCCGGCACAAGGCTGCCTCCCATATACTGTCTACCATACACTGGCTGCTGCTGCTGCTACCTGCTGCCTCTTCTTTCCCATGCTGAAGGGCTTCCCTCTTCTCTCGCTCGTTCGCTTTGTAGCCGGTGCCTTTCCTTCGCTGTGGTGACTCCTCGGCTGCCCAGAGCGAAGGGAGCATTTCTTTTCTCTGGGCGCTGGCAGAGCTTTATTCCATGTCCACGTGCTCAGAGAAAAGAAAATGCTTTGTTTGCTCTGGACTGACAAAACCTCCTTAAGTGCCACCAAAAGGCTCCTCTGGCAGCCCAGACGGCTGGGATTAAAGGGGGAATGGCAGGAAACTGGCCAGGCCTTCGTGCCGCTCTCAAATTTCCTGGGAAATTTTTCTGGGCTCGGGTTCTTAAGTAGAAAATGGTTCTTAAGTAGAGGCAAAAAAATCTTGAATACCCGGTTCTTATCTAGAAAAGTTCTTAAGTAGAAGCTTTCTTAAGTAGAGGTACCACTGTATATAGAATGAGTATTATATAAACCATAAGGCTGGTTTTTTTATTTGTCTGTCTTGTACTTTAAAATTTTTTGATATGAGTGATTTAATTTGTTCATTTATTTTATGGCTTTATTTTATATATCTTTTTATATGTACAGAAGACAAAGCTTGAACACCCGGTTCTTATCTAGAAAAGTTCTTAAGTAGAAGCTTTCTTAAGTAGAGGTACCACTGTACTGTATATAGAATGAGTATTATATAAACCATAAGGCTGGTTTTTTTATTTGTCTGTCTTGTACTTTAAAATTTTTTGATATGAGTGATTTAATTTGTTCATTTATTTTATGGCTTTATTTTATATATCTTTTTATATGTACAGAAGACAAAGCTTCTGTGGTTTTACCCACACATTGATTGGAGAAATAGCCTGGTTTTGATTTGGCTTACATCCCCAACCCCAAAAGTTGTAAAATTATTAACTGAAAAATTACATTTAGGATTTATAAGTGTGTACAAGTAGTTTACATAGTCTAGAATAATTGCATGCTATATATGCTTCATGGAGTGCCATGGCTAATCAGCTGCAATTTATTATACTTTTTGAGAGACATTATTTAGTTATGTTATTAGTGATTGTTATATACTTGACACCATTTTTCCCTGTGTACTTCATTTCATGATTTTCTTCCTGTTCATTAGATTGTAAAATGAAGCAGTCAGCTAAAGTGACATAATTTGAGCATTGTATATTGTAAGCCAGTATATTTTATTTATATTTATATTGTATTAGCTTTTTTTTGGGTCCATTTTGTGGGTTGCATTTGTCACTTGTGCCACACAATAAAAATGTTCTTATTCTTTCTTATTCTGCCACCGGAAAATGCCTTTGATGACAGTACACATTTATTTTTCATGTGCATTAGCTGAGTATAAACCCTTTTATAATGGAGATAAATATTTACTTTCAACTAGGGTTATTGTTGTGATGAGTAAATGAAGGAGATAAAGTGAAATTAAATTCCTATGAAGTGGTATAATATTATTCAATATAATTTCTGCTGCATATCTAGGCAGGTTTTGTTTCCATTGACAAAATGCAAATGTTATTGATTTGCTGCAAAAACAATTTAAATCTAATCCAAGCAGGAAATAACTGAGTTGCTTTTTATTTCAGGAGAAAAATGCAGAATGCAGCACATTAAAGAAATGAGGGAATCAGTGTTTGCAAAAACTAACTACAAATTATGTTATTTTTCAGAGACCTGACAATGATTTATTAGAATGATATTATTTTAGCATGCTACTTGTACCAAGTACTGTGTCCTTCTGGCAACAAAAAAGTAAAGAAGAAAATACCTTCTAGTTTTGTACCTTGTTTTTCTTTCCTCCCAACATATTCTAAAATTATTTGAATTTAAAAATAGAATAGAATAGAATAGAATAGAATTTTTCTTGGTGCATATGCTCTCAGTGTACATAAAAACAAGATGTACATTCATTAGGAATCATTAGGTACAACACTTAAGCCATAAGGTATAAATAAGCAATCAAATCACAAGTTAGGAAACAGTCAATATAAATCGTAAAGATACAACAACAAAGTTACAGTCATGCAGTCTTAAGTGGGAGGAGATGGGTGATAGGAACGATGAGAAGATTAATAGTAGTGCAGATTTAGTAAATCGTTTGACAGTGTTGAGGGAATTATTTGTTTAACAAGTGATGGCATTCAGGAAAAAACTGTTCTTATATCTAACCTGTTAATCTATTCAGCTGGAGAGAGGGAGGGGAGAGAGAGAGACAGACAGACAGACAGACAGATTTTATCAGGAAATCGTGATATTTAATACTGGTTTTTTCCCCCCCACTGAAACTCGGAGAAGTACTACTTTTTATTTCCAATCTTCTTTAGTTACCACCTATTTATTCTGTGTTGGGTCAACACTCATAAATTGTCTGATAATTCCACATGGGATAGAAATGTGCTGTAGATTTTGCCCATCTCCAATAGGCAACTGTATTTTCTTGTTTTTCCCCCCTTGAAAGTGTTTCACTTCTCATCCAAGAAACTTCTAAGTCCAGCTTTCCACTTTTTAGAAAAGCCTCTTTGGGACAAACATGATCCGGATGATTGAGAACCTCCATTCATGGGCTATAGATTTGTTTTCTCTGTTTTTCCCAGAGGGAACAAGCTAAAGGAGGGGGGAGAAATGTTTTCCAACCTCAAAGTCATAGACTTGTAGTTGTAAAATGAATTGATCTAGATTAGTGTTTCTTAAACTTTCTGTCTGAAGATCCCTTCCCATGTTTACAAATTATGCAGGACCTCAAAAGTGCTTTTGTTTATATGGGTTGTACAGTATTTATCTGGGTTTGCTGTATTGGAAATTAAAATTGACATTTGCTGCTGCTACTGCTTTTCAAGAATGTTTGATGGGATTGTAATATTATTTTTCAACATAAACTAGGAAATAATTTTTATTTTGCAGATCCCTGAGAGGGTCTTGGTGACCACCAGGGTTCCTAGGACCATAGTTTTAAGAAACAATGACCTGTAGAAAAGCATCATATGTTAATGTGATTTTGAAAATATGTAAATCTATTCTTATAAAAATTTGCAATTGAAAGACAGTGATTATGTGGCATCTCAAAAACCTTTTAGTTGAGGCATTTAGTATTTACAGTCCTTTAGAAATCAGTATTATTTGAATAACAGGCTGATTTGTGCAATCTGTTTTATAATTATATATCCACTGAAATTGATGACTACTCTGGGGCTTGAAGATATGCAATACGTTTGTAACATGCTGTAATCAAAGCAAGGATTATGGTTCAGATTTTGTTGAAATATGATGTAGTAAATAAGATGTATTTATTGTTTTAAACAGCTCATCTTGTATTTTCAGCTAGTTACTACTGATGAAACTACATTTACCTAGTTCATTGTTTTGCTTTTAAAACAAGGAATTACAGTTATGAATAGAATATTAATGATATTATACTGCAAAAGCCTTTTTGAGCACCTGTGGGAATAGTTGAGTGCCTTTTGGAATTCAGTTTGTAATTGTAGAATCTTAATGGCTCATTCTCTAGTTAGGAACTTTGCAATGTATCCTTCATTTATCATGAGAATAACTCTTAACCCTGGTGTTGTGTTGGCATTTACTATACACTTGTACTGTTTTGGGTGTAACGAAATGTAACAATCAGCGTATAGCAAAAAATAAACAAAATGAAAAAAAAAAACCTCCACACTCATAGTAAGAACCCTTCAAATGAGGAAAAATCAATTAATCACAAGTTTCATGACAAATAATCTACAGGTCTCAAATATCATTTCGACTCATATAGACCCAAGCATAGGAGCAGGGTTAAAAATGTCACATGTCTATGATTTTATTTGAACCATTTGTTGGTTATGGAATAAATGTTCTTATTCATTTTGCTAGCTTTGCAATCTTTTTACATTTGCTTTTGTGTTCTTATGCCTTGAAGTTTGAGACTTGCATAATTTAACCAGTTCTACCATTTCATTTGCAAATACACATGAGAAGATCACAACATGTTTATTTTATTTCTCCAACCACTGAGCAAGCTATATTTGCACAGTTAGATTTCTCACATTCAGACTTATAAGTGGGACTAGACTATATCTTCCCCAGCTTGACCAAGCTTGTCTATTGAAAGGCCAAGTCAGCATCAAAAAACATATTCAAATCATATTTGGAGGGTTTAAACATTCACAAGTAGGGCATTGTGACACAGGTTCAGAGGATAAAGTTTCAGAAGATAAGAATTGTAATATTTTGACCATGTAAACCCCAGGAAGAATCAGTTATTACCAGAAGAGATGATCTGGTGAGTAGCTGCCCTTATAGAAGACAGATGACAGGTAAGGAACTCATAAGAAATAAAGATCTTCTTGAGAGGCAAGGGGGCATGCCAAATGTCATTCATCTGGGCATAAGTTCATTTTGGGAAAGGACGGCTGCCTAGGACTAGGATCCTTGACACTTGACTGCTTCCTCATCTGCCCATTGTTTGATTACACACCAATTCCTGAAGATTTCATCTGCTACATATATCTGAAACAGGCTTTCCAGAATCAGATTCCTTCGAATCCAATTTGGATGTGGCAGTAGTGACTGACTGGGTTACATGAAGATCTTGCAAAGATTTGCTAACATGTATAATTTCCTACTTAGTCAACCATGGTCATGAAACTAACATCAGTGCATGGCATCAGGATTAGTGCTGAAGAGTAGTCCAGTGAGCCTAGCTTAAAAGTAAGACTTATTAAGTCTTATAAGTAGATTTAATACAGTAATACCTCGTCTTACAAACTTAATTGGTTCTGGGACGAGGTTCGTAAAATGAAACAATGTTTCCCATAGGAATCAATGGAAAAGCCAATAATGCGTGCAAGCCCATTAGGAAAATCCAAAACATTAAGTCTTAAAAAAAAAAAGCAGTGGGCAGACGAAGCTGAGGTGAACGGAGTTGGGGGATGGACAGAGAGAGGTGGCAAGAGGTGGCAGTCCCAACGAAGCAAGGCAAAAAAAGCCTCTATTGAACTCCATGAGTCTTTGCCTCCCGTTTTTGTCCCTCCCTCTGCTCATCTCCCCACACCTTTCTCCTCTCTTGAGCTCCATGAGTCTTTGCCTCCCATTTTTGTCCACACCACTGTGCTCATTTTCCTCATGCAGTTTGGAAGGGGGGAATTTGTCGCTGGGATTCAAAGCAGCACTGGCAAAAAAATGAAGGGAATCCCAGTGAGGAGAGCCTCAGGGAAATCCCAGCAATGCAAGAACAGGGTGCGTTGGCTGGCAAGGAAGTTCGGAGGCGGGGATTCCCAGGAAAATCGCAGCATTTCGGGGCATCCCAGCGGTGGTGGCTCGGGTTCGTAAGGTGAAAATAGTTTGGAAGAAGAGGCAAAAAAAATCTTAAACACCAAGTTCGTATTATGAAAAGGGGTTCGTAAGACGAGCTATCACTGTACTTGTTATACCAAGGATAGTTTATAGTAGGTTATTTGGGCTTCATTTGAGTCCTTGTTGACAATAGAGTGATAGGTAATGCAGCACTGATTAGAAAGTGAAAATGTGTTTTGAATATGGATGAGTGAAGATGGTAGAAAGTTTTGGCAACTCACAGGAATAATGTCAGTTTATAATTGAAATATCTGCAAGAAAATAGCAAAGGTGAGAGCAATGCAATAGTCTTGGTGATTCCTTAAACCAATGGCTCTTTTCTCAGGACTAAATTTCATCTGCCTAGCATGGATGTGTATGACCTTGAGAAAAGATGCAGCTGCTTTAAGGGAGCATTGATATATAGTATATTGTGTGAGTATCCCATCTGTTTCAAAGCAACTTTTTCCCGTTTGAAACTAAAATATTCCAATAAACCCTGACATTTATTTCTTAACTTCTTTAGAGCTGTATACTTTACAGCTGCATTTCCAGGCCAATTCAAAGACTAAGAACTAAAACAAAACATTAAATTTCTATTTTCTTTAGCTTTCACCTGAAAGTATATTTTAAATTATATACGTCATTTTGGGTAAGCATTGGATTTAACTTGATTAAACTTGCTCAGAATATATGTAAATCTGATTTATTGTTTTAGGAATGTTATATTGGTATGTGAATATATGTTTCATATTGCCAGTTTATAGGAAGTCTGCATTCTTAAAATATATAAATACTGTTCTGTATGAAATGTTTTAATAAAACCCTGAAAGTTGAACAGACCCACCATATTATAGTCTAAGACTAAATAATTAAAGCCAACAGAAAATGTTCTGGACAGTACACTAATATAACAGATGCCTCCTATATGAAATTAATTTGTAACGTGAGCAACTTTGCTGATTTTTTTTTTTAAATGTATAATTAAATCACTAATAAGGGGGTCTGTCTTATCTCTTTGAAACAGAGTATAGTGTGGTCAACAGTCTCTAGGAAAAGGATCATGAATATTGGAACAATGTGCAAAATAATAATTGTCATCTGAATAAGTTTGATTTCCTCAATCAGATTTAATTTCAGTAGCATCTTCTATCTTCAAAGAGGTATATAGGCTCTCTTTTCATAAATGTTCAATTGTCTTTTAATACTTGATAAAACTAATTTTAGAAGAAGAATTATTTGTAAAAGTGTAGGTTTTTTTATTGGACTTCTTTAGTTTTAGTGGCCCAGATTATATTTTAAGGAAAGAAACAGTTTACTCATTTTTTCTGTATGTTATAAATCAGCTTCCTTCTTAAAAATAATTGAAAGTTCTTTTCAGTCATGACATTTTTTTTCAAATCTCCCTAATTACTTGCATTTGGTTATATGTTCTACTCAACAATTACTTCATTTCCTATGAAAAGTCACTAAAGTAGAACAGAAAGACAAGAAATTTTCTTGGTAATTGAGGTATGGTAAAATTCTACACACTGGACCAAACTAACTATGCTTTTTATGATGATTATTTAACACTTAATTTGCAAAAAGAGCATATTGCAAATAAAACAGAGTACTAGCATGCAAATAAAACAGCCCTGTATTTATCAACAAATTAGTAAGGCAACTTGCATAATAATTATTTAAAAAATATTTCCTAATTTCCTCTGAGCTGTTAAAGGATTCTTTTTGTGATGGCAATTTGTGATAATAAGTAGGATTTGAGGATTTGCAATTGGCTGCAAGGGGAAAAGTCCCTTATCTCTGAAACGTTTCCAGTTTTAGAATACAACAGCACTCTTGCTTTAAGTAGCAAGTACAGTAATACCTCATGATACGAACTTAATTGGTGCAAGGAGGAGGTTCGTAAGACGAAAGGTTCGTAAGATGAAACATTGTTTCCCATAGGAAACAATGTAAAGTCAATTAATCCGTGCAACCCAAAAAACCCCTGCAAAAAAAACGGCTTTCGGCGACTGCTGGGAAGCCGCGCGGCTGTTTTAAAAGGTGACAGCCGGCCTGGGGGGCTTCCCAGCACCCCCCCGAACCCCAAACCCGGGTTCGGGGGGGTGCTGGCAAGCCCCCCAGGCCGGCTGTCACCTTTTAAAACAGCCGCGCGGCTTCCCAGCTGTCTCCCGAAGCCGAACGCGGAAGTTCGGCTTTAGCGTTCGGCTTCAGGAGACAGCTGGGAAGCGGCGCGGGTGTTTTAAAAGGTCGCAGCTGGCCTGGGGGGCTTGCCAACACACCCTGAACCCAGGTTCGGGGGGGTGCTGGCAAGCCCCCCAGGCCGGCTGCGACCTTTTAAAACAGCCGCGTGGCTTCCCAGCTGTCTCCCGAAGCCGAACGCGGAAGTTCGGCTTTAGCGTTCGGCTTCAGGAGACAGCTGGGAAGCCACGCGGCTGTTTTAAAAGGTCGCAGCCGGCCTGGGGGGCTTGCCAGCACCCCCCCGAACCCCAAACCCGGGGTTCAGCAAAATTTTGCCTCTTCTTACGAACTTTGTTCGAGTTACGAACCGGCGTTTGGGAGGCTTCTGGGAAGCCCCGCCGCCCGGCTGTCACCTTTTAAAACAGCCGCGCGGCTTCCCAGCAGTCTCCGAACGCCGGTTCGTATCCCCGGGTTCGTATCACGAGTTGTTCGTAAGACGAGGGGTTCGTATCTTGAGGTACCACTGTATGTCCAAATATGAGAGTAATAAATGATAATAAGAAATTATTTTCTGACCAAAGTGCATTTAAGACAACAAAAGTCTTGCGAATGAAACTGATTTAGGTCTTGTCAGTTTCAGGCAGCAGTTGCAGCCTGCAGGAGGTTTCTAATGGAGTAATTAAATCACAGAACTGAGCTTGTTAACTTACAGTCAGCATATTTTAGGGAAATGCTGTGCCATAGAGAAAAGCAGCTCAGAAAGAGATACCTTGTTAAAGCAAACTCTGTGTCCTTGGGGCGAGGAGGGAGAAGGAGAGAAAAATACAGGGTCCTGCACAGGACGTATCATGAAAAAACTTTATCTGAATGAGACAACAACAACCAGCAACCTTTGCAGCACCTCTCTGCATTTGCTTAGTGACCATTTTGTTGGAATCAGTTGCAGTCACTAAATGAAGACTTTCCATACGGTATATTTTTCTACTGTTAAAATAAAGCCGTGAATATTTGACTGATTTAATTCCATTTTCTTTAAAAACAAAAGACTAATTATGTATTTCTATGCAGCTCAGTTCATGCTCTCCTAAAAGGTAATGACTGTTCTCCATGGAGTGGAGGAGTCACCAGTCAGGATGGGTTGTACTCCTCATCAGAGGCGTGGCCGAGTCAGATGAATATAAAAGTACTGGAACCGCCCATAGGCCCCAGTTTTTCTGAGTCGTTTCCACAGAGCATGACGTGGCAGGTCCTTCCTCTGACCTTTCTTCTCCCTGACAGTTTTCCTTAGTTGGGTTAGTAGATATTTTTTTATTTTTGGGTTAGTAGATATTTTTTTATTGATTGCCCCTTATATTGTTGGGTATCTGAGGGTTGCAGTTTGGGCACAGCAATCTTTTGGTTCCGCCCCCTACTGCAGGGTGGGGTAGGGCCTTGGGCCTTCACCACCCCCAGCTCTGCCTCTCCTCCTTCGGCCACTAGGGCTGCCACGGTAGCTCCCTCACCCGGCAAGCCTTAAGCATTGGTTACAGCAGGATCCCCGTTGCCAGTCTCATTCCCCTGAGCACAGGCTCCTCCCTCTAACGAGCGAGGCCCTTCCAGACACCGTTCGCCCTGGGACTGATTACAGCTGACCACCCAATGGTCCATCCAATGCCCCTTGGAGGAGCTATGCAGAGCGGCCACCTGGACCTCTCCTACGCCCTTCATATGCCACTACAGAATTGACAAATTTGCATCAGCAGAAGCAGCCTTTGGACGCAGGGTCCTACAAAGAGTAGTGGAACACACTGGTTAATCCCTCCCTCAGGACAAAAACTTTGGCATGTCCCATCCTGACTGGTGACTCCTCCTCTCCATGGAGAATGAGTGTTGACTCACCTGATACGCTCTTTCTTATGGTAGAGAAGTCACCAATCAGGTCCCACTCTTCTACAATGGAAGCTGTCTCTTATCCTCTCTCCTGCCCTCTTGTCCTTCTTACTCATAACATTTAGAGGGTTATAGCTTGTTGCTTTAGTTTTGGGTTCATGTTTCAAACCTTTTAGCCTCAGGTTGTGCTGCCCACACCGAGTCAATGTTTCAGTTTCGTCAAAAATACTGGGGCCTATGGGCGGTTCCAGTACTTTTATATTCATCTGACTCGGCCATGCCTCCGACGAGTGAGTACAACCCATCCTGACTGATGACTCCTCTACCATGAGAAAGAGCATATCAGGTGAGCCAACGCTCATTCTCCTATAAAATGTCTCCTGGTTTCCAAGATAAAAGTTACTCCAACCATAAGTACTGAGGCTGTCCTAACAAAATAAATATTTTAACCATGATATGGAAACTCTCGTCTCATTATGGCCTGATTTCTCATGAGTAAGATACTCTACCCACCTTCCCTGTCTTGGACTGACTTTGTTGCTGGTCAATTTAATAGATCTCTGTGAACCTGCTTTTGTGCTGTTGTTAGGTTTGTAATAGGTATTTTTCTATTTCTAGTTTAATCTTCTGCTATTTCACCTGGTTTCTGTTGCATTTTCCTGTATTTTACTCTCCTCCTAGATTGTAATATTTCTTTACTCCTTTTCAGTTATTTCAATCAAGGGAATCTGTAAAATTTTTGTTCTCCTGTGCCCTTTATGGTTAGTGTTGTGGTTAGCTCTGCCTCAGCTCCTGCCCCAAGGAATGTGGAGGTGGATGTGGGGGAGACATCCACATGCCGCAGGCCTGTTTTGCTCCCAGTAGAATCTGCTGACAAGTCTCCTCTGACCAAGGAAGCGTGAGTGACAGAGAAGAGGGGAGTTTGGCAGACAGCCCAGGAGGAGATCAGTCATCTGTATCATCCCTGGATTCTGAACAAGAATTATTAACACATCCACACATGTGTAGAGTGATGCATAGGAGACAACAACTGAAGGATTATTACAAGAGAAAATGAGGCTACATGTGGTTGGGTGGGGCTGCTGTAATTAGTGCTACAGATAAAAGTGTAGCCTGGTGTTTTAGCCTCATGGCAGTTTATCTGATTTATTGTTTCCTCAAGATCGTGGTTTTTTTCTGTTCAGGATTGTGTGTGGACTCTCTGGACTTTAGAATTGGACTCAATTTCCCAGTTATTGGGTGAGCAATTGGACTGCATTTAACCTGTGCCTTGTGTGTACCAGAAAATCCCTTTGACATTTAAAAAGAGAGCTGTTTCTGTTTTTCTGTTTATAAAAATTTTTGGGTTTTCCTTTTATCGTGTAGTGTGTGTCTTTCTGGGCTAATTACCCTGTAATTACAGGCGGTTGAGACACACCGGCAGAACAGTTAGTAGCCCAGATGCCCAGCAGCTGAATTACATAGGGCTGAGTGGCCATATGTTTCGAGTAAAGCTTCACATCCCAGGCATATCCTGTTTCTACTTGGTGCTAACATAATTCTGTAATTCATAATTCATAATTTCCTTCCAGGTTCCATTTGCCATTTATTTTTACGCAGATCTTACAAAAATATGCAGCCTGTATTTTATCCGGATAAAAGCACTTTTTTTTATCCTGTATTCAGTATCTCTTTTCATTCTTCAGTAATCCTTTCTGTTCCTTTGCATGGTTAGAATATTTTGATGTTTTGGTTGTTCTTTTCCTTCTAAAATGCTGGCAGCTGCCTAGCTGCACTAGTGGAACTTCTCATCCAGCATGATTTATTTATAGACTACAATGGCATTGAAACACAGCCATGTAGCCATTACAGAAATCAATGGAGCCAGTAAATAGAATAAAACACATTGAAGATACAGTGTTCCCTCGATTTTCACGGGGGATGCGTTCTGAGACCGCCCGCGAAAGTTGAATTTCCGCGAAGTAGAGATGCGGAAGTAAATACACTATTTTTGGCTATGAACAGTATCCCAAGCCTTTAAACCCCTAAATTACAATTTCCTATTCCCTTAGCAACCATTTAGATTATTACTCACCATGTTTATTTATTAAAGTTTATTTAAAAAAATGTTTTTTAAAGGCAGACGAAAGTTTGGCAATGACATATGACGTCATCGGGCAGGAAAAACCGTGGTATGGGGGGGAAACCGCGAAGTATTTTTTAATTAATATTTTTGAAAAACCGTGGTATTGACGTTTCACCAAGTTCGAACCCGCGAAAATCGAGGGAACACTGTATATATCTAAAATCTACCAAGATTCTTAAGAATGTAGGAAAGTTACTTTGCCAAATTATGTAAGTTTTATTTGTATTTTTATTATATTCATTTTATTTTCTAACATTTTCTAACAATCAAGGTTCAGAAATTACATTTCTAGTTTTTGATAACTTCTCTTATTTGATACTAAAAGTTTTATAGATCATCTTTCTCATTATCATAAATGTCTAAGACTTGCTAAGATATAAGATAAATGTTATTTTTGTCTAATCCTTGTGATAAATATTTCCCATGTTTTTCTTTAAGTATTATTTTATTTTTACATATATGATATATTTTATAGTAATTACTAAAAAAAAGAATGGTATTTCCTCAATATCTTCTTTGTTTCATAAATTCTGTTCAATATATAAAAGGAATGATTTTTTTGTGAATGATCAATACTAATCATAACCATTACAATTATGCACTTAAATTGATCACAAGCATTTCAAAGACATGTTCCTGTGTGACGAATGGGAGGGGGTTATAATTTGGATATGTCATTTTCAGTACAGGTTTAATAAAATGTGCTGCTTATACAAAGTTTGAATTATTTATGATGTAAATTTCCCTTTGGGATTTAATCAGGATTCAGTATCCCTTGGCTGGAGGTCATAATTGGAGGAGTTATCCTAATTCAGTTTGTAAGGTTTTTTCGTCTGTGGCTGATAAGCAGGTGAATATCAGTATTCTCCTGCATGGTGCAAAAAAGTTGACTGTTATTTTCCTGACAATCAGCATAGTTTTAAATAAACGTTATATGTAGTGTTCATTAGTATATGTATGTTGATTACATCAATGTTCAGCATATATATTTAGGACAGCTTTGTTTCCTAAGCTGAATTTTGTGGTCCAGATTACAGACCATAATAAGCCGGATAAATTGCTTATATTAATTTCCATATTGCTTCTCCCTTGTTTGAATATTTTCTCTGAAAATAAAAATTCCGAATGACCAAGTTTTCCACCTCCCAATCCTTCTGAGTACAATTTAAAATGTGTGCAGGATAATTTATTCGGTTACCAGGATGCAATAAATATGGACATGTTTATGCAGAATGCATAGGCAACTGCCAACCAATCAGAGTTTGTTTTTTCCAGCCAGAACCCAATACAAAGAACCATCAATCAGACAGTGCTCATTTGTTGGCCAGTAACAGAATGCCTTATTCTGTCTCCCAAAATTCTTCCCTTCTGTTCTGAATTAACAATAGAAGAGAATAAATTATGAGGATTTCTCCATGTTTCTGTGCTTGTTATGGTGACAAACCTTTTTATCTTCATTTCTCATACTGAAATGCTGACAGTTCTCCAGAAATTAAGAAGAAACCAATAACCTCTTCCAATGAGAGCACAGATTGTCCTTTTTGAGAATAACAAGTTTTTTTTAAAGTATATTTCTTTATAAGTATTTCTAAATATCTGAGACTAGGGATAAGGCCTTGGAGAGGGGGTGGCATACAAATCTAAATAAATAAATGAAAGAAAGAAGGAAGGAAAGAAAGAAAGAAAGAAAGACAGACAGAAAGAAAGAAAGAAAGAAAGAAAGAAAGAAAAGAAAGAAAGAAGCTCTCCTTGGAACTGTAAACCCAGTTATTATGTTGTGTGATCAGCAGGAGACTGTCAGTCTTTCAAAGTAAGCCTTGTCAAGAGACAAGGATAGAATGAACATAATTTACTATGTAGATAGAATAATAGACAATTAAAAGCTCATCCAAAGTTTCTCTCTGCCTCATCATATACTAAACAAACATTGACTCCTGATTTTCTTCTGGGTGCAATTCAAAGTGCTGTTTATCACTACCTTTATTACTACTTCACTACCTTTATTATGAGACAAAGAATCAGATTTTCTGCAGGATTATGTCACCCAAAGGGCATCTACCTATCCTATCAGATCAGATAGACTGGGCATGCTCTTAATCCATCCCTTAAATAATGCCATTTATTGGTAGGATCTAAGAGACATGCCTTTTCTATGAGAACTCCTGCTCTATGGGACACCCTTCCCATTGAAGCCTAGCTGGCCTCTACCCAAAAAAGCAGTTCAGACTTATCTTCCCCATCCCCTTGAGCAATGGGATAGGGTTGTGTGTGTGTGTGTAAAAATAGGTTATGTGAGACTGTATATCAGACATTAAATTTTATGTCAGATTTTTAACTTTTATGGTTTTAATAGATAACAATAACAACAGAGTTGGAAGGGACCTTGGAGGTCTTCTAGTCCAACCCCCTGCTTAGGCAGGAAGCCCCACACTACTTCAGACAGATGGTTATCCAACATCTTCTTAAAAACTTCCAGTGTTGGAGCATTCACAACTTCTGGAGGCAAGCTGTGATGAATTGTTCTAACTGTCAGGAAATGTCTCCTTAGTTCTAAGTTGCTTCTTTCCTTGTTTAGTTTCCACCCATTGCTTCTTGTTCTATCCTCAGGTACTTTGGTTCCCTCTTTTTTTTTTGCCAACCCTTGAGATATTAGAACACTGCTATCATGTCTCCCCTATATACATATATTTTTGTAGATTTTCACAGGTACATATCTTGGCATATTCAGGTTTCTTCCCATGTAAGTTTCAGAAATTCCTGGCGATGTTTCAGTGAGGTCCCACTTGTCATCTTCAGCTGGTGCCTTTGGTTAGCGCTCTCTCTCTCTCTCTCTCTCTCTCTCTCACACACACACACACACACACACACACACACACACGCACAGGTAATTACATTGTGTCCATGTGTTACATTGTTTTATTATAACTCATGTTTGGGAGTTTGACATAAGATGCATGGCTACATAAATGTTTAGATAAATAAAATGAATAGAACCAAAGTTAGGTTATTTTGATTTCCTTTCTCACATGATATTTCTCAATACTGTCATGCTTTTTGCAAGCTGCCCATTAACTTTTCTTTCCCATCCCATTCCTTTACAGGGGCTCAATAGTACAAATACTGGAACTGCACTATTATCAGGAAGTCCTTCTTCCCTGAATACAGTACTTAGAACTTTTATACAATTTCTTGCTCTTAATGCCAGCTTTATGTACTATTGGAGCAGAGCTATTATTTTCAAGAAGCCACATTGAACCAGTTTTTGATTTAGTAAAGAAATCAACTTTCTCTGCTTCTCCAAACATGTTGACTTTTATTTGTTTGGTACCATGCACATGTTCTACCCAAACTTTGTTTTTCAGATGACACATGTTCTCTATTTTCTCTTAGCTATTAAAGAAGCCCCATGAGCTTTCTCTGCATATTTATTTTTATATCTTCCAAGCAGAACTAACAGCTGTTGTAAAGACAGCATAAAATTTAAGGCTAGGGATTTTACCAAGACTATCTAGTTGTAAAGCCTAATCATGCCATGTTTGGGTGGGATTAATCACAGTACATTTTGTGGTAAGCAGTTCCTGTATCTGTCTTGCTGATTTTATAAATACAGACTGTGATAGCACAGGGGAGGGCATACGTGCTTCCATTCATAATCTTGATTTGCTATTCAGCATTTGTACCAGTTCCTGGAACAAGGTTTGTAATATTTTATCCGTTTCCTAGGAATAATGAAGCAGTCATTTACCAGTGAATAAAACAACCGGAAGGTATATGGCACAATCCAGAGGAAGTTAGTTATGAAGTTAAATTTTATTGTGTTTTCTAAATACCTAGCTGGTTTGTTACTGAAGAACCTGTTTTTAATCTTTGGAAGAGAGAGAACACTGATAAATCAAAGTCACTAAAGTGTTGGGCAGCATAGAAATTTAGTAAATTGTTATTTATATAACAAAGTAAAATCACAGTTCTTTAGTTGGTGTTGGCCTTCATTGAACCGAGTTCTTCCCAAGAATCTATGATGCCGTGATATAATAACATGTGTATGTTATGTGGCTTTTTGTATTTGACACATGGAAATTTTATCAGCAATTTTTCTAATTGCTGTTCATGTTCAATGTTTCTTGATACTATTACTATATTATTATACAATTACAGTTGGTTGTGCAATCAATAAGATATTTAGACTGGATTTGGCATTTTTATCCATCTTACAAGTCCTTCCCAATGACTTGGAATAAACAGATGTTATTGTTTAATAATGTTAAGGGTATTGTTGCAGGATGGAAACTGTTCCAAGTAAAGCTGCCTTTTACAATTGATGATTTTGTCAATCTCAGTGGTGTTCAATAGAGCTTAAGATGTTTTAGTATTGCACCCAAAGCGCCTCTTGGTACTATTTTGGCTTTCTTTTGCCACAGTAATTCTACTTTTATTTGCAGGTCTTTGTATTTTATATATTATCCTTCCGAGGTGGGTAAAATGTGGACCCGGATTGTGGGGGAAATATGCTGGCTCTGCTAAAAAGTGCTATTGCTAACACGTTGTAAGCCGCCCTGAGTCTAAGGAGAAGGGCGGCATAAAAATCAAATGAATGAATGAATGAATGAATAAATAAATAAATAAATATTTTCTTCAGTTCCTTTTTCTTTGAGTTGGCTGTTTGCACATAGTGCCATATCCACTATCCAGAATTTCTTTTTGGCTTTTTATTAAGGCTGTGATGTTAAATCAGTCTTAGTTTTTGTGTATATATATCTGCTTATTTTTTATATCGACCTTTTTAACCAATTCTCATAGTTGTTTGTTCATTTATTGTTGTTATACAGTGACATATTCTGAAAATGTAGTCAGTTTATGTAAAATGGCAATTGTTTTGTTAATGTAACTATATTTTCTTAATGTTAATGAATTAAAAATTAGAAAGATTATATTGAAACAAAACAGTGTCACTGGCTTATGTCTTCTTTACACGCAGTCCTTAACTTATAACCACGATTGAGCCCAAAATTTCTGTTGCTAAGTGAGACATTTGTTAAGTGAGTTTGCTCCATTTTATGACTTTTCTTGCCACAGTTGTTAAGTGAATCATTGCAGGTGTTAAATTAGAAAACATGGTTGTTAAGTGAATTTGGCTTCCTTATTGACCTTGCTTGTCAGAAAACTGCAAAAGTGAGTTACATGACCCCAGGAAACTGCACCTGTCATAAATGTCTGAATTCTTATCACTTGACCATGAGGATGTTAAAATACTGTAACTGTAAAAAACAGTCATGTCTCTTTTCAGTGCTGGTGTAACTTTGAACACTGTCCGTATTTCTTTGAATAATGAAATGCTTCTTTGTTCATCCAGCCTTACAACTTGGGTCATGTTGTGACAAAAGTATATTGGAAGCAAAGTATCAGTAACATTGGACTTGCACATGATGTAGAACGGTTTTTGGTGGGGGGAGAGTATTACAAGTAATAGTTTTTATGTCATCAACCAAAATATTGGTTGTGACTTAGTGTTATAGAACAACCATATAGAATTACATTAATTTACATAAAGAAGATAATATTTGTAACTCAGATATGAGGTCCTTGGCTGGAACGTCTAATTGCGTGCAGCCCCATGGCTCTGGAACATGAGTGCGGGATCGAGTGCAATTATGCTTCCTGAACCTGTGCAGGTAGCAAAGTCGCGCACAGGGACGCTTCTGGGGGCATGTTTCGGTGAGGTTTTTTGCTTCTCTGCATGCGCCCGATCCCACACTCACATTCCAGAGCCGCGGGGTTGCACACAATTAGGTGTTCCGGCAGCAGCCCGCCTCTGTCCTTGGTGCTCTCTGAGCTTGGTGGTTTCCTTGCAGACATTTCATTAACAAACTAGGTAGAAACATAGAAGACTGACAGCAGAAAAAGACCTCATGGTCCATCTAGTCTGCCCTTATACTATTTCCTGTATTTTATCTTACAATGGATATATGTTTATCCCAGGCATGTTTAAATTCAGTTACTGTGGATTTACCAACCATGTCTGCTGGAAGTTTGTTCCAAGGATCTACTACTCTTTCAGTAAAATAATATTTTCTCACGTTGCTTTTGATCTTTCCCCCAAATAACTTCAGATTGTGTCCCCTTGTTCTTGTGTTCACTTTCCTATTAAAAACACTTCCCTCCTGAACCTTATTTAACCCTTTAACATATTTAAATGTTTTGATCATGTCCCCCCTTTTCCTTCTGTCCTCCAGACTATACAGATTGAGTTCATTAAGTCTTTCCTGATACGTTTTATGCTTAAGACATTCCACCATTCTTGTAGCCCGTCTTTGGACCCGTTCAATTTTGTAGGTGAGGTCTCCAGAACTGAACACAATATTCCAAGTGTGGTCTCACCAGTGGTCTGTATAAGGGGATCACAATCTCCCTCTTCCTGCTTGTTATACCTCTAGCTATGCAGCCAAGCATCCTACTTGCTTTTCCTACTGCCCGACCACACTGCTCACCCATTATGAGACTGTCAGCAATCACTACCCCTAAATCCTTCTCTTCTGAAGTTTTTGCTAACACAGAACTGCCAATGCAATAGTCAGATTGAGGATTCCTTTTCCCCAAGTGCATTATTTTACATTTGGAAATATTAAACTGCAGTTTCCTTTGCTTTGACCATTTATCTAGTAAAGCTCATAAGTTATCATAAGTTCACAAACTATAGGTTTGTGATGGTGAACCTATGGCATGGATGCCAGAGGTGGCACGCAGAGCCAACTCTGTGTGGGCATGTGTGCTGTCATCAGCTGCTCTATATGGATACTAGCCAGTTGGTCTTCACATGCACCAGAGCAGCAGAAACCAGAAGACCAGCTGGCTAGGGTGCATGCGCCGCTGGCCAGCTAGTCTTCAGGTTTGTGGTATATGTATGTGTGCACGTTCCAGTTTGGCACTCGGTGTTGAAAAGGTTTGCCATCACTGCTATAGGTGTTACAGTTGTTAACTTATCTTGGAAGAAAGTGCAGGATAGAGAAAACATTTTTCAATAACAGGGAATTACTTAGATATGATCCACAGTTTCTGGGTAGAAGTTTTAGGGAACAGTTATTACTTTTCTAGAAAAATATATTGATCTCTGTAATGATTTTAGCTTTTGCTAAAAAGAATGAAAACAGTTTTAATCAGGAGGATTAAATCAGGAGGATTGTTGCAGACATTGGTATTTAATGATTTAACTCTTCATCTATGTATGTTCTATTAAAAATGAACTCTGTAATATGAACATAGTCCTGTGAGTGGAATGTTGTAATTTAAGCAAATATATTTCTCTTTAAAAGCTGATAGTATCAAATGTTCTTAAATTGATAAAACTGTAGGGTGAAGTGGGTTGTTAGGTAGCTATGTAAAAAATACCATAAATAAACAAAACCTTGTAGTTAAAGTAATAGTTAAAGCACTAAGTGGATCAAAATAAAATGGTTTTAAACTTTAAGAAATGCCAATAAGTACTACTCTCAGCTAAAAATTTCAAGAACTGCAAGTTTTAGTAATAAAAGTCAATTTTCTGTATTGACAAGAAAATTACGTGAATATGTCAAGCTCTATTTAAAGGACATTTTATTTTTACCAATTACATTTCTTTATGCAGAAGGGTAGCCATGTTAATCTTTTGCAGCATAAACAAGATGTTTTTGGCATCTTAACAACTGATACATTTGCATAAACTTTCTATAATTCAAAAATTTTATTCATTGATAAATTAATTAGTCTTTTGGATGACACTTGGATAATTGCTCTTCCTATTCTGCGGGGAGGTAACATATAGTTAATTTTATCTCATTCTTCATCTGAATGATTTAATCTTGAAACAATCATTTTGGTGACCTTTGCTGTGGTTATTAAAGCAAAGAATTGTAGAAATTAATATGGTGGTTTTATTAGTTTTGGATTACAGACTTTAAAGCATTCCATAGTTATGCTAGGATGAAAGTTGAAGCATCCCTCTCTTCACCAAACAAATTGAATTATACTGATTTTTGTTGACTAGTTTTTGTAATTATCTCTTCTTAGATTTGGGTATAATTAAAAAATATCAGTGTAAATGGTGGCAGGCAGAAGGATTAGAATTAGTGAAAGGGATTAGCGAGTCCTCTGGGACTCTTCAAAAGCTATTCTTTTGTTTGCAACAGATGTCTTTAGATTGTGTTTATAAGGGCTGAAACTGGCAGGTGGACTAAATACTGTTTTGGATACATTTAATATTGAGCAATTGCCTGCTATTTTCCAGATTGAGAAAATAATGGCCAAAAGTCTATTTACTTATTTATTAGATTCGTATCTCTCCTTTATTATTTTATAAACATCTCAAGACAGCAAACATACCCAATATGCCTTCTTCTTCCTCTTTTCTTCCCACAACTATCCAGTAAAGTGAGTTGGGATGAGAGAGAATGCAATACTAAAACATCTTAAGCTCTATTGAACACCACTGAGAATGAGTGGTCCAAAGACATCCAGCTGGCTTCCAGGTCTAGGGTGAGAGTAGAACTGACAGCCTCATGATTTCTAGGCCAGCACCTTAGCCACAAGGCCAATAGATTTGAAAGAGCAGGGGATGTGGGAAAAGTTATGAAATTTAAATTTGGGAGTTGACAGATACAGGTGAAACTCAAAACATTAGAATATCATGCAAATGTTCATGTATTTCAGTAATGCAACTTAAAAGGTGAAACGTAATATATGAGAGAGACTCATTACATGCAAGGCAAGATAGTTCAAGCCGTGATTTGTCATAATTGTGAAATTGTGAAAACCCCAAATCCACCATCTCAGAAAATTAGAATATTACATGCAATCAATAAATTAGGATTGTATATAGAACAATATCGGACCTCTGAAAAGTATAAGCATGCATATGTACTCAGTACTTGGTTTGGGCCCCTTTTTTATTTTATTTTATTTTATTTTATTTTATTTTATTTTATTTTATTTTATTTATTTATTTATTTATTTATTTATTTATTTATTTATTTATTTATTTATTTATTTATTTATTTATTTATTTATTTTGTCCAATACATAATACACATTGAAGAGAAAGATATGTAAAAATACAAGTAAAGAAAAGAATAGAAGAAAAGATATAAAAGCATAGATGAACATATTTGAAAGGAAGAAAAGATAAATGAGATAAGGAGAGACAATTGGACAGGGGACGGAAGGCACACTGGTACCCTTATGCACACCCCTTACTGACCTCTAAGGAACCTGGAGAGGTCAATCGTGGATAGTCTAAGGGAAAAATGTTTGGGGTTAGGGGTTGACACTACTGAGTCAGGTAATGAGTTCCACGCTTCGAGAACTCGGTTGCTGAAGTCATATTTTTTACAGTCAAGTTTGGAGCGGTTAATATTAAGTTTGAATCTGTTGCGTGCTCTTGTGTTGTTGCGATTGAAGCTGAAGTAGTCATTGACAGGTAGAACGTTGCAGCATATGATCTTGTGGGCAATACTTAGATCGTGTTTTAGGCGATCTTTTGCAGCAATTACTACTTCAATGTGGCGTGACATGGAAGCTATCAGCCTTAGCAGCCTTCAGCTCTTCTGCATTGTTCAGTCTCATGTCTCTCATCTTTCTCTTGGCAATACCCCACAGATTCTCAAGCCAGGCAAGTTTTCTGGCCACGCAAGCACAGTAATCTCACGGTCATTGAACCAGGTTTTGGTGCTTTTTGCAGTGTGGAGAGGTGTCAATTCCTACTGGAAAATGAAATCAGCATCCCCATAAAGCTTGTCTGTGGAAGAAAGCATCAAGTGCTCCAAAATCCCCTTGAACCTGGACTTAATGAAGCACGGTGGACCAACACCAGCAGATGTATTGGCTCCCCAAATCAACACACAGACTGTGGAAACTTTTGCATCTCATTTGGAAACCAAGGACCCAGAGTATGGAGGATGATTGGAGGGGCATGCTTTTTAAGACTCTTGAAATCCAGTGTGAAGTTTCCACAGCATTCAGAGCTTGATGGGTCAGGTTTATTCACTCTGCTCTGTGCCCCTGGACAGAGTAGGTTGTTGATCTCCAAGTAGAGGGTAATGACTTATAGGTTTATAACTTAGACTTTGCATGCAACATAATAGGATTGGTCTGTAATTTTTTAAGTAGGCTGGGGTCACCCTTTTTGAAGTTAGGCTGACCATGGCTAGTGACCATAAGCTAGGCAAGGAACTAATTTTGAAAGATATTTCATAGATTATGCTAAGAGGTCCCGCTATGGTAGTTGAGAACTTTTTAAAGAAGAAAGGCTGATAGAGATGGTTTTGGATTGCATAGCCCCTTTTCACCAGCATCTTAGGTGAAATCGACATATTGTAGATTGTTCTGATTAGTTGTGATTAGCCTAGAGATTAGTTGTGATTAGCCTAGAGAGAGAAAAATAATCTGGTTTTTTTTCTGAATGTCCTGAAAAGTAAACATCTTGGTCACACTTTGTTGTGCTGTTTTGCTGTTTTTTGCCTCCAGTGTAGCTTCATTTCATCAGTCAGTTTGCTGCACAGATTTTCCTGTCCAATTTTGCTTGCTCTGAAAGCAAAATAACCCTATTCCTTTCCTTTGGGGATCCTCTCTCTGACTGTTGCCCTGCTTTCATCCTGTAACTTCAATCACCCTGATCCTTGATACTCTATACCACCTCCAGCGCACAAGGACACACAAAGCACAAACAACCAAAATTTCTTTGCCTGATAAAGCCACCCCATATAAACAACTTTACTAGAAGGCAGATATGCTTGCTCACAGGTGTCTCAATTAACCCAGGAACCCAAGGCAACTTGTTAGCTGTCTATTTAATCCTTTTCACGCAGTTGGCAAATAGACAACACTCTGTCCTTGAGGCAAACTACAAACCAGTCTTAATCAGCAAGAATTGCACAGTGACTGGCCACAGAAGCACATAAGAAGTGGAGTTTGTGTCAGTGCATTGGGGTATGTGTTGTATCATCTCTCCCCCTTTCTCAAGGATGCCTATGGCTTGTTAGTTTGGGGAGGATAAGGATTTACTGCTGGGCTTGAGTGAAGACTGATAGTGATCTAAGTTATTTATAAAGTGAACATTTTATATATACATAGCATTGTACTGTATGTACAGTGTTCCCTCGATTTTCGCGGGTTCGAAATTCGCGAATAGCCTATAGAATAGAATTTTTATTGGCCAAGTGTGATTGGACACACAATGAATTTGTCTTGGTGCATATGCTCTCAGCCTACATAAAATAAAATATACATTTGTCAAGAATCATGTGGTACAACACTTAATGATTGTCATAGGGGTCAAATAAGCAATGAAGAAGCAATATTAATAAAAATCTTAGGATATAAGCAACAAGTTACAGTCATACAGTCAACATGGGAGGAAATGGGTGAAAGGAATGATGAGGAAAAACTAGTAGAATAGAAGTGCAGATTTAGTAGAAAGTCTGACAGTGTTGAGGGAATTATTTGTTTAGTAGAAAAAAAAACTGTTCTTGTGTCTAGTTCTTGTGTCTAGTTGTCTTTGTGTGCAGTGCTCTGTAGCGACGTTTTGAGGGTAGGAGTTGAAACAATTTGTGTCCAGGATGTGAGGGGTCAGTAAATATTTTCCCCGCCCTCTTTTTGACTCGTGCAGTATACAGGTCCTCAATGGAAGGCAGGTTGGCAGCAATTGTTTTTTTCTGCAGTTCTGATTATCCTCTGAAGTCTGTGTCGATCCTGTTGGGTTGCAGCACCAAACCAGACAGTTATAGAGGTGCAGATGACAGACTCAATGATTCCTCTGTAGAACTGTATCAGCAGCTCCTTGGGCAGTTTGAGCTTCCTGAGCTGGCGCAGAAAGAACATTCTTTGTTGTGCTTTTTTGATGATGTTTTTGATGTTATGTGACCATTTTAAGTCTTGAGATATGATAGAACCTAGAAATTTGAAGGTCTCTACTGTTGATACTGTGTTGTCTAGTATTGTGAGAGGTGGAAGGGTTTTTCAAAAAATATTAATTAAAAAATACTTCACGGGTTTTTTTTCCTATACCACGGTTTTTCCCGCCCGATGACATCATACGTCATCGTCAAACTAATAATTTTTGCAAATAAATAAAAAAATAATTACTGTTAATAAATAATTATGTTTATAAATATCAGGATCACTAAGTGTCTTATTCAATGGTGAGTACCAGTAATAATGGTGAGTAAATGGTTGTTAAGGGAATGGGAAATGGTAATTTAGGGGTTTAAAGTGTTAAGGGAAGGCTTGTGATACTGTCCATAGCCCAAAATGGTGTATTTACCTCCGCATCTCTACTTCGCGGAAATTCGACTTTCGCAGTCAGTCTCGGAACGCATCCCCCGCGAAAATCAAGAGAACACTGTATAATGAATGTGTGTGTTATATATTCTGTGATACATTCTATCAAATATATCAATTGTGCGTAAGATATGTGAATGCAAATAGGATGCCTTTGTTGTACTTTTGATTCCTGGAGAACCTGAGCTGTTTGATTAAATCGTGGGTTTATTATATTACTATATCAACTTCCTTTAAGGGACAATGTATTTAGGGTTATCCCAGTACACTCTGCGAACAGTCTTGGAAGTAGGTCAGGCTGAGTGATTATGTCTGGCACAGAGTCAATCAGTGGAACGATAAGAGATCTGTACTCTGCCAGGATCATAATGACTTCTGGACAATGTTTACAAGCTCCAGTAAATTCACTGAAATTTAATTCATCATATTGATGTGACTGAGACAAAGTTAACACTTGAGACAGTCAATGCTCTCAGTATACATAAAAGAAAAGATAAGTTGGTGAAGAATCATAAGATACAAGCAACAAAGTTACAGTCATGCAGTCATTTGTAGGAGGAGATGGGTGATGGGAACAATGAGAAGATTAAGAGTAGTGCAGACTTAGTAAATAGTTTGACAGAATTATTTGTTTACCAGAGTGATGGCATTTGGGGAAAAACTGTTCTTGTGTCTAGTTGTTCTGGTGTGCAGTGCTTTGTAGCATTGTTTTGAGGGTAGGAGTTGAAACAGTTTGTGTACAGGATATGAGGTATCTGTAAATATTTTCACAGCCCTCTTTTTGACAGGTGGTAATAAGTGACAGGTAATGTTTTGGGTTAATCACATATTTTAAATTTAGAAAGCAAATTATACCACAAATGGGTGGTATAACTAAATGATGTATTTGGATTGACTACAACTCCATGCTATCAAAACACTTAATTATCTAAGACAAAGTTGCTTGGCATTTCTATTACCCTAATTCCTTCCTTCCTTCCTTCCTTCCTTCCTTCCTTCCTTCCTTCCTTCCTTCCTTCCTTCCTTCCTTCCTTCCTTCCTTCCTTCCTCCCTCCCTCCCTCCCTCCCTCCCTCCCTCCCTCCCTCCCTCCCTCCCTTCCTTTCCCTGCATGGTAACTACAAAGTTTTGGGTTTCAGACATTAGTCATTTATTTTCTAAGACTCCTATGAGGATAAAATAGGACCCAGATGCATTTGTAAAGTAGATGTCTGTAGCTTTTTGCAACCTGCCAGCTCTATTTATTTATGTTCAGTTAAATAAGCTTACTGTATTTGGCAATCTGAGAATTATATTGATTTAATAAAAGTCTTTTAAAAATGCAGTCCAATGGGCAAGGTGCCCATGGGAATTATTTTCCTTGCCCTAGGAATGAACTTCTTTCTACAGCAACCAAGATGAAAACAAACTTGAGGAAGTGTCAGAGCTTAAAGACAAGGGATTTTTAAAAATAATTCTGTTCATAAAGTATCTTTATTTGTATCTTGACATAAGAAATTTCTCTGAATTTCAACTTAGATTAATTTGGAAAGTACATATTGATATTTGGATTGAATTGCTTCACTAAACCAACATTCAATTTCATTTGTTAAGTGTTGAAATCTAGGGAAAAAGTGAATTAAAGCCCAAAGCTATGGCTATACAGTAATGTGTGCCAAATGCGTTGAGTTGCAAACTGAACAAATTAAAATAGTTTGCATGTTATTCAATTTCAAACACTTGGTTGCAACTAGATAAGTGTTCAGTTTTCCCAACTCATGTTATTTATTCCAAGATAAACAATTTTTGAATGATGGAATGTAAGAGCTCCTGTAAAGCATAGAAAAAAATTGGAACTTCAAAATATTGATTTAAGAAAGGACAAATCAATAGATCTAAATGCTAATTTTCTGCTCTTTCCACCTTCCTTTCATATACCGTGTTTCCCCGAAAGTAAGACAGTGTCTTACTTTCTTTTTACCCCCAAAAGCCCCACTACGTCTTACTTTCGGGGTATGTCTTACATTGGAAAAAAATTGAAAGGGTCGCGTTCCCGAAGGCATCTCCCCAGAGTCCAGAAGGGCAGCCGCGGGACAGGAGCCTCGTGAGCCCTTTTCCAAGTTCAACCTCAGGGCTCCAAGCGGCGTGCACGCGTGGAGCCACAGACGCATGTCGGGGAAGCGTGTGTCTGGAGGGGAGGAGCCGCTCTGTGCAGTTGGGCAGCCCCACCTGCCTGCCGGAAAGGAGGCGGGCGAAGGAGGGCGCAGCTCCAGCCGCTCGCCTTGGAGCTGGTCGGCCTCGCTGGCCGCTTGCAGCCGAGCCTCGGCAGGACTCGGTTGCTGGGACGAGTGCCTTCGCTGCAAGCCGCCGCCCGCTCGGCTCGCTTCGGACCAGCGCCGTCCTTCGCTTTGCCAAGCCGGGGAAGAACCGGTGGCGCCTCGGCGAAGCGAAGGGCGCGGGGAGCTTGGAAGCGACGTCATCGGGCTCCCCCCCCGGCAATACCCCCGTGTTTCCCCGAAAGTAAGACATATGTCTTACTTTTGGGGTACGGCTTATATTAGCCAACCTCCCTGAAACCCCCGATACGTCTTACAATCGGGGGTGTCTTACTATCGGGGAAACAGGGTATGTATGTATGTATGCACAACATATTTTTGCTGGTAATGAAAATGAAGGGAGCTAGTATAGATCTATTTCTGACAGTTTCAAAATGGGTGAGCACTGTGGTCGGGCAGTAGGAAAAGCAAGTAGGATGCTTGGCTGCATAGCTAGAGGTATAACAAGCAGGAAGAGGGAGATTGTGATCCCGCTATATAGATCGCTGGTGAGACCACATTTGGAATACTATGTTCAGTTCTGGAGATCTCACCTACAAAAAGATATTGACAAAATATAACGGGTCGAAAGACGGGCTACAAGAATGGTGGAAGGTCTTAAGCATAAAATGTATCAGGAAAGACTTAACTCAATCTGTATAGTCTGGAGGACAGAAGGAAAATGGGGGACATGATCGAAACATTTAAATATGTTAAAGGGTTAAATAAGGCTCAGGAGGGAAGTGTTTTTAATAGGAAAGTGAACACAAGAACAAGGGAATACAATCTGAAGTTAGTTGGAGGAAAGATCAAAAGCAACATGAGAAAATATTATTTTACTGAAAGAGTAGTAGATCCTTGGAACAAACTTCCAGCAGACGTGGTTGGTAAATCCACAGTAACTGAATTTAAATATGCGTAGGATAAACATATATCCATCCTAAGATAAAATACAGGAAATAGTATAAGCGCAGACTAGATGGACCATGAGGTCTTTTTCTGCAGTCAGTCTTCTATGTTTCTATTTCAAGCTATTTAGCTCTCATCAGCTAGCTATACCCTTATTGGGATTTGAACCTGAGCAATATGCCTATAACGCAGTAGCGTTTAACCTTTAAGCCACAGGTTCTCCTCCTGTCTCAGCTTGTACGAGAGAACAGTTATATATCAGTCTTCGGAGAGGGGCAGCATACAAATCTAATAAAACTTAAACTTAAACTTTTTCTGTCAAATCACCCTGGTACTGTATACTCAAATATGGGAGGGAGCATACTGCTTATTTTTTGCCTCCTTTTTGATGTTAAAAGTTACCGTCTTAGAGGCAGACTGCCTGGTAAAGGTATGGCTGGCTGATGACAGCTAAATAGCTTGAATTAGATCTATACTAGTCCCCCTTCATTTTTGTTATCATTATCATTTTCATTCATAGCAAAAATATGTTACACATATAGAATATAGTTTGTTGGCTATAAAATTAACTGCCTGGGTGGCCCCTGGAGGGTCTGAGAGGCAAAAAGGAAGCAGTCTGCTCCCTCTCATATTTGGGTATACCAGGGTAATTCGATAGAATGTGTGTGCGCATGTATGTGTGCGTGCATGTATGTATGTAAGTTTTTGTCTCCCAGCAACATTGGTTCAGATGCAAAAATAATTTCTGCATATGTGAACTTGACCTCTTTTTAAATCTTTCCTGGTTTACAGAAAGCCAACTCTTGCCTTGGAATAATTTTACAAATGAATGTAATATTCCTGGAAACTTCATGTGCAGTAATGGACGCTGTATCCCAGTAGCCTGGCAATGTGATGGGCTGCCCGACTGCTTTGATGAAAGTGATGAGAAGGAATGCCGTGAGTATATTAAACTTTGAATAGTGACACTTAAACCTGTTGCATATCATACGATGCATATCAGGAATGATTGATAAGAAGAGAGACAGACAAGTTACCCTATAGTACTGAGAAGTAACAAGACCTTCAATAATGACTCTCCCAAATGTTGTAGTATGGGCAAATTCAATTTGAAGCAGGTCTTAGAGTTAACCAGGTTGGACTTTAAAGGTGATTTGCAGCATTTTGTATTAAATCAGAAGCTGTGTGGCATCAGTGCCAGACAAATCTGGACAAATCTAGATGCAACCACCACTCTATCCTGGCTAATAGGTGCTGAACCAGTTTAAGCTTCCAGATGGTTTTCAAAGGGAATGAACTGTGGTAGTACAGCCATGAGGTAGGCAATAGAGTCCAGGAAAGTTTCAATTGAGGCATAAGATGTAATTGTGCATAGACTACCTAGGCATGGTCTTACCAGTTTAGGTTTATTGGATTTATATGCCGCCCTTCTCCGCAAACTCGGGGCGGCTTGATTAAGCAAGTTGATTAAGCAAGTCCACGAGACCTCCAGACTGTTAATTTGTTCTACATAGGTGGAATCAACCCCTTCCATAACTATAGATAAACCAACTTTGAAGTCAGAAAGCTATTATTGCAAAAACTAGAGTTCATCCTAAGTCTGTTCCTTCCTACCTAGACCGTAAAAGCCTGTTTATATACAACCATCATTTAATCCTCAACTTACAACCATTCATTTAGTGACCATTTGATGTTTCAACGGGACTGAAAAAAGTAACTTTTAACGGTTTTTCATACTTACAACTGTTGATAAAAATTTGCCTGTATGTGTGTGTGTGTGTGTGTGTACATACGTATGTATGTATGTATGCATACTTGTTTTCGTAGATTTTCATGTGCATAGTTATGTAGGTCTTGGTGTATTAGGGTCTTTTCCTGTGTAAAATAGATAGAATCTTGTTGACCCGCTTACAGCAATTAAACCCGCACTCCACATCTCCCTCCCAAACATTTATAGAAAAATGACAGCTCCGACCACGCTTTGTTCACCCTAGCATGAAGCTGAAAACTCGAGCTTAAGGATTATGAGTGAGACCTCGTCGAAACGTCACCAAGATTCTTTCAATCTAAATGGGAAAATACCCAAATACGCCAAGACCTACATCTGTGTATGTGTGTATATACATATATACATACATACATACATACATACATACATACAAACATACATACATGCATACATGGACATTTTTTTCTGTTGAATCACCCTGGTATACCCAAATATGGGAGGGAGCATAATGCTTCCTTTTTGCCTCTCGTCCCCTCCATTTTCTCCTTTCATTTTCATTATCAGCAAAAATATGTTACATACATACATACAGTTGTTGAAATAACCCTGGTACAGTATTCCAAAATATGGGAGGAAGCAACTTTGCTTTCCTTTTGCCTATCAGCCCCACGCAGGGCCATTCCCAAGGCAGATAATTCTTTTTTATAGTCGACAAACTATAATTTACATGGTTACATATTTTTGCTGATAAGTGAAAAGGAAGGGAGCCTGTTATAGATCTATCAAGGTCAAAACAGATCTAAAACAGGCTCCCTTCCTTTTTATTTACAACAAAAATATGTAACCTTATGTGTATATGTATATACATACATATGTACATACATACATACATACATAGAATGGCAAATTTAGATATACGCATACCACACAAGAGGCTTTTTATTTCTGTTTTCATATAACTTTCCTCTATTGCATGATATCACCCTCATGCAAATAGAGAATTAATGAAGTGTTCCAAACAGAGTTTATGTTTTGTTTATCAATGACTCAGCAGCGGTTTGGCAGTGGTCACAAACTACATCCAGGATATTATTTTGTCACTGAGAATAAAATGGAATCCAGTAAAATTCTGGTGGGAGAGAAAGCACTGTAACTGCTGATAAAATCTTAAACAGTTGTAAAACCCCAGTTCATAAAACTGATTTTTTTTCATTTGAATCAGTTTAAATCTTGGGATTCTTAAGAATGTTCATATGTTCTTTCTTTTCTTCCCAAAATGGATTAGATTATTGAAATATTTTAGCTAGGTCATTTTTATTTCACCCATGCAGAGATAATCATCCTGTTCTTTTTTCATCTTTCCTTATCTTTGCATAGTAGCAATAGCAAAATTCATGAATACATTTGAACAAGAGTAAAGGGGGAAAAAACCTTTGAGTGGGTGATTCATTTCCTGTGCTATCCTACAGTGACAGTGGAGCTAAAAGAAACAAAGGGGGGAAAATAGAAAACTGCCTTTATAGTTTCTGGTTCAAGTTACTGTGATCGGCTGCAGACTGTATTTTTCTTTTTATATGAAATCTGTCTCCATGTATAAGGGTGACTTAATTTACCTTTGAAAATGGAATGAATGATAAGAACTGTAAAGATTTATAACAAATAAGTGAAGGAAAAAATAAGTCCACTGTTTAACCTGGCACAAAAGAATGAATATAGTGAACTAAATAAAAGATCTTATGTGCCCATAAAACTTGTAAAATATGAATACTCTTGGATTGTACAATTGGAGACTACATGAATTATAGTCTCCAATTGGACAAGAACATTTCACATCTGTGTACCACAGGTAAGAAAGCCCAGTTTTGTATATAGTTATTTTCTCCCTCCCCTCCCTGGACAGGAGCAGGTCCATAACAACTATTTCGAAAATATCAACTAGGCATCACAGCTGTGTTCTCTAATCATAATTGATATCAATTACTCTTAACACTGAACTGTAAAAATAGATTCAATATATTCAGTATAATCACTTCCATTCAGTCAGTTTGACTAGTTTAGACTTGAGCTTTGCGCTTTATTCTGGAAGAAAAAAATGGAACAGGGACTTAGACATTCAAAGATGGAACTTTAATAAAAAACATGAATCCTGGGGTGGGCGTGTTATTTTATCTCTAATTTAACTAGGCCAAGATATATCTAGAACACATATGCTAACTCAAAACCTTTAGGCATCCAACTTTCTATTGATGAATACATTGGAATGGTCATAAGAAGAGGTTTGTTTGAAGAGTGACTGGTGATGTTACCTAGTTGGGTAGTGAAACATCTGCAATCAAACAATTCCTTTGGATATTTTTCCATGCATCAGTATTACAAAATAATGTTGGCTAGCAGCAATACTTAATTGTCAGTTCTCCCAGGCAAACCAGATAGAAAACACAACTTCACTTTGAGCCCTACATTAGCATAATCTTGTAAATCTTAAAGTATAAATCTGTTGCTGTCACTTGCCTGATCAATTTGGGCTGGTTCTTAAGTCTCTTTCTCTGACTGTTAAGGCACTAGGGGCTCCTCCCACTCCTATCTAGTTGTTTCCTAAGCAGCATCTCTTCTTGTTCCTCAAGGTCATTCTCACATAACATTTCTTTAATTGTATAAAATATCAAGCACACAGTGTGCAAGCTCCTTTTTGTTTCTTTCTTACGGAAATCTAATTTTAAAAGTAGCTTATATGACTGCAGAAATATTTAAATCAGCACCTGCTGTGAGTCACTTTTATGACCCAGGTGGCATGCAAGTCAAATAAATAAATGTACGATTTCTGTGCCATGTTCTTGAACTAGATATTTTAGCATAACTTTAAACAATAAAGAACTCTGCAGCATTATTTTTAATTCACTCATGAGAAATGAAATCCTTCTGAGTAAATTTAAACTTTTGTTTGTATTCTAATTAACCTATCTGTTAAACATGTTGACAAGTGTTGAAGTCTTATAAAAGGTTTTTTATCCTGAAAAAAAAAGATTCCTAGTTAAATAAATTTTTAAGTCTTGTTAGTAGTTATTCTTTCCTAATGTGTGTTATTCTGTACATGATGTTTTCAGAAACATTCAAATGGTAATTTAGATGTCCTTCAAATATTTACAGTAAATATTCATAATCAAATTATTTTATTCAGGAAATGTCAGTCTATAAGGATTTCCATGGGGTCCTTAGTGCTCTCTGAGCTTGGTGGTTTTGTTGCATCTGTTTCATTATCAAACTAGGTATCATCATTGATGATGATGACGGTGATGATGATACAATGCCACTTCTGTAGAGCTTCACAGTGCTTTATAGCCCTTTTTAAGCGGGTCAACATATTGCCCCCAACAATCTGGGTCCTCCTTTTACCAACCTTGGAAGGCTCTTGATGATAATGATGATGATACCAATGATAATGATAATAATGATGATGATAAAACCACCACGTTCAGAGAGGTGGACCCCACTGTTCAATCTTGAGCTACAGATACACTCTTCCATCAAACTAAAGGTCTCCCTTTGTCCAGCAGGTGGTTCCCACGTCAGGGAGAGACAGGATATTTGTATTCAAATACAAAGATGATATAACAGATAGTACCTCTCTATGGTTATTTATATTGGTCTTCAGTGATTGGATGCATAGTTCCCTGTATTTCCCATATTACTGTTTAATGCTGTCTTAGTATCTCCTGGTACTCATTAAAATAGATACTTTCCTATTTTTTCTGTGTACACGTTGAGGTGGCTGCTTGTAGCAGAGAAGTCAGGAAAACATGTAATCCTAATTATTGCTTTATATGTTATGCAAACTATTTTTAGAAAGATGAAATTTTTAGAAACCTGGAATTCAGTGGTACCTCTACTTAGGAACTTAATTTGTTCCGTGACCAGGTTCTTAAGTAGAAAAGTTTGTAAGAAGAAGCAATTTTTTCCCATAAGAATCAATGTAAAAGCAAATAATGTGTGGGATTGGGAAAACTACAGGGAGGGTGGAGGCCCTGTTTCCTCCCAGGAGATTCCTAGAGAGGTCCCATGGAGGCTTCTATCCACCTTTTCCAGCCCTGTTTCTTCCCAGGAGATTCCTAGAGAGGCCCCATGGCGGCTTCTCCCTGCCTTTTCCGGTTATAGTTTTGGAGGCTTGGGTTTGGAAAGTGGAAAATGGCTCTTGGGAAGAGGCAAAAAAATCTTGAGCACCCGGTTCTTATCTAGAAAAGTAGAGGCGTTCTTAGGTAGAGGTACCACTGTATTTCCTTTTATTTTACAATAGAGGAAATATTTTTATCATTTACAATCTTTCAAAGAAATGACAAATAGATTGGTGGAACTGTTTTTGCTTTAAGGTCCATTCTAGACATGCCAATTAGGAATTTGTCCATTCACCTGAATTTATTAGTTGTTAGTAAATGAGGGGAAGGGAAGGATCTGATCTTTAGAACTGCTGCAAACTCTGAGTCTGTGTGTACCATGCAAACAAAAATCAAAAAGTATGAAAGGAGGAAAATGTCAGCCTTGGGGAAAAAAGAGATTTAAAATGTTGAATATCTTCAAAAATATTGATACATCATTTAGTTTTTCATGTTTGCTAATAAATAACTATGAAGCACTAGGTGGTTTCTTTCTCCAGACTCCCTGCTGTAAATCACACAGTGTTCAGTAGGTGAGTCTTGTCATCAACTTCACTGGGAACTGAATTCTGACTGTGCTGCCATATTTAATTTCCCTTTGAGTTCTTAGGGTTTTCTTTATTCCCTGTCCCGATCAGCTATAATCTTCATCTGTCTAAAATAATTTGAGGATTGAAAGTAGTTTTTGTGGGCTAATGAGCAACAGCTACTTAGAGAATTGATAGGTTGATGCTTTTGTCAGCTAATAAGCAGCAGATGGTGTATTTTTCAAGTATGGCGTATCATCCTTGCTTGCAGCCAAATTTAAAGATAACCAGACACATCTGATTATTGCCTCTCCCTCCACAACACATTTACACAAACATACTTTGTATGTACGTGTGTATGTGTGTGTTAGGTGGGAAGAACCTTTTCTGTTAGTTCCATGTGCTTTCAGAAATTTGTCTATAAATCAACAGTGACACCCAGTGTCCAGTTTCACTTATCTTTGTGTTTATGACCATTGTATTTACATATTAGGAAAGTCAGCCAAAATTAGATAATTGACATATGCTTCATTTTTCATGGCAAATTATAAGCATGGAAATATTTGTACATTTCTTTATTACAAATCTAAAATTGAAACTGAAAAAAATATTTATTTATGTATTACAGTTATATGATTGCCCATCACACAAAAAGTGACTTTGGGTATTCTTCTAAAATGAACCAAAACAATAAATACTGTATATATAAAAACTCATTATTAAAAATATAAATCAGTTTGCAATAGTGGCAAATATCTGTAGCTCAGGTGTAGGATGAGGGTTGGTTTCCGAGTATTTCATTACCAGGCTAGGTTATGTCTTCAGTGGAGTTTAAGGGATATCAATGACAATAATCTTCTGTTTATTAGGGCTTTCAGGTGTGGGTGTGTCAAGTGAAGATCTTGTGATGGGGCAAGTGTGAGTCCTCAGTGAGACCCTTTTGAGGGGTGTTGTGATAGGAAGGTTACATCAGGTCAGGATCATTGAGAGGTGGAACTGGGGGGGGGAATTGCATGGGTTGGTTGAAGATTAATGCTGTCTCTGGTTGGCTGTGCAGTTGATTTGGATTCTGAGGGATTAGTAAACTGGTTGTAAGTCAATGTGTCTATTGATGGAATAAGCCTGACCCATCTCAAGACTCTATTTTGACACACTCACTGCTGAAGCCCTTATAAACAGAACAACGCTAACATCCCTTAAACTCCACTGAAGACGTTACATAGCCTGGTAATGAAATGTTTGGAAACCAATCCACAAGCTTGGAGAAAGAACTTTCACCCTCCTATAAATCAGTTGCTATATAAAAAACCCACAAGGCACTAGAGACAGAGAATATTAACTACAGTAATTAAACCATTGTAGAATTTTCACCAGTCCATTGAAATCCTCAGGCCTAATGATATAGCCAGGTCTTGATGGATGTAACTAATCCCATTTCAGGAGGGAGAATGTTCTCTAAGATGGGCACTGCTAGAGAGAAGAATGAGAGTTGCCTGCAACATGCCTTCTATACCAGATCTCATGAGATGAACAGATATAATCAGAGAAAGGTACTTCAAATAATTGGGCCCCATGCCATGAAAGGTTATAATTGTTTCAGCCAGCATCTTGGATTGGATCCAGAAGTAAATTGGCAATCAATGGAATTGGGGGAGCAGCCATTTATTGTGTTCTGTTGTAGAAGCACATTTTAATTGCTACCACATTGCATTCTAGATGAAGCTTTCAAATAATTTTCAAGAATAAGCTCATGGAGAGTGTATTACAGTAGATATGAGTGACTGTAAGTAAAACCTCACAATCTAGGAATGGGCACAACTGGTAATCAACACGAAACTATTTAAAGGCCCTCCTAGTCACAATTACCACCTGCTTTTCAAGCAGGAGTTCTGAAGCTCAGAAGAGACCCCAGGTTCCTCAGGGCTAATAGGTTCACACCATTCCAGATAACTGGTCATGACTCCTTCCCAAGATCTCTTCTGGGTCTGCAACAAGCATCCAACATCAAGTAAATTTGAGCAACCTCTGAGAAAATTCTTCTGCATATCCCTGCAAGAGGTTCTATAAGTCCTGTTCTGTATAGGGCTTGTATCACTTGTATCACATAGGGCTCGTATAACTAAAACAGGCTGACAAGGAAGTGCTGATGCTTCACCACCTCACTGCCATAAGGATAGAGCCTACTAGCAGGACTAATCCATTTTCAATCAAACTTGTCCTTTGTTGAATGGGCCTTCAAGCAGATCTTATATCCAGTAATAAGATCCTATGAATATTCAGATGAAATGAAAATTAATAGTTGATGCATGACAGAATGCGTTGGTTGCTTTTAAGTAGGGGTCCATGTGCTCAGATATTGAGATATTGAGATTCTACGATCTTTGATTTCTGCATATGATTTTTGCTGATGCCACCTGTCATCGGTCACATGTGAGCTCATTATTTTGAAGGTAAGGATAAAAGATTTGCAAACCAGATGCCAACTACCATATATACACTGCTAAAAAAAATAAAGGGAACACTTAAACAACACAATGTAACTCCAAGTAAATCAAACTTCTGTGAAATCAAACTGTCCACATAGGAAGCAACACTGATTGACAATCAATTTCACATGCTGTTGTGCACATTCAACTTTGTACAGAACAAAGTATTCAATGAGAATATTTCATTCATTCAGATCTAGGATATGTTATTTGAGTGTTCCCTTTATTATTTTTGAACAGTATACTTGCTGATAAGCCAAAACTGATTTTGGTGGTGTATTTTGCCACTTAAGGTTTTCAGCTTATCCACGAATATACTGTGTACAGTATTTACACTAGACTAGAATATACACTGCAGAAAATAGAAAAGTGGTTCTGTTTTTGGTTGATGACTATTAATGTGAATGTATAAATCCCCAAAAATCTGGAACAAGCAGATATCACTGAGGAACATATTCTATCATTTACTTAAAGGCTATGTAAAGCCAATAATACATGTAGCCATGTTCAGATTCAACATAAACTCCAAGAATGCACACACTGTTGTTCTCACTGCAGTGAACTTAACCATTAGTCTGCTCACCTTCATAACAAGAAGTCTAATTGTATCTGTATTAGTGGCAAAATCAGAATAATAGAAAAACACTAACTATAGAAGTGTTTGAGTTTTACAGATGTTAATGTAATAAATCAAATATTTGACTATTGTATCAATGTCATGATTTTCTCACAATATTTTGTTTCTGATTTCCAAGTTTATAGGAGAAATTAAAAAGTACATATTAATTGCACATATTAATTGGTAAGGGTAAATGAGATTTTTGACAAAAAAATGTCCTGCTTTTCTTAGGGCAATTTGTCAACCCTAGTTATTTTATTCTTGTATATCACACCCTAATTATTAAAAAAATTGCTTGCTCTCTTCCCCGTCATCACTTCATTTTGCAAAAAAGGAATGATAAAATAGCATGCAGTTATAATTTTAGCTAAGTGAAATAGAAATATGAAAGGAAGGATACAGATTCAAATGATTAGAAGGAATAAGTTCATAATTTACTGTCTACCATTCCCATTCAGTTACCAAATAAATGGAACTAATATTAGAAACCCTTCTTGATATTCTAAAGGATTATTGGAATGAAACTGTTGATTCTGACACATGAAATGAACAGTGTGGAAAGTCAAGATGAAAACTCTAATAATAATAAAGCACAATGCTACATAATTCTCAGAGGAGAATAATCTGCTGTTTGCTGAAGCAATGCAAAGAACAATTAGCCAAAACACAATATTTGGGTTGAATATAGGACCCTCTATTGACAAAGCATATATTCTACCACAAAGCTAGTCTTTGCTGTTCATCAAAGAACCCTATTATATCTCATCTTTGTTCATTTTTGTAACTTAGCAAAACTCTATTTCTGTTGCTTTACATTTAGAACTTAAAAACTGCTTTATTTTTGAAATTTTGCACGCATTTTCCAGGCCTTCCGGTATAGAGAAAAAAAATTGCCTTAAAATAAAGTGCATGTTGACTTTAGTCATCCTGCTGTGATAATAAATGAATGTGGTGTAGCAGCTCTTTGTAGAAGGTACTCTTTTTTGCTAACAACTTTCAAGGTTTTCTCTTGATTTGTGGCATAATGCCTTCACCTTTTTGATTTAAAGACCACCTACCAGGCACAGCATTCATATCTTCCATTGATATTGCATCCATCTAGAACAGATTTTGTTTTCTTAGAAATTTGGTGCAGCAGAATTTATTATATTGTGCAATTTACAGTACATGCACAATATTATGGTTTTTATGGTGCTAATTAGATGTACAACATTGTCAGGATAAGATCAACAGTAAATGCAAAAAAATACCATCACCTTTTGTTCATATAATGCTAGATGAAAATTTGGTCATAGTATTAAAATTCTACTTCTACACTCTCAAGTATGATGTTTTAAGCATATAAAATTGGCAGCACAAAAGTAATTGTTTAGTCTGATTTTATGAAGATCTCTTCTAACCTTTTGTTTTCCCATAGTGGATTATGTTGTAGAACAATAATAATTAGTCCTAAATTATATTTAAACACCTTGAACAATATCCATTTGGAATACAGTGTTCCCTCGATTTTCGTGGGTTCGAACTTCGCGAAAAGTCTATACCACGGATTTTCAAAAATATTAATTAAAAAATACTTTGCGTTTTTTTCCCTTATACCATGGTTTTTCCTGCCCGATGACGTCATATATCATCACCAAACTTTCGTCCACCTTTAATAAATATTTATTTTAATAAACTTTAATAAAGAAACATGGTGAGTAATAATCTAAATTGTTGCTAAGGGAATGGGAAATTGCAATTTACGGGTTTAAAGTGTTAAGGGAAGACTTGTGATACTGTTCATAGCCAAAAATAGTGTATTTACTTCTGCATCTCTACTTCGCAGAAATTTGACTTTCGCGGGCGGTCTCGGAACGCATCCCCCGCGAAAATCGAGGGAACCAGGAAATAGTTGGACTATTGTATTTAACCTTATCTCTAAGCATCCATTAACATGCCTTTTTTATGAATGTCTGTGGGTATAAAGGTTTTTTTATTTTTCTGCACCTTAAAATATACATAAATATGCCTTTTTATGAATGTTAATATTCCAACTTGGGTCAAAGCCAGATTTTTCAGAATTTCTCCTGGAAAGTGAAGGAATGTAGAGAAGATTTTATATGGATTCAAAGCATCCACAGATTTCTCCTATTTAGTTGATGTCAGACCCATCTTTCTTTACGACTTTCCCTCCCTCCTTTTTTATGAGAAAATGGGCTAAGTACAGCTTTGTTGTCCTGCAGTAAATTTCATTATGACCTTTATGTGCAGTTTGTTTTGTATATGGTACAAAATTTTAAAATATTTTCTGGAGGCCAAGATGTGATAACAATAACATTTTAAAGAATTGATTGCACTTTTATAGAAATTGCTCTTTATCTAGCCCAAGGGTTTTGTCATGTGAACCACATGAGGATTCATTCCTTAGTTTGAGGGCTGAAACACTGAATTTGTTTTATATTGATACAAAAGTCTCTAGTGAGTTCAAAAATATTTATCAAATTTGTAACCTAACTCAATAACAACTCTGGGCAACATAAAACATTAAAAAGAGAGTAGAACAAGAAACAGGAGAAAGGAATCCAAGGATCTACAAAAGATAAGACACATACAGTATATGTCTACACAGACAAACACTGAAAACGGAACCTGGGTTGTTCTTTTTATCAATTCAGTTATAATTCTGTTCTCAAATATTGAAAAGGTTTAAAGGTTTCTCATTTGCAGGCAAATTCTCTGGGTTCTAGGCCAAAATTACTAAATATAGTTCATCCATATTATCTTTGGAAATCAAATTAATAAGGTGAAAATGTTCAAATTCCAGGCAACTATTAATGTGTCTCTGCAAAGACAGAGCTGCTGTCTGAATCATTTGACCATAACACCCCTTACAATACACACATTCTGTAATGTGATATGCTAACATTATGGCAAAGAGTAGATGAGTTTTCAGTTGGCACAAAAAAATTTCCCAGCTCTTGTTTAAACTACTAGTGCTATTAGGGTGGAATGTTTGAAGTTAACAGACATTTATTTTTAGCAGAGTTAAGGAGATAGAAACAGATGTGAAGCTTAGGGCTAAACCAGACATGACATGCAATCACTTATATTTTTCCTTTTGCTCATTTTTTAACCCCTAGAAGCTTCAGAAAGCACTGGATGTGTATTGGGGCGGGAGTGACAGAGTCAAAAAGCTGTTTAAATCTTTCTATCCTTTTTCCTCTATTCGAAAGAGAAAATTCTAGACTACTTTCTTCACAGTTGCAGAAAAATAATCTGTATTCCACTCCACACAACCCTGATGAAATATTTCTTAAAGTCACATATTACCAATCACAGGTCCCTTTACTAGATGTCATAGAAATATATTAAAATTTAATCCTTCAAAAACTGCCTTTTTGTGCATCTGATTTTAATTTACAGTATATACTTACAGATAACCCAAGAAGTTTTTTAACACCAAAAGACATTCCCTAAATCAGTGTTTCCCAACCTTGGCAACTTGAAGATATTTGGACTTCAACTCCCAGAATTCCCCAGCCAGCGAATGCTGGCTGGGGAATTCTGGGAGTTGAAGTCCAAATATCTTCAAGTTGCCAAGGTTGGGAAACACTGCCCTAAATGGAGCAGGCTTATCTACAAGCATATATGTTAGATTTTTTCTCTCTTCTTTTTAAAATGTACTCATATATTCAGTGGATATAAGGCCAACTGCATATATGTAGACCTTCATATTTTGAACCATAATATCATAGAAAATAGCATAGAAAATGTGTCATCGTCAGATAAGCCAATTGTGAAAATTAAAACATAAGTAAAATTTTGAGGATTATTTGCAGATGGCACACTATTTATGGTATTTTAGTTCAAAATCTGAGGGTTGGCTTATTTATTAATAAACTTCTACATGAATATATACAGTGTAGGGGGAAATTACAAGACCCATAGAGAAGATATCTTTGTTCAGACTCATAGACCTTTTTTAGGCTGCTTTTTTTTGTATGTAAAACTGTTATGACCTCTGTTTTAAATTTTAATTCTCCTATTGCAAGTTCATTTATATGTCTCGTTTTAGAATGTTGCTTCTGGGTCTTGCTAGACCCAGATTCATAATATTGTAGTTGTAGAAGAGAAAAGTTAAACTTGAATAAGATGATATATGCTGAGTTGCAAAAATCTAAGCAACCATTATTTGTTTGCTGTAGAATAGAATAGAATAGAACCGAACAGAACAGATTATTGGCCAAGTATGATTGGACACACAAGGAATTTGGCTTGGTGCATTTGTTCTCAGTGTACATAAAAGAAAAGATACATTCATCAAGAATCATAAGTACAACACTTAATGATAGTCCAGGTACAAATAAACAATAAAGTCATCAAGAATCCATCATAAGGATATCATAAGGATACAAACAAGACATTACAGTCATACAGTCATTAATGGGAGGAGATGGGTGATGGGAACGATGAGAAGATTAATAGTAGCACAGACTTAGGAATTTGTTTTTGGTGCATATGCTCTAAGTGTACATAAGAGACAAGATACATTCATCAAAAATCATAAAGTACAACACTTAATGATAGTCATTTGGAACAAATAAGCAATCAAATCATACTAGGAAACTATAAATCATAAAGATTCAAACAACAAAGTTACAATCACAGATAAATATTTAGTTTTGTCAAGTATGTATTCGTGGTATGCAAAGGTGTAATAATAGTCGAGTTTAGAGTGGTTTACTGTTGTGTGCTCATGTGCTATGGTTGAAGCCGAAGTAGACTTTGACAGGAAAGATGTTGTAACAGATGATTTTATGGGCTCTGCTTAGGTCGTGTTTAAGGCAATGTAATTCTAAGCTTTCTAAACCTAGAATTGTAAGTCTAGTTGCGTAGACTCTGTTGTGAGTGGAGGAGTGGAGGGCTCTTCTAGTAAAGTATCTCTGGACCTTTTCTAGAGTGTAGTCATGCAGTCATAAATCATAAGTGGGAGGAGATGGGTGATAGGAACAATGAGAAGATTAATAATAATAGTAATGCAGACAGTGAATAGTTTGACAGTGTTGAGTGAATTATTTGTTTAGCAGAGTGATGGCATTCGGGGGGAAAATGTTCTTGTGTCCAGTTGTTCTGGTGTCCAGTGCATCATTTTGAGGGTAGGAATTGAAGCAGTTTGTGTCCAGGATATGAGTTGTCTATAAATATTTTCACAGTCCTCTTTTTGACTTGTGCAGTGTGCAGGTTCTCAATGGAAGGCAAGTTAGTAGCAAATGTTTTTTCTGAAGTTCTAATTATCCTCTGAAGTCTTTGTCTATCTTGCTGGGTTCCAGAACCAAACCAGACACTTATAGAGGTGCAGATGACAGACTCAATGATTCCTCTATAGGACTGTATCAGCAGCTCCTTAAACAGCTTGAGCTTCCTGAGTTGGCACAGAAAGAACATTCTTTGTTGTGCTTTTAATGTACATCCAGTGTTTGCAGAAGCTTACTTGTTTTCATATTTATTTGATGATCTCTGAATAAATGTACAAAACAAAAATGGATGGTTTTTTCATAGGAATTGTGTTTAACATCTTTAACATTATCAAATATATTTAAATTATTAGATTTTACAGATTTTTGGTAAATGGCAGTACTTGGGTTGAAAAGGAAAACTACCATTGTACTAAGATTATATGCTACAGTATTTTTAAAAAAATCATAGAAGGCATTAACAAATCATTCTCATCCTGTTGCCAACAAAAGCTTATTATAAGATGCTTTACAGTACCTAGGTCATAAATATCTGAAGGACCAAGATATATCAAGACCCTTATGCTGATTTTGCAGGAAGTATTTATCAACAGCAAATGTTTTTCCAGTAAAGTTGCTGGAATTGTTTTTGGACAGCCATGTAGAGAAAACAATAAGAAATATTCTGTTACCCTGATGCAACTTGGATAACAAAATTATTCTGCAAATGGCTGTTGCAAAATATATAAAATTTAATTAAGCTGTGATCCGTCAAGGCATTAGTTATCTTTCCAGCTAAGAGTGATGCTTATAATAGAGCCTACGCTTGTTTTGTTTTGAACTTTATGAGGTATATCCTCAGGCCATATTTTGATATAATTCCAATATAAATGCAGGGTTTTTTAGTTTGGTGCTCTGTATTTATTTTGATTTCAGTGTCCATTATTTCAGCCAATATTACCTTTGAGATTATGGGAGTTGATATCCAATGATCTAGAGGGCATCTGGTTGAGGAAACAGTTAGTAGTACAAAATAATTGTCTTCCACTGATGATTTCTCACTCAGTGTCTTGGGAAATTGTTATACAGTGTTCCCTCGATTTCCGTGGGGAATGCGTTCCGAGACCACCTGCGAAAGTCGAATTTCCACGAAGTAGAGATGCGGAATTAAATACACCATTTTTGGCTATGGACAGTATCACAAGCCTTCCCTTAACACTTTAAACCCCTAAATTACCATTTCCCATTCCCTTAACAACCATTTACTCACCATTATTACTGATACTCACCATTGAATAAGACACTTAGTGATCCTGATATTTATAAACATAATTATTTATTAATAATAATTATTTTTTTTGTTATTTATTTGCAAAAATTATTAGTTTGGGCGATGACATATGACGTCATTGGGTGGGAAAAACCATGGTATATGAAAAAAACCGTGACGTATTTTTTAATTAATATTTTTTGAAAATATAGGCTATTCGCGAAGTTCGAACCTGCGAAAATCGAGGGAACACTGTATTTGCTAATATATTTTGGATATAAAATACCCAGAACATCTGTACCTACTTAGCAAGAATGATGGATTCTTTTAGGTTTGGACTCTTGATTTTTAGATGATTGCGTTTTTAATTCAAGTAAACTTATAATAATACTTGTATTAGGATGCACCTGAAAGAAGCTTTAGATTTTAATAGTTGTTGCTGGAAACTATGTGTAATAGTATAATCTTAAAAATAAAAATAAAAATTTATTTTAACTGAAATTTAATAATAGGTTCTATTGTACACTAAATCAGTGATGTAATATTCATATATTAGAAGAAAAATAACTTATTGTGAGGAAATGTTGCCAAACAGGAGATAACTTGCATAAGTTCACAGAATAGAATAGAATAGAATAGAATAGAATAGAATTTTTTATTGGCCAAGTGTGATTGAACACACAAGGAATTTGTCTTAGTACATAAAATAAATCACTGATAGAAAAGGTTGTTTCATCATTATATTGAAGAATTTGTTCATGATTTTAAAAATGATTTATTGTCTACTGGGTGAAGGAAAGCAAGATTTCCAATACTGCTTCCTTGTATTTTCTAACATTCATCTGTGGTGAAATGAACTTGCCCTTCCCTTTTTTTTCATATTTTCTTTCTTAATTTGTGTGAATTCATGCAAAATAAAATAAAATATAACAATAATCAAAATAGAACCCAAATGTGATGAAGTATCCTTTTTAAAAAAAGCAAATTGAATATTAAAACTTTGCTCACACAAAATAATATCGATAGATCTTTCCCCTGTTTAATTAAATAAGTTCAAAGATGAAGATTCTTGGCAAATTCAATTTTTAATGTAACTGCAATAATTTTGAATGCCATATTTAATCCAATTAATAAACATAAAGTTGATAAAACATTACCAAGGGATCTACTAGGTTGATAATACTGATGCCTTATTCAAGAATTGGCTGACTCAACAGAATACTCATGAGGAAATTTTTAAATTAGTTTCCCTATTACAGATAAGAATATAGAATATCCACCTATAGAAATAAATAAGGGAGGTTATATCCAGGTCCTGTGCTCCAGATTTAAGTCATTTTCAACTCAGCCATTTTTCACATAAAGATTTCTCCTAGTGTAAAAACTTTTGGTTCCTTTTAGTTCAACACCTTTATCCCTTACTTTCTTCTTAACAAGATTACTCATGTATAAATAATTTATCCCACAAAGTGTGAAATCCTGCTCCATTTTTCTGAAGCAAGCAGCAAATATATTTATTGCCCCTGATATTTAAAATAATCTTAACAATAATAAACTTTCACTTCCCAGTATTGCTTTGCATATGTACTTTGGTTGTTTCTGAAAAGGATGGATAGTCCTATGAGAGATTTATGTTTGAATTCCATATTTGATAAACAAACCTATTAAGAAGAGGGATAATGTTTGAATAGAGCTTTGGAAGGTTTTTTGGCTCTTAGAAAAATGATTTGATCTGCTGACACTAAGAGTCAATGTCTGGAAAAACACACATACACTATACACACACACAAATACATACACAGTAAGACTGCAACAAATATCAATGTAACAGACATGTCCTTATTCATAGTTCTACTTTTTATCATTTGGAAGAGGCTTTGAAATGTGTTTTCTTTAAGTATTTTTCATTATAAGTGCCATGATTATAGCTTATTTTCTGTATCTTTAAAGTTGTCCTTGGACCCTCTTCCCTAAATTTTGATACATCACAAATAAGTGGCACTTATTTGATTTTTTTTAATGCACTCAGCTGATGCATTTATAAGTGTTTTCTATAAAGAATTGTACTACTTGTTTTGATTTTGGATTTTTGTTCCTTCCTTTTGTTAAGTCATAATCTTAAAAGTTGCTGTGGGTCCTGCTTCATAATATTTTTTATATAATGAAGTACTTGTTCATATACAATTCTGTACTATTTTACAAAGCAGAACTCATATTTCTTTTTATGATTTTTATGATTATGATTACAGTACTAAGTTCTCCCTGGGCCTGCCATAATATTTCAATGGGAAAAATGCTAAAATTATGATGAATGCCAAAACAGGAAAACACCCTAAATTTGGTTTAGCAAAAAATATATTTCCCCTTCCCCCTCCTTGTATATAAAAATATACAAAGTGTCATTATCATGGGATAGAGTGCTGAGCATGCTTAATAAATAAAAATGTGATATATAATGAAGTACTTGTTCATATACAATTCTGTACTATTTTACAAAGCAGAACTCATCTTTCTTTTTATGATTACAGTACTAAGTTCTCCCTGGGTCTGCCATAATATTTCAATGGGAAAACTGCTAAAATTATGATGAATGCCGAAACAGGAAAACACCCTAAATTTGGTTAAGCAAAAAATATATTTCCCCTTCCCCCTCTTTGCATATAAAAATATACAAAGTGTCATTAGCATTGGATAGAGTGCTGAGCATGCTTAATAAATAAAAATGTGAATAGATGAGTGTTTGGACAAATAAGGAATTTAAAATCTTCAGCACAATCCTATCCTAAAACTTCTTATCTGAGGACTGAATTAGGTTCAAAATGCAATACCACAAGGGAGTTCAGCATTGCAAAGTGATGGTTTGATACTGGATGCTAAGTCCTGAAGCCTCATAAAATGATAAAATTACTGTTATTAACTTTATAGAATCCCATAGTGATAGGTTGAATTGAGGTATTGGTGTATGAAATGGAATCACTCCCAAATATTCATTACCTTGGGCATCATTGGTGTGAGAAAACTATTTACCAATGTAATATACTCTGGATCTTTTGCAGTTTTCAATGCCATGACTGCAAACTGGGTTTCTGATTATGGCCTTGGAGAATTTAATTATCTGCATGCACAATTTCTCACCTTTGCATTACAATGGAAATCACAATTATTCAATTACATCCAACTTATCTAAGTGGATTAATATCTAATAGTGAGTTTATGCTAAAAAAAAATACCCAGTTAAAGAAACGAAAAGGTCTGCAAAATAAAGCTTGGTTCAGAAGCTTAGAGAAATGTATGAGTTTGAAACACTACGGAATGATAGCATATTGCTATTTAGAGAATTCATCTTCCAGGAAAGATACATTGTGTATATGATTCATCAATGTGCCTTGTTCAAGAAACAGTAGATTTGTGAATTGGTCTGTGCAAATTTTATCTTTGAATTACTACTGTTAATCAGAAGTCTAAAAATATCATAGAAAATGAATGTTGCAATGAAGAATTGTAAATATTGTTGTTTTGCATGCAAAAGCAAAATGAACAAAATTTAAGTGTGTTTATGGCTAGATAGAAATGGGATTTATTAATAATTCTCCCTCCTTCCCTTTCTTTCTTTTACACACACACACACACACACACACACACACACACACACACACAGAGGAAATTAAAATGGCCAGAGTATATATTTCTTTAGCTAACTTGGATATGTTAGACAGACTTAGACAGTTTTTCTTGGAGGTATACAGCTGGCAAAGATTCCTATGCAATTGCCAGAAAATCTTCTCTTAGCTTTGCAATTCACAAAAAGGTTGGCTTCTCCTTATACTTACTAGAAAGCAGTACCAAGTGTGAAAATCAGAATGCTTAAGGCCTACTAATAACTAGTTCATATATTAATGTTAGTAATGCTTGCATGCTTAGTTTCTGTGAAATGAAAATTTTGTAAGATCTTAAATAATAAGATACAAACATTCTTACAGTTGTTTGCTTGCCGATATTTCATTGCCCCATTAGGTAACATCATCAATGCTACCGAGTATGGAGTAACTAGATACCATGAGCATTCTAAATGAAATTAAATCCAAAAACTCTAGGAACTTGGTATTCAGTTGATACAAATAATCTGATGAATCATCTGATAATTGGCTAATAAATCAGCCATCAATAAGTACATAAAGATAAACTATATGTCCATCCCATTCAAGAGGCAACAGAAATGCTAACAAGAAAACAAAAAGACCAGGACACATATCTAGCAAGCAGCAATTTACCACCAGACAAAAAACAGGCAGAAATCAATACTCTAATCAAAGAACTACTAAGGGGAAAACTACACTCCTACCAACACCACCAGAGCTAGCTACTGAATATCAATGGGGGAGCAAGTTCTTACTAGCACTGATGATGTTACTTAATTGGGCAATGAAATGTCTGCAAACAAACAACCAAGTTCAGAGAGCATCAAAGACTGCACAGTGAAAATTGTTTTCAGAACTGTACAGCATTGATAATCCAAGCAGAAATAAAGATTACATCAAACTCTTGGCCAAGTTGTAAAACATTTCTAATGAGTTTTGTCAAGTATATAAATTTGAGAGGTTTGTGACTATTTTTATAGATTAGTTTTATAAATATTTCATTTCTTCTTCCCCAGCAAAAGCAAAATCTAAATGTGGGTCCACTTTCTTCCCATGTTCCAGTGGAATTCATTGTATCATTGGCCGTTTCCGATGCAATGGTTTTGAAGATTGTCCTGATGGCAGTGATGAAGAAAATTGTAGTAAGTATCTACTACTTAAAGGAGTTGCATCATCTGTACCATTGCCTGAAGGCTATATCTAAAAGAAATGTTGCACAAAACTTGATAAATATTTAAAACTCTTCATTGGAAGACTTGATTGACTAATTTCACTTATCTTCTGTGATCTCAGTATGGTGGGGGAAATAATCCTGTTAGGTAAATTGGGCTGGGAACCCATTGAACTTATAGAAAAGGTTTGAATCTTATCCCACTCTTTCCTCTCCCCTATCCAATTCTAGCTTGGCATCTACTATAGTATTCTGGGAGGAATCCAGCAAAATGAAAGCCATTTAACACAACATTTGTATCTAAATTCCAATAAAAGTATGAAATCTCTTTTATGGAAGCTCTGTATGTAATAAACATGGTAACTAGAATTAGAAAAACTGATGGAAACATGAAGCGCCTGTTATTTAATGGGGAATTGATACAGAAAGCAAGACTTCCAGCTGTTAGTTTTCCAGTTCTGATGAATTCTTAAGCTGAGGTTAGCATGCTATCATGAATTTTTTAGCTATAGCCTTCTCTCATTTTCTGATAAGGAGGAAATTACAAAAGAAAAACTTTTATCGCTATGTTCTTTCCTGCAGCTAGTTATAAAAGTTATTTTTTGCAGGTGGTTGAATAGATCTCATAATGCTGTGACCCAAATAATTGTGCATTTGCAGCTGCAAGGGGAGAAAAAGCAGAGGGTTTGACTGTGATTTAATCACATTCACAGTAATATTTTAGGGATACAATCTCTTGCTAGAGGAGAGCGCAGAGTTGTTGCTTTAAAAGAACATTTGATAGATGACCGTACTTTTTTTTTGTAAGTTAACAAGAGGAACCAAGACCTGCAGTAATCATTAGTGGAGATGTGAAACATTTCATAAGTCATTTCAACTTCAAGACAGTTGTTCTAAATTCTATATGGTAAAGGGTCCCTATTTTGAACTATACAGTACAATAAAATATCTTCATTGTTCTGTCTTGTATCAGCAATATTACTATGGCAGCCCCCATATTATCAAATATACTTTTGAAGGGTCAGAAAACATCTTCCCTTCATTTGTATTCATAAAACCTTTTTCTGATGAGTTTTAGCTTAAGTTGCTTTGGTTCATGAAAGTTCTTCCATACATCTATATATTTTTGGTGCAGTTTTATTATTACTTGTATATCTGGTTTATTTTTATGTTGTCAAGCACTGACAAGTGCCATATGATTGGATTGGTTAACAAATGCAATTATTTAAAAATCAAGAGACTGTGGAACCAGTAATTACAACATTGAAGTGCATTTGCTTACAATTTGTGCGGACAATGAGTATTGAATTAAAGTGGTAAGGTAAAAGTTATAAAGTTGTCATAAAGTTAATAATTAAGAAAAACCATAAGTTAACTAAAATTAATTATTAGTTAAAATTCACAAGATGAATAAAATATGATGAGATAATATACTATCTAAGGAAAAATAAAATTAAAATTAAGTTGAGCAATATAAAGTTTAAAAACTGACAACTAGAGACAGTAATATAATAGTTGGGCATGAGTCACACCTGCTTAACTGACAATCCGTACCTGGTGAACTTTGTAACTACTGAATAAAGATTGATAACTTCATGAGTTAGGTTTGTAAGAGACAGAGAAGAATAGAATGATGTAAATTTAATCTGATGTAAATTTGATCTGTGTAATTTGATAAGTATAGAAGAATAACAATACTGTGCAAGTTTCTGTAAAATGAACAGAAAAAGGGCAAGCTGTTTCAAGCTTAAGACATTTCCAGCAAGATTGAAGCAGACCTTTATGAATGCAAAGCAAATGTCCTGACAGCATAATTGGCAATCTGAGTTTAAATCCGCTGGAATTTAAAACACTTTGCTATTCTCAGTAATAGTTCCTTACATATCTCATTCTAGCATTTTGTTTCATTTCATTTCATTATTTTATTTTTAATCCACCTGCCCAGCAGTGGCAATTACTAGGAAGCTTACCTGTAAGCAGTTTCCGCAGCCGAAGTCTGAATCAAGGGTAGAATCATAGTTAGGCCATGATCCACTAAACCTGGTCATCAGTTGGTTCAGGTTTAAGGTGAGAGATTTTCAGGAACACAAATGTCAAGATTTCAGCATGGGTGAACAATTCCCTCCAATGAAGGAAACCAGACTATCAGAGGATCTTAAATACGTCACATGTTGGTGAAACTAAGCAAAACTGGGAATACCCCTGGCATTCAAGGAGACATGCCAAATATCATTGGTATGTTCTCATTACATGTGGCATGCTTTAAAACTAGGTGATCTCTGACTATAAGCACAGCTGTTTCTGATAATTTCCAGATGAATCAATCTCAGATGCTTAAATTCTCTGAGCTCCTTCAGGCCAATCCAAAATGGACTACTCAAAGTCCTCTAAGTTGGACCTGGTCATGACAAAAGCTCCCAGAAGAGAAAGGGGGGGAAATAGGCATGGGGACAGAAACCTGGGGTTTGACAAATCTTCAGTTTTTGTCAGATAGTGTCTGCATGAAGTGTCAGTTTCCTAAGTAGAAGAATGGTATGATGGAAAATTCACTTCTGAAACTTGAAGTAATTTGATGCATTTGACATATAATAAGACAAATAATAACAGAGAGGATAACAACAAAAAACAACTTTCCATCTCATTTCTTTCTATATTAAAAGATGTGATATACTTTTCTATGAGGCAAAATCAATCTCTGAATGCCAAGATGTCTTGCTTTGGGATTGGGCTGTATCTCTTAACAATTATAAAATATGAATGCTGTTAAAGATGGCAGGCCATGCTGCTTGTTGGTGTTTCAATTCTATATATTGACAAACGAATGGTTTAGATTAGTCACAGAAAGAGTCATTGCAGATCAACATTTAAAATATTGTTTATATTCAGTATGGAAGCAATCACATGTAGAATTAAGATTACCCACTACAGATAACTGGAGAGTAACTCTTTATTGGGATCAAGAGTGAGTAGAAGAGAATAGTGGTTGTTTACCACTGTTGTACATATCTTTCTGGAAGGCTAGTTTGGTGTAGTTGTTAAGATATCAGCCTAGAAACTGAGAATCTTTACACTGGCTGACTTTGGGGCAGTCATACCCTTTCAACCTAGGAAGAAGACAGTAAAATGTTTCCAAAATCTAGCTAAGAAAATGAGGGAACTATGGAGGCTGTCACCAGGAGTCAAGGCTGACTCCAAGGTGTGCGCATACACACATCTTTGTAGCCTCTTGAACAGATGAAATTTTCTCATCCTCAAAGTCGTATGAAAGCATATGTGCCTATATACAAAAGAAAATGCTAGAAGAAATTCAGCCTTTTGGACTGTTTTAAACCAGACAAAACTAGTATAGAAGAATATAATATGTTGGAATACAGTGATCCCCCGCTCGTTGCGAGGGTTCCGTTCCAGGAGCCCCCGCAACGAGCGGGTTTTCGCGAAGTAGCGATGCGGAAGTAAAAACACCGTCTGCGCATGTGCAGACGGTGTTTTTACTCCCACAGCGCTAGCGAGGAGCCGAAGATTGGGGGCGGGGCGGCTGTTTGCCGCCGGCATGGAGGGCTTCCTAGCAGCCCCCCAAACCCGGGTTGGGGGTCCGGGGGGCGCTTGGTATCGCCGGTTTTGAGCTGAGTCCGGAAGCGAATTCGCTTCCGGACTCAGCTCAAAACCGGCGATAGCAACCGGCAAGGAACGGCTTGTCTCGGCGCTTTCGAGCTGACAGCTCAAAAGCGCCGAGAAGCGCCGAGACAAGCCGTTCCTTGCCGCTTGCTATCGGCGGTTTTGAGCTAAATCCGGGAGCGAATTCGCTTCCGGACTCAGCTCAAAACCGGCGATACCAAGCGGCAAGGAACGGCTTGTCTCGGCGCTTTCGAGCTGACAGCTCGAAAGCGCCGAGACAAGCCGTTCCTTGCCGCTTGCTATCGGCGGTTTTGAGCTAAATCCGGGAGCGAATTCGCTCCCGGATTTAGCTCAAAAGCGGCGAGAATGAACGGCGTGGGCGGGCGAAGGGCGGGCGGCAGCGAGGAGTTTGCGTGGGCGGTGGGGAAACTCCTCGCTGACGCCAGCAAGAGGGGGAAGACCCAGGGAAGCCGCTGCCATCTACGCATGCGTGCCCGGCACGCATGCGTAGATGGTATTTTTGACTTCCGGGTTGAAAAATAGCGAAGTACCCTGTTCGCAATGGTTGGGGACGCAATAAACGGGGGATCACTGTATATAGAAACATAGAAGTCTGACGGCAGAAAAAGACCTCATGGTCCATCTAGTCTGCCCTTATACTATTTTCTGTATTTTATCTTAGGATGGATATATGTTTATCCCAGGCATGTTTAAATTCAGTTACTGTGGATTTATCTACCACGTCTGCTGGAAGTTTGTTCCAAGGATCTACTACTCTTTCAGTAAAATAATATTTTCTCATGTTGCTTTTGATCTTTCCCCCAACTAACTTCAGATTGTGTCCCCTTGTTCTTGTGTTCACTTTCCTATTAAAAACACTTCCCTCCTGGACCTTATTTAACCCTTTAATATATTTAAATGTTTCGAACATGTCATATATCATCATATATAGTTGGAATTGGTGCATAATTTCCCATTCTTCAGTAGGAGATTATTCTATATTTAAAATTCTTTTTACATATGCCTGTTCTAGCTAAGACTTTGGTTTAATAGTTATCAAACATGCCTTGGATTTTTGAAGTATATCACCATACAGTACTTCCTTGGAGGCATTCATCTTTGTGAAGTCTTATAACCATAGCATTTATTTTTAAATCATTTGTAAAGACAAAAAGTACCTTTCCTTTTGCTAAATCACAATCTTATACCACATAAGACATTCATTTCTAGAGGTTACAGATTTAGCATCGTACTTCATTTACACATTCAAATCACTGACACATTTCTACATCAAGGTTTGTAAAATAATTTCTGTCTAAATCATGTGCAAGTAAGGAGGTGTGCTGTTAATGTCAAATACTGTAGTACCTGCGCCTTCAGTATCTTCTTTTTATACTCTCATACATTCGTATACATCCAGCGAATCCCAGCGACCGGTTAGGTCCCACAGAGTTGGTCTCCTCCGGGTCCCATCAACTAAAGAGTGTCGTTTGGTGGGACCCAGAGGAAGAGCCTTCTCTGTGGTGGCTCCAACCCTCTGGAATCATCTCCCTCCAGAGATTAGAACTGCCCCCACCCTCCTTGCCATTCGTAAACTCCTTAAAACCCACCTCTGTCGTCAGGCATGGGGGAACTGAAACATCTCCCCCTGCCTATGTAGTTTTTTATGTATGATATGACTGTATGTATGTTTTTATATATTGGGATTTCTTGCTTTTTAGTCTTTTTAAATGTATTATTGTTATTTTAGACTCTAACTATTAGATTTGTTATTATATATTGTTTTTATCATTGCTGTAAGCTGCCCCGAGTCTACGGAGAGGGGCGGCATACAAATATAATAATAATAATAATAATAATAATAATAATAATAATAATAATAATAATAATAATAATAATATACTTGCATAATATCCTTTGTTTAGTGTTTTTTTTAACTTCTGTGTCACTTTCCAGAGGTCAAAACAAGGAATTTATGCTAATTCTTTTTAGTTTATTATTCTTTCTGGCACTAGAAACTGTGGTTAAAATAAGGGTTAAGTATGAGGTTACTTTCTGTCAAATTATCTTTCTGTCCTTTCATATAAATATTTCATTGGCCAAATCCTTTATAAATCCTTTATACATTTTATATATTTGATTCACTAATACATGAGCCAAATTAAACTGTCCCTCTCACAATTTATCTGCTTCTAAACTGTGATACTGGGCTCACTACAGTGTTCAGAGGAAAGCAAAGACTCTGAGGTAAAAAATTACAGCACAGATGGTATGGAAGTGCTCTTGGGAATAATGTCTATCAAAGCGAAATTGCAAGTTTCAATAAAATATGCTTTTGTTTCCACAGCAGCAAATCCTTTGCTGTGTTCTACTGACCGATTTCACTGCAGAAATGGCCTGTGCATTGATAAAAGCTTTATGTGCGACAACCAAAATAACTGCCAGGATAACAGCGATGAAGAAAGCTGTGGAAATATTCATGGTAAGTATAAAGTTGAAAACATGGTTTTCACACTGAGATGCCTGTTCTTAATTAACATTGTGCAATTGGTGGGGAGTGGAGAAGAGTTTAGCCTTTATTGGAACTGTGAAGTCTTTTGTATCATACAAGTACCATTGCATTAAAAAGTTTTTGAACAAGGGAGTCTTGTACAGTGGTACCTCGACATATGAGTTTAATTCGTTCCAGACCCAAGCTCGTAAGTCGATCAACTCGCGAATGCCTTTAGACTTTGTTTTTCGCGCTGAGATAACTGGAAGCAAGGAGATTCTTGCGCCACCTAGTGGAAGCTCAGCTCGTATCCCGAATTTGAGCTCGGGTGTCGAACAGAAATTTCGCTCGCGTCGCGGCTCATAACTTGGAATACTCGCATGTGGAGTAGCTCGTATCTAGAGGTACAGTGATACCTCTATTATCGCGAGGGTTCCGTTCCAAGACCCCTCGCGATAATCGATTTTTCGCGATGTAGGGTTGCGGAAGTAAAAACACCATCTGCGCATGCGCGCCCTTTTTTTCTATGGCCGCGCATGCGTAGATGGTGGAGTTTGCGTTCCCCGCCGCCCACGCAAAGGGGAAACCCCGATTCGGCTCCTCGCTGCTGCTGCGTTACCGAGCAGATCAGCTGCTGGGCGGCCGAAGGAACCTTCCCTGGGTCTTCCCCCTCTTGCTGGCGGGCGGGGCGAGCGGCGGGCATCAGCGAGGAGCCGGGTTGGGGGTTCGGGGGGGTGCTGGGAAGCCCCCCAGGCCGGCTGCGACCTTTTAAAACAGCCGCGCCGCTTCCCAGCTGAGTCCTGAAGCCAAACGCCAAAGGCGAACTTCCGCGTTTGGCTTCAGGACTCAGCTGGGAAGCGGCGCGGCTGTTTTAAAAGGTCGCAGCCGGCCTGGGGGGCTTCCCAGCACCCCCCCCAGAACCCCCAACCCGGGTTCGGGGGGGTGCTGGGAAGCCCCCCAGGCCGGCTGCGACCTTTTAAAACAGCCGCGCCGCTTCCCAGCTGACTCCCGAAGCCAAACCCGGAAGTGGTTTTTTTTTTATTAATATTTTTTTAAAAATCGCGATATAGCGTTTCGCGAAGATCGAGATCGCGAAACTCAAGGGATCACTGTACTACTGTATATCTTTGCATTATTTTTAATTTAATTTCTAAAGTGGAAGGGAACCTAGTATAGATCTATTTGGAGCTTGTTATGCTCTTGTCAGCTAGACATATCCTTACCGGGATTTGAACCTGTAGACCTCTGCTTGCAAGGCTCCAAAAAGCTCCAAATCAACTTTTACTAAGAAAGAGCCATATGGTTGTTTACTGTCAAATAACCCTGGTATTCCCAAATATGGGAGGAAGCAACTTTGCTTTCCTTTTGCCTCTCAGCCCCACGCAGAGACCGTTTCCAAAGCAGATTGGCTGCCAATTGGTTTCTGAACTCAATTCAAAGTGTTAGTTAGGACCTGTAAAGCCTTACATGGCATCGGACCAGATTACTTATGGGACTGCCTTCTGCCACATGAAACCATTGACTGGTCATGTCCTAGAGAATCGCCCTTCTCCAGGTCCCGTCAACTAGACAATGTTGTCTGGTGGGGCCTAGGAGAAGAGCCTTCTCTGTGGGGACTCCGGTCCTCTGGAAGCAGCTCCCCCCAAAGATTTGTACCACCCCCAACCTCTCCACCTTCTGCAAGAGCCTGAAGACCCACCTGTGTCGACAGGCCTGGGGACATTAGATATTACCCCTGGCTGATGAATGGAATGTATCTTTGATTGTCTGAATGAGAGTGATTGGTTTTTAAGGAATTGGGATTTTAGATTGGCAGATAAGGCGGGGGCCACAGAGTTAGCCGTTCCAGGGGAACGAGGGACCATTGCTTAATAACGGTCCCTTGTTCTGGCTCTGTGAGCCCAATCTTGGGTACTGGTGGTGAATGTAACTCTGGCCCTGGGCTCAGGTTGCTGCTGCTGAATGCCAGGTCGGTAGTAAATAAAGCTCTCCTCATCCGGGATTTGATCCTGGATGAGGAGGCCGACCTGGCATGTATTACTGAAACCTGGCTGGGCCCGGAGGGAGGTGTTCCTCTCTCTGAAATTTGCCCAGCCAGGTTTCAGATATGGCATCAACCTCGACCCCAGGGAAGGGGGGGAGGAGTGGCTATTGTAGCCAGGGAGAGCCTTTGCCTGCGTGGACTCATTGCTCCGGAAATTGCGGGTTGCGAGTCTCTCTTGATGAAGTTGGACTTAGGGGTTCAGGTGGGCTTATTTCTCACGTACCTGCCTCCCAGCTGCGTGTCAAAAGCCCTGCCTGTGCTACTCGAGGAGGTAACCGGGTTGGCGGTGGAGTTCCCCGGACTCATCGTCCTGGGGGACTTCAACCTGCCGTCACTCGGCGAAATCTCTGGGTTGGCACAGGAGTTCATGGCCACCATGACAGCCGTGGACCTGACTCAAGTAGTACAGGGTCCGACTCACGAGGGAGGGCACGCACCTGACATGGTATTCCTTTCCGAGCAATTGAGTAATGGTCTGAGACTAAGGGGCTTAGAAGTATTGCCTTTGTCATGGTCAGACCATTTTCTACTACGGCTTGACTTCCTGGCTCCAATCCTCCCCCGCAGGGAGGCGGAACCAATGAAGATGTTCCGCCCCAGACGCCTGATGGACCCAGAGGGCTTTCAAACGGCGCTTGGGATTATTCCAGAGGCACTCGTCCACAGTTCGGCGGAGTCTCTCGCGGAGGCCTGGAACAGGGCTGCGGCGGGGGCTCTTGACCGGATTGCGCCTTTGCGACCTCTCCATGGCGCTAGACCCCGTAGAGCCCCATGGTTCAACGAGGAGCTCCAGGAGTTGAAACGCCAAAAGAGACGTCTAGAGAAGCGATGGAGGAAGAGTAGGTCTGAATCCGACCGAACACTTGTAAGAGCTTTTATTAAGACTTACAAAGTGGCGCTCAAGGCGGCAAGATGCGCGTATCATGCCGCCTTGATTGCATCAGCGGAATCCCGCCCGGCCGCTCTGTTTAGGTGACCCGCTCCCTTCTTAACCAGGGGGGAGTTGGGGAGCCCTTGCAGAGTAGTGCCGAGGATTTTAACACGTTTTTCGCTGATAAAGTCGCTCGGATCCGGGCTGACCTCGACTCCAATTGTAAAACAGAGTCGACTGACAACGAGTCAGTCGAGGTGACTGGGGCACGTACTTGTCCACCTGTCTGGGAAGAGTTTGATCTGGTGACACCTGATGAAGTGGACAAGGCCATTGGAGCTGTGAGTTCCGCCACCTGTTTACTGGATCTGTGTCCCTCCTGGCTGGTTTCGGCCAGCAGGGAGGTGACGCAGAGCTGGGCCCAGGAGATTACCAACGCTTCCTTGGGGAGGGGAGTTTTTCCATCACTCTATAAAGAAGCGCTCGTGCGCCCCCTCCTCAAGAAGCCCTCCCTGGACCCAGCTGTGCTTAACAACTATCGTCCAGTCTCCAACCTTCCCTTTATGGGGAAGGTTGTCGAGAAGGTGGTGGCGCTCCAGCTCCAGTGGTCCTTGGAAGAAGCCGATTATCTAGGTCCCCAGCAGTCGGGTTTCAGGCCCAGTTACAGCACGGAAACCGCTTTGGTCGCGTTGATGGATGATCTCTGGCGGGCCCGGGACAGGGGTTTATCCTCTGTCCTGGTGCTCCTTGACCTCTCAGCGGCTTTCGATACCATCGACCATGGTATCCTTCTGCACCGGCTGGAGGGGTTGGGGTGGGGGGCACTGTTCTTCACTGGTTCTCCTCCTACCTCTCTGGCCGGTCGCAGTCGGTGTTAGTGGGGGGTCAGAGGTCGGCTCCTAGGTCTCTCCCTTGTGGGGTGCCTCAGGGGTTGGTCCTCTCCCCCCTGCTATTAAACATCTACATGAAACCGCTGGGCGAGATCATCCAAGGACATGGGGTGAGGTATCATCAATATGCGGATGATACCCAGCTTTACATCTCCACCCCATGCCCAGTCAACGAAGCGGTGGAAGTGATGTGCCGGTGCCTGGAGGCTGTTGGGGCCTGGATGGGTGTCAACAGACTCAAGCTCAACCCGGATAAGACGGAGTGGCTGTGGGTTTTGCCTCCCAAGGACAATCCCATCTGTCCATCCATTACCCTGGGGGGGGATTATTGACCCCCTCAGAGAGGGTCCGCAACTTGGGCGTCCTCCTCGATCCACAGCTCACATTAGAAAAACATCTCTCAGCTGTGGCGAGGGGGGCATTTGCCCAGGTTCGCCTGGTGCACCAGTTGCGGCCCTATCTGGACCGGGACTCATTACTCACAGTCACTCATGCCCTCATCACCTCGAGGTTCGACTACTGTAATGCTCTCTACATGGGGCTACCTTTGAAAAGTGTTCGGAAACTTCAGATCGTGCAGAATGCAGCTGCGAGAGCAGTCATGGGCTTACCTAGGTATGCCCATGTTTCACCATCACTCCGCAGTCTGCATTGGTTGCCGATCAGTTTCCGGTCACAATTCAAAGTGTTGGTTATGACCTTTAAAGCCCTTCATGGCATTGGACCAGAATATCTCCAAGACCGCCTCCTGCCGCACGAATCCCAGCGACCGATCAGGTCCCACAGAGTGGGCCTTCTCCAGGTCCCGTCAACTAAACAATGTCGGTTGGCGGGTCCCAGGGGAAGAGCCTTCTCTGTGGCGGCACCGGCCCTCTGGAACCAACTGCCCCCGGAGATTAGAACTGCCCCTACTCTTCCTGCCTTCCGTAAACTCCTTAAAACCCACCTTTGCCGTCAGGCATGGGGGAACTGAAACATCTTTCCCTGGGCATGTTTAATTTATATATGGTATGCTTGTGTGTATGTCTGTTAGTATATGGGGTCTTTTAAATCTTTTAATTTTAAATTTGTTAGATTATTTATGATTTGTTTCCACGTGTTGTGAGCCGCCCCGAGTCTTCGGAGAGGGGCGGCATACAAATCTAAGTAATAAATAAATAAATAAAGATTAGTTAGTTTAATTTTAAAATCAGATTTAGGATATTTTTTATTGTTCTTTTATACGTTGTAAACCATCCCGAGTCTTTGGACGGGGCGGCATATACAATCAATCGATCAAGTTAGTTAGTTCATTTGTTTGTTAAAAATTAAGTTGCTACAATAACTCTTTGGAGTACCCTGCGGCCAAAAGTGGCTGTTGCTGAGGCATACTTGTCAATCTTATAGTGCCTAATGAATTGGGATGGAGATGTCCAGGTGGCAGCCTGGCAAAGCTCCTCCAGAGGGCATTGAGTTGCCCAAGCTGCAGAAGTTGCGGCACTGCACGTTGAGGCGTGGAGGACACGGGAGACCAGCCACCTCATATGCTATGGCAATGGCACTTCTAATCCATCTTCCTATTACAGTGGCTGACACCTTAAGTCCCAAGGATCCTAACGGATAATAATAATAATAATAATAATAATAATAATAATAATAATAATAATAATAATAATAATTTATTAGACTTGTATGCCACCCCTCTGTGAAGACTTAGGGCGGCTCACAACAACAGTAAAACAATACAGAAACAAATCTAATAATTAAAACTGTAACTAAAACCCATTATCTTAAAAACAATTGATACTATATAATGATAGCCACTCATAACTTTAATGGTCAGAAAAAGGGATACATTAGTTGCCCCATGCCTGGCGACATAGATAGGTCTTCAACCTCTTGCGAAAGGCGAGGAGGGTGGGAGCAGTTCAAATCTCCGGGGGGAGTTGATTCCAGAGAGCCGGGGCCCCCACAGAGAAGGCTCTTCCCCTAGGCCCCGCCAGACAACATTGTTTGGTCGACAGGACCTGGAGAAAGCCAATTCTGTGGGGCCTAATCGGCCGCTGGGATTTATGCGGCAGAAGACGGTCCCATAAGTATTCTGGTCCGATGCCATGTAGGGCTTTATAGGTCATCACCAACACTTTGCATTGTGTCTGGAAACTAATCGGCAACTAATGCAGGTCGCGGAGTGTTGACAAAACATAGGTATATTTGGGAAGACCCATGACTGCTCGTGCATCCGTATTCTGCACGATCTGGAGTTTCTGAACACTCTTCAGAGGCAGCCCCATGTAGACAGAGTTGCAGTAGTCGAACCTCGAGGTGATAAGAGCATCGTGTTTTATGGATGTCAATTTTGAGGGGCCTACGGACATCGAGGGTGTGCCAAAGATGTTCAGAAGGGTGGGAAGGGCGGGCTCAGAAGGAGGGAATGATCTGCTCCTGAGCATGGTGAAAGGTGGAATTCACTTTTGGCAAGAAGGATGGGTCCATGTGGAGTACTACATGATCTTGATGAAAAATGCAGAGGTCATCTCGCACCGATGAGGCAAAAAGTTCAGAAATTTGCCTTGCAGAGGTGATAGCAATAAGAGAAGACCACTTTGAAGGAGAGATGCCAGAGGGAGGCATCTATGAGCAGCTCATAAGGAGGACCAGTAAGGGATTGGAGGACCTGGGGTAGATACCAAGTAGATAACGGTGGATTATTGGACTAAGGTTGGCAACTGCCTTCAGGAAACGTCTGACTGAAGGTAAGTGCAAAAGGGATACAGCTTAGCCACACAATAGCACAGTTGCCAGGGCCACAACCTGCCTTCGTAGGGTGTTGGGAGACAGCCCTTTCACAAGTCCCTGCTGCAAGAATTTCAGTACTTTAGGAAATGGGATGTGAGTTGGAGACAGTCGTTGGATAAAACACCGGCACAGAAGGCTTTCCAGATGGCAGAATATATTATCTTGGTAGAGGGATGCCTGAACCCCTGAATAGTCAAGATGATGTTGTCCTCAAAGTCCTGCTGTATCATAGTTCACCGCTCAATCGCTGGCACCACTGAGGATCTGGGTGGAGCAGTGATCCCTGGAAGAGCAGAGTGGGAGAAATCAGATGCTTCCATGGTTCCTAACCAACAAGGCCTTGAGCTTGGCAAACCATAGCTGTCTGGGCCAGAATGGTACAAGTAATATAAGCTAGGACTGCTCCTCCAGCATCTTCTGAAGCACCTGTGGAATGTTGGGCAGTGGAGGAAAAGCATACAGTGTAGAGTCAATCGAGGTTGAACAAAAGAAGGCTTCGGGCAGTTAAGTCAAAAGGGAGAAGGCCACAGGTCTGAACACTCCCCGGAGCAGACTTGGCTGGGGAACCCTGTCATCTGTGCCACACACACAACCTCCAATATGGTCTGAAATATCTCCTCTAGTGGAAACCAGCAGTTGGGATGGGAACTTCCTCAACACTTCCTTTAGCTGAGGACCAAGTCATAAAACTGGGTTTCCAGGCAAGAGCGGATCCTGTTGGAAGTTTTGTTACTCAGTCCTATTGGCTGATGAGCTCTTCCCATGTTGAAGAATGCTCCAGTTTCAAAAAACAATTTCAAGTATGCCAGAGTTTGTCAGCATTCATGGTTATAGAAATTGTTAGCTCAGAAATTTTATGTGATTGGAAAATGCCTGGAAAGAACTGAGGATTTCATATATACTATACAGTTGCATCAGCAATAGGCCAATGATATTGAGAAAGAAATGAGCAAATGGAAAGTGATGGATTTGGAAGGAGAGGACAAGATGTAGTCTTATTAATTTTTCACACAAGCATACAGAAATGCTCAGGTTTATATGAATTCTTCCCTATCATTCTGAAAAATAACTGCTGCCTATCTTTTATTGCAGACAGGAATCTTTGGGCATTTTAGAACAAACTTGTAACAAGAGGATTTTAATTTAACAAAGATTTAGTTTAAGATCTTGAATGATGGTCTAGAAATTTGCTTTTATGGATCACAGGCTTATAAAAAGTCTTAAGTTCTAGCTATTCTAGCTTTTTTGTTAGAATACACAGATCAAGTGATTTATATAACATCCATTTATATAGACAATCATATGATTATGTTAATACAAAAAGGTTGATACAGTAAAGGCAATGATAAGAATGAAACGTATTCCAGAGTTCCGCCCCGAGTCCACAGAGAGGGGCGGCATACAAATCTAATTAATAATAATAATAATAATAATAATAATAATAATAATAATAATAATAATAATAACAACAACAACAACAACAACATAAATATATCATTCTGACAAGTCATTGAAATCTTAATAGCAATAGCACTTGGACTTATATACCACTTCATAGTGGTATATCCTCTCTAAGGACTCTAATCAGTCCTCTCTAAGTGGTTTACCAAGTCAGCATATTGCTCTCAACAATCTGAGTCCTCAATTTACCAACATTTTACCAATGCTCTCTACATGGGGCTACCTTTGAAAAGTGTTCAGAAACTTCAAATCGTGCAGAATGCAGCTGCGAGAGCAATCATGGACTTCCCAAGCGAGAGCAATCATGGACTTCCCATGTTACACCAACACTCCGCAGTCTGCATTGGTTGCCGATCAATTTCCGATCACAATTCAAAGTGTTGGTTATGACCTATAAAACCCTTCATGGCATCAGAACAGAATATCTCCGGGACCGCCTTCTGCCGCACAAATCCCAACCAATTAGGTCCCACAGAGTTGGCCTTCTCTGGGTGCCGTCGACTAAACAATGTCGTTTGGCGGGTCCCAGGGGAAGACCCTTCTATGTGATGGCCCCGACCCTCTGGAACCAGCTCCCCCCTGAGATTAGAACTGCCCCCACCCTCCTTGCCTTTTGTAAACTCCTTAAAACCCTCCTTTGCCGTCAGGCATGGGGGAACTGACATCTCCCGCGGGCCTATACAATTCATGTATTGTATGGTATGTTTGTGTGTATGTCTGCTTTAATAATGGGTTTTTTAAATGTTTTTAAATTATTAGATTTGTCTTGAATTGTTTTATTGTTGTTGTGAGCCGCCCTGAGTCTATGGAGAGGGGCGGCATACAAATCTAATAAATAAATAAATAAACAAACAAACAAACTTCAGAAGAATGGAAGGCTGAGTCAATTTTGAGCCAGTCACGATTTGCTGCCTGTGAACAGTCTGCAACACGGAATTCTAACCACTGTGCCACCACAGCTCCTTTTTAAGAATAAAGGATATAAGATTAAGGGAATGAAGGATAAATTAAATAATACCCTCCTCTATCCCAAGACCTTTATTTATTTATATGTGATGCTAGATGGTATACATTATTAAAACAATTATATATGCATACAAAAGAGCAACAGGCACTGAAATAAAATCTTCCAACAATATCTAACAAGGACCATTTTAATCATAAGGGGTCCAATGCCAACTCTGACACCAAGCCTGGGCAATGAGACATGTTTTAAGGAGCTCTTAAACAAGGTCATGGTGGGGACAAATCAATCTCTGGGATGATGGTGTTCCAGAAACCGGATGCAACAAAAGAAGGTTTATTTCCCAGATCCCGTTCAATAACACTCTTTAATGGATGGGACCTGGAACATGTTGACTCTGCCTGATGACAGAATGAAGAGAAGCAACAGAAGACATATATCGGACAGTACAATTGTGTTGCTTACATTTTAAAAGTAGTTTCCAATATATAAATCAGTGCTAAATGTAGAAAAACTATTACAGTGATCCCTCGATTTTTGCGATCTCGTTCTTCGTGAAACGCTATATCGCGATTTTTCCCACCCGATGATGTCACTCTCTTCCTTCCTTTCTCATCTTTCTTTCTCTCTCTCTTTCTCTATCTTGCTTCTTCCTCTCTCACACTCTCTTCCTCCCTCTCTCATCTCTTTCTTTCCTTCTCTCTCTTTCTCTATCTCTCCCCCTCTTGCTGGCGGGCGGCGGGCGGGCGGGCAGGCGAGCGGGGGCATCAGCGAGGAAGACCCAGGGAAGGTTCCTTCGGCCGCCCAGCAGCTGATCTGCTCGGCAGCGCAGCAGCAGCGAGCAGACAAAGATCGGGGTTTCCCCGCCGCCCACACAAAGGGGAAACCCCGATTCGGCTCCTCGCTGCGCTGCCGAGCAGATCAGCTGCTGGGCGGCCGAAGGAACCTTCCCTGGGTCTTCCTCGCCGCCCACGCAAACTCCACCATCTGCGCATGCGCGGCCATGAAAAAAGGTCGCGCATGCGCAGATGGTGTTTTTACTTCCGCAACCCTAGATCGCGAAAAATCGATTATCGCGAGGGGTCTTGGAACGGAACCCTCGCGATAATCGAGGGATCACTGTATAGCCTTGTAAAGATAATTTTATTAGGATTTTGAAAATCTCTCCTCTGCCCTCCCCCCCACCCCACATCCGAGGATAAATTCTGCAGCAAACACAAGAATTTGTTGTAAAAATGAAACATTCAATTAATATAGGCATTTAGGTTTTTATTTGTGGTTTTGTATTATAAATAAATTATGATTGGATTTTCTAGGAATTATTAGCAATAAATGGCTTAAAAATCCGTTAAATGCTATGGAAAGACTAGGTTTTGTCTCTATGGAGTTTTTCAGTTATTGTTACCGGTAATTAGCTGCAAGAATATACTAATGACAGTATCATTTCAATGTCATTTTTTTCATTTTTACTTTTCTCTAATATATTAACAATGTCTTTTCTAATATCTTCTAAAACAACATATTGTTTTCAGAAGAACATATCACAGCACAGAACTCAACCAGAAGTAAATGTTATATTGTCTTTTATTAATAATGTATATTTTATTACTTTTGGACATATAGTATTTAGATAATAACATTCCAAAAAGCTCCTCTATTATATTCTACAGATGGTTTTGTTATGAAAGAATCCTTTTAGTCGGTGTCACGTTTGGGAGATAGATTAAACTATTATGCATTTCTATTTTTCACTTTCTTTTTTTTTCAAATCTAGTTTTATCTTTAAAATATTTTTGCATTCCACATCTCTCTTGAGATTTTCTTTGTCTTGCCAAGAATCCCACACTATGTTTTCAAACTGTTGCCTTAATCTTATCATGAATTCTATAGCTATATCCTGATTTCTTGGGTATTTGCCAAATATAGATTATTTTAAAGTCTGCTTTCAAATATGCTCTATTAATAAGATGCTATTTTAACTTTTTATGGTGGGGCTCAATATGTATATGTTTCTTAAACACTCTTCATTCATTTGGCTACTATAAACTGATTTAAATTTTATTGCTAGCTTGTATATTCCTTTACTGACTGATGCTTACATTCCGCTGAAGCATGATAATATCTCAATAAAGCAGTTATTGGTTTAAGAATAACATTGTTGATCTTCAGGCCTCATTAATTGTTGGTTTACATGTTCCGTTACTATGCATTCTCCTCTTGATTAGCTTCTTATTCCTCTACTCATTCCCCCCCCCTCAAATTTGGTTGAGCTACTAACCCCACTCTACTGAGATTGCTACTCTAATCTCCATTGTCAATCTTATGTTTATAACAAAGTTTCAATTCCGTAAGGTAGAAGATATAAATGATCCATTAAAAGATATACAGTAGGATGGCATTTGTGCCAGTAGTTGTTTGGGCTCCTGCTAATAAAAAAAAGAACTCAGATAAGGCTTTGTAAAGAACCACCAAATGATATGCATGTTATTTGCTTAGGTAAGTCATACTTTCATTTCCAATATGGTTTCACAAATGCACTAGAAGTTTTATATCTCTGACATCATAATTGTGCTTTGCATCTTAAATATTCTTCCCTCCTATCATTTATGGATTCATTGTTTGTGACCATGATCTGTACATAATGCTTGATCATAACAGAGATGAAATAGAAAATCATAATGATGGTTTAAAGTCTTTTTTTTATCCTAAATCTTGGCCATCAAATACCAGTTCCTTCTGATGGAGTTAGAGACGAGTCATGGCAGGATGCTAAGATGTCAGATAGCCTTTGCAGTGTTATTTGCTTTTCATACAGTTTTCAAGCAACAAAAGGTAGAAGAAAGTAACAGCATTTTTATTGGTTAATTCTCCATCAAATCCTTAATAACATCCTGTTGATACAACCTAAATGAGATCACATACCAGTCAGGGATACTGTCATAAATCATCCTGGCTATGTGAACTGGGTGAGATCATGTAGGCATGAGAGGTCCGTTAAGGTTAGGCAGTTGGTTGCACATCCTTTACATGGCCTCTATCTCTACATCCTTCCCTCCTTCTCCTGCTACTGCCCATATTCTTTGTCAAAATATAATAACATAATGGATAATGGTCCTCTACTGGATTAATAATTACTACGTGGTTGGAAGCAAAAAATAGAAAAAAATAAGCAGAAGCAGTTAAAGGGGTAAGGATGGCTTATAGTCTATTTTCATCCTCACTGAGGAATACCAATCAGAGTATTTTCTTTGGAATATCTTTTCTACTTGGACAAATGTAAAGGACTTAATGACTAGTTGAAGTTATAGTGGAGTCTCCCAAAAGTTAATTATGAACCTTATTCCATTATTCTGATGGTGGTTTGGCTATAATTTTATGGCTAGTTGCAGTGTTCCCCAGTCACAATTTACAATGTTTTTTGTTGGTTTCTGCAAAAAACATCCACAGGAGACAATGAATTTGCTTAATGATCACTGTGTTTGCTTAACAACCATTGTATTTGCTTTATGATTACTGCAAAAAAAGTCATACAATTGGGCCAGTCATGATTTACAATGTAAATTCTGGACTCTAAGTTGAGGTCTACCATAGGTTGAGTAGAGATTTTTTCCCCGTATTGCCACTTATCTGAAATACTGAAGTGCACAGATCTAAGCTATGTGCAAAAGTCACTCAAAGCATGATAATTCAAATATTGTATTGTTCCTGCACTTAAAAGAGAGGCATAGCAGCTCAGTGGCTTAATAGATGCCAGAGAAGGTGTATGATCCAGCAGTTTGAGTCCTACCACCACATGACAGAGTGATCTCCTGTCACTTGTCTCAGTTCATGCCAAACTAGCAGTTCTTCAGCATGTAAAAATGCAAGCAGAAAAATAGGCATCACTTCAATGGGAAGATTCCGTGTTGCTTCGTAAACTCTGTGCTGCAATGTGATATCATGCTGGCCACATAACTGTAGAACAGTGTTTTTCAACCTGGGTTCCATAGAACCCAAGGGTTCCGCAAGGGCCAGCCAACTTAATAAGAAAAAAAAATGATTAAAAAAATTAGGGCAAAATCGACCAGGACTGAATCACGCCTAACCTGCGTACCTGCACCATGCTATGCATGCACACTATGCAGTTATTAATTGTTGCATTTGTTTACCATCATACTATTTCCATTTCCATTGTTAGACCGTACAGGGTCGTACACATTAATTTTCAATATAGTTTAAATCTAAATGTATTTTTACTGCTAACATGGACCGATTCATTAAAAAACAAAAGTTAGATGACACTGACATTACTGAGCAATCGCCTGACGTTGCGCCAACAGTGCAGAAAATTGATGCTGCCAATTCTCGTCATAAGATTCGTGAGTACAGTAACAATTATTTAGCTAGCATGATCAATGATCTTTTTTTGCTGTGTAAACCGCACAATTAAACAATTAGTAGACTAGTTTTCTGAAGTGTGCGAGGAAAAAATTGCAGGCATGAAATATACTATAGTAGAGTGTTGACTTTTTTTGAAGACAAAATGGTCTCCAACAGTCCAACTCACCTACGATCATTTTTAGATCGGAAAAAAATTGGGGGTCCGCCTTGAAGGGACATAAATAGTACCAGTACTCGGTACAGGTTCTGCCAGAAATCTGACTACACCAAAGGGTTCCCCTGAAGAAAAAAAGTTTAAAAACACTGCTGTAGAATCATTTTGAGACAGTGCATTGCAGAGATATCTTTACCTTTTTTACATATTAAAAAACAGAATTTTAGGTCTTTGATATGCTATATTTTAAATTAGGATTCCATTTGGATCTGATCCCAAAATGTAAATTCAGGACAGACCTATGCACATTCAATATGAAACAGTGACTTTTAAAGTTGTAATACTTTCTGAATTTGAATTCAGAATAAGACTGTGGTACTCGATTAGCAGATGGCAATAACAGGAATCCTTTGTCCTTGGCATTGCACACTAATTTAATAATAATAGAAAAGCAACCACTTGTACTGGTTTGACAATTCGTTCACATAAATATTGCACCCTCATGAATAATAAAACAAAACCGTGTGACTCTGATGTGAAAATTAGAAAGACCTGATTGAGACTGTCATTTGAAGAAAAATTAAAATATTAGTGCTCCTTTTTTAGTTCAAATAATACCAGTTTCTTAACTTAGCAAAATTGCTCAAATGAAATTTGTTAGGCAGAATATAGAAAACCAGAATCAGAGTCTATCTGTAAAGTGGACTATATAAATGGATGCTAAACTTTGAAGATCATCTTTAAAAAAAAAAAAAAAGTGTGTCTGTGTGTATGTAAATTTCATATAATAATCAATAAATTGTTGTTGGTTTTATCTTTAAAAGAACAGTGTTCTAAAATCATAAAATTTTCCAAATCAGCCAATGCCCTGATCCAGAGAAAGTTAAACATATTGTATCTCAATGTACAACAAGCTGCTTTTGGTAAGGTATACTGTATTCTTTTTATTCATTTTCAGAAACATTGAGCTGAGCCGCGGTGGCACAGTGGTTAGAGTGCAGTACTGCAGGTTACTTCTGCTGATCACCTGTTGCCAGCAGTTTGGCAGTTCAGGTCTCACCAGGCTTAAGCTTGACTCAGCCTTCCATCTTTTCAAAGTCAGTAAAGTGAGGATCCAGATTGTGGGAGGCAATATGCTGATTCTGTAAAACCGCTTAGAGATAGCTGTAAAGCACTGTGGAGTGGTATATAAGTCTAAGTGCTATTGCTATTGCTATTCAGCAGGAGTAGTATTCCCATTTTCAGTCTGTACTTCCTCCTTGCCCATTTTGAAATAAGGATTATTGTAAATACATGTAATCAGTTTCTTAGTGCAAGAAGAATCAAATATTAGATACTCATCCAATATTATATAAGTACATCTTGAGTGCCTTCAGCGCTGGAAATACAATAGAGTTCTAATTGCATTTAGAGAAAAGCACTTGCTAACATTTTAGAACTGCTAGATTACAGTTATTCAGTTTTATCCATAATTTGCAATATAATTTTCCTTTCAGTGTAAAACTGGGTTTAATAAATATTTCCAATGTATAATTGAAAATTAGGAAAAGAAGAGCCCGCATGCTTAGTTTCATTTTTCTAGACTGGACATCGGTTGTAGCACATTTTACCTTCCACTAAGCTTACAAGTACTTTACAATTGGCCAATTTAAGTCTTTTTACATTCAGAAGGTTAGGAATTTGCTTGGACTGATTCCTCTTAACCCAATTCTGCTATTTCTCTTTATTGTGTTTGGTCTTGACTTATTATTTACATAGGATGTACATTAAAACTTGACTTGTAGTTGTTGTGCTTATCTTAATTCAAACTAATTTACATATTTAATAGTTAAAAACAGACAAAATTAAAAAAACCCAAGAAAATGGTTAAAATAGACACAAATTAAATTACACCAAATGCTTAATTAAAGCAAGTATGTGATTGTGCATATTTTACTAGCAACAAATAGCATAGTTATAGCATCTGGTGCCCAGAAGCAGCTTCTAAAAAAAATTTTGTCAGCTGGAAGTAATTTCTCCTATAACTTATTATCTTGCCAGTTCTTCTTCACTAGACCACAATAAAAGGTTGGTATTTTAAATGAATTCATTGTTTTTAGGGATATTGCTACAAAATGGGAAGCAGATAAAATTCTGGGAGGTACTTAAATAGAACATTTGATGACTTAGTAATTAAAATACATTAAATAGACCATTATAAAAGTATTTTACAGTTTGAGCACTTATAGAGATGCATGCTATTGTGTATCAGCATTCAGAAATTGTCTACTGTTTTATTTTAAAGCTTTATTACAGGATTCAGATAAGCAAATTTTGAATTAAAAAATGAACATATTGTTCCATTATGGCAGGGGTCCCCAAACCTGGCAACTTTAAGACTTGTGGACTCAACTCTGGGAGAATTCTGGGAGTTGAAGTCCAGAAGTCTTAAAGTTGCCAAGTTTGAAGATCTGCTTTATCGTGTCCTTTGTTATATCTCAGCTTAGTCTCCCAAGACACAGATTCTTTTCTTAGGTTTAATAATGAACTGTTTGGTCATGAAGTTAAAAGAAAGTGCTGATTTGTTTCCAGAGATGACCTGGAAGTTCCAAATGGGGTTAACACTTCTGTTGGATTCTGCATTTCTTATATAAGATCAAAAAATTGGGCACTGCTTTAGATGTTGACCACTTTCAAATTTATGAAAATTAGTTTGGGTCTCTTGATAAATACATATCATTATGTATTATTATGTATTATTACATAATGGTGCCCCCACATGTCCTGAACTATTTATTACTGTTGTCAAATCTGCATTATCTCAATTTTGACCCCACCTTTGATTTCTTTTTTCTACCCTTGGAATTGCAATATGTAATTCAATACATTTTAAACAAAATTATATAAAGTAGAATTGAATGCCTTAAGTGATATTATTAATAGAAAATAATAATAATTTGCTCCTACATATATTACTCCTTTCACTGAAGTACGTGGTATAATTGTTACTGATGCCTGATTCATCCTCTGGTGCTTTCAAACTTTTTAAAAGAATGCTATATCAACACATATACTTATTCTGAAAAAATTAAGACAGATTTCCTTTGAAGAAAGTAAATTTTGTGGCCTGAATCAAGATGCAGTTGGCAAAGACCCATACCACAAAACTAACTACTCTAGCTAGCAGGCTGTTATTCCATAGAGAACAAAATTGAATGAGCTATTTGTTCTTGAAATAACCTTTTAAAATAGCATGCTGAGAGGTAAAGTCATCCATATAGGGTTGTAAGTTCAGATTTTACATTGCACCAGATTCAACACCAAATAAAGCCCAAGAAGATTTTAATCCATGTTAATGTATTACACTAATTTGTGCTAATGCAGTTCTGGTCATCTTGTGCTGATAGTGATGAATAGCTGTTGGCTTCCTATGGTTGTTTCACTGAGTCTAACAATTTATTTATTAGGACAAATCTTGTTTCATAACATTTTTTTTCAACTTACTTTGTTAAAAAAAGAAGAAAATAAATTATCTAGAAAACACATTTAAAATCCAATTAAATTCTGTTATGTTTTGGGAAGTGGAGAGCAATGACTTTGCAATGAAAAATCTGCAATGTAAAATACTAGGCTTCCCATCTTTTGGGGAAGAAAGGAGGATTATAGGCCAGGTAAATCTGGTTGGGAGAAATTGGCTCCCTTCCTGCAGGACTGCAAACCCATAACTGCAAGACAGCAGCCTATAGAACTTACAAGGAAACATAAGATCTTCACACAGCTTCATTGTATTAACATTGTGAAAGCATGATAAGAAACATTGAGAAGAAGAAAAAAAAAGAAATTTTAAATTTTTGAAGCAAATTATAATTTGCTTCAAAAATTTAAAATTTCTTTTATAGAAACTAATATGGGAATATTTATCTGATTCCTGAAACCAACTGGATTTAAGGAAACTTACAAAACTTATATATTAAAACATGGTACAAAATCAAAACTATAAGAGTTACTAAGAATAAGAAACTACCAAACTGTAACTTTGTTTACAATTAATCCCAGAAGGCTTTCCAGAAGAGGGGCATTTTCATCTGTTTCTGGAAGGCCATCCATATTTAAATTAAGCAATTCCAAAGAAGGAAAGCTGCTACAGAGCCATCCTACCTCTCAATGAACCATCTGGTAGTGGGATCTTTTACCATACTTTCCCTAGTTCTAAGATTTTTCAGAAGTGATTTGACATTGCCTCCTTCCTAGGACTGAAAAAAAAGTGTCTAACCCAAGGTGGGACTGGAACTCACAGATTCCTGATTTTTAGCCTAATGCCTTAACCACTATACCAAACTGGCCTCTAATCAGATTAGAATTTGAATTATAATGGAATTAGGATTTATGAATTAGTGAGTGTCTGATATCATTATTGATAAAGAAAAAGGGTTTCTTTTGAAATCAGTGCATATATTTCCTTAGGTGACTTGGACAATTTATTCAAGAGAATATAGAATAACATACAGTGTTCCCTCGATTTTCGCGGGTTCGAACTTCACGAAAAGTCTATACCACGGTTTTTCAAAAATATTAATTAAAAAATACTTCCCGGGTTTTCCCCCTATGCCACGGTTTTTCTCGCCCAATGACGTCATATGTCATCGGCAAACTTTCATCTGCCTTTAATAAATATTTTTAAAAATAAACTTTAATAAATAAACATGGTGAGTAATAATCTAAATGGTTGCTAAGGGAATGGGAAATTGCAATTCAGGGGTTTAAAGTGTTAAGGGAAGGTTTGTGATACTGTTTATAGCCAAAAATAGTGTATTTACTTCCGCATCTCTACTTCGTGGAAATTCAACTTTCACGGGCGGTCTCGGATCGCATTCCTCGCGAAAATCGAGGGAACACTGTAGTTGGGAGTGACCTTGGAAGTCTTCTAGTCCAACAGTTGTCCTTTTATTGGATTGGTATTGGGGAGAGGGTAAGCAGCAGATTCTTGACTTGCTCCAAAGAAGGACTGAAATGATAACCAAGCCTGCTATTTGGACTCCATAGCTTAGGTTCTTAATAAACCTGGATATTTTTTATAACTTCATAGGCTCCAATTCAGAATCCACAGCATGTATCCCTCCTTCCACAAATAAATCAATTAAAGGTCCTTAGAAAAATGTAGTTTTCATGTAGATTTGAATTTGGGAATAGAAATAGTTGAACTGGGTGGGTGGGGGTGGATAGTTAATCTTTCCGTTTCAGGAGTAATAGTCACGGGCCTATTTGGAACAGTTATGCTTTTGCTCTAATGTAAATATTGTGGAGGAAAAAATAAATCATAGGCTAGGAAAATCAGAATAGCTTTACTCTGTACTCCAATTTGTGCTGAGAAAATTATGTCCTCCTTTGTTATTCAGGGAATTCATTAGGATAAATGGGCTTTATAGCTGCTGCAGCACTAGTCGCCCTGCTCTTCTTTAATGGTAGTTTCTCTGTTCTTGCCAGGGAATATCAATATCCATGCTGAGTGTATTGATGATACCTTCATTAGTGCAGCTAGAGTTAATATAACCTCTTACATATTGTAGGAGTATTCCAACTCTTTTGCAACAATTTGATGTAATTAAATAGTTTAAATTCAGTATATATTCTAACCTCTCATCTTTTATTTATTTTAAATGTATTTTAGATTTTTATTATTATTATGAGAATCCTAACTGGAATTTGCATGGTCTTTGAATTGTAATATGAACCACCCATAGGAATTGAGTCCATTAGCAGAACAATCTATTAGCTAACAATACTGGTTTCTCTCTGGAAGGGAGCTTGTTTTCTGTAACCAAACCTATAAAGCTATTACATTTCTCTTTTACTCCCAGTTATTTATCATGTTACAGGTGAATATCATAAAAAAGTTCATTTATGCCTTGCATGTAATGAGTCTCTCTCATATATTAAGTTTTACCTGTAGCTGTAGCAATGAAACTATTAACATGAAGGTATAAAAGTGAGACCCCCTGATTTTATTGCAAGATCTTTCCCTTTTTCTTCTACATACAGAAGATGAAAGCACAGTGATTAATGTTCATTTCTTTGCTAATCAACCCCAATTATTTGTAGGTAACCTGTTTGGAATCTTCCAAATTCTCTGCTCCAACTGAAAAAATAAAATTTTACCTGATTATTTTATTTATAAACACAGAGAAATTTAATTGACTTATGCTACTTCTAGTATATTTTGTATTTTCATAATGTATACACCTTTTCAGAAAACAAACGTGGCATGTATCTACTCTTTTGTTTAAGAGTATAATCCACCGGGACATAAAAGAACATTTGTAGCTTAAGTGGTTCAAAAAACAGCCAGTCTCGGATTAGAGCGGATACAGAAGAACTTCACCAATTTCCATCTAGTAAATTGATTATTTATGATTAACTGTGTCTAACACAGCAGCCATTCTGTGAACAGGCAAAATTTACCACATAGTGAACACTTTATAAAACCAGTTGCAACATTTGCTTAAATGTTCAAGTGGCCCAGTCCCTGATTTTAATGTATCTCAATGTTTTAAAGACATACTTGTGTAGATTAACAAGATTTATCCCTTTATGAGAATGGTTAAAAAAATCAATTCTTCACCATTGCAAAAAAACCCCACCCAAAACAACTATGTACGTTTGTTTATCAAGTCACCAGGATATATGTTTGATTTGAGGGAGATTTTGCCTTTTAACCTACAGTCTTTCATGTATAAAGTCATGATATTTTAGAACATGACAAGCTGCAAAGAAAGAATCCAGGATCTGAGCAGCAAAGCAGATGATCAGTGCCCCACATGTGTCTCTATAATATCTCTGATACTGCCTGATCAACAAATACGTTAAACAAAGAGTCTTATTTGTGTAGACAATCTGCATGTCTTGTACATGACAGGATTATCCATTAGACCAGTGTTTATCAGAATTAATTAGAGAATTAAAATTCGGGAATAAATTCAAAAATATCATCCAGAATATATACACCTCTCAATCGGCCAGGGCAATAATAAATAGTGATATGACAAACCTATTTCCCATAGAAAAAGGGGTATGCCAGGGTTGTCCAATGTCACCTCTTTTATTTATATTAACACAAGAATTATTATTAAATAAAATATGAAATAATAGAGAATGGTTAAAATTCTAGCGCCCTGGTTCCCAACGTAGGACCACAGGGGGGCAATTTCATTTTTAATGGACGCAGTTGGAACCTTGTTTAACCCTAGTTAATGGCCTTTTAGGCTTCCTCCAGGTGAGTAGTTCACTTTTTCAATAATTCTTATTATTGGCCTCAGGAGTTTAGAGATGCTTAGGTGGGGGATGGCCAAAAAAACATTGAGAACCAATGTTCTAGCATAAATATCCCAAAAAGGAGACTTAACATAATGAGAAAACTGTCTTTACTGTCTTTGATTTGACATGCTAGTACAAAATGCTTAGTGTTATCCAATGCAGATAAGAATCCTATATAGAGAAAGAGATGTTCAAGCAACATATTGCCAGATATTCAAGCAACCTATTGTTGAAGTATGGTAGATATTTGGCAGGGAAACCCCAAAGAATACCAAAAGAAGTCAGTATGTGCAGTATGAATCAGCACTTGGGCTTTCTTATTATGAAATTTGCCTGGTGGTTTTACTAATGTTTCTGTCTCTATATCTTTCTGTGTATGTTATACACAGTCTGTATGTCTTGGTATACATTCAAGTGTAGATTTTTACAGTGTATGAAAAGTCATGGGGGCAATATTGTTGACAAAATACCCCACCTCTCATTTGTGCATTTCATAAGTATTGGCACAGAACTGCAAGTACAGGCGGAATGCTTTGTGGAAGAAGAAGGAGGAGGAAGAGGCGAATGAGAAGGAGATGGTTTTCTTCTCTGCTTTCAAGTTAAAACTGTGCATATTATCCTACCTTAGTTCTTTAAAATATATATATATGAAGCTGATCTTTTCTGCAAGGCTAGACCGCTTAGAAATCTATTAGGATAGTTTCTGCTTCTCTTTAAAGAACACCGCAAATTTGATGGTCCCTATTCAATTTCAGTTTGTAGATTTAGGCAGATTATTCTCACTCAAAGTTCAGAATTTTATTTCATTTTTCACACAATCTCCTCCTCATTCTGTTCTATAATTTTTTTTTCCCTTAGAACAAGATTGATGGGTTGATATGCCTACTTTTGAATAATAACTAAAAGTGAAATGACTTTCTACTAATTCTTAAATAATTAGTCTCTGTCATCATAGCTGGTTTAGTAGATCCACTTCAATTCAGGTAAAAATGATAATGTGCCTGCACTACAAAAATAATCAAAATATTATTCTAAATGTATTGCTATCATATCCATATACAAATTATTTTTCCTTTACTCTCAGATATATGTGCTAAATTTCTTAAAGCACTGATTCTAGGATTCAAGAACTGTCTGAAACATAGATTTTAAATTTTTCTACCTTGATTAATTTTAAAATATTACATCCTGGGACAAAGGTTTGGACTAAGCCTTTAATTGGTTTCTTCATAGGAGTCACAGTGAAATTAGTTCACAAATCCTCTACAAAACCTTCCATTGAAAGGATTTTACATTATGCTATAAATAAATTACAGGTATTCAGAAAAAATCTTGAAATAAAAAAATAGCTTACCTTTTGTAGCCAACAGCAAACTCATTTTCTTACACTGTGGAAGCTTCAGGAAGAGTGCAGTTCGGAACAAATTTGGTTACTGTAAGACTAGAGAGTATACAGTTCAAGAGTTCCTAAATTAACTTGCCACAGCTTAATAGCTGGTGCTAGGAAAATTTCTATAGGGATTTGCTGCACTTAGCGTTTCTTTTCACTTCACAACTCACTCAGAAAATCGCTGGGAAAAAGCCAGCAAAATTATTTTTGCTGGGATTTTAAGGCTCCCCAGAGTAATTAGGTCTGTGGAAAAGTGATCTTTGCCTTGTAATAAAAAAGTGTAAAATGCATTTTAGGCAGTTCTCACTGTCTACTGATCCTCTCTCCTTTTCATCACTTATTTCCTTGTTTCTTTTGTGTCTTAACACTACCCTTTACTAATTGCCTTTTCTTTTGAAGAAATCTTAAAACTGTTTCTCTGACTGATAGTAGTCCAAATGTAAATTATTTTACATACTTGATTTTTAAGTATTAAGATTGATTAATAAATTTCAAAAAAATGAAGGAATGAGCTTCATAGTTACCATTAAGATGAATATGCAGTATGACTGAACAGGGAATTTCACTGATTGAAAATCTCACAAATGCATTTGAAGTTTGTCATCTTTTTCTTAGTGTATATAGCAAAACCTTAGCAATGTCTTCTTTGTATAATATGTTTGCTAATTATTATTTCAAAAATATATCAGGTAATGATTGGAAAACCATGTACAAGTATAGCCCTGCAAAATTCTAATGTCCCTGATTATGCTGATCAATGCTGTCTGGACAAGAGGAAAATGTTATTTTGTGTTGGGATTTTTTTTTAAAAAAAGGTTTTTTCAAAGTTTGCTTATCTCTAGAATGTTTCTCTCCATGCATGCGGTTTCCTTAGAACACACATTTAAAACATTCTTAAAAGCATATTCTTCTACTCAGTCATCATTCATTTCTTGATTTTCCATTCATCCACAAGTAGGCTTAGTCTTGTATAAAAAAATTCTCTTTCTCCTATCTTAGTTACGCTTTTATCTTTCCTCTTAAGTGTAAATTGCTTGAAAAAACAAGGTCTCATTAAATGCCCTTTATCTACTAAATGGATAGAAAAATATTGTAATGACTGAAGAGATAAATTATGAAATCAGTTGATTTATTCAACTCTTCTCTTTCTGTAATCTTCATATAGGAAAGTTTCTTTGTAACTGCAGTTATTCCAAAGTATGACAGTAAGAACTGATTATTAAAAGTCTGCATAAACACAATCAGTTGCATGAGATGTTTGTTGCGATGGGCTGGGTAGTCACAGAGAAGAACATCAGTATGAAATCTTTGCTGATTAAATTCAGAGGGAAAGTACAGTACAGTGGTACCTTTACTGAAGAATTTAATTTGTTCTGTGACCAGGTTCTTAAGTAGAAAAGTTTGTAAATAGAAGCAATTTTTCCCATAGGAATCAATGTAAAAGCAAATAATGTGTGCAAACCCATTAGGAAAGAAATAAAAGCTTGGAATTTGGGTGGGAGCAGGGGGGAGAGAAGAGGAGGAGGAGGACAGTCGCTGCTGAAGGAAGAAGGTGAGGTGAGGGGAATCAAAAAAATACAAAATTTTAAAGCTTTTATTAAAAAAAGAGGGACTCTGAGGTGGTGAGGAGCACACACCTCCCATACACTCGGCGCGAGGCTGCCTCCCATACATTGCGCTAGAGAGAGAAACCTAGGCAGGCGAGAGGGGGGAACCTCATGCTCTTTTTACTGAAAGGCGGCTGCTACTGCTGCTACCTGCTTCCTCCTCCTTCCCATACCTAAGGGCTCCCCTCTCGCTCGCCTAGTAGCCGGCGCCTTTCCTTCAATGTGGTGACTCCTTGGTTTGGCTGAAGCCGAGTTCGCCGGCCAGGGCAAAGCACCCTTTTTTGCCTTTCCACACCCAGATATTCCAGGAGGCAACCTCCTGCCAGGTATATGGGAGGCAGCGCGAGGAGTCACCAGAGCGATATGGTTTATTCCCTCTCCAAGCGCCCAGAGAAAGGAAAATGCTCCGTTCACTCTGCGCTGCCCGGAGTGAAGGGAGTGTTTCTTTTCTCTGGGTGCTGGCAGAGGTTTATTCTCTCTCCAAGTGCCCAGAGAAAGGAAAATGCTCTGTTCGCTCTGGACTGCCAAAGCCTCCTTAAGTGCCACCGAAAGGCTTCTCTGGCAGCCCAGAAAAGCCCAAGATGGCCAGGATTAAAGGGAAAATGGCAGGAAACCGCTGGATCTTCGTGCTGCTCTCAAATTTCTTAGAACTTTTTTCCACATTCGGGTTCTTAAGTAAAAAATGGTTCTTAAGAAGAGGGGGGGGGGGGAATCTTGAACACCTGGTTCTTATCTAAAAAAGTTCTTAAGTAGAGGCGTTCTTAGGTAGAAGTACCACTGAATGTGTTTTGCATAAGGGGGTTATCACTATTATTTCTATGTATGCTTTTAGCAAGGGAATATTTCTAAGTATCCAGCAAAAATATTGGAAGTACATCATTTACCCTATCATGGTGGTGATTTGTCATCTGTGATGCTAGATATGTCTTCTTCACTTAAACTCAGTAAAGATGGAAGCCATTGATGGTAGGCTATTATATTTTGAACTAGTTTATAAGTACATAATAGATTTTATGACACTTACCACTAGTGATTATCAAAAATCTCTGCATCTTTATTTGGCTTCTCCATTGCATGCCCTTTAAGTGTTGAAAATGGGTTGGTTTCAGATTCACAACCTATCTATTCACCGGGCCAAGAATGTCTAACATCTAACTCCCAGTCATTATGATTTGGAAGGCCTGAAGATTTTCCATGGCTCTTTAAAGATGAATACTGTAGTTGCTTTATTGATCTGCCAAGTAGTGTATTTATGCTGATATTTAGACTTATATACTGCCCCATATTGGTTTAAAAAAATTCCCTGGTTGGTTGGTTTACAACTTCAGAATATTTCCCCCAACAATCTGGGCTTTCATTTTACTGGCCTCCAAACAATGGAAGGCTTAGTCAACCTTGGGCCCCATCAGGATCAAACTCTAGGCTGTAGGCAGGGTTGGCCTGCAATACTGCAATACTCTAACCATTACACTGGGCTCCTAAGAAGCCCTAAAAAAAAGTACAGTACATTCCACTAAATATTTTTCTACAATATCACTATACCTACTCAATATATTGCCCAATATGGTTTTTTGTTTTGGTTTCTTTTATGGCCATCACAGAAAAGCCATCTGTTTGATATTAGCAACAAATAAAAATCAGGATAAAATCAGGTTGTTTTATTTATTCTCTTTGAGGGGTAATAGTAGAAGTCCCTCGTTTCTCATAGAAAAGTAAAATATTTTGTACTCAAGTTTTTATTATTCAACAATAATAATAATAAGTAGAAAACGTCATATTTGTGCTTGGAAACAGCTATTATGTGCTGTTCGTCTGACAACAAATGGCAAAATTAAAAATCTCAATCATCTAATCATATTAAGAGACATTAAAATATGTGCTACTTGAGATATTGAAACAATATAAATCACTTTTTCTGTACAAAGAAACAAAAGTTCTTATTTCTTGGCTTTACATCACTAAGATTTGACTTCATGTTGTCCTTGTAATGCTTCTTAATCTAATACACTTGTGGATTTTGTTGTTGACAATGTTTATAGAGATACCTTTGATGACACTGAGGCATAGTAAATTGAAAGAAATGAAAATATAATTCCAGCAATTTCAGGCTTAAAAGAAAAGCTGTAATTATACAAAGCTTGAGGAGAAGAAAGGTGAAAAAAGACTGTTGGGACTATAAGTAATCTTTTGCTGAAAGAAATACAAACAGTGGCAGTAGAATGTGTTATAGATTGCTGCACTATTGATATTAACAGTTCTGGATTTGTAAAAATTATTAAAACTTGGGAAATCAGTAAATACATGTGAAAAACAAGAAAAAACCATGCAGTATATATATTATTCTGTTATCAATAGTACATAGATATTATGAAATAGCTTCAATAGATCTTCGCACTGTGCAGAAAAGGGATAAGTTTATTTAAGTATAACCTACATTTTTAATTTTTTCTGTTCATTCTACCAAAGAATTTAGAACAATTATTTCCAATCTGTGGCCCAGGGATCACTGTTGTTGATTAGAGAACTGTTGGAAGAGCCTGGTGGCAAGTGTCTATGTTAAGGAACCTCACAAGATGTTACATAGGGTGAATGGATAAGGCAGACAGAAATGGCATCAGTTGGAGCTGTGGGACCGATTAAGTTGGTCAAGCTTCTGTTGGTCCCAGCCTCGACTAATGGAAGTTTCTTGATCTTGACCCAGGGCGTGGCTGGAGCTTCAAGTCCCGGTTCATTCAGAGCTCACCCCCTGGCATCACCAGGTAAATCTTCCAGACTTGGTCGAATTGCGTTGCCTGTGTTAGGGGTGAGTAGTTGCTCCTTTTGGTTGGGTGCAGAAGTTATTTCTGGTAGCCTAAGAGTAGAGTAGGTGAGTCAGTCTCCGAGTTGGTCAATATGCTATCTCCATGTTCTACTGTCCTCTAGCTCTAATCGGTAAGAGCAAGGGCCAGTCATCTCTGTAACCATGGAAGGAACCCAGAGAGGGGCTCCAGCATAGTTGTGAGTGTATACTTGATCCCCTATACTAAATTGTCATAGCTGACTATGGGAGTCTACTGGGACCTTGGCAGAATAGTTTGTCTAAGATATTCGGGTCTCCTTATACATACCCAGACTACCACTAAAGATGTCTTTGAACTCCCATAGTAGATCTTCTGTGGCATTGTTGATGATATTGTTGATTCTAGTCACCCCCATGCTGAGGGCTTTGAACCACTCTAAACTGAGCAGGCTTGGGAGGAAACTGTTGACCACTATTAGCATGAGTGGCCCATCAAAGCTCTTGAATTGCACCCAGAAGGTGATGTAGCCAATGACAGGAATTTGATTGTCTTGGTCAGCTGCAACTGTCTTTTCTGGATGCCCAGGATTGCTTGTTTGCAGCATGGCCCAAGAGATAATCATGAGGGACGAACCAGTGTCGATCTCCCTGCTGCATGATGACCCCCCAAGATGGATGATAACGCACACAGTTTCTTCCATGATGGTGTGGTTGCTTGCCAGATTGTGGTTTGGCAGGTGTCAGTTGTGTCGGCCCTGTTGGTTTTTTGCTGCAGCTGCCAAGCCCCTTCCCCTGCACCTACAAGTCCATCGCATGGTCCAATCAATCCACTGTCCCAATTGGAGATGCCTCTCAGTCATGCCACTCCGGGTACAGTATGAAAAGTTGGAGAAATATCAGGATCTGAACAAGGAACTAGAGAAGATGTGAAAAGTAAAGAGCAAAGTGGGCCCAGTAGAAGTAAGAGCACACTCAGGGCTGTCAATCCTAAACTGTGAGCGTGGCTCCAATTATCTCAGGAAGAATATTAGAACTTTTCTGTCCAGAAGGTTACAATGCTAGGAATAGCTAAGGTATAAAGTAGAACTCTCAAACATCCAGGCTTCTGGTAGAAGACTTGAGATTGAGGAAGACAAGACCATCCATAGGGATGAGAAGAGATTTTTTATATATCATCAGACTTTTATTATAAGGTGCAGTATTTTCTTATGTGAGAACTAGATTGTTGTTGCAGGATTATTTTAGTCCAAAATTTATTGGGATGGACAACTTACTACGGAAATCCATACCATTAGAGAATTTGATTATCTGCAGATAATCAGCAGATTATAGATGCAGTGATACCTCGTCTTACGAACTTAATTCGTTCCGTGACCAGGTTCGTAAGAGGAAAAGTTGGTAAGACAAAGCAATTTTCCCCATAGGAATCAATGTAAAAGCAAATAATGTGTGCAACCCCATCCCCAAAGTAACCCCTTTTGCCTTGCGCCGCTGGGAAACCCCACCTCCGGACTTCCGTTGTCAGCCAAAGTGCGGGGATTCCCCGGAGGCTCCCCTCGCTGGGAAACCCCACCTTCGGACTTCCGTTGTCAGACGAAGCACGGGGATTCCCCAGAGGCTCCCCTCGCTGGGAAACCCCACCTTTGGACTTCCGTTGTCAGAGGAAGTGTGGGGATTCCCCTGAGGCTCCCCTCCCTGGGAAACCCCACCTCCATACTTCCATTGTCAGCCAAAGCGCAGGGATTCCCCGGAGGCTCCCCTCCCTGGGAAACCCCACTTTCGAACCTCCATTGCCAGCTGAAGCGCTGGGATTTCCCGGAGGCTCCCCTCGCTGGGATTCCAAGCAGTGCCGGCAAAAATGAAGGGTTAACTTTGCCCACAGCCTGGAGTTCAATCCTGACGAGCTCAAGGTTGACTCAGCCTTGAAATCAGTAAAATGATCCAGATTGTTGGGGGAAATATGCCAATGGTGTAAACTGCCCAGAGAGTGCTATAAAGGGCTGTGGAGATGGTATATAAGTCCATGTGCTATTGCTATTGTTTTTTATATGTGAATTGTCATGTAGCATGCTGACTATGGTGTTAGCACAATACTGTTAGAATTACAACTTTCGGATACTTTTTTGTTTAAATCCTTTGATCTTACTTTGAAATTAATGTGCCAAATGGGAAAGCAGCAGAGGTGCTGAAAATTCCATAGATAAACCAGTCAAACTGATGTTCATGTAATCATCCTTCTATGAAGATAAATGTTGATGCCTCTAGGTATGAAAGTTGTAACATTTCTGCTATATATCTCAAATGGGTATCATAATAACTGAATAACTTATTTAATATGATTCCCATACTAGGTTTACGTGTAGAAAAGATAGGATGACCTTTATATTCCAGTTGTGTCTTTCAGCCCTCTAATATAGCATAGATTGATGAGTACCACTTGCGGAAAATATAAAGGAATGAAGCATTTTTAAAAGTCATCTCTGGTTTTTCACTTTATGTGAGATATTTGGATGGCAGAATACTTGTAATGGTGTTTATTGTAGTCATTTTTTTACAATTTTTGAAGTTTGTTACACACTTTGAATGTAGCTTTAACCTTCAAAAACAATTTTACTGATGTATTTTAGTATGTCTCTTGTACAATATCAGAATATTCTTCCTGTGAAACTAAGTTCAAAAAAAGCACTTTCTTGATAGTTTGTGGGAGATGCCTATTTATAAATAGCCAAGTGAAAATAAATTTCCATAATGCTTTTAAATCTGGATGTTCAACCTACAAGTTTTCATCATATTATGGAGCTGAGGCTCCAGCTTCTGATTTTGTCATGGTATTCTATAAATTTTAATTTAAAACTAAACTTGGAATCATTGTTTCACAGACGTAATGGTATTATTAATATTATTTGTAATATGATTAGTATATAGTATAGATTTTAATTATTAAGACAAAACATTTTCCATTATCATTCAGTTTAAATAGATTTTCCATTAAAATTGTTTACAGAGGTTTACAGTGTTATTCATCTATTATGAATTATCAATTTTGGCTTATTAAGCTAAGATAAAAATGAATTTTAGACAGTCACATTGTTAGCATCATTTTCATTTATGCGGATAGAAAACCTAGTTAGAAAATGGATTTATTATAGAGAAACTGTGGTTAATCGCTTACAAATAACCAAGACTATGCAAGCCAACTTTACATACTGATTTAATGTGCTGGATTGAGTATTCATTCGGGTAAGACCTCCAAAGTTGATTTGTTTTATCCATTTCTTTACTTTTTTTGGCAATCCATTCTCTCTCTCTCTCTCTCTCTCCTGCTTCTTCAAAATCCAACTTTTGCTCCAATAAAGTATCCCAGAGAATACCAGGACTTGCACTATTCTAATCTTTGTAGGTATAGACATATCCAAAGCCTTTGTAACTATTTTACCAAATGTGCAGGTACTTGACTGTTCATTCCTTTTCGGTGGATGGTTGATCCTAAAAAGCAGAATGTATTTAGTTCATCAATGCAGGTAATCCTCAATTTACGACCATTGAGCCCAAAATTTATGTTGTTAAGTGAGAAATTTGTTAAATGAGTTTTACAACTTTTTTCGCCATATTTGTTAAGTGAATCACTGCAGTTGTTAAAATAGTAATACGATTATTAAGTGAATCAAGTTTTCCCATTGACTTTGCTTGTCAGAAAGTTGAAAAAAGATGATCACGTGACCCCAAGACGCTGTGACAGTCATAAATGTGAAAATAGTCATAAGTCACTTTTTTCAGTGCCGTTGTAAATTTGAACGATCACTAAACAAATTGTTATAAGTCAAGGACTACCTGTATTATTGTCAGTTCTATGTCTGGTTGTCATAACAGATATCATCAGTTTTAATCTTCTTTACATATAATGTTCAACTTTCTCACTGGATTATTTGACTCTTTTATTAAAAGATTTTTCAGAGTTTTTCCAGTTTTAACTATCATAGAAAAGTCATCAGCATAACAAAGTAGTTATTGACGTTTCTCTGTCCCATTTTAAAACCATGTGCTATGGCTTTCTGACATGTAGGTAGGCATTTCATGAAGACAATGAAATTTCATTTTTCTAAGCATATTCTGCAGCTTGACACAATCAAGATCCACTGTAATCAGTGGAGCACATAGTGACTTCTTTTTGATATTTTTTGGCTTTCTCAGTTATCCAGTGTGCATAAAAAATAATTTGGCATTTCCATTTTCTTACTGTGAAATGCATTCATACTTACTTCCCCTTTAACTTTTCAAAATAGTGTAAATTCAGTTGATAGCCGTACGGATAGTGAAAATGATTTAATCAGAATGGAAAATCACTTGCTTTATTTTATACTGCAGGTAAATAATGATAACCAGTTGCATCTCCATACTTGCCCTTGGAAGGAAAATCTTGAACAATCATATACTAGGAAAAAAATTCTGTAATATAATATCCTCAATACAGATTGGGAGAGCGTGGGGAAAAAATCTAATTTACAAGTGTCCTTTAAATTCAGAATCACAATTGGAAACTTACAATTCTAGCCTTTGGAATTAAAAAAAAAAAAGCTAAGTAAACAGCCAGTTGTCCATTTAAAACAGAATATTCCAACCAGATGAGACAACAAAGCAATATAAATTTGATACGGAAGAAGACTGATTGAAAGAAAATATATCATTTTCTATTTATCAGATTAAAATGAAGGATCCATACTCATGACCTCCCTAGGGACGGACGGTCAGATGATAGATGGATGGATGGATGGATGGATGGATAGATAGATAGATAGATAGATAGATAGATAGATAGATAGATAGATAGATAGATAGATAGATAGATAGATAGATAATGTCATATAGAAGCTATTTTAAACCTGGTATTTTCCAGAATAAGAACTGAAATTCTTCATGGTTTGAGGGAATCAGATTAAAGTACTGTACATGGTTCTACAGCATAGTTCTACAGCATAAAATAAAAACTCTCTTATTAATATGGTGTTATACCTTCACAAGAAAGGAAGCCTTAACAACAAATAACTGCTAATAATAAGGAAAGAGGAGGGGATCAAAAAGTTTTAAAAGGAAACCGATATTAAAATGAGGAAATGACTCTTTGAATATATTTTCTCTGTGCCAGTACAATCTTTAGCACTCTTAATAACAACCTAGAGTAGAGTTATAATTGCATAGAAAAATTACAGGAAGTATTACGGTAAGATTTTATGTTGGATATTTTTCTTAGCCATTTACTGCTTTTTTTGTGCAAATCATAGCTTCATTTTCAACTGGCAGAATTAATTATTCAAGTGCATAAAATTTAAGAGCATCAGCTGGCAGTGACATATCTTGACTGAAAAAGAACAGATGGGCCTCTTTTACACCTTAAGGCTTTATTGACTTTAAGATGATGAATAAGTGCTTTCTTATGATTTCTATAATTCATTTATTTTAAAAAAAGTTTTGTTTATATAATATTCTCTGTATCTTGTGTATAATCACAAGCCTACTCAATTTAAAAACTTAAATTTCTGGAACAAAGTTTTAGAAACGAACAATGATAAGCAGCCTCACCCTAAAATTGCATTTGTGCAATTTTATACCCTTCTTTCAAGCAAGTTATTAGTCAAGCTGAAAAATCAAAACTAATGGAGTCAGAAATGTTACCTTGAAGTACATAATTTTCTTATCTGAAAAGGCCAAGTAGAAACAACAGGACTGTACAATTATTGAGTTTTATAGTAGCCTGCAAACAATAAATCATTAACTCATTTCCATACTTTTGCGCAGTAAATTTACATGTAGAATGATTATAATTTGCTGCTTTCCATATTCCTGTGTTAAAACACCATATTCCACTGAGGAATTTCTAAGCAGTATATGGAGGTTGATTATGATGAAGGATATTGTGAAAACATGCCATGAATATTTATGTTTACACACACACATACACAAAGAGTACTTCAGTTTTAAAATCCAAACTATTTGTTTCTAAGAATGACTACTAAAAGCAGTACTAAATTGTGATTGATTTCCAAACATAATATAGAATGCTGCATTGCACTTTCATACTTATGAAGACATTAATTTTAACAAGACTCCACAAGGAACAAGAGATCTATTACTGTATGTATGTGTTTGTGTTTGTGTGTGTGTGTGTGTGTGTGTGTGTGTATGTAAGCATCCATCCATCCATCCATTCATTCAATTTGTATACCGCTCAACTCCCTAGGGACTCTGGGCGGCTCTCAACCAAAAAATAAAATGTACAGTATAATTAAAAACTCTAACAAAACAATTTAAAAACAATTTTAAAACAATAATTAAAAACCATGCATGCCATTTATGGCTGGATCCTGATGGTACACCATCAGATCAATGGCCCCACGCTTGCAAGAAAAGCCAGATCTTTACAGCTTTCCAGAAGGCCAGTAGGGTGGGGGTAGTCCATCTCTCAGGAGGTATAGCTGGTTCCAGAGAGTCGGAGTAGCCACAGAGAAGGCCCCACCAGCCAACACTGTTTAACTAATGGAGACGACCAACCCTGTGGACCCTTATTGGTTGCTGGGAGCTATTTGGTAAAAGTTGGCCTCGAAGATGGTCTGGCCCTAAGCCCTGCAGTGCTTTAAAGGTAATGACCAACACCTTGAATTGCTCCCGGAGGTCAGTTGGGAGTCAATGCAGTCCATGGAGAATTGGTAATGTGGGTGCACCCACAACAACTGGCGCGGCTGCATTCTGGACCAGCTGTAGTCTCTGAATTGTTTTCAGGAATAGCTCCAGATAGAGCACATTGCAATAATATAACCTTGAGGTGATAAGGGCATGAATGACCATGATTATATTGTGGTGACCCCCAACCGTAAGTCTAGCACCAATTCTCCCAACAGAGCTTTAAGTTGATTGGCAGAAAGGTCAGTGGGACACCCCCATTGTAAACGCCTGATTGGTTGGATTGTAAAAATATGATCCAAGGCGCCAGAATAGAAACTTTAGTTCCTAACACCATGGGAAATTTGTCTTGTAGGCAACCCTTGTGAAATGGCTGTTCGATCCCCAAAGGGATCCCGACTCCCAGGTTGAGAACCATTGATCTAAATGCTTTCAGATTTTGTTTGATACAGTATAACCCAATGGCAGAATCATAAACATGGTTATAAAATGTCAAGCTATCGAAGTTTTCTGTATGTCAGCCTTTCTCAAATCTTTTTTTGTCTTTCCATATTTTTGTCCGGCTAAAATCAGAGAATCATGTCACAGAACCAATAGATTGGCATTGGTTCTAATGACATAAAGATGTGAAAAACAAAATAATCAATTACTTCCCTTCTATCCAATCTTCAGAGTGATAGAAAATATTCATACTGATTTCTACAAATTTATGCTTACTTTGCGATTATACCTTAACTTACTTCATTCATGTTAGTGACCTATGATTTAATTGTTTATGCACATGGCTGTTTAGCATTGTTTACCTAATGTTTACTCCAAAGTTATTTATTAATACAATTGTTCATTCTATCAAGTTATATAATTCATGAAAGGAGTTTATATTAATTATTTCATGTGGAGAGAGAAAAAACAACTATTGTGAAGGAAGACAGGAAGCTATCAAATTACAGGCAAGATGTTAATTTCTGAACAGACTCTTTGCAGCTTACATTTCATGTTAAGGCTTGTCTAATGGAAAATTTATTCAGATGCTGACATCTTCCAGATGTATATCCTCCTTATTCAAGATAATGAGGGAAATGAGGGATGAATATATGGGTTTCTAAAAGTTATTTTCACTACTAGGTGACAATAGCTGATCACCACTAGAAATATTTGTGACAAACTGACTTGCATAATGATCCTCCATTCTTGCCCTTCCCAATGCAATCGTTAAATGAATGCCTGGTAGCGGTGGATTGCTCCTGGGTCAGACTGGTTCTTAGAACTGTTAGCACTGGTGATGGGAGGCTCCGCCCACTCACCTGGTTCGCTTCTGGGCATGCGCAGAAGCTTTTGCACATGCTCAGAAGCAGTGTGTGCACATGCGAACTGGTGGCAAAATATTTTACAACCCATTACTGATGCACAGTTCGTTACATTGAGCACAGAGTGCCTTGGGTGAGTCAAAGCAGTTTTTGGCTGCACTCAGAAAAACACAGCCACTTGTATAATTGTGCTATGTAGCCCAGTAGTGGAATGGCTTATTATGTGTTCTGTCGGGCTCTCTGGTAGACTCCTCCCAAAAATTCACAGGTACAAATTTCAGACACACACACGTTTGAAAATTCAAAACAATGTTCTTTATAATGAAAATTCACTTAAACCAAGCCCTCTTTTGGTATAGCAAAGAGCACTGGTCTCCAACCAAACTGGTAATTTGTACAAGTCCCTTATCAGTTCTGTGATACTTAGCTTGCAGCTGTGAGGCAATTCACAGTCCTTCTTCTTTCACAAAGTGAAACACACTTTGCTCTGGTTTAGTTTCAAAGCGGGGGAAAATCAACACACAAAAAGTCAAAGTCAGTAAAGCAGTCATGAAACACAACAAACGATCAGATAATCCGCCACAATGGCCAAACCCACAGGCTGCTATGTATAGCAGCCTCACTAATTACCACAGCCCCACCCAACCACAGGTGGCTTCATTTTCTTTGATAATAATCTCTCAGTTGTTGTTGCCTATGCTCTCCGCATGCGTGGCTGTATCATTAAGTCTTGTTCTGAATCTAAGGAGGAACTAGATAATTGGTCTCCTTCTGAGCTGTCTGCCACACTCTCCTCCCTGTCACTCATGTCTTCTTGGTCAAAGGAGCCTTCATCAGCAGATTCCACTGGGGGGGGCAAAACAGGCCTGCAGCCTGTGGATGTCTCCCCCACATCCACAGTCCTTGGGGCAGGAGCTGGGCCAGAACTAAGCACAACATTATAAAAGGAAGCTAGAGGAGCAGGGGTGGGGGGCAAAGTAGAGCCAGTGCCTCTGGGGACCTGACAAGGCACGATGGGGGAATGGGTAGGAGAGTACGCTGCAGCATTTCTGTTGTCAATCATAAGGGTGAAATATTCCAAGAGCAATGTAGCAGCTCTAACTCTGAAACTGGGTCCTAAGTATCTTTTGTAAGGTCTATCAATGAACAATCCCCAGGTGACTATAAGTAAAGATCTCCTAAACTGGCTAATTTCTCTCACTTCTTTCCATCTGTAAAGCAAACTAATCAATGAGGCATTAATAACATCTCTGTAAGTGATTGGAGGCATATGTGAAATGTATGATCATAAATATTCATGTTACCTGCCACCCCAACATACCTGGAGGGTCTCCAGTTTAAGAAGTCAATAGTATTCTCCTCCTTCAGAAATGTTTGGAGTGAGTTTCTCTTTTTCCCCAAAAAATTCTAAAATCAAAAGCTTTTTAAAAGACTAGACACAACATAAATGAATTTAATATTCCATTGCATACAAATCAAATAAATAAATAATATTCTAAGTCTCCTAATACACCATGATCAACATTTATAAAAGGAAGATGTAAATTAGAAACAAATGTAGTTTAAAAGACCATCACTGTTTAAACAATTTAACTATTTCATTAAATATGGCTCGCTGAGAAATTTAAATGAGGTTGATTCTCATTGCCAAGAATAAATAATAGTCACCCTATTTTTAAGAGGTGAGAATAAACTGAGCGTAATGAATAAAATAAAAATATATGTGTTTTGACACATATGCGCAAATACATATCCTTTGCAGATTTCAGTGTTAATTATCTAAAGCTTCTCAGATACAATTGATGTTATGTAGATCAGTGTTTCCCAACCTTTTTTGAGCCGCGGCACATTATTCATATTTTCAAAATCCTGGGGAACATTGAACGGGGTGGGGGGGCGGCTAAAGAAAAGTTTGGACAAAAAAAAATCTCTCCCTCCCTTTCGCTCTATTTCTCCCTCCCTCATTCTCTTCCTTCCCTTCTTTCTCTCTCTCCATCCCTCTTTCTTTCTTTCTTCCTCTTTTTTGCTCTCTCTCCCTCCTTCCCTTCCTCTATGTCTTTCTCTCTCCCTTGCTCTCTCTCTGTCTCTCTTGCTATCTCTTTCTTGCTTTTTTCTCTTTCTTGCTCTCTCTCACTCTTTCACTGCCTCTTGCTATATGTCTCTTTCTTTCTCTTTGCCTCTCTTGCTATCTCTCTTTCTTTCTTTCTTTCTTTCTTTCTTTCTCTGTCTCTCTTGCTATGTCTCTCGCCCCTGGCTGCTCGCCGCTGCCTTCGCCGAAAGCGCTTTTGTCCCGGGCTCTCAGCCAGGGGGCTGCAGGAGAGGCGGCGAAGGCGATCTCTCTCGTTCTCCGGAGGCTGGAGAAAGTGATTTTCAATGTCGGGGGCGCGGGCCGGCGTGCGCTCTCCCCATCCCCCTGCCGGCTTACTTTGAATGGGGCAGGGGGATGGGGAGAGCGCACGCCGGCCCTCGCCCCCGACATTGAAAATCACTTTCTCCAGCCTCCGGAGAACGAGAGAGATCGCCTTCGCCGCCTCTCCTGCAGCCCCCTCGCTGAGAGCCCGGGACAAAAGCGCTTTCGGCGAAGGCAGCGGCGAGCAGCCAGGGGCGCGAGGGGCCTAGAGGCGCGGGGGGCGGCCGCGGCTTCGCCCTTGGAAAAGGGTGTGCGGGAGGGTGTTTTGGGGTGCGCTGGTGCAGGCGTGCGCAGCCCGGCACCCTCCTGCTCCCACCGCCCTCCCTCCGGGCCCCAAAGGACATTGGTTGCCGCCCCCGCCAGGGAAGCTCCAGCTGGGCGGGGCGCTGCTGGTGCCTCCGCCCTGGAGCTCTTGCCACCGCCATCCCCCAGCTACTACTTGGTGCCGTTGCTGATGGCGCCCTCCTCCTCTTGCTGCCGGTGCGAAGAATGAAGCTCTCCTTTTTCCCCGCCTTCCTTCTTTGGGGCAGGAGAGCGCCAGCAATAGCGGCATCGGAAAGTAGCCGCACCGGCAGTGCCCCGCCCAGCTGGAGCTGCCCTAGGAGTTTGGTGGCACACCTGACCATGTCTCGCGGCACACTAGTGTGCCGCGGCACACTGGTTGGGAAACGCTGATGTAGATCATTTAAATTGGACCAAAAATACCATTTCTTCAGGTCTCCTGCTGTTATTGGTGTGACAGTGAGAAGATTAAAAAAATAAAAAGCAGTAGTATGAAATATGAAATATGAAAGGGGTTTATGAGAACAGAAAAAAATTGCAAGGATAGTAAGGATATGGAGATAAACAGTGGTGTTGGTCTAAACTAGTTTCCATCACCTTCTATCTTTTTAGATCATTCCTTTAATTTATTTGCCTTACTTTCTCTCACAATTTTTCTCCACTCTGAATAGCGTTGCTTATCCCAACACTGAAGAGCATGATAATGCATATATATATCTTTTTCTTTAGATTATATATATATATATATATATGACAGTCTTGGCATATTCGGGTTTCTTCCCGTGTAGGATTTGGAAATTTCTGGCGACGTTTCGACGAGGTCCCACTCATCATCTTCAGGCTGGTGCTTCTGTCCTTGTTCTAGGGTGAACACAGCAAGACCTGTTCGTCCTAGAACAAGGACAGAAGCACCAGCCTGAAGATGACGAGAGGGACCTCGTCGAAACGTCGCCAGAAATTTCCAAATTCTACACAGGAAGAAACCCGAATATGCCAAGACCGTCATACCTGTATATAAAAATCTAAAGAAAAAGACTTTCTCCCTCCCCCAAAAAGAAAGCCCTACTTGGAGGACTCTTGATGTTTAAATGTATAACTAAAATTAATATTTACACATAATGCTAGAATAACATTAATTTTTGCTTCAGACTGTTTAATTCTGACATATTCTTTGGGAGAAAAAAAAAGCCCGACATTGTCACATCTTTCTGACACTAAAACCAGTCTAGAGATGCTTGATAAATAAGAGGAAATTCAATTTCTTTTTATATGAACATATTCATTAATGAAAATGCCTCTTGCTGAGCTAAGCTAGCAGCTTACTATACAGTGATCCCTCGAGTTTCGCGATCTCGAGTTTCGCGAAACGCTATATCGCGAGTTTTCTACCCGGAAGTAACACCACCATCTGCACGCATGCGTAGATGGTGGAGTTTGCATTACCGCCGGGCAGATCAGCTGCTAGGCGGCCAAAGGAACCTTCCCTGGGTCTTCCCGCCGGCATGGGGGGCTTCCTAGCACCCCCCGAACCCCCAACCCGGGTTTGGGGGGGTGCTAGGAAGCCCCCCATGCCGGGGGAGACCTTTTAAAACACCCGTGCCGCTTCCCAGCTGAGTCCTGAAGCCAAGCGCAGAAGTTCGCCTTTGGCGCTTGGCTTCAGGACTCAGCTGGGAAGGGCGCGGCTGTTTGAAAAGGTGGCAGTCGGCCTGGGGGGCTTCCCAGTACCCCCCCCCAACCCTGTCTCCTGCCGCCGGTTTAGCCAGGAGAGGAGCGGCAAAGTGACTTGGAGGAATGGGAAACTCAAACCGCCCAGTTTCAGCTTTCCATTCCTCCACGTCACTTCGCCGCTCCTTCTGGCTGGTGGGGGGGGGGAGTTAGGAAGGTTCTACTTCTCCCCCCCAGCCAAAAACTCAAAGCCTGTCTCCTGCCACACAGTTTAGCCAGGAGAGCAGCGGCGAAGTGACTTGAAGGAATGGGAAACTCAAACCGCCCGGTTTCAGCTTTCCATTCCTCCACGTCACTTTGCCGGGGGAATCTGGGAGGGAAGATGACGCGCCGGCAGCACAGGGGCGAGGGGTGGGAGGCAAAGCTCTGCGGGTACAGCCCCTTTCGGCCAAGCCTCCCCCCCCCCGCCAAGCAGCCAGGGAAGCCGAGCCGGGCGTGGAACATCGGCGCGGGAGGCAGGAGACGATCGGGCGACCGGAGCAGCAGCGCCGCCGCCGCCACGCCCGGCTCGGCTTCCCTGGCTGCGTGGCCGGGGAGGCTTGGCTGAAAGTGGCTGGAGCCGCAGAGCTTTGCCTCCCCCCCCCCCTGTGCCGCCCGCGCGTCATCTTCCCTCCCAGACAAAAAGGCCACCCTTCGGCTCTGCAGTTTCAGTGGGGTTTCCCCGTTGCCCAGGGATTCCTGAACACACCACAGCCACCTCCGTTCGGGCGAAGGAATCCCTGGGCAACGGGGAAACCCCACTGAAACCGGGCGGGTTAAGCCTCCTTCGGCGACTGCGGAACTGCTTGCTGTCAACTTTGCACTGGGCAAAGAACTCTTCACCTCCCGCCAGGCACGGACGAAAGGCGTGGAAGTCTATTGTAGCAGCTGCTACAGCGGAGACATTTTGGGGGGGAGGCAGGAGGCAGGAGATCTGGCCCTTCACTTGCCCTCCCAGCAAAAGGCAAAGCCGCGCAGCTCCCCAGCCGCCAAAGGAGGCTTAACCCCACCCCTCTGTCCCACCCATCGCCCGTGGCCGGCAGAAAAGCGGGGATAGGCAGGAGGAGGTTATGCCGACCACGGGCGATGAGTGGGACAGAGGGGTGGGGTAAAGCCTCCTTTGGCGGCTGGGGAGCTGCGCGGCTTTGCCTTTTGCTGGGAGGGCAAGTGAAGGGCCAGATCTCCTGCCTCCTGCCTCCCCCCCCCCAATGTCTCCGCTGTAGCAGCTGCTACAATAGACTTCCACGCCTTTCGTCCGTGCCTGGCGGGAGGTGAAGAGTTCTTTGCCCAGTGCAAAGTTGACAGCAAGCAGTTCCGCAGTCGCCGAAGGAGGCTTAACCCGCCCGGTTTCAGTGGGGTTTCCCCGTTGCCCAGGGATTCCTGAACACACCACAGCCACCTCCGTTCGGGCGAAGGAATCCCTGGGCAACGGGGAAACCCCACTGAAACCGGGCGGGTTAAGCCTCCTTCGGCGACTGCGGAACTGCTTGCTGTCAACTTTGCACTGGGCAAAGAACTCTTCACCTCCCGCCAGGCACGGACGAAAGGCGTGGAAGTCTATTGTAGCAGCTGCTACAGCGGAGACATTTTGGGGGGGAGGCAGGAGGCAGGAGATCTGGCCCTTCACTTGCCCTCCCAGCAAAAGGCAAAGCCGCGCAGCTCCCCAGCCGCCAAAGGAGGCTTAACCCCACCCCTCTGTCCCACCCATCGCCCGTGGCCGGCAGAAAAGCGGGGATAGGCAGGAGGAGGTTATGCCGACCACGGGCGATGAGTGGGACAGAGGGGTGGGGTAAAGCCTCCTTTGGCGGCTGGGGAGCTGCGCGGCTTTGCCTTTTGCTGGGAGGGCAAGTGAAGGGCCAGATCTCCTGCCTCCTGCCTCCCCCCCCCAATGTCTCCGCTGTAGCAGCTGCTACAATAGACTTCCACGCCTTTCGTCCGTGCCTGGCGGGAGGTGAAGAGTTCTTTGCCCAGTGCAAAGTTGACAGCAAGCAGTTCCGCAGTCGCCGAAGGAGGCTTAACCCGCCCGGTTTCAGTGGGGTTTCCCCGTTGCCCAGGGATTCCTGAACACACCACAGCCACCTCCGTTCGGGCGAAAGAATCCCTGGGCAACGGGGAAACCCCACTGAAACCGGGCGGGTTAAGCCTCCTTCGGCGACTGCGGAACTGCTTGCTGTCAACTTTGCACTGGGCAAAGAACTCTTCACCTCCCGCCAGGCACGGACGAAAGGCGTGGAAGTCTATTGTAGCAGCTGCTACAGCGGAGACATTTTGGGGGGGAGGCAGGAGGCAGGAGATCTGGCCCTTCACTTGCCCTCCCAGCAAAAGGCAAAGCCGCGCAGCTCCCCAGCCGCCAAAGGAGGCTTAACCCCACCCCTCTGTCCCACCCATCGCCCGTGGCCGGCAGAAAAGCGGGGATAGGCAGGAGGAGGTTATGCCGACCACGGGCGATGAGTGGGACAGAGGGGTGGGGTTAAGCCTCCTTTGGCGGCTGGGGAGCTGCGCGGCTTTGCCTTTTGCTGGGAGGGCAAGTGAAGGGCCGGATCTCCTGCCTCCTGCCTCCCCCCCCCCCCCAAATGTCTCCGCTGTAGCAGCTGCTACAATAGACTTCCACGCCTTTCGTCCGTGCCTGGCGGGAGGTGAAGAGTTCTTTGCCCAGTGCAAAGTTGACAGCAAGCAGTTCCGCAGTCGCCGAAGGAGGCTTAACCCGCCCGGTTTCAGTGGGGTTTCCCCGTTGCCCAGGGATTCCTGAACACACCACAGCCACCTCCGTTCGGGCGAAGGAATCCCTGGGCAACGGGGAAACCCCACTGAAACCGGGCGGTTTGGACTTTCCATTCCTCCAAGTCACTTCGCCGCTCGTGTCCTGGGTAAACCGGGCGGCAGGATACAGGCTTTGAGTTTTTGGCTGCAGGGGGAGGGAGTTAGGAAAATCCTACTTCTCCCCCCGCAGCCAAAAACTCGCAAGGTAAGGTTCGGGGCGGGGCGGGCGGGGCCCTTTTGTGCCAGTCGGGGAGGCGGCGGCGGCTGCAGCAGAGGCGGGCGGGGGAGGCCGGCCCGCCGGAGGGGCGATGCTGGCGGCGGAGACAGGCGAAGTCCCGCCCGCCCCCCGCCCGCTTGGCCCCGGGGGGCTGAAGGGAGCCAGGCGGGGGAGGGCGGGGGCTACTCGGTTCTTCCTCAGCCGGGGGTAGCCGGAGCGCCGGCCAGGCGGGGGCGGGCGAGGCGAGGGCTGCGGGGCGTGCCGGGCTCCAAGTTGCCGCGCTGCCTTTGTAAACCTGCCCGAGGGAGGCGAGGGAGCCCCTTTGTTGGCCGGCGGCCTGGCCGGCCCTTGGCGCGCGGTGCCCGCGGGGACTGCTGCGGCGGGGACTGCCCACTGCCTTCGCCCAGACCAGAGGCATCGCTCGGCTGGGTTTGCAGATCCGCGGAGGCATCGCCGAGGGCGGGCTGAGCGGCGCTGTGTTGGGAGCCCGTGCCGTGGGAGCGGGCGGCTTGGCCTCGCTGCGGCGGCGGCGGCTTTGCGGGTCCTCGCTGGCGGCCTCGCCGGGCGGAGGAGGCTGCGGGGCTTTCTAAAGGGAGGAAGAACTTGCTATCGAGCCTGCTAATGAAATCCAACCGGCGGAGGGTCTGAAATTCCACCCGAGGGGAAATGGGGGAAAAAAGCCCAGCCGGGAGCGCGGCGCCAGGCATTGTTCTCCGGACCCCTCCCGCAGCCTGGAGAGGGAAAGGGCCGCTGCGGGTTGGATTTCATTAGCAGGCTCGATAGCAAGTTCGATAGCGGCGGGCGAACGAGGCGAGCGGCGGGCGAACGAGGGGAGTGGGGGGCGAACGAGGGGAGCGGCGGGCGAACGAGGGGAATGGGGGGAGAACGAGGGGAGCGGCGGGCGAACGGGGCGAGCGGCGGGCGAACGGGGCGAGCGGCGGGCGAACGGGATGTGCGGCCGCCGAACGGGGCGAGCGGCAAACGGCGGGCGGGCATCAGCGAGGATCCGAGGCGGCGGGGAAGACCCAGGGAACGTTCCTTCGGCCGCCCAACAGCTGATCTGCTCGGTAGCGCGGCAGCAGCGAGGAGCCGAAGATGAGGTTTCCCCGTTGCCCAGGCAAAGGGGAAACCCCATCTTCGGCTCCTCGCTGCTGCCGCGCTACCGAGCAGATCAGCTGTTGGGCGGCTGAAGTAACCTTCCCTTGGTCTTCCCCACCGCCCACACGCAAACTTCACCATCTGCGCATGTGCGGCCATGAAAAAATGGCCGCACATGCGCAGATGGTGTTTTTACTTCCGCACCGCTATATCGCGAAAAATCGAGTTTCGCGAGGGGTCTTGGAACGGAACCCTCGCGAAACTCGAGGGATCACTGTATTTATTTTATTTATTTGAAAGATTTGTATGACCACTCATCTTAAGCAACTCTGTGAAACTCATAATAACAACAATATAACCAACAATTATAAAACATATCTATAAAACAATGAAGTGATCAAACAAAAACAGAAGGCTTTAATTAATCCCTCAGGATGCCCTGCATCAAGCTTCAATTAGCCACAAACCTCATTTTTTTCTATTATGCTATATCCTACCCCAACACTTTGGTAAAAAAAATCCAGGCTTTGTAGTCTGAAAGACTGAAAGAGACTTGAGGGTACTTTACAGATAGGGGTAGCTACAGAAAAAGCACACTTCTAAGGTCACAGTAGGCAGTAAGATTTATAAAATGGAATCCGGAGCACGCTTAGCTTACTTGATCTAGTGGGAAGGGCAGACAAACTTAGAGAGATGCAGTCCCACCAATAAACAGGGCCAGAGTCACACAGATGATATAACTAACTCTTTGAATTTCCCCTAGAAAGAAATTGGGAGCCAGCACAGCTTGCATAATAGAAGTATAATGTGAGTGAATATAGGCATATCCAATATTGTGTGCACTGTTGCATTCTGGACCAGTGGTAACTTTGACATGATCTTTAAGGGCAACTACATGTAAGTGTGCCAAGCCATGAGCAAGATCTCCTGGTGCAGGAGAGGTACACAATTGGTGCGCAGAGAAAATCCTTGCGAAGGGTTTCCTAGTTATGGCTGCCACATGAAGCAGAAGATAGGAGTCTATAAGGACCCCCAAATTTTTATGATTGTAAGCCACCATAATTACCCTGAGTTAAAACGGGCGCTGTCCCATCAGATAACCTCACCCAGCAGTTTTATGTAAACGTTAAATATCCAACATATGCTATCTCCCAGGAGGCCATAACCAATGAGAACACAACCAAGCTCACATTCATAATGAAAACCCTGTTCAATCAGCTCAAACTTCTCCCAGATAACAGGAGTCAGACCTTCCATTATTTTTTCCTTAAAATCTGTATTCTCATAAAGATCGCTTTAATTTAAAGCATCTAACGGCTTTCAGATTTTGGTTGATACAGTATAACCCAATGGCAGAATCATAAACAGGGTTATAAAATGTCAGCCTATCAAATTTTTCCATATGTCAGCCTTTCTCAAATCATGAAAGGAGTTTATATTAATTATTTCATGTGGAAAGAGAAAAAACAACTATTGTGAAGGAAGACAGGAAGCTATCAAATTACAGGCAAGATGTTAATTTCTGAACGGACTCTTTGCAGCTTATGTTGCATGTTAAGGCTTGTCTAATGGAAAATTTATTCAGATGCTGACATCTCCCAGATGTAAATCCTCCTTATTCAAGATAATGAGGGAAACACAGATAAACTTTCTAACAGTTATTTTCCTTACTAGATGACAATAGCTGATCACCACTGGAAATATTTTTGATGAGGACACCATGGGACAGAATAAGAGAGTAAGAAGGAAAACACAATTTCCTTCTATTTTTATTTCCACTATTTTTCTTTACCATATTTTTCAGATTATATGACTCACCTATATTTACAGGAGGAAAATAAGACAAAATAGGTTTTGGGTTTCACATGTCATGTTTTTGCAGTCCCTGGTCCCCAGAAGCACTCTGCAGTTCTCTTCACAGCCTGTTTTTGCTGTTTTTGACCTGCAGAGTGCTTCTGGGGGCCTGGGAAGGTGAAAATGTGACACATGGAGGGCTTGGGAGCCCAAAAATTGGTCCCATTTCTGGTGAAAACGAGGTATGTGTGGAACATTGCAGATTGCTTCTTGGAGGGTAAAAATGTGATGTACGGAGGGCCTGGGAAACCCAAAACAGGCCCATTTTTTGTGAAAATGGGACATGCACAGCACTGCAGAGTACTTCTGGGTACCAGGGAGGATGAAAGCGTGATGCACATAGAGCTTGGGAGGCCAAAAAATGCCCATATTCAGTCTATGAGATGCAGCTAAATTTTCATCCACACTTTGGGGGGGGGGGGGATGGATGGATATGCATTTTATACTCTAAAAAAATACAGTAGTTCACAATGAGAATGTCTAATACTAATATAATATTGATTTAGCAAGCGGGCTGAAGGGTAAGGAATGCACATTAAACATGTAATTTACATTAATGTATGTAATTTGCCGCAGGCAAAAAAAAAAAAGACATAATTACTAATAAAACCTTGATTTAAAAGATAAATCCTTGATTTAATAGGAGTGAGATCCAAATGGATAATATGTCCATTGTGTCCAAAATCCACTAAACTTGAGGTTCATTAAACAAAGAATAACATTCTAGCATCAATTTTCTATTGGCCAGATTTGTAATAAAATTTAGTGGCTTCTACAGATTATGTGTTTTCACTTTTAACATCTGCTTATTCCTGTTGGTTTAACAGGCTATAAATAAAATCAGTCATTACTTCCTAAGGAATAGTACTTTATCCAACTGGTGGCAATGTCACTGCTATGTAAGTGCTTTAAGAAGTAATAATCCAAATCAGATTAAGTGAAATATGTTCTTGGTCAGCATTATTCTCAGTGGATAGACAAAATGCCAGTTTGAAGGAAGAAGGTGAATTGTGTCTTTTAGCTACTAAAAGAATCACAAAGAGACATCTCATCAAATAAACACTCAACTCTCTACTGCATGCTTTCAAACAATCATGGCTATAGATTACTACAAAATCATCATCTCATCTGATGTCACAGCCCTTCAGAGGTGGGATTCAGCAGGTTCTGACCAGTTCTCGAGAACCAGTAGTGGAAATTTTGAGTAATTTGGAGAACCGGTAAATACCATCTTGATTGGCCCGCCATCTATTTTCTGCTTCCCAAGTCCCAGCTGATCAGGAGAAAATGGGGATTTTGCAGTAACCTTCCCTTGGAGTGAGGAAGGAATTGAGATTTCCTCTGCCACGCCCATCAAGCCATCCCCACAGAACCAGTAGTAAAAAAAAATTAATCCCATCACTGCTATTCATGTCTATGGATCCGTAATTACCCAAAGAATCTATGAGTTCATTGCTCCACAACACATCTGACTTAATCAAATACACAAAGATTGAAATTCCCAGGATTATGGATCTCATAAACCCCTGCCTAACCATATACTTCCAATTTGAAGGACAAACTTGCCAACAGATTAAAGACACACCAGGGGTTATTTCTCCCAGTTCGCCTGAGTCGGTAGTGACCTGCTGGTCATGTTACAATGACATCACCAACTGTGCAAGTCCATGGGCGCCACCAATATTTTTTTAAAAAAAATTTAAAAAATATTTTCTTCTGAGCATGCGCAGAAGCCAAGTTTCCGGCATTGTGCATGCAATCACCATCTCACCATCTTCTTTTCAGTTATTTTTCTTTCTTTTGGATTTTTTGGCATTGTGAGGGTGTGCGAAGCACGCGTGCACCCATGAGGCACGGCCACACAGCATGGGAGGAAGTGACTGGCAGTGAGGTAAAGTTGGTACCCATCCCTGAGGCACTGCTTTCAGAACATATAGCAGAGGTTGTTGCGCAACATCGAGAAGTCATAGCACTTTCACAAATACAACCCAAAATATAGATCAGATATGTCGATGACAACTTTGCCATATAAAAAAGGACAGCTAGAAATTGGGTGAAAAAAAGAGCAAGCTATTTAATTCAACCCTACTAATAATATCTTCCCTTATTAGGGACTACCCAGGAATATCTTTCTCTGACAACTATTTTTTTTTCATCTTTCCTATTATTAAAATAAAATGTAACACAATCTGTGGAAGCAGTTGGGAAGATAACTCTTTTAGTTCAGGGACTAGCTGAGCCATCTGCTCCATTCTAGATATTGTTCAACTATAGTTCCCAATAGCACAAGGCAGTGATGGGTAATGGTCCTTTAGCACACCCAGATCAATTATATATTATTTGCATTTGCCAGTTAACAGCCATTCTGATGAAGAAGATATTTTTTTCTAAGTATCCAAACTCATTATTTTATGTTCTTGGAGGGGGAGGATTATTCAATTGTATTTTACTGTATTAAGAAAAATGTGTAGATTCTTTTGAGTTCAGCAATTTTTTTTTCTTTTTGAATTAATTGTCACTACTGTACAGATCCCATTTTAATACCTAATATTTAACGGAACCATAGGTCATTCCAAATTAACATTTGGCTAAGGAATATTATGATGTTTGCTTCTTGGAAGAATAAGATATTCTTGTTATTTTTATGAGCATTCTCATTAAATTAATATAGCCCCTGGATAATGGGCTGATTGAGGGAAATCATACTTTTAGTTTGCATTTCTGTAGGCTGCTGCTCTTGGATTTATGGTGGGAAGTTCCGTGAGAATTAGTTTTGCAATTTCTCATTGTATACTGTGTCTAATAAGTTTCAAATGGAAGTTATAGGGTTTGTGAATAGTGGTTGTGAAAATGACTTCAGTATGTGCAAGAAATTTTTTGAAGGATAAGGAATACATTCAGATCATCAGCTTTTTGGTGCTTTTTCCTTCTGGATCAAGTCGGAAGGCTCTGATGATAAAAACAAATGAAGGATTCTGTTTTCTCAACTACTGAATATAAAGAAGACAGCCTCACTGCTCTGTAGACATGATTTCTCAAACTGATTTAGTGGTGAACTCCCCTTAGACCAACTAGTTAAAAATTGTTGACAGTGAAGTTTTATTCTATATATTGTTCTTTGTTTACTGTCTAGACAGTTTAACAATTCAGGATGTTTCTAAAATACAACAGTAGGAAGGAGCACAAGAGATGATTGTTCAACCAGACTCTACTACATCTATGTCTATTTTGGGGGCATGTGTATATGTGAGCATGTGTGTATACCTATACATTATAATGTTTCTTACCACTGGCTGAGTAACAGCTATATGCCAGCAAACTGATACAGGTAGTCCTCAACTTACAACCACAAAGGATCCCAAAATTTATGTTGTTAAGTGAAACATTTATTGAGTTTTCCCGTTTTACGATCTTTCTTGCCACAGTTGTTAAGTGAATCACTGTAGTTGTTAAGTTAGTAACATGGTTGTTAAGTGAATCTGACTTTCCTGTTGGCTTTACTTAACAGAAGGTCGCAAAAGGTGACCACTTGACCCCGGGACATTGCAGCCGTTCTGAATATGAACCAGTTGTCAAGCATCTGAATTTTGATCATGGGGATGCTGCAATGGTCATAAGTGTGAAAAACAATCATAACTCACTTTTTTCAGTGCCGTTGTAACTTTGAACAGTCACTAAAATGAACTGTTGTAAGTTGAGGATTCCATTACTGGATTACTATGGGATTTATGTACTTAATTTTGAAAGATGTTTAAAATTTGCCGTTAGTCAATGAAAGTTTGTTTCCTATAATGTTGGTGCTGACAGGAAATAAAGCAACCTTCTAAAATTCCTTGGTCTTTGATAAGAGAAATTATGATTCCAACATCAAAATAAGACTATCTAGTTGTCATCAGGATAAGGTCGAGTTGCATCTCAGTGCAAGTCATTTCTGAGAAGCGATTGTGGGATATAATCAGGATCAAATTGTTGTGTATTTAAATCTGAGTAAGCAAAATGGGTTTTCAGTTCTGATGGAAATAAAAGTCCTGTTTCCCTACTTTGAGGCTCTATACATTGGATTGGGAGGTATTGTGCAGAAATGAAGAGCTGGAACAGGCAGAGATGGGCTGCTGCGAGAACGGCTAATTGTGCGCAGCTCCACGGTCAAGCACAATTTTGTTTCCTGCACCTGTGCAGGAAGCAAGATCTCGCACAGGGATAGGCATGCGGGCACGTTTCCGTGAGGTTTTTTGCTTCCCTGCCGAAACCTCTCCAAAATGCACCAGCACGTGCGTACCTGTGCAAGACCTTGCTCCTTGCACAGATGCGGGAAGCCAAATTGCACTCAATCCTGCACTTGCGCTCCAGAGCTGCAGATCTGCGCCTAATTAGCCATTAAGGTAGCAGCCCATCTCTGGAATCGGGGAAAATTTCAGCAAATAGTGCCAACAGCTGCTGTGGATTTTGGATCCAGTGTTATGTCCAATCCAAGCATGGAGAGTGCTGATCCATAGAGTCAGAGGTCTTCAAACTTGCCAAGTTTAAGACTTATGGACTTTAACTCCCAGAGTTCTCCAGCCAGCTATGCTGGCTGGAAAATTCTGGGAGTTGAAGTCCGCAAATCTTAAACTTGCCAGGTTTGAAGACCTCTGCATAGAGTGGCTGAGGGCTGGCAGCCATCACTGAAGAATGGCATTATGTTTTCACTTGACTAGCAACAATATTCAGTTTTCAGTATGAACATTCTGGACCATACAAACAAGACCTTCCAGAGAGATTCCTTGGGTTCCAGACCTGTTCTATTCTCCAGTTCTTATTTTGAACTTCCATAAAGTAAAGTGCAGGATTCAGCTTTTTGAATCTTGTCCAACTTTTTGAATTGTATTGCTTGCTCAATTTGTTTTATTAATTGGATTGTTACATGCTGGTTTTTTATCATTGTTGTTAGCCCCCCCGAGTCTGTGGAGAGGGGTGGCATACAAATCCAATAAATAATAATAATAATAATAATAATAATAGTTCATTACTATTACTATTAATTTTTCTCATCATTCTTATCACCCAACTCCTCTGACTTATGACTGTATGACTGTAACTTGTTGCTGTATCTTATGATTTCTATTAATATTGATTGTTTCCTGATTGCTTATTTGAACCCTATGACAATCATTAAGTGTTGTACGTCATGATTCTTGACAAATGTATCTTTTCTTTTATGTACACTGACAGCATACGCACCAAAGACAAATTCCTTATGTGTCCAATCACACTTGACCAATAAACAATTGATCTGAATTCTATTCTATTCTATTCTAAAATGACTTTCTGAACTGAATCTATCAATCAATAGCCAGAGAATAATTTTTTTACAAAATGTACCTCCTGTTATATTATGCGTAATCGTTAACAGGCCTTTTTCTAACGCGTCAATTTACATTGAATATGTAAATCTATATGTACTGCATCTTTATTAAAGATGAAGAATTGGTTTTTGTTTTGCATCGCATTTTTCCATGTCATCACAGTCAGTTTGTGCAACTGCTACTTTAATAAGTGGCCCATAACTGTAATTGTAATTTAAATGACTCAGGGATATTGGGGTTACTTTTTCCCCTAACTACAGTATTTATTTATTTAGTTCAATTTGTGTGCCACCCATCTCCCTAGGGACTCTAGGCAGCTAATATATGTTACCGCGTATGTTACTAGTAATCAGTGATGTGCTCATTGTGTGCTCCGTGTGTATGTGTGTGTATGTCTGGCGCACATGCTCATGCGCACACTCGCACGAGATTCGGCTGCTATGCATGAGCAGCAACTGGGATTTCATGCAAGGACACTCGTGCACATGAGATTTGGGCAATTTTCATCTATTTCTTTGCTTCTGCACATGTGAGGAAGCAAAAAAATGGCAAAAATCACCAGTATCTCTCCAGTTGCGTGCATGCACTGCTCCAGATCTACTGGACACGTGCACCTGGGTACATAAGACCTACTGGAACTGCGCACCTGAGCACAATGGCTGCTGCCCACCAATACTAGTAATATACAGTAGTACCCCTAGATACGAGCATAATTCGTTCCAGAAGGGAGCTTGTATGTCGAGGCAACTCGTATCTGGAACAAATAACTTTAGACGTTGTTTTTCCCCTCCGAGATAACCAAAAGCAAGGATTCTTGCGCCACCTAGTGGACGCTCGGCTCGTATCCCGAATTTGAGCTCGGGACTGGAACAGAAATGTCTCGTATCTTGAAATACTCGCATGTAGAGCAGCTCGTATATAGAGGTACTACTGTATATACTAGTTACTAGTAATATATGTTACAATTAATATATGTTACTGCAGATTTGCTAATGTAGCTTGTGTGCTCAGATCCCAACTAGTATTCTATTTAACTATCATGGCCATATTATATGAATGTTATATATGCATGTTGATGGGTTAGTTATTATGGTTTTAATTAAGATTTTATAGTTTAGTTTTTATATTTGACTTCTTTTTATTGTTTTTGTAATTTTTACTGTTGTAAATTCTTCAGGATTGGGCGGCATAAATAAATTAAGCCTTGTGACTGAAAGATGCAACATAAATAAAAAGTTACATTTCATTGCTAGTGATGGGAAATGCTTGTATCTTAAAAATGGATTAATATCCGTGATGATTCATTTGAATAATTCATTAGAATTATTTTTTTTAAGTATATAGCAAGGTCCAAATGAATCAGTCTTTTCAGTTGAATAACTTCCAGATACTTCAGAATTCCCAGCTAATATCAGAAAGGAATAAGTCCAAGGATCCCAATTTGAGCAACCAGGACTATTCATCCACAGGTGGCACGTGGAGTCATATAAGAAGGCACGCAAGACTTTGCCATGTTAGCTCCGTCAGCTTATTTTCAACCTTGGGAAAGGCCATTTTGCCCTCTGGAAACTTCAGGGAAGCTGCGCTGAAACCCCAGAGGCAAAAATACCACCCAACGGACAAGCCAGAAGTTTGGAAAAACAGTTTGCCATTGTGCTGGATTATTTTGTATTTGGGGAAGCTTTCTGAAGCCCCAGAGTGCAAAAAAATAGCACAATGAGCAATGAGAATAGAATAGAATAGAAGTTTTTATTGGCCAAGTGTGATTGGACACACAAGGAATTTGTCTTGGTGCATATGCTCTCAGCGTACATAAAAGAAAAAGATACATTTGTCAAGAATCATGTGGTGCAACACTTAATGATTGTCATAGGGGTCAAATAAGCAATGAAGAAACAATATTAATAAAAATCTTAGGATACAAGCAACAAGTTACAGTCATACAGTCCTAAGTGGGAGGAAAAGGATGATAGAAATGATGAGAAAAACTAGTAGAAATAGAAGTGCAGATTTAGTAAAAAGTCTGACAGTGTTGAGGGAATTATTTGTTTAGCAGAGTGTGCCTAGTTGTCTTGGTGTGCAGTGCTCTGTAGCGATGTTTTGAGGGTAGGAGTTGAAACAGTTTATGTCCAGGATGCAAGGGGTCAGTAAATATTTTCCTCACCCTCTTTGTATGTTTTCCAAACTTCTGGTTTGCCCATTGTACTGGGTTTTGCAATCTGGAACTTCGGGAAGCTTTCCTGAACGCTCCGGAGTACAAAAAACAGCACAATGGCAAACACGTAAATGTGTTTTCCGAACTTTTGTTTTGTGCTGTTTCTTGCACTCCAGAGCTTTAGGAAGCTTCCCTGAACCCTCCAGAATGGCAAACTTTCCAAAACATCCGGTTTGCCCGTTTGGGCATTTTCTCCATATACTTCAGTAAGGCCAATGCACATGTGCAGGGGCAGCATGGAGGGATACCCAATTGTGGGGGGAAGTGAAGGGGTGTGGACACATGCATGCATGCTAGCACATCCATACATACCCGTTTGGCATGCAAATCATAAAAGGTTCATAATCACTGTCATAGGGTTGTATACTGTATAAGTGTGGTAAACGCTCTTCCAAGTGATGAAGTTTAGAACATAGTATGTATTGTATCATTATAATTAGAACATATTTAGTGCTCAGTGTTTTTCTGGAATAAACCCTTGTGTATCACTTGGGAAAAACCTCAAACTTTGAATAAACGTGGACGAACAAAGTGCAAAAATCAGCCAACTTGCAATTAATTTCAATATTAACGGTGTTTAAAAAATTCCAGGCATGTATATAAAATAAAGAGTTTGGCATAATTAGTTGTGGTGTTTTATTTATTTATTTTACTGCTGTAATTATAGTGATGAATATGCATGAGTTAGCTTGGAAAGGCAAGCACAGCAAGCAATTGTGTTTAATTAAACTTTTAGCTGGCTTTAGTTTTGAAGGCTGGTTTTTGTTTTGTTGTTCTAATCTCGTTAAAATTATTGTGAAATTTTCAGGAATTTGTGTGTGCCAAGATTTGAAAATAACTTTTCATGTTCCATTTTCTACAAAAGAGCTCCCTAGGGCTACATATAATTTCCTGAGCCCTTCTGTGTTCCTATACTGAAGTACTGTACCTGGTTTCTTTGTAGGAACTCTTTCAAAATTAAATAGCTTACTTGACATTCCTAATCTATACAATATGCATTGGCTGTTTTTATATAAGTTTAATGAATGGCAAACAAATTTATTTGATAATACACAAAGAAGTATGCATTACTGTGATTGTGCATTTGTCCAAAGCTAGATAGTTAGAGTGTGTATTAACATGCACACTTAAATGCTTTTGGAAATTTCATCGAAAGTCTTAGTGAACAATGTCATCAATACGGTATTAGTGACCTAAATCGAACTGATATAAGCAATTAAGTTTCTCAAATCCAAATAGCTTAGAGATACTTTTGGACTAGATCTGAATTTATTATAATTCTTATATTGGCATAAATATACTAAAACATTTTTCCCCAAAAGAATATACCCCTAAATAAATATATGGGATAGAGAACTCTTCAGGACTGGGTTCAGATAAGAGTTGGCACCTATAGGTTAACAATATGTGGATGCCAAGCATTGGCTTGGGGTTTTCAAGTGTTCATAGTATCATATCAATATAATACCAATATAATATAATATAATTTATTATAACATAGCATAACAACATAACATAACACAGTGATGGCGAACCTATGTCACGGGTGGCACGTGGAGCCATATCTGAGGGCATACGAGATGTTGCCCTATGTCAGGTCCAGCATGCATGTGCAGCCTAGTCAGTTGATTTTGCCCTTCTTTTCGACCATTCGCTCTCCTCAACCCTGGGGATGGTGAAAAATGGCCCAGCGGGTTTACTGGAAGTCTGGAGGCTTCGGTGAGGCTTGCGCGCAGTGCAGGGGTTGTGCACATATACAGGGGGAGAGCAATGTATTATAGGTGTGAGTACACATGTATACATTATCACGCACACTCACACCCTTTTGGCACCCGAGTCAGAAAAGGTTTACCATCACTGATATAACATAACATAACATAACATAACAAATATATATGATCAATAGTGATCCTTCCACAGTTCCAAATGATTCCTGTTGCTGAGTTTACTTGCCTTGAGAGCATGTGAGAGCTGTGTACCAGATAAAAAGTACCCTAACCCCCTCAACAAAAAAGCAAGGTCAGGACAAAAACCTATTAACTGAACCACTAAGTATGATTTCAAATGAATTGCCTATAAAATAAGGTATTCCATTTAGAGAACAACCTGATCTTCCTATAATGCGTCAAAATGGCAAGTGTTTCTCTATAGTAATTAGAATTCTCACTTAACTTTGTGACATTTTATTTTCATATGCCCACTATCCTGTCTGTTCAAATAGACAGCACAAACATTGTCTGCCTTCATTTGAGCAAAATCAGAAAAATAAAGAACAAGGAAAAAACACAGAGCAAAACACCAAGATGGAGATGAAGTAAAGGGATCATTGCATTGGGAAGAACAGAAAGGCTATTTCTGCCCATGTTTGTTTGAAACCAGGGAAAAGGATGCCTGGCTTTGGGGAATTTTCCTTTTCAAACTAACTGGGTCTCATAGCTAATAACCTCTCCTCACTATCCCATTTTCACATAAATATGTGTTTTCCTTTTTACAAGTATTTTTTGACTTACAATAGTTCATTTAGTGACGGTTTGAAGTTAAGACAGCATTAAGATCGTGTTTATATGATCAAAATATGGAGGCTTGGCAACTATTCTATTTTTTTTATGGTTGCAGTGCCCCAGGATCATGTGATCCCCTTTTGCGACATTGTGACATGCAAAGTCAATGTAGAAGCCAATTCACTTAACAACCATGTTACTAACTTAACAACTGTGGTGAGTCACTTAACAACTGTGGCAAGGAAGATACCAAAGTGCAGCAAAAGTCACTTAACAATTGTCTACCTTAGTAACAGAGCTTTGGGGCTCAATTGTCAAAAATCGAAGACTACCTGTATTAGGTCTGTTTCACATTTTTTCCTCTGTAGTGTTTTGCTGGATGGATGTTAGGTGTAGGTCCCCCAAGCTGGGTTGAGATCTTCACTGATGCTTAATAATAAACTTTGTCTATCTTCTGGAATAATATCCCATCCCCTGAGAAAATTGTGTTGTTCTAACTCTGTGAGAAATTATTTTAAAATGTACCTCATTTCCCAGAACTCAGGATGGGATGTTTGCAGAGCTCTGGCAGTACAGAGCTTTGTTTTTCTTTTTCTTTTATTTGGTTTTTTTAATGTTTACCATATGGGATATATTTATCCACTTGCCAGTCAGCCAACCTCCATATAAAATAAACAAATAATAAGTAGTGTTCATTTTTACCTTGTTCCATCACAGAGAGTAGATCAGAATCTGCAATCATTCATTCAACATTCACCTTATTTAAAAATATAGCCTCCTCCTCCTCCTCCTCCTCCTCCTCTTCTTCTTCTTCTTCTTCTCCTCCTCCTCCTCACCACTCCCATTTCCCCTCCTAATTTTATAATACAAACATACAAGTTTCATTTGATAAATTGTCATTGTCGTTGCAAATCAAATCATTATTTTGATTGCCCGGAGCTGTCTTTTCTAAGGCATCAGTGAGCTTTCAGTTAATAGTATAGGAGTTATGCTTCTGGAAACATTTTCTATTAAATCAGTGACATTTACTTTGCATAAATGAGGAGGAAAAAATCTTCTGAATATTGAAAAAGTTGGATACAGATTTTTGTTTTATGGTTCAAGCTATTACCTAGGCTCAACTGAACAAGAATGAACAATTGTAAATCTTGGGAAATATTATTTATTTTCCACCTGTTATAGCATCTGCAAATGTAAGCCTGTTGCTCTATCACCTCTAGGAGACAACGTGTGTAATTGTTCTGTAAGACCAGTTACTTACTAAGACAAGAGGGAAAGGATCTATTAATTCAGAATCAATATGTCAGAGGGATAGTATAAAGAACACTGTATGGAGTCTTTAGTTTCTCAGAATTGATAGGAAAGCACCTGTAGATTATCAGAAGTATTCATTACCACAAATTCCCTTCCTTCATTTCTGGAATCTGATTGTGATGCACATTCCAGACGTTTTATAAATCATCACTGTGTATTTTTGTAGGATTCATTTATTAATAAAATTTAATTGTTGCTTTTATGTTTGGGGAGAAAACCCAACTATTATATGAACAGAAGCATAGGAATTTCAGAGGCTGCCAATGCATTAGATCCAAATTGGGAATGTAACCATTGTTTTGATTGAATATGTTGCCATTCAGCAGTTTTAGGTAGGTTATATTGTTTCAAAAGACTAATTAGCAATAAATGGTTTGTATAAGGTGATAACCCCCTTCCCCCTCCCCCCCCTCTAAAAAACCCCTTTTATCTACAATGTTTAAGTTCCGGAGAGTCAATTTCGCAAAAACACAGGAATTCAACTTTAAACTTTTTCTCAGTAACATTCAAATAGATCTATCTGTCTTTAATGCTGAGGTTACAATTATATGTTGAATATAATTATAGCCATTTGCCAGAATTTCAAAGGTTCCAAATAATAACACTGGTTGTGCCCAAAGTAGTACATATTCAATCTCAATCTATACAAAAGTTAATACATATGCCTAATTTTCACAATTTGAAGTCTGTTAAATCAAAGCCTCTGTTTTCATATGAGAATCTGGATTTGACTACAGTGCAAACATGCCGATTTCTCTAAAGCATCCAGTGGAATTAACATGGATATTCTACATAAAACACTAGCCGTACCAGTCGTCAGGCCCAATATGAGATCATCACAAAGAAAATGTTTCATTGTACTTAGGAATGTTTGAAGACCTTGGATTCAAAAAGTAAGGAAGTTTAAAAGAAAATGGCAATCATTTCAGAAAAATAATGTAATCTATATAATAATGGGCCATGGGTGTTGTGGTTGGCTCTGGCCCAGCTCCTGCCCCAGGGAATGTGGAGGTGGATGCAGGGGAAATTTCAACATGTCATAGGCCTGTGTTATTTGCTGACAGAGTTTAGTTTCCTTGGACGAAGAAGAAGGTGGGGCTTGGCACACAGCCCAGGCAGTCAATCTCCCTTATCTTCCATTGATTCGGATGAAAAAGTCTTGAACCCACGCAAGCGCAGAATTATGCATAGAAGAGACCAAGTAAGGACATATCACATGAGATAAGAGAGACCACCTGTGTTTGGGGGGGGCTTCAGTAATGAGGGCTGCTGCTATAAATAGCAGCATGTGGGTTTGGCCGTTGTGGAAGAGTATCTGATCACAGTTCTTCAGGAATCCTGTGTTGCTGTTTTCTGGACTTTGTTGATTTTTCGCGCCTTTGAAACCAAAGCAGAGCAACGTGTGTGTGTGTGTGTCTTTGTTGGAAGAAGGGGTGTGAAGTTTCTTCACAGCTGCTAGCTAAGTACTTACTTGACGGCTTAAGGGAAATTGTACAGACTACCCGGTTGTTTTGGGACGAGTGCTCTTTGCAATACAAAAAGAGTGCTTAGTTTATTTTGAATTTTGTGATAAAGAACATTGTTTTGAATTTTCAAACGTGTGTGTCTGAAATTTGTACCCTTGAATTTTCGGGAGGCTCCTACCAGAGAGCCCGGCAGAACAATGGGAAGGGGTGGATTCTGGATCCTTTGGCTGCTGGTTTGCCCAGGGTCGCACCATGTGTGTATGTGCGCACCTGCAGCAATAAAAAATAGCTTTTGTGCAGAAGCAAAAAATTAGCTTTTGCGCATGTGCAGAAACAAAATTTAAGGTGGCGGCTCCTACAAAGAGACAAACAGAACCGACTCTGTGATGTCATCACCAAGTTACTAACGGTTCTAAAGAATCTACCTCTTCCCATGGGGTACTTCACACAGTATATGACAAATATTTAGTAACAGTAATTTCCAAAATAATAAAAAGATCTGTGCAATTCACAAACTCATCTATTTTACTTATTTTCAAAGAAAAATAGTTTTATTGGATTCTTGTTTGTTCAAGAAATGAATATGTAAATGTTTTGCATGCTCAAACCTATTTGTTTGTTTGTTCATTTGTTTCTTGGTTTTAAAAAAAGATATCATACCCACAAGTTGCTTGTGAACCACCTCCCAGAAATCTTAACCTAGGGTTTGAAAATTGGTAGCTTAGATTGTTGTATGAATCAGTCACATGGGTAATGGCTTAGTGTGTTTCTTAAATCCAACCTATTTATTTCTATAAGTAAATACCTATTAAATGTGGGGACCTCACTTCTGAATTCAGCTTGCAAGAGCCATAGATTTTACTGGTCTGTTGCATATGTGTGAATTATTTCCCTTAAGACGTCCCATACAAAATGGGCTGTTTGTCTGAATCAAAGATCCACCTGACTCAGCACATTGCCTTCATGATGTCAAGTAAATTTTATGGCAAAAAAAAAGTAGAAGAAGAAATCATTTCCCTGCAAGGGGACAATCTTGAATATATTTACTTCAATCAAGTTTTCAGTGTCAGCAATGAAGAATAAAAATAAAGTTCCTGCCAAGTGAAGCCATTTTTTCCAATTCTGTAATTAAAATAATCTTTTGCTTAATTTATTCCTCTAAAAACTCATTGAAGTGAGACTGCATTTTAATGCAGCGTGTATGTCAAATGGGGAATACAGAACTTGGATAGAGTCCCAGGTATTGTAATATCTTGATTTACTGCCAGAGATGCTTCACTGAAGCCATCTCTAAAAGAATTCCAAGTTATCTTTACATATTATTTCCAAAGGAAGTATTTTTATGGACTTGTGATTTGTTTGCAAAGTTTTAAAATTTATGGAATTGTAAATTGAGTCTAAGAAATATAATGAACTTGGCATTGAGTTAAGCTTGTAAAATACTTTACTATTTAGAACAGAAGCCATTTTGAGCATGATTTGTAATAGAATCCTTTTCTTTTAACTCCATACATTAAACTGTTGGTAATTTTTCTAATAACTACTTCAAAAACTAAAATCCTATGGCATCACTGGTCCCCTTCATGATTGGATAACTGCGTTCTTTTCAAACAGACAACAAATGATTAAAATAAGGAGTGCCTTATCAAATCCAGCACCTGTCATCAGTGCTGTTCCTCAAGGCATCATTCTCGGATCAAGACTATTCATTCTTTACATAAATGACCTTTGTGATCATATTATAACTTCATTCTCTTTGCTGATGATGTTAAACTATTCAACACCATTGACAATACTTCTACCCTTCAAAAAGACCTAGGCCATATATCACAATGGTCTGATAACTGGCAACTTCAGATCTCAACCAATAATGCTCTGTCTTACACATTGGCTAAAAGAACACAATATACAAACTTGGAGGACATAACCTTCTAGATGATCCTCACTTTGTTAAGGACCTTGGAGTACTCGTATCTAATGACCTAAGTGCCAGAACCCATTGTAATAACATTGCCAAAAAGGCACTAAGAGTTGTTAACCTGATCTTGCGTAGCTTCTTCTCTGCCAATATTAAACTGCTAACCAGAGCATGTAAAACATCTGCCAGACCAGTCCACAAATACAGCTCACCCGCCTGGAACCCGCACTGCATATTGGACATTAATACAATTGAGAGAGTCCAGAAATAATTCAGAAGAAGAGTCCTCTAATCCTCTGCTTGCAATAGAATACCTTATTCCACCAGACTTGAAATTTTGGGCTATGTCACCTTCGATCTGATCTAAATGTAGTTCATAAAATTATCTACCACAATGTCCTACCAGTCAATGAATACTTCAGCTTCAACTGCAACAACACATGTGGACAAAATAGATTCAAACTCAATGTAAACCGCTCAAAACTCAACTGGAGAACATATGACTTCAGCAACAGAATGATCAATGATCTACCTGACTCTGTGGTTTCTTCTCCAAAGCCCAAAAACTTTAACCTTAGACTGTCTACAGTCGACCTCACCCCATTCCTAAGAGGTCTGTAAGGGGTGTGCATAAGCGCACCATCGTGCCTACCGTCCCTGTTTTACTGTCCTATAGTCCAAACTTACCTATACCTACTTTGCTTTGTTTGTTTATACCATACCTAGTACTGTATCCCTTACACATTTAGATGGATGGATGGATGGATGGATAGGTAGATAGGTAGATGATAGATAGATAGATAGATAGATAGATAGATAGATAGATAGATAGATAGATAGATAGATAGATAGAACATTTTGCTTGTGTATTTAAATAGCGAAATTATAATATATTAGAGAAAGGGGACTTTGCTATCAGTGCATAATTAATCATACTTCAGTATATACAGAGTGAAAAATTAATGGCATTTTTGCTACAGACTTTCATAAAAATTCATATTGACATGAATTATAATATTAGCAACGTCTACAGTTTGTATTACTTATTTCGGTATGCCAACATAGAGGAGCTTGAATGACTCTGCTGCTAATCAATCCAACAGCAACAATGTCAGGTGTGTGCCAAGAAATAACAAATAAACGAAACCATTCTAAACCAAAGTGACAAGTCAAAGAAAGTTTACTAGGTAGTTACTACTATTGGCAGGTTTCAAGTAATTGATTTGCCAATAGAAACATAGATGGTTTTCAATAGTTAAAAGACATTGGAACTACCCAGAACTCTGAATTGTGCCATTGTCTTACAAGTCTTGCCTAGCAAGGTAGAACAGTAATGCCAATTTCCATAATTATCAGAAGGAGTTATTATTTTTTTCTTCAGTTTAATAATTGCTAAATACATCTGAGACTCAAAAGCAGGTAGGACAGCAATTAGTATTTCCTGACTAATCCAGTGATTTGTTTGCAATAATAGGAGCTTTATACTAGAGAGATGGAGGCTGCTTATATTAAGAAGTCTTTGTTAATTTCATTTTAAAGTGGATTAAGATCTATACCTGTCAAACCTGATTCAGTAAATTAGGGAGATATTTCTTAGAATGGTTCCTCACCAGACCTTTGCCACTGTTGGATCTGTACACAAAACTATTTTGATTTTAAAATAATTTAAGAAGAAAATAAATAAATAAATTAGCTTAGTATTATTTATTTTATTTTATGTGTCTTTGTAACTAGGCTTTATAATAAATATTTTCAGGAATGTCAATGGAGATTCTCAGTCCTCCAAGTCATGATTGTCCGAAAGGTGCTTTTTCAAAAGGCAACTGGACTTTGTTTTTCCTCTAAGACATTTTGCTTCTCATTCAAGAACCTTTTTCAGAAAAGAAAAAGAATTCCTGAACTATTTCCAGGAATATTTATAAGAGATGTAATATTTTCCAGTTACCTAAATATTTTTGACTTTATTTCAGGTGCCATATATTCATCTGAGCTGAGGACACAATTCTTTCTTAATTATTTAAACTGCCCTGAGTCTGTGGAGAAGGGTGGCATAGAAATCCAACCAAATAAATAAATATTGTCTGCTTTGGCTTCAGTAACAGATTGGTAGCAATGGACTGTACTATGCACATAAGGAATTTTATCTAACCTTATGCTCATTGCCAGAAAAAGACGTTATCTAACTCAGTAAACAATAGTGGCAATTCCCTAAGCCCATCTCTTTCATATGACATGTATTCTGGGGAAGTGAGAGTCCTTAAGCTATATCATCTGCCCTTCTGTTGATAAGAGAATGAGGAGAATATTCAAAGCAGTGAAGTTTCATTCAGCCCGTGCTTCATATTCTGTTCTCATCTGCAGATTTATCTCACAGTTGCTGTTCCATTGTTCACTGTGTTCCAGTTCTGGTTTCGTTTCATTAGGTTTGCCTGTCAACATCTGGTTCTTTGAATTCATGTAACTTCCTGCTGATGTAATCAGGGATAGTCTCTACCCACTTAAGTATTCTGTCAACTTCTCTTTTGTTACCTTCCCACTTTTACAATCAAGACATTTCTTATATACATTATATATTTATAAAGTCATATCATGACTTACAAAGTCATCGCCTTAAACAAGATCTAAGTATTTCCCACAAGATCATATGCTGCAACGTCCTGCCTGTCGGCGACTACTTCAGCTTCAACCACAACAACGCAAGAGCACACAACAGATTTAAACTTAATATTAACCACTCCAAACTTGACTGTAAAAAATATGACTTCAGTAACCGAGTTGTCGAAGCGTGGAACTCATTACCGGACTCCATAGTGTCATCCCCAAACCCCCAACACTTTACCCTTAGATTATCTACGGTTGACTTATCCAGATTCCTAAGAGGTCAGTAAGGGGCGAGTACAAGTGCACTAGAGTGCCTTCCGTCCCCTGTCCTATTGCTCTCCTATATCTCCTATACCTTTCTTCTATTCCTATATCTCTTCTTCTATTCTTTCATTGATATGTTCTATTACTATATCTTTTCTATTATTTCTTAGATATATTTTACTATGAGTATCTCCTCTATAACCTTCATCATGTATTTTACTATGTATATGTAGATATATACCCACTAAAACCCTCATTGTGTATTGGACAAAAATAAATAAAAAATAAAATAAAATACATCATAGTACATTTAAGGTTGTTGATGCTACTTCCAGCAATTTAAAACCCAGTTTGTATTCCTTCTCATTTCTCATAATATATTTTTAATATACATTAAATAAACTAGGTAAGTGATTGTTGTGTGTGTTCCCTGACAGTCTTTGGAATGAGGATGGGGATGAAATGGAAACTGTCAATTTACCTGATTTAAGAGATGAAGAGAATTTTAGTGAGGAGGAGATAGCAGACCAGCCTTCAAATGAAAGTATGCAGACAGATGTATCTTCAGACAGCTCAAGCGTCCAAGATAGCACATGGGTTAATCCAAAGTTCAGAAGGGTGCAGAAAAGAATGGAAGAAATTGAAGGCAGGAAGTTTTGAGATACATTTTAGAGCGTAAGTTTATTAATTAATTAATTAATTAATTAATTAATTAATTACATCACTTCCCGAATTGGACGGAAGCAGAAGGTGGCTTTCGTCAAATTGAAATCAAGCCAAGATGGCGATTTTTTGTCTTTGCTCTGACAAGTGAGTTTTCTATTGTGCGATTGATTGCTTTTTAATCAGCAGAACTCAGCTCAAAGATTAGAGAATGCTTTCTAGCAGTGAGTGAACTAATTCGAAAGATAAATGACCTTGTTTTTAATCTGAAAGAACTGAAAGTATTTTTCTGTGTAACAGAACTGTAATTTTCTAGAATTTAAGTGGAAGAAATAAAGGAAGTGTTATTCGTTTGAAAATTAACCGTCTGAGAAGCACTTATTAAAAACAGTCAGACGACTCCAGCCTGAACCAGAACAATGATGGCTAACCTTTTTGTCACACACCAAAAGCAATGCAATAATGTAATGTGTGCGCAATCCCCCATGCACCCTGCCCCCCTCACATGCACAGATGAACCTCATATGCAGCCCACACATTCACATCCCCAGCCCCTGTATATGCACACACGACCCATAACCCTTCTTTTGAATCCTTTAACTTTTTCATACTAGATTGTGCAATTCAAACGCTCTTTAGAGCTGCCCATTTTGGTATCAGAATAACAACTGCTCTTTTTTGGTTCTTTGATCATTCAGCAAATAACACTTTAAATGCGTACTTTCTCAAGATTTTAAAAAGTCTGGCTGGCATTTTATTAACTTCTGCAGCTTTATTGTTAGCAATATTTTAGGGCCCATTTAACTTTCAGAATGTCTGGCCCTAGTTCACTGATCATATCTTCGTATTCATACTTGATTTACGAATCCATTCTTACGGTTTCTATATGCTCTTACCAATTCTTCTTATTAACTCTTTTGCCTTGTAGATTTTGCTAACTTTGTCTTTTAGGCTGCCCAAAATCAAGTTTCTTTGATTTAATGGAAATTTTTGTAAACAAATGTCTTGCTCTTTTTGATTATACTCAGTTATAAATATAAATCTGTGTCTCTTCTTGCTCTTCTTTGTAAGAAAACGTAAAACTGTCTTTATAGTTTGGTAAATAATCTTCAGTTTGTCCTGACCTTTGTTTTTTATTTTTATTTTCAGCTATATTCAGCATATCTGCAGATATTTTGCCTCCTGAGTTTTACCTATTTAATTATATCCTTACTGTTTCAACAAGGTTTTACGAATTGCTTTAGAACCTCTTTCATTTCCTCTGCATCTGTGGTTACATTATTCTAATACATTTATTTATTTGTCTGTTGGTTTGTTTTCCTTATAAATTTATATGTCGCCCCCATCTAATGATTGAAGGCATTTTGAGCAGCTATTGGCTTGCCTTAGATGCAAATGAAATTCATTCTATCTTTAGAGGGGGGTGGGTAGTATCCAAGCATTGACTTTTAGTTACTTTTAGTTAATGTTAGTGTTTATTATCACTGATTACACAAACTCATTATCACTCTTTCAGTTCTCCTATGATTTTTTTCTCCACAGGATATGATTCTCCACAATATCTTTGCAACATCAAACCTCTGTGTTTTCTGTTGCTTCAGCAGCTAGATAGTTTGGCTTTGATCTGTCCAGATCAGAAGCATCAGGGCTATTCATAGTTAGCCTCTACCTTTTTCCAGTATTTTATTGGATATTGTTTGTCTTTAGGGACTCATTTACTGGTATCGTGGATATCAGCCTGGTTGTAAATGTCATTTTTTGCCTTATATTTCATTCTTCAGTATAATTTATCTAGACTAGATCCCTTTCTTTAATCTGCCCATTATGGATAACACTTTTGGGAGTGTCCACAACCAATAGTGTAGCTAATAGTATTATTGAGATGCTCAGACTGCTGAATCACAATGAGGGGACACTCCATGAAAGGTTGTTGTTTTTTAATAGTACATCTTATCTTGATTGTATTGCATAATATTGTACTATGGTGAGTCCTAAAATGCCTCCAGATATACTTTTTGATTTTGCAAATTTTTTGGCATACTACAGCAGAAGAAAAGGTACACCATAAACTGCATGGTATGACACTTTTGTTCAAACTTCTACATGATTTCTTCCGGTGATTCTGCCCGTGGGGGTGGTGTGTGTTTTTCCGTTCATTTTTATTATTTTATTATTCTTATTTTGTTTTGCTTCCTAGTCTGAGTTTTTAATCTTAGTCACAGAAACCTATAATATTTCAGACCCTATCTTTTAAGAGCAGAAAACTGTATCAGGAAAAGAAAAGGCATATTTCCCTTTTCCGAGGAAAAGATGGTATCTTTTCCTTTTCCGAGGAAAAGATGGTATCTTTTCCTTTTGAGCATTTTTTTACAAGAATGATCATCATTAAAGCAATATATATGAGATGGTAGATGTTGTACTAGTATGTTTTGTTGTATCTGCTCAGTTACAGCCGCAGATTAGAGCCGGGCGATAGGCGTCTCTATCCAGGGTGCTGATTGGCCGCCAGCCCCAGTTACAATGTAAGCGGGAAGTTTCTCTCTGCGGGATTGGGTGCTGCCTCAGGCAGCTTGTTATATATAAACCTGTGTGTGTATTATTTGCTTAAGTCTGTACCTGCCAGGCCTGGCATGAGTTCTGTAATAAACTTCTGAGTTAACTGTGGCCTCTATTACATTGGCGACGAGGTAGCGAGCCTATGCTGAGGATTGACAGTGGAGACAGTAAGTCAGGATGTCTGTGCATTTAACATTCCCCCCCTTTGATCCTCAAGGGGAGACGTGGGACTCCTATGTCGCCCGTTTTGATTGTTTCCTGATCTCAAATGGATACCAGGACATTTCTGGGGATAGAAAGAGGTCCTATTTTTTGGGGTTTTGTGGACCCGATATGTTTGAAACAGCTCGTGCCCTGTTTGCCCCAGTTTCCATCCATGATGTGGCTTGGGATGATTTCTTGAAAACGTTACAAGATCATTATGCCCCTGCCCCTTCGAGGTGTGCTCGTCGCTACACTTTTTATCAGCGAAATCAAGCCGAAGGGGAGTCTATTAATGACTTTCTGGCTGCTCTCCGTAGAGCGGCGTTATATTGTGAGTTTGGGGACCTTAATGACTACCTTTTGGATAGACTAGTTTTCGGAGTCAGAGACGGTCGCCTCAAGCGGCGTCTCCTGGCGATCCGGGATTTAACCTTCCAAGCTGCAGTGGCGGAGGCTCGTGCTTTCGAGTTATCTACACAATCTTTGGCTTCTATGGACAGCTCAGTTAATGCCACGCAAAAGACAACCCCTGTCCCGGATAAACCCAAGCTGGCCCCGGAGGAGGTGGGCGATTTAGGGGGCGAAGAAGATGAAGAGGTCTGCAGATTGGCTACTAATCGGGCTAGGGAAGCACCGACGGGACGTCCTCGTCCTCCTTTGTCGCCGTGCCGTGGCTGTGGGGGGGGTCATTATCGTTCAAATTGCCCGTCCCGAGATGTGGCATGTTGGCGGTGTGGTGCCAAAGGTCACATTGCCAGAGTTTGCCGGTCTCGTAGATCCCCTGCTGCCCCGTTCCGAGAGCAGCGTGAGTCTTCTGGCTTCAGTTCTCGGGGGAGAGGCGAGTCTGGAGACCGGGGAGGAACAAGTAATAGAGCCACGGAGATCGGGACGTCTTTGTAAGAGGCCGGAATATTTGAAAGATTATGTATGTGCTAACGAAAGGGATAGGAGTGTTGTATCTGCTCAGTTACAGCCGCAGATTAGAGCCGGGCGATAGGCGTCCCTATCCAGGGTGCTGATTGGCCGCCAGCCCCAGTTACAATGTAAGCGGGAAGTTTCTCTCTGCGGGATTGGGTGCTGCCTCAGGCAGCTTGTTATATATAAACCTGTGTGTGTATTATTTGCTTAAGTCTGTACCTGCCAGGCCTGGCATGAGTTCTGTAATAAACTTCTGAGTTAACTGTGGCCTCTATTACATGTTTTTTTCAAACTACCGTAGCTGTTGGGACGATGCCAGAATGCTTGGAGGTTTTGGCCTGCCACATTATGCTATGTTCTTTTGGGGTGTTTCTTGCTATGGGAACTTGGGAGGGCATTGGCTGCATGCAATAACACATTTCTTTTAGGTTCTCAAGGTCAGCATCTGGCCGGAAGCTGCTGAGAGTTGCAGGATACACTGGCAGAAGATGTATGTTTCATGTGATGGACTTGTAAGGGGAGATGCAAGGAAATGAACTTTAACCCAGGTGGAGATACCCTCGTAACTTTAGATTCGGGTTTCTCCAATTGTGCTAACATGTCCCTGTTAATAAATTGGAACTCTGATTTATTTCTCGGATGCTATTTGGAACTCTGACACTGGTGCTTAAAAGATAGGCAATTTTCTGTGATTATGCTACATTTTAGAGTGGATTAAAATGTACTTTACACTGTATATTTAATTTGCACTTAAACTAGCATATTTTTCTCAAGTGCATCTTGACTCACACATATATTAAACTGGTGGACGGTAACTGAATCTTAGTAGTCTTCTTTTCCCTCCACTCTAAGCCAGCGGTGCCTATACTAATATAGTATTTTTATATTGTTTAAACTGCTTTTTCTGCATATTTCTAGCACTCAAAATCTCCATGGGACATGAATGTTATTCTTTCAGGAGAGAAGATTTTTAGGGCAGGCATAGACCTATTACCATTTTGGCAAATACATATCTACAGGCTGCATTTGCTAAAGGGATACGGGTTGGGGAATGGGGACATATTCAGTAGACAGAAAATAATAAAATCTTCTGGTGCCTGCTGATTTTTCCAGTTTTCTCATGATCTCTGCCAGACTTCCTTGCTGTAGGACATATGGATTAAATAATTGAAGGAGTAAATATTTACTGGTGAAGGCTAGTAAATGGGCAAGATTAACTGTTCCCCTCTCTCTACCTATTTGATTTCTTGCACAGAAATTGTTTCACTCTTGTTATTTGTTGCACAGCATTAGTTTTGCATGTTAAACAAATGTTGCTGGTCCCCATGTACATTTTTAAAGCCTACCTCTTTCCAGAGTGACAGCAAGAAAGCCCTTGCACACTGATGCATTTGCATATTGGTATTCTCCAGATAATAACTATGTCATTTATAAAGCTATTACAGCCATCTGTGCATCTCAGTAGAGTAATATGGACCCCAGAAAAGTAATTATAATTTCTCAATTAATCATGGCATTTTCTGGATTAATCTATACTAAAGAAATATTCTTGCAGGTTGTAGTCATGCAGCAAATGATAAGCGTGTCATTATGTTATTGCCCAAATAGATGGCTTACATGCTTGTGTCTGCCATTACAATGCAATTAGATAATTGTGCCATTTGCATGATAACCTCATGATTCTATGTTGTCAGTTTGATCATGACCCGCTATGGATGCTGCAGCATAAAAGGCAAGATAGTGAAGTGCAACTTTGGAGAGTTAAGATGACTGCATCCCGTATGCTGCTGCAGCCTGGACTTCAGCTGTCACACAATATATTTTTGTATTGATCGATCAGTTAAGTCAGGAGCCAGCAAGATGCAATCTTTGAAACACAAGAGAATCTCGACCTAATTTTGAAGATCTTCTATGACTGACCATGTCAGACCTCTGATCCAATTTTTCCATCGATTTCTTGGCATCTCTTGCTTGGAAAATAGGGAGCAGTTTATTTGTATGCCGCCCCGAGTCTGCGGAGAGGGGCGGCATACAAATCTAATAAATAATAATACTAATGAAAGAAAGAAAGAAAAGGAGTTTCAGACATTTTTGGCCTCTGAGTCTACTCTCTGCAGATAGTCCTCAACTTATAACCATTTGCTTAGTAAATTTTCAAAGTTACAGAGGCACTAGGTTAAAAATGAGTTATTACTGTTTTTCACGCTTACAACCATTTCAGCTTCCCTCATGGTCATGTGGTCAAAATTTGAACTTTTGACAACCGACTCATATTTATAACAGTTACAGTGTCCCTGGGTCATGTAATCGATAAACAAAGTCAATGGCCTTTGACTTTGCCAGATTCACTTTACAACCATATTAGTAACTTAACAATTGAAGTGATTCAATTAACAACTGTGACAAGAGAGTTATAAAATGGGACAAAGCTCACTTAATAATTTAACACTTGACCCATAACACTTAGGAACAGAAATTGTGGATTCAGTTGAGGTCATAAGTCATAAGAACTATTTTTAAATTTACTTTATCACAATCCTTTATTGGTATATAGTCCTCAATGATTGTCCTGAAGGGCATGCAGTTATTACAAGAAACAAAAAGTTATCGGATTATTGAATCTGTCATCTGCACCTCTATAACTGTCTGGTTTAGTTCTGCAACCCAACAAGACAGAGAAAAATTTCAGAGGATAATTAGAACTATATTAAAAAAAATTGCTACCAACCTGCCTTCCATTGAGGACCTGTATATTGCACATGTCAAAAAGAGGACTGTGAATGTATTTATAGACACCTCACATCCTGGACACAACTCGTACCCTCAAAATGACGCTATAGAGCACTGCACACCAGAACAACTAGGCACAAGAACAGTTTTTTCCCAAATGCCATCACTCTGCTAAACAAATAATTCCCTCAACACCAATTATTTACTTAGTCAGCACTACTATTAATCTTTTCATCGTTCCCATCACCCATCTCCTCCCACTATTGCAGTGCTTCTCAATTATTTTCTGTTATGCTCCCCCCTAGGAAGAAGTAAATGTTTCTTGCACCCCACAACTCTCCGCCAGGACAATTGTTTGCAATATTCGGCACGTTTTCATTTAAAAAATTCAAGCGGTTTATCAGCATGATTGGGGTGTAAGTGACATCTTAATTTATTTGGCGTCATGCTATCCACTGCCAATGCATGGAACTCATTACCGGACTCCGTACTGTCATCCCCAAACCCCCAACACTTTACCCTTACCACAGTTGACTTCTCCAGATTCCTAAGAGGTCAGTAAGGGGCGAGTACAAGTGCACTAGAGTGCCTTCCGTCCCCTGCCCTATTGTTCTCCTATATCTCCTATACCTTTCTTCTATTCCTGTATCTCTTCTTCTATTCTTTCATATCTTATTCCTATATCTTCTATTCTATTCTTTTTTAGATATATTTTACTATGAGTATATCCTCTATAACCTTCATTATGTATTTTACTATGAGTATATCCACTATAACCTTCATTGTGTAATGGACAAAATCTATCAATCAATAAATAATTTTTTAGTAGTAAACGTACCAGTCTTTCCTTGTCTCCCACCATAGTCACAGTGAAGCCAAGTGCTACATACACTTCATCATATTTCCTCATCTTAGTTTTCAAGAGACTTACCTTGTCTCATTATGTCTTTCTCTCTCCTCCTTTATTTTCATCCATGTTAAATATTTTTCATGGTGTCTCTTAAAGGTTTGTTATCTGTACTTTGTTATCTGTGCTGTGTGCTATTGTTCGGTGCAAAAAAACCCTACTCCCTGTGGCAAAAAAAGTACGTTCCCTGGGGCCATGTGCCCCTCCCCCAGGCATCGCTCTGTGCCTCCCCAGGGGGCCTGCCCCACTATTTGATAAGCACTGCACTAATGATTGTATGACTGTAACTTTGTTGCTTGTATCCTTAAAATGTGTTCTGTCTGGGTCACTCCAGAAGCCAATACCAACCCAAAAAGAGAAGCCAGACACACTGGTAAAAGGCAAAGGCAGTTTTATGAAATTCAAGAAAAACACAGGTAACAGAAAATGTCCTTACAAATAGGAAAATGCTGTATCTTCAGATATATTCACGAAGGCCAAAAGTCCATGCAGCAATACAGAATTCTTGCTGCCAAGCCAAGGCTGTAGATAGCAGACCTATACCTCCCACGGATCTTCCAAAGCTGCTGGGCCACAAGCCAGGAACAGAGATGCCGAGAAACAAGACAGAATAACGTCACGCCAAGCTGATAACACTCCACATGGCTTAAAGGGCTTGCCTGCCTTTTAAACCCTGCTGATGAGTACCACACCCAAACCCAGCTGTTTCTACTTCAATGGTGAAAATATCTCTTTAACTGCTCCTTTCGTTGCTCTGAACGTCGCTGTCTCATGTCAATGACAGCTTGTGCGTCATCACCTAATGACTCCAAGCTACTGGCTGGGGAGAGCACCCCCCCCCCCGGGGCTCTCATGCTCTTCGCCTTCATCCCATTCCTGATTTTCCTCTCCCCCGTCCGACTGTTCAGCCCCCTCCTCTGCGCTGTCATCCTCCTCTGGGCATGGAGCCAGCAGAGACACAGCTGGTCCCTGAGCAGCCTCAGGCTGAATCACAACAAAATGTATATTGATGGGTTCCTAATATGAATTGATTGCTTATTGTACCTTATGATTCTTGATGAATGTATCTTTTATTTTATGCACACTGAGAGCATATGCACCAAGATAAATTTCTTGTGTATCCAAACACACTTGACCAATAAAAAATTCTATTCTATTCTATTCTATCAGAATAGAAACTTGTATAGGTCATTTAATTAATTTTAAAACAGCAGCTTAATGTTAATGTGATCTTGGCTTACTATCTCAAGTTGCTAATTCTCTTCTTCTACCCACCATCTTTTTTTTTGGAAACTGGGACAGAAGAAGCGCTGGAGATAATTATACAGTGTTGTGAGAAATGCTAAGGTGAGAGGTGAAGTTATGGGCCTTTATTTGATGAGTTAGTGTGCAATCATCCTGCAGTGTTAAGCAATTGCCAAAATGAGCTCTACAACAATTCACTTCGCTCTTGTGAATTAGAGTCTGTAACTAGGAAACATTGTACATGTTAAGAAGTAAGGCTGCTTCTAAACATTTTAATTGTGTAATATTCTGCCTCAAATATAAAACAAAGTCCCAGATGATGTCTTCAATGTGTAAACCCTTGGTTGCTTTTCCACATTTTTTTTTCATCAACGGCCACTAATAATTGAGAAGAACTCATGTTAAGATTCTTATATTGACTGACAATGATATTCATCCTACTACACCAGTAAGCATAAAGCTGTGGATTGTTGGTTTATTTCTCTGGATATTGCTGGCTTCTGGAATGTGCTGTCTCATGAAACAACAAAGGGGGAATTTGGACTTTACAGGTATTGGATCATATTTTAATCAGCAATCTTAGCTATTTTTAATTTTCATTATTTTCTGCAATTATCTAAAGATCATTATATCGTATACCCTATTAGAAATACTGTATGTAAATATGATAGTAAAGTGCTTCTCTTCTTCGTCATTAGTTACTTCTCTTCATTAAAACAGTACATGCCTATACTAATGATGTGTTTTTAGCCCTGATAGCCCTGATGAAGTATGCAACAACAGGACTGCTGCACAAGATTGAGAGTTATGAAATAATGGTCTTTGCAGTTTCAGAATCTAAGTTTAATATAGTTGGTCCTAAACCACTACATTAATTCTACTATAATGTTCATGGTTAATAAACATTAGGTATCACTCTCTCAAGTTTCCCATTGCCAACCTTCTGTTCAGATTTAATTATCTGCAGGCTATTTTTCCATTTTTATATTATTTGGTTTATATACTCAGGTTAGGGTTTGATTTACCGTATTTTTCGGAGTATAAGACACACCTTAGTTTTTGGGGAGGAATATAGAGAAAGGAATCTGCTTATCAGATATTCATCTGGCTAGCATCCTTAGTCTGGTCAGTTTCAGCACATTATTTTATCCTCTGGTTAGGGCTTTAAAAAAATCTTATTTGGAGAGAGTAACAGTGAAAGAGCTTGCAAGCCAGTAAGAGCTGGGAACATTGTTAGAACCTGGTCAGCGCTGGAAAGAAAAATTCTGAGCAAGTAGAGCAATGAAAATAAACTGCTTGGAAAACGTTTTTAAAAGAGAATAACAATGAAAGACCTTGCAAGCCAGTAGGAGCTGGGAACATCATTAGCACATGGTTAAGGCTGGAAAGAAACTTACTTGGAGCAAGTTAAAGTACTTACTTGGAGAAAGTTAGATCTCCTCATGTCATAATTCACAGAGATTTGCTTCACTTATATTACAAGGAAACCTGATTTTGTGACCTATGGTTTCTGAATCAAAATCAGCAGCCATAGGAGCTGGCCTGAAGCCAACCACAACAGTTTCAAAGCAAAATAGTGTAAGCCCTTAAATGAAAGCTACCTAAAGTGCAAAAATCTATATGACAATTAAATGGGGGGGGGTGTATCTTGATTTTTGTAGTCCATATATAATAGCTGTACTTTAAATCCATCTGGGTTATAACTGCCACTATCCCTTACAAGCAACTAGTAATGAATAACTCACAGGGGGCTCTTCTCTTTCTCTTCTTGAAAAGGGTTATGCCAAAAAAAGAAAGTTGCATTTATTTTCTATGTGGACAATTTATTCCTAGGAAAGGAAACATAATTTGCTAATAATACAGAGTGGATTTCTTTGGCTTTCTAGCTTGTAAGCAATAGCACTTAGACTTATATACCGCTTCACAGTGCTTTACAGCCCTCTCTAAGCAGGTTAAAGAGTCAGATTATTGCGTCCAACAATCTGGGCACTCATTTTACCAACCATGGAAGGCTGAGTCAACTTTGAGCTGATGAGAGTTGAACTGCTGGCAGTTGGTAGAATTAGCTGCAATTCCAATTAGCTACATTCTAACCACTGTACCACCATGTCTCTAATTTTGTTTGCAAGAATCTAATTTTGTATTGATTGGGGGTATTTGCAAGTATATATATTTTTGCAACTCTGATGTTCATAATTACTTTGATTATGTCAATTTAAGAAAGAAAAGCTACCCCATGCTTTAAGGTTTAAACAGCATTTATAACTCCTTCCCTTCCCCATTACACCAACACACCCTTTATTTTCTGAATGATCCAGTGTGGCAGTCAGGACTGTCTCAGGGTCATCCATTGTTCTTTCATGGCCAAGCAAGAATTTGAATATAGGCCTTAGTATATATAATTACTGCATTCAACTTATGATTAAACTTGGCTTACACTTGTCTATCGTGTATATTGTTTATCAAATCAAATCTTCACATGACATTCTTGGTCATGATTTGAGCCTCCAAGAAAAATTAATTTTGTCAATAGTATTGGTGATAGTCTAAGTAATTATAGACTCAATTGCTAGTCATATGCATTCAGTCATTGTAAATACTGTTCCTATTTGTTAATTAAACTTTGTTCATTAAGCTGATTCTTATTGTAAACATCATTGCAAGTCTCCTGTCCTGTCCTGATTTTCAGATGTAATGTGCTACTGAGATTACAGGCAGTAAACCCAATGGAGTTGCTGAGATGAATTGCATACAAAAGTGTTTTTTACTTTAAATCATTTCATAACAAAGGAGAATATTGAGATCAAGAGATGTTGGTTTCCTGTAGTGGCGTCAACCTGGTCTGTAGAAGGAAGTATATTTTTCAAGAATAATTATTTTAGAGCTATGGTTTAGCACAGGACTGTCAAACTGGCGACTCGTGGACAAGATACATCACATGTAGGCAATGAAGGGCTACCAAAATTTTTACTACCACACTGTGGGCGTGGCTTATGCATGACGTCTTGCATTTTCTTTCAACATCTTTCAGTGCAAATTGGGTGCTCTGGGGTAGAGCTCCATTTTTGCTACCCCAATGCGCTCCACCCCCAGTCCAGGCAGTAGCCCACCTCTGCATACAAACCATGCTCATCCGCAAAGATAAAAAATGATGTCCTACATTACAATCTGACCTGTGATTGACACAATCTAATTTGACACCAGTGGTTTAGCATGTCCTCAAGTACGGTAGAGGAATCTCTGACTATAATTGTGTTCTTTCTCCATTCTTTCTTAGCTGGCAAGCTAAATATTATCAAAACAGAAGTCTTTGGGTATAATTAACATAGAGATAGAAATATTAAGTATAAATTAATTAATTATCTAAAATATATCATCTTCTCTGACTTGGATCTCTTTTATAAGTATCATAGAATGGGCAGCTTGCATTTTAATATGTAAGGCATTGTAGCACTGTAATGTCCCAACTGAGAAAGAAGATAGATTTTGATTTTAGCATACAGTGATCCCTCGATTTTCGCGGCTTCAAACTTCGTGAAACGCTATACCACGGTTTTTCAAAAAATATTAATTAAAAAATACTCCACGGTTTTTTTTCTATACCACGGTTTTTCCCACCCGATGACATCATACGTCATCACCAAGAATCACTTCTCTGTCTCTTTCTCTTTCTTTCCTGTCATTCTCTGCTTCAATCATTTTCTCATTTCTCTTTTTTTCTCCCCTTTTTTCTATCATTTCTCTCTCTCTTCCTTCCACTCTTCTCTCTCTCTCTTTCTTCCTCTCTCTCACTCTCTTCCTTCCTTTCTCATCTTTCTTTCTTTCTCTCTCTCTTTCTCTATCTTGCTTTCTTCCTCTCTCACACTCTCTTCCTCCCTCTCTCATCTCTTTCTTTCTTTCCTTCTCTCTCTTTCTCTATCTCTCCCCCTCTTGCTCTCTCTCTTTTTCTCACTTTCCCTCTCTTGTTTTCTTTCTCTCTCTCTCTCTCTTGCTATCTCTTGCTCTCCCCCCTCTTTCTCTCTCACTCTCTTTCTCACTTTCTCTGCCAGGGCGAGCAGCGAGCGAGCGGCCGGGCGAACGGCGGGTGGCCGGGAGAACGGCGGGCGGGTGGGCGAACGGCGGGCAGGCGGGTGCCTATGGGGAACGGTGGCCGCCAGCGCTGCTGCAGGAGGACCCGTGTCCGAAGAAAGCCGGTGAGAGGGGTAGTTTTTGGCTGTCCATAGCCAAAAATGGTGTTTTTACTTCCGCACCGCTACTTCGCGGAAAATCGATTTTGGAACGTAACCCCCGCGAAAATCGAGGGAATACTGTATATGTTTGCTGAATCTTAGAATACTACTTTCAATTGTTACGTTATCATGGGTGTCTAGATTTCTCAATATTGTGTGTTATCAACATCCAAGATCTATACTATTATAAACTGTTGCTTATTAAGAGGGGTTTAATAAAAGAAATTTGTAGCTTGCTTCAATATGCTACAGTGGGAAAAAGTGTAAATTTAATTTTTCATAATTATTTTATTCTACAGGCTCTTGGTTTTGCTAAAAATAGCAACCTGCCAATTTTTTTAATAACTTGATGCAGTTTTCAGATCTTGTTTTGTTTTTATGGTGCAGCATATCATTTCTTTTGGGGAAAGTAATAACAGCTTGGTACTGCATAATCAGAATGAATATATAATGCTGAAATATGAAAAGTTGTGCATTTGATTGCCCATACTTCATTGTGAAGATTCATTTCCAGGAAACTGGATACAGAAATTATACAATAGGCAGGTCAGCAATGGGTTGCTCTCGGTTTGGCCCAGTTCTAAGAACCGGTAGCGCTGGCGGCAGGAGGCTCCACCCACCCAGAATGCTTATGCACAGAAGCATCGCACACACATGCAAACGAGCATAAACTGGTAGCAGAGGGTTTTAGAAACCACGACTGAGACAGGTAATGGGTAAATGGGCTTGAGATTTCTCTAAATCCACATTGGAATGAGATGCCTGAGAATTGAATTTGTGCCTAAATTTTAGGCCATGGAAACAGATATGACTCTCTAAATTCAACTATTTACTAAAAGCTAAATCACAAAGGTTCATAAAGGAAAGAGAGCTTGTCTTTGTCTTGAGCTTTCTTTTCCTCCATAGTCAGTTCCAAAGAGAAACTTTGAAAGCAAATGGGAGGAAATATGCAATTGAAGTTAGTCGATGCTTATTTTGTTTTTGCCAATATTCCAAGCCAAACCTTGATGAAAAAACTAGCAAGTGGTGTTAAATTAACACAGAAGATATATATTGAAAAGAGCAGCATCTCATTCACAGAAATTAATTGTATTATTGTCTTGTTCTTCTTACTTGCAGAGGCTGACAGCAGTCAGAATTACGTGACAACAGAGCCTCAGATGATCTTCTATCCCAGCGTTACCTATGCAATCATTGGCAGCTCTGCTATTTTTGTGTTGGTGGTGGCCCTCCTGGCCTTAATTTTGCACCATCAGCGAAAACGCAACAACCTCATGACACTTCCCGTACATCGACTGCAGCATCCTGTCCTCCTGTCTCGTCTCGTCGTCCTTGATCATCCACATCAGTGCAATGTCACCTATAACGTTAACAATGGGGTCCAGTATATGTCTACCCAGGGCTATCATAGACCTCCAGATTTAGATTCACCACCATCTTATTCAGAAGCTGTGCTAGATCAAAGGTACATTGCAGTAGTGTAACCAGTGGAGTTTCTCCTGTGCTTTAAACCCTTTGTTCTGGGTTTTTGTTTGTTTGGTTTTTTGTATATCCAATGCTTCTCTTTCATTATAACTTCCTATAACAACTGCACCACCCTTGCTTCAGTAGCATTGATTTTACTGGGTTGATGCCTCATAAACTGCTTCAATATTTATACCCAAATTTCCTGCCTGATTATTTACTGCCATTAAGGCAAGTCACAATTGCTGCAGTTTGAATTTCGCCACTGACCATAATGTCCTCCTCCAGTATAACACATACACACACACACAAATCTGTTTCCAAAATTTACCTTCCAATGTGACATATAGTGGGAATTTCTGCATTTCATTGGTATTGCCTAGGGCAGCGTTTCCCAACCGGTGTGCCGCGGCACAGGAGTGCCACGAGACATGGCCAGGTGTGCCGCGAGAAGCTCCAGCTGGGCGGGGCGCTGCCGGCGCCCCTGCCTGAGTGTCCTATAGATGGTCTTGGGCTTCACAGTCGCTTTCTGGTTCCCTCTCCTCCCACCGCCTGTGTCTCCCGCCGTCGCCTCCCACCAAGCCGTCGCCCGTTGCCGTGGGTTCCTCGAGTGGGAGCTGCCGCTTCCCTCCGTCCGGCTCAGCCACGCTGCCGTAGAAAGCACAGAGGTTATTGCCACTGCTTCTGCCTCCACTCAGGGAGCCACCGTGGTCACCGCGCCTTTTCCTCTCGCTCAGCTCAACCACGATGGCTCCCTGAGTGGAGGCAGAGGCGGCGGCAATAACCTCTTGGCGGAGGGGAAGCGCTGACGGGCTCTCCTCCTTCCCCACCCCCACGCTTCTCTCCCGCCCTGGCTTTTGCTTCGCCCCATGATTTCCCCGCAATTTCATCCAGGCCACCTCTTGCCTCCTTTTGAACTGCGGGGAAATCTGCGGGCGAAGCAAAAGCCAGGGCGGGAGAGAAGCGCGGGGGTGGGGAAGGAGGAGAGCCCGTCAGCGCTTCCCCTCCGCCAAGCTGCCTGCTTGTCCTCGCGCCTCGTTGCTACCTCCTGCCTTTTTCCAGGGGCCTTTGGAAGGTACCCAGGGAAGGGGGGGGGATTGGGGGTGGCTGCAGCGGCTTCTTGTCCTCCTCATCGGGCTGCTAACGCCCGCCCGGCCCCTCTTGCATGCAGTCCCTTCACCGAGCGCTTTTTTCTTCTCACAGCTGAGGCAGGATTTGGAATGTCGGGGGTGTGTGCGTGCGGGCTCCGCATCCCCCTGCCACCCGGAACATTTAAAATAAGAAAAACCTTCGCCGGCCTCCCCAGAGAAGAAAGGAAGAGAGAGAAAGAGAGAGAGAGCAAGAGAGACATAGCAAGAGAGGCAGAGAGAGAGAGAGAGAGAAAGAGAAAGAGAGAGAAAGAAAGAGAGCTAGCAAGAGAGAGAGAAAGAGAGACAGAGAAAGAGATAGCAAGAAAGAGAGAGAAAAAGAGAGAATGAAAGAGAGATAGCAAGAGAGGCAGAGAGAGCAAGGGAGAGAGAAAGACATATAGGGAGGGAAGGAGGGAGAGAGAAAGAGAGCAAAAGAGAGAGGAAGAAAGAAAGAGTGATGGGGAAAGAGAAAGAAGGGAAGGAAGGAAGAGAGAGAAAGAGTGAGGGAGAAATAGAGCGAAATGGAGGAAGATTTTTTTTTGTCAAAACTTTTCTTTAGCCACCCCCCCACCCACCCCCGTTCAGTGTTCCCCAGGATTTTGAAAATGTGAATAATGTGCCGCGGCTCAAAAAAGGTTGGGAAACACTGGCCTAGGGGATGCTTAATCACTATAAATAATTTAAAGCAAATATAATTTTTAAAAGCTTGTCTTTGAATAAATGGACAAAATGCATTTCAAGTATTAATAGCATAACTTGATGTGTACAACATTCTTACAAACTGATCACAGTTTCCACTAAATAGACAATCAGTTGTAATTCTTAGCAACAATATATTGGGGATAATATATTGAGAAGAAGATCTGGATCCATTGAGGAAAATTAAAAATCCATTTATAGTGTCTTCCCCCCTCCCCTGAAAGAAGGCAGTTAATGTGAAACCATGGCAACTAATAATTTATCACTAAGTGATGCATATATGCATTATACAGAATTTAACTTAACTCCCCAAGCTTTTAAGATGTAGCACTTGAAAATCAATGAGAAGTCCCTTTCAACAACAGATACCAATTCAATATATTTATCTGCAGTCACTTATGGGAACTAAATTTATTTATTTATTAGATTTGTAAGCCGCCCCTCTCCACAGACTCGGATTAAATTGTATGTGGGGTTGTTTCTAACTTATGAAGCCAGTCCATAATTTCTTGGTTTTGCTGCTAAGATTCTTATTGATTTCAGTAGTGATGATGCAAATGGATGTCTGTGACTTGTGCAATGCTGATCCGTTTCTAATATGTCTTCAATTTGATCCCACCATCTATTGCAAAAAACACGTATCATTTTATGTTTTCGTGTGGGGAGAAACTTTTCTAAGTATATTTTGTGAGACGTAAGACTTTTAAGCAGAATTGCTCCACCCCTCTTTATTGTTTCCAATGCAAAGTAAGGTCAACTTACCCTACAATAACACATACCGGTAGTTATAAACAATAGTAGTATGTTTGTGAGATGGCAGAATATATATTTAGAAGCCTGGGTCTTGATGACTCCTGAGATTTAGCTTTGGCCACCATCACCTATGTGCAATTCCCTGAGCTGACAGCTGTAATTGGCCTTAGAGTAGTATACCATGGACGGCACATCATAAAGTAAAATTCCTAAAATTTAACCAACTCATTATTTTGCTCTTCCAGTAACATCAAAAATTGCAGTCTGATAATACTGGGGCCAAGCAATACTGAATACAGGCAGAATAGATGTTTCTGGCTTCTGAACAAAAGTTACTTGTCAAAAGTCAACCCATCAAGTCAGTTCTATTGTGACTTGGCCATGCAAGTAGTGAACATTTGGTGTGCATCTGTATTATAATATAGTAACTTGAACTGTGACATTTTCCCAGGATCAAGGAATAGAAAGCTCTCCCCTGATCAGTTGGAAGCTACAAGTAATGTCACTGGAAGACATTGGTATTACAGGATAAACTGAGAGTTTGTCCCCTGGGTTTCTAAATGTTTGAAACATCTAAGGGGTAAATTAATCCCATTTTCATTCTTAAATTAGTCCAGAATGGCCTTCTGGATATCACAAATAGGACAGTGGGGAATATTAGTGGATTGAGTGGTCCATTTGTGTCTTTATAACTTGTTAAAGCAAAAATCAGATGGCCTTTATTTCATACATCTGGTAACTTGATATCTAATTTATACTTTGCAGCAGACCCCCGTGGTTTGATCTTCCTCCGCCTCCATATTCCTCAGAAACAGGATCCTGGAATCACTTAGATCTTCCTCCATATAGTTCTCGAACTGGAAATGTGGAAAGCACAGATGCTTCAGAGGCAAGAGCTCCAGAGACTTTGGGCAGCAGTCCGCCAAGAAACCTTTTTACTAGTGTGGAGCGCCAGACTACACTGCATGAAATTGCAGCCGCGCCAAGTGACTCTCTGCTCAATTCAGTTCCAGTCTGAAAACTGTAAACAATTATTTATGCACATTTTTATGGATGTCTGCTTGAACTTGTGCTGAAATTAAGAAGTCCCAAATCATTTGGCCTTTTTCTACGCGATGGTCACAAGTGTTTCTGTGAAAGGAAGAAGAGCTATGTGCATTGCCATTAAACAACTTCCCTCAATCATTTCAAGGGAGAATGAGCAAAAAAAGGTGCCAGTGGCCTCAGTCGTGCTAGATTTAACTACTGAATTATGAAGGTTGAAACGATTAAGAACAGTTCATTTTCACATCCTCTCTGTTATAACATGCTGTTAAAGCGTATCAGGAATTTACTCAAATTCATGTACTGAAATCAAACCTACATATACATCCACATGCATCTCATGTCATGCCTGTGTTTCAAATGATCTTTATTGCTTTTTTAAAATTTCTTATTTATGATTGTAAGAATGTATATAAAAATAATAGTAAATCAGACTTGCATTAATGCAAGTATTGAACTATATTGCTGATGGCATCTGGAGGTCCACTTCTTTCAATAGAAAAATAAAATTCTGAAGGGTCATCAGAAATATCTGTACGGTTTAAGCTATATTTTTGTTTAAATCACATAATAATCTTATTACATCAGTGAGAAAAATTAATATATATATTTTAATGGATAGGGTAAAAAGGATTCAAAGCCACCTAAACAGTAATAGAATTTGAGCTGAAAGTCATTGACTAGGAGATAGATCTTAGAGTTATGGTAGGTGTTTCAGTGAAGATATCAACTCTTTATGTAGCTGCTGTTACAAAAGAAAATTAATTGAAAAGAAATTCCATTTTTGGAATCATTACAAAGGGAATTGAAATAGAATTACTGATATCCTAACGTCCTTATGTACTGTATATCCATGTCGTGATTACACTTGGAATGTTGTTTGTGGTTCTTCTCACCCAACATCTTAAAATTATACAAAGCTATAAAAGGCACAAAAGGAACAATTGAAATGATTTGGGGACTGGAATTGCTTCTCAGCAAGAAGAAACTATAGCTTGAAATGAAGGAAGGTAAAGGAAACAACATAGAAGTCTACAAAATCACATTCACCATATAGTGATTGGAGATAAGTGTTATCCTTTTCTCCATGTTAGAACTTGAGATCATTCGTTGACCCAAAATGTAGGGCAATTTGGGATCATCGGAATGAATTACTCTCTTATACAGCAGGTATTTGATCTATGGAGTTTACTGCCAGCAGTGAATAACAGCAGCAATTTGAATGGCTTGAAAGAGGACTGGACAGGTTCGTGGAAGATCAAGCCACCAAGGTTTACTCTTATTTATGGCCATTTGCTTTCTCCCTGAATCATAGTCACTGTGCCTTATATACTGGAGGCTATCTCCTTCCAGTCAAGATTTGAGATTCCCAAATCATTCTGTTCTGTGATCCAGAATATGAGACAACATCACCCTGCAGCCTGATTGAACAAGGCTCTTGTAGTCATCTGTCTATCACAATGTGCCTGATTTCAGCTTTCTTCTTCATAGTGAAGAATCAAAAAATCTACCTTGTATTCTTTTGTAATTAGTATGTGTATTTTACGGGTTGTGTGAACCAGATTTTAGCATTCTATCTTGCATAAGTGTAATATAACAGTTTGGTGGCTTATTTGGATACCTATTCTGACATATCTCTCTCTCACACACACACACACACAGAGGGGGGGGAGCTTTAAATGGTTTACGTGTCAAAATGCAGTTTTCTGGTTGTCTGGAAAATATATTTAGTCTGGGTATGCTCAAGTTTCTCATTGTAAAAAGAAGATTACAAATGTTCCATTTCCTCTCTCTGCGTGTATGTACCTTTGAGAGGAATTCTGAGTGCCTTGGAATTCATATATCAGTTTGCAGAGCTTATTAGACTTACTGGGGAATATCTTTCTACTATGAGACTGAAACTTTTTATTAAAAAATACTGTCAGTTCATGGTAGTATTTTGTTGTGGAGGAATCATACGACTGATTCATTCTTTACATAGTATCTTTATTTGCTAAGCTCCATTATTTACATCGTTAAGTATGAGGTGGAGGTCGATTCCACACTTCTTCCTATACATTTGCAAAGATGCACATCTCTTACATACACTATGCTTTATATTTAACATTGGTGCATTTTGGAATGGGGTGAATCAGCTTTTAGAATTATTAGGGTTTGAGCATTATTCGTATAAATCTAAAATAGTGAAATAAGAATCCAATGGTTTTAAAAGCATAACAGAAAGATGGTTTCTGATTCTTTGTTTATTTTCACCCAAACATAAGTGTAGGACTCGTAGTCATTATTGGGAAGATTGAATGGGCATTTTAAATCATCTGATCTAAACTGACATTGAATTAGCAACAAACATTACATATATTTCTTTTCTTTTCTTTTTTTGAAGAGTTTTATTTGAACTGAGGTACATAGTGTTTCAGTAAAAGGCATAGCAGTTACTTATATATTTAAAGTAATGTTTTGTGTGACCCTGGGGTACTGTTTTATTACATTAAGTTTGTGTTCATTCAAATCATTGTTCTTTCTACAATACACTACAATGCCTTTAATATATGTATACAGTATTTCTATTGAAATACTTGGATTTGGACTCTTAAAATAAATCTCTTTTTCTAATTGTATCTTTTTATTTCCTGTTAGAAGTTTGAATTAATCAAGAGACCTTCTTAGAGTATATGATCCTGAACATAAGCAGAGCACTGAAAGAATACCGAGTAATTATAGATCATCGCAGGTGAAAGGAAAATAAATGTTGCTTATAATATAGTTGTCTTGGATGTTTGACCTATTGTCAGTGAATGCTAATAAGCATGTGTTATATGTGAAGTAAAATAGATTAAGAAATACAGAAGCAGACAAAATCCAGAATTAACCAATATATGGGAGCCAGGGAATAGGAGGAAGAGGAAGCAGGCAATACCATGGAGAATGTGATGGGCATAGAAGATAGAATGATAGTGTTGCAAGGGATGTGGGGAGGTCTCCTTGTCCAACTCTCTGCTCGAGCAGAAGACCCTACACCATTTCAGCCAAATGATTGTCCAGCCTCTTTTTGAAAGCCAGGAGATAAGTATGATGGAAGTCAGGGCCAGCTGTACTAGAAGATGACAAGGTAAAGATCCTCAAAAATGATTCTTGGTAAGCATTCCTGGAAGGAGAGTGTGGCAACCCTAGGCTTCAATTGTTGCTTATGCAATCAGTTTGTAATAAATCCATCCTCATTCATGATCTTATTGCAAATGAGAGTAAGGATGTGGCATATATAACTGAAAAGTGGGTAGACTTGTATAGGTTCTCCCTTCATAAATATTATACTCTGTTTTTAGATTTTGTATCAGTTGTAACTCTCAGGGATGGGTGATGGACAACCACTATTCTCTATTAGTCATTGCAACACTCAGAAGGAATGTTCTACAGATAACCAGAAATGAAACACTTCAGTTGAAGTTGAGCCTTAAGAAACAGATGGGATTCTTGCTGCTATAACACCATGTTTTCCCCAAGGTATTATCCATGTTGAATTCCATTCCTGGGATAGTTTAGCAGGTCCCAAACTGTTAGTCTTGGGCACTTCTATTTGCCATTTAGTGTAGAGATTAAGAAAATTAACCTTGATGGAGATATGTAAAGCAACAAAAGGTGAAACATATCTTAAGCCCAGAACAGACAAAATGTGCAGAAGAATAGAATAGAATAGAATAGAATAGAATTTTATTGGCCAAGTGTGATTGGACACACAAGGAATTTGTCTTGGTGCATATGCTCTCAACGTACATAACATAAAATATACATTTGTCAAGAATCATGTGGTACAACACTTAATGATTGTCATAGGGGTCAAATAAGCAATGAAGAAGCAATATTAATAAAAATCTTAGGATATACGCAACAAGTTATAGTCATACAGTCAACATGGGAGGAAATGGGTGATAGGAATGATGAGAAAAACTAGTAGAATAGAAGTGCAGATTTAGTAGAAAGTCTGACAGTGTTGAGGGAATTATTTGTTTAGTAGAGTAATGGCGTTCGGGAAAAAACTGTTCTTGTGTCTAGTTGTCTTGATGTGCAGTGCTCTGTAGCGACGTTTTGAGGGTAGGAGTTGAAACAATTTGTGTCCAGGATGTGAGGGGTCAGTAAATATTTTACCCGCCCTCTTTTTGACTCGTGCAGTAGCAATACAAACCCCACCCTAATTCACAGAAAGCAAGAGGAGGTACAGTACAATTAGATTAGCAACTTTATTATTGTAGCCTCTTTTGAAATTAGATAGGATATTAACTTAAAAAAGAGTTGACTTAACAATGGCTTATTGAGGAAAGCCAGAGTGGGGAATCTTCTTTCTTTCAGCTGAAGCCTTGTATAAGTCTAGAATTGGTGTGACTTGGTGGTCTTAAACCACATTACTCCTGTGTGACCTTGCTTTTCTAAGGAATTCCAGAAATGAAAAATCTAAAGCACTATTGAAGATGAAGAGCTTTTTTATTCAGATTTCTGATCAGGGTATGGTCTATTGGGACAGCACTGGCCCTCCTTATTGATTTGGTGAAGCTGAGATGAGGTAGTGCAGTCTCTTAGTGCTTTCCATACCATCTACCATAGTTTTCTGTGTTTGAGAATGTCTGTGTCTTTCCAAGTGTGTATCTGTATATCAGCAGTTTCCAACCTTTCCATCTTGGCAGCCTGGCAGATGGGGTGGGGGAGAAGGAATGGTTCCATGTGAGAGACAACCATGCACATGAGTGCTTGTCACTTGCAGAATGGAGCTGCACTAAGAGAGCCCACCATTTCTGCAGCATGGTTCCGAACGGGCCGCAGCCCAGTTTTGGATCATGGCTTGGGTGTTGCGGAATCCTGGTTTATATTGCCAACTGAAACCAGCAAGCATAGATAATACTTTTGTCTCCTACATTTCCCAAAAGAATACTTCTGTGAGGTTAGTTGAATACTGAGGTTATTTTCCTTGTCCCTCTCTTGTGGAATGCTTCAGGACTCAACCCTTTCAACTTTCCTGGTTAATACCTAACTGAAACCATTTAGGTCATTAATTTGTGGAGCAGTATCATCAATATGCATATGATACCTGATTGTATATCTCAGACCCAAGCCATTCAAGTGATACTGTCAATGTCCTAAGGCTGTTCAGGTCTGGATGGGGAGGCTTTATCCTGCCAAGAACAAATTGATATAGCTGTTCAGACTCCATAGATATCAGAGTTTTTAATCTTTGGCCTTGATTAGGGAAGCAGTTAGCTATCAGATGTTATGTGTACCTCAAGAGACTTCTGGTTGGTTTCTGGGTACAATTCAAAATCCAGATCATCGCCTAGAAAACTTTTAATGACACGGGTCCTAGTCATTTGAGGGCCACCAGTCTCTAGTGGTTTCTGCCCATCAAGGAGACATAGAGGGCACTCTTGAATTCCCTCTATTAAACAGTATCATATAGTTAGGACCACAGAAGTATGACTTCTAGGCTGCAATGCCAACCCTCTGAAACACCATCTTCTCAGAAATTTGTATGACTCCCAACCTGAAAACTTGGCTTTATTCCCAGGTCTGAGGTTGATGTTTGTTTTGCCCCTGGCAGATTTTCTGTGGTAATGTACTGATGCTTTTGTCTGGAAGTATATGTCTTTTTCTCTTTTTCTTCTGATATTGTTTTAAATTATATAATCCACCCAGAGATATTTTAGAGTCAGTTGACCTTCTATATCTAAGAGAACAAACACATCATTGTTTTTTCTCTGAGAGTATGAAGCTTCAGCTCCTTATATTCATTTAAGTTTAAAACTAGACATCTTTTCCTCCCAGAATTTCTTCTCCCCATAATATCTTCCACTTATTGCACAAAATATGCTGCATCTGAGGAGGATTGATAAAAATGTATTAGCCAAAAGATGGCAAGTCTGATTAAGGGGCTTAAACTGACTCCTGTGGTTAGTGGAGACAAATGCTCTGAAGATAAAACATTAAGTACCTAGAAGGAAATCAGACTGTTTCCATAATGACACCTTATTAAAACAGTGAAAAATGAGAGGGAAAAATGTCTCATAAAGTTATGGTTTTTGTTTTCTATGCCTTTTTCCCCAGAATAAGGAAATAAACAATATGATCTAAAAGTATGAAAGCAAATGATATACTAGTATAACAGAAACACACTTAGTGAGGCGAATCCCATGACTGGAATACTGTATAGCAGATGAAGGATACAATTTATTTTTAAAACCGAGTAAAAAGAAAGGGTGGAAAAGTAGCACCATAGGTTAAAATTATAGAAACATAGAAACATAGAAGACTGACGGCAGAAAAAGACCTCTTGGTCCATCTAGTCTGCCCTTTTACTATTTCCTGTATTTTATCTTAGGATGGATATATGTTTATCCCAGGCATGTTTAAATTCAGTTACTGTGGATTTCCCAACCACGTCTGCTGGAAGTTTGTTCCAAGGATCTACTACTCTTTCAGTAAAATAATATTTTCTCATGTTGCCTTTGATCTTTCCCCCAACTAACTTCAGATTGTGTCCCCTTGTTCTTGTGTTCACTTTCCTGTTAAAAACACTTCCCTCCTGAACCCTATTTAACCCTTTAACATATTTAAATGTTTCGATCATGTCCCCCCTTTTCCTTCTGTCTTCCAGACTATACAGATTGAGTTCATTCAGTCTTTCCTGATACGTTTTATACTTAAGACCTTCCACCATTCTTGTAGCCCGTCTTTGGACCCGTTCAATTTTGTCAATATCTTTTTGTAGGTGAGGTCTCCAGAACTGAACACAGTACTCCAAATGTGGTCTCACCAGCGCTCTATATAAGGGGATCACAATCTCCCTCTTCCTGCTTGTTATACCCCTAGCTATGCAGCCAAGCATCCTACTTGCCTTTCCTACCGCCCGACCACACTGTTCACCCATTTTGAGACTGTCAGAAATCACTACCCCTAAATCCTTCTCTTCTGAAGTTTTTGCTAACACAGAACTGCCAATGCAATACTCAGATTTAGGATTCCTTTTCCCCAAGTGCATTATTTTACATTTGGAAACATTAAACTGCAGTTTCCATTGCTTTGACCATTTATCTAGTAACGCTAAATCATTTACCATATTACAGACCCCTCCAGGAATATCAACCCTATTGCACACTTTAGAGTCATCGGCAAATAGGCAAACCTTCCCTACCAAACCTTCCCCTATGTCACTCACAAACATATTAAAAAGAATAGGACCCAGAACAGACCCTTGTGGCACACCGCTTGTAACCTGACTCTGCTCAGAATACTCGCCATTAACAATAACTCTCTGATGTCTATGCTTCAGCCAGCTTGAAATCCACTGAACTATCCAGGGATTAAGTCCAATCTTCACTAATTTATCTATCAGCTCTTTATGTGGAACCGTATCAAAGGCTTTGCTGAAGTCCAGATAGGCAATATCCACGGCACCACCTTGATCCAACACCTTTGTGACATAGTCAAAGAACTCCTGTTATGCACTCCTGTTCCCAAATTCAACTGTATGGATTTGACTGCTATAAAATTCGTCTTGGTTAAAATAAATAGAGACATGAATAAAGACAATAACTTTGCTAGCACCTGCTATAACTTGCCCAACAAAGGATAAAATGTAGATGGTGCTTTTAAATTCAAATTGCAGATTTTCCAATCTTGTCAGTCATGTGAGACTTTATCCCAACATCTCTTGGAAAATCAACTCTTTTGTCTCAGAAATGCATGACTTTTGTTGCTGGGAACAAGGCATTTTAGAGTTTGGTATGTTTAGCCTTGGGAAATGACAACTGTGGATCTTACCATAGCAATCTTCAAATACCTACAAAGGTTTTACGTTCAAGATCTCCCCTCTTTTATAACAAGAGTGCAGTTATCGGAAACAATGCTCTGAAAGAATATCAGGGGGGAAATCCTAACAGTAAGATTTTAAACAATCAAACTAATTGGCCAAAAAGGTAGTGGACTTCTTCAGAATGTGTTCAAGCATAGTCTAGTCAGCAATCTGTCTATGATACTTTATTTTGGATTCCTACAATGATTATCTAAAGGGCCATTACAAACTTGTTTCTTTAGTTCCAAAAATGTTTAGTAAGAATAAAAAATATGGGAGGAGGGGAGGAAGAGATGTAGAGAAGATTTTTATTTATTTATTTTATTAGAGTTGAAAGGGACCTTGCAGGTCAACAAGTCCAACCCCCCTGCTCAAGCAGGAAACCCTACACCTCCCCAGCCAGATGGCAGTCCAATCTCCTCTTAAAAATGTCCAGAGTTGGGGCGTTCACAACCTCCGCTGGCAGGCCGTTCCACTGGTTGATCGCTCTGACCGTCAGGAAGGTCTTCCTTATTTCCATGTTGAATCTCTCCTTGGTCAGCTTCCAACCGTTGTTCCTCGTCTGGCCCTCTGGTGCCCTGGAGAATAGAATGACACCTTCCTTTCTGTGGCAACCCTTCAAGTATCTGTATATTGCTATCATGTCCCCCATGGCCCTTCCTTTCACTAGGCTATCCATGCCCAGTTCCAGAAATCTCTCTTCGTATGACTTGGTTTCTAGTCCCCTTATAATTTTGGTTGCTCTTTTTTGTACCCTTTCCAGAGTCCCTATGTCTCTTTTGAAGTATGGTGACCAGAACTGGATGCAATACTCCAGGTGTGGTCTGACCAGGGCATTATAGAGTGGTATTAATACCTCTCTAGTTTTGGAATGTATCCCCCTGTTGTTACATCATAATATATAAAGATATAAATGGAAAAAGAACCGAATCACCAAGATACATGTAGCCTGAACTAAGAAAAGAGCTTCAGGAAAACTATAACTCAAATATAGAAAGAACATAAAGAGCTTCTTAAAGCAAATTCAAAATAACGGAAAAATACAGTGTCCCAATTGCTCAGTGAAGCTGTAAATCCTAACAGATAAGAAAAGAAAAGCTGTTCAGTTCCCATTTAGCTTTAGCGTCCGTCCGTCCCCCCAAAAAAGAAAATAATTATTTGGTTAAAACACTGTGAAGAATGAAGTGACTGAATTAGATATTGAGATCAACAGAAACATATTTCTGATATGTTTTATAATATTTTGAATGAGGTTAAATATCTATGGCCAGATTCATTTTATTTGATTTCATACGGTATAACAGAATACAGCACTAATGTGTACAATTCACAAAAACGGCTTGTAAAATGTATATCCAACTATAAAACACCAGAATAGTGAATTATTTTTAAAATGTACAAAAGAAATCATGACTAAAATTATGAATAAAATTAAATTACGTGCCAACAATTACTAGGATGTCAAAGTCTACACAGCCAGATATTGTTTACCCATTGGATAATAGTGCCCTTGAGATAATATAGTTCTTCCAGGGAACCTAGGTGCAATGGAGACTAGCCTCCTCAAGATGCACCCTAGACAACATGACTTTGTCATGACTAAAATCCAGCTACTGGACCTCGTAAAGATCTCCCAGTACGAATACCAAAATAAAAACAAGGCTCTATGGCCAGATGACTTATAAGATATGACTTCAGCAACAGAGTGATCAATTCTGGAATGTATTACCTGACTCTGTGGTTTCTACTCCTATCCCCAAAACCTTTGACCTTAGATTATCTACAATTGACCTCTTCCCCCTTTCTAAGAGGTCTGTAAGGGCCGTACATAAGCGCACCATTGTGCCTACCGTCCCTGTCCTACTGTCCTATTGTCTTTTATCATTACTTTTTATCATTACTTTTTAATGTTATGTTTATACAAATTACCATCCTATAGATGTTTCATAAAATATAAATAAATAACACAAAATAAAATAAAGATACAAAAATAACTACCAGATTCCTTAGCCAATGTTTTTATTATGACATTTGAAGAATCTTGTGAATTATCAGAGGAGTGGAAAATAGAAATTTATTATTTATTTATTTGATTTTTATGCTGCCCCCTCCTTAGACTCAGGGCTACTTACATCATGTTAGCAATAGCACTTTTTAACAGAGCCAGCATATTGCCCCACAATCCGGGTCCTCATTTTACCCACCTCGGAAGGATGGAAGGCTGAGTCAACCTTGAGCCGGTGATGAGATTTGAACCGCTGACCTACAGATCTACAGTCAGCTTCAGTGGCCTGCCGTACAGCACTCTACTTCCTGCGCCACCACGGCTCATAATATAATATAATTTAATGTAAATGAACATGCTTTAATAATCTCTTTTGATTTCAGCAAAGGATTTGGCAAGACGGCATTTTGATTACCAAAGTAGTTTAGTCAGGCTTCATGGCAATTAAGTTATCTCCTTAATTTAATTTTATTTGTATATTTACATGCAGATACAGTCCTACAAAATTCTTATCATATTACAGGAGTACTGTAACAATTAAAACATCTGTGTTCAGAATGAAAAAAATGTAAACATATAACATATAAACTCTAATCCTGACATTCTCCCAATCACTTTCCAGAAGAGCGGTCTTTAGCTTCTTTTGGAAGGCAGTTCTAGTCAAAGATTCAGTCCACAAGTAGCAATTACCAATTAAGTGGGATACCTAATTATCTTGAAAACCATTCATCATAAAAGTCAGGGACCATTTTTGTTCACTGAATGAAGATATTAAAAATGATTATACAATATTATACAATAAACTAGATGAGATAGCTAATACTCCAAAAACTTTGAAATAAAGTTATAACTCTCTTGATAGCAGTAAGGGCTGAATCTATTAAGGCAGAAACCTTATTACCTGGTTATCAAATTAACCAGAACCTATACTGGTTAGTTTGGCTTCCAGTTTCAAGGCCAGATAGAGAAAGGATAAATTTTTATTGAGTTGAAAATATCTATGATTTAAATCTTGCCATATGCATAGAAAAACTAATTTTGTGTTCTGCAAGTGGCGGGACTGCTTATGTATAATTTATCTGAAATAAAAGTATTTATTTAGCCATATAGTATCTATAATCTTGTGCTATAAGCAAGGTTCTGAATATGGAATTAGGTATCTGGAGAATCAAGATTTATTGCCATGTCTGGCAGAAAGTCCAACAATAGAAAAGGGCTGAAAATAATACTTAATGAAGACACAGTACATTCAAATCTTTCTACTTATGAAACAGAAACCAAACTCACCGGTATAAAACAAAGAACAACTCATTGTACTCTAATCTTGAAATAGTAATTGAATGCAAGCTAAATGAATCAGCACTGTGAAGAGGCTGGAGAAAGAAAAAGGGGGGAAAGCTGCACTTTCAGAAATAGTTTTCAAATAATGAGAAGGAAAACTTTATTCTATACCGGTTAGATCCCACTTTAAGTCCAATTTTGGGCTTCATACTTGAAGTATTCAGAGAAAGTGGAGCAGCTTCAAAAAAAGTTAAACAAGGACTAGAAACTAAATCCTAGAGTTTGAAGGAGCTGGGCATGTTTAGTCTAGAAAAGAGAAGGCTGACAGGAGATATGATAGCATTCTTCAAATACCTGCAAGATAAAGATGTGCTCTCTATCCTTCATGAGGAAAGATACAGAAGGATGAAGACATGTTAGAAGAAGGCAGATTCCAATTGTTAGAAGGAGGGGGGGAGTGAGCAGATTGACAGTGGAACCAATTCCATGAGAGGTGGCGAGGTGCTTTCAATTGTTTGTATTCAAGCGAAGTCTAGACAGCTTCTGTCAGGGATGCTTAGTTTCTGGCAACGAGCCAATGGCCTAAAAAGTAGTCCTATCCATTTTGTGATTCTCCTTCAGGGTTTCCTTGTGTCTGTGTCACTTAAAATTTCCTTTTTACGGCCCTGTAATCTCTTAATTCAGGGGTAGACTTGGGTGACTGGACAATTGTTCATGCACTAAAAGATGTGTGAATGTTTTTTTTTCTTCTCTTTTTCTTCTTACCCACTCCCTTTTCTCTCTCCAGCCTGTTTAGAAATGGCCCTCCAGCTTCTATTTATTAGTCTGTCTCTTTCCAGAACAATCTGTTCTGTCCAACAGCAGGAGAAAATTATTTCTAAATATTGCTTAACCATGTTTTGTTCATTGCAATAATTATAGGAATTATCACATGCAATTTAAAGGTACTTTATAGAGCTGTTTGCTACACCAATTGAGGAGCAGTTATTTCAAACCCCTGAGATGTTGTAAATAAAACTAAGCTGCTACAATAGACATGTCCTCGAGGGAAGTGACTCATCATTATTCACCAGTGCATCTGTCTGATGCCTCCAAGTTTTTTGAGAGTGCATCTTCTCCATTATGTACACTCCATTGCTAATTACACACTTTGTAATTGTCGTTCAAGGTAGATATTGGCTGGATTCCAACTGGTCTGTTTACACCAGGAAATAGTTACCAGCAACAATGTATTTAGAGTTCTTCTCTATGCATTCATCCTCCCTCTCTTCTCTTTTGTTGACATATTTTGTTAGGTTCATGTTGAAAATTGCAGCTCATTTTTAAAAGAATCTCTTGAGATATTTTTTTTAAGTAGGGAAAAGCAGCCAGTGGAATAAAAAATATTTTACTTTTTAAAAAATCATTTACATATGTCTGAATGTGCTGATCCTCATGTAAGCTTCCCTTGAAAACTTATTCTAACCATTGTTTAGATTAGTGGTCCCTTGACAGCTCAAAATATCCCTTATTCAGTAATGACAATTCGTAGGCTTAATCCTTGTGCAGCTGCCTTTTGCCATTAAAGAATGTAACCCAACAGCATCCATTCCAGGTCCAATGCAAATTGCTCATGAGGACATAGCAGCAGTTATAATGTATGTCCTTCTAATGAGGACAGGAAGATGGGCTGCTTTTTCCTAGTGTTATCCCTTGTAGCTTTTCCACCATGATGATAAAATGATGCACATTTGGATGATGAAAGCCCAATAATAAGAATTGACTCCCATCTGGCATTTTAAAAAATTGGCATTCAATACATTGGATCGATTCTATCTATCTATTTATTGATTTGAGTTGAGTTGAGTTGAGTTGAATGTCACCCCTCTCCGTAGACTCGGGGCGGCTCACAACAATAATAAAACAATGTATGACAAATCTAATATTTAAGTAACTAAAAACCCCTTATTAAAAAGCAAAACATACACACATACATACCATGCATAAATTGTATAGGCCTGGGGGAAGGGGGATATCTCAATTCCCCCATGCCTGAGACAGAGGTGGGTTTAAGGATTCCAACTGGTCTGTCTGATTCTAACTAGGTCACAAGGCTGCTGTTAAAATAGTTTCAGACATTCAATGAATTCAGGTGCCCAATTACAAAAGCAATGATTTAAGAATGGGCAACCCATCCAATTCTAATATTTTTCCTTCTCCCTGCTCAAACAGCCAGATCATGGTTAGCGATCATGAGATTTGCTTGCAGACTGTTTTTAGATCCTGTGAGTACTAACTACTGCTATATGTTATAGAATTACAAACAGTGAAGATCTAGGGAGGAAGTGATCACTTCATCCTTGTTTTCAAGCTACTGCAGGAAAAAAAGTGGAGCAGAGGCTTAAAGAAAAAATGGAGCAGAGGCTTACACTCCTAGTTAGGAAAATAGATTTCAACAAACTTAGAAAACCCCGATCCGCATCATACAATGGAAAACTTCAGGGCAAAGGAACATAAAGGAGTTGGGAATTTATCAGACCTAAGTTAATAGAGTTACTAATAAAACTGCACTGTTCTAGTGATAATTAAAAATGGAGGTCAGCTTAGGAACTATTGTGAATGCATTAGAAGTTTGTGAAGAAGCTAAGAGTTATAGTTATAGTTAGGCATATAACGAAAAAAGAAAGAGAAGTATAAGCAGCAAAGAAGCATACCAACAACTAGCTGGAATCTGCAGCAAGGAAGTCAGAAGGGGTAAGGCACAAAAGAATGCAACTCACAGAGAATCTAGAAGCATCAAAAGGCGCTTTTTTGGTTATGTCATTATTTAAAAAGAGGAAATAAAAGAAAGGGTGGGTCTATTGCTTCAAGGCAATTGAAAGATGGTAACGGATTATGGATAAAGGGCAAAATTCCTAACTCCTACTTTGCTTCAGAGGAGAATTACATTTAAAGGGACCCAAACATAAAAATTAAAACAAGGAGGAAGGGCTAACCTAAGGTAAGGGATCGCCTTTATAAACTGAAGTCTTCAGGAATAAAGCAATGACACCCAATAATCTTGAAGAATCTCCTGATCTCAGATCCCCTTTTGTATTCTTTATGAAATCTCAGAGGAAAGTACTGTATACTGTTAGAAGTTTTGAAAAGGGGGGAACTGTCCTTCCTATATTTTAAAAAGAGAAAAGTTGTGATTATTGAGAGCCGCCCAGAGTCCTATTGGAGTTGGGTGGCCTATAAATATCAGAATAAATAAAAGTAACTGCAGGTTCCTCAATTAATATACAGTATATACAAAATTAATAATGTCAGGTTCTGAATATTTAGGAAAGAATTGCAATCTTGAGCTTGTATTTGAGCATTGATTTATAAAGACCAAGCCAAGCAAGCCAATTCTTTTCTTCTCACTCTCCCACAACAAGTAAAAATTATTATGGGAATGGGATGAACATATGATATTTTTCAATTCAGCCAAGTGAGTCTCCCATGGTATTCTAAAATAAAAGATAAAATATTACTACCAGTTAATAATACATGTCTGATTCAACAATCATTTCGGGAAAGTATACATTAGTGTATCAGATTGGAAGTCTTCACTACTGCATGACTGGATTCTATATCATTCAATTTATTTGCACATGGTTTGGATGAGCAATCATAGAATGCAATTAATTAAATTTTCAGATGTCACAGAAATAGGGAAGATAGCAAGACAATATCAAGATTCAGAAATAATTTGACAAAATGGACCACTGGTCTGAAAGATCAATTTCAATAGGGACAAAACAATTTTGGGAGGTAGGAAAAACCTACAATAAAAATATAACTATATGTGGAGAATGCACAGGCAAGATATACCCTATTTTTTGGAGTATAAGATGCACTTTGCCCCCCAAAAGAGATGAAAAATGTGGGTGTGTCTTACACTCTGAATGTAGCCCCATCCATCCTCCAGCCCTCACTCTTTGGCCTCTATGCATCAACTTCCTAATTATAGAGATTGCCACAGACAATGGCTTGCGTTTTTTGGCTCCATGCCTCGTTTTTTCAGCCTCCAAACACTACATTTGAGAGCTGCTCAAGGCTGCAGGGATTGCCAAAGCACATCGTGACTGATCGCCACCTCCATATATTGTGTTTTTGTATTGCATTTTAGGACTCTGCCAAGTCGTCTTTTTGGACGGTGATCAGCACTCACAACCAACAAATTAATGTTCTGAAGCTGACCAGGCTAAGGATGCTAGTAGACAAAGGCAGAATTTCCCCCCCCTTGTTTTCCTTCCCCAAAAGGTGTGTCTTATATTATGAAAAATACAGTATGTGGAGAGAAGAAAGTGATGCCTTGATGGATCACAGTTGATGCAGCATCAAAAAGAAGTAGAGTCAATCATAACCTCATTATTAGAAGTGTACTTTCAGGAGCAGAAGAAATAATTGATCCTCTCTGTTCTTACTTGACCAACTACATATAGAATACTACATTAGATCATTAACAAACTGACAGATTTCTAAATGAGGGAAATCAAAGTGAGAAGAAGGCTATTGAAGAAAGAATGTGCAAGAAATGGCTAGAATCATTAGACATGTATAGCCTGGAGAATGAAAGCTATAGAGATAATTCTGTTCAAGTAACTGAAAAGCATTTCATAATTGATATATTGTTGCTCCAGAAATGAAGAAATTGTGACTTTAAATTACAAAAAAGCTGATTTTGGTAGGTCTTTCAGAAGAATGTCTAAGTATATGAGCTCTTCAAAGATGGAATAGACTATCCTAGGAAGTTAGAAGACTGTCTTTGCTGGAAATGTTAAAACTCAATGCAAGACTTTAGTCATAGTTTCTTGCACTGAGCAGCAGATTCAACAAAAAAAATCTACAGAAACCTTTTTAATTATTATCATTTATGATTCTAGGTAAAATATTTTCTGATTGCTTGCCAATTTTCAGCAGTTTTTCATTATGATCTGTGCTATACAAATGAAAGATCAGCAAAGATGTTGTCACAGTTCACTGGATTCACTGGAGAATGTTTCATTATGTTTTGTTTTTGTTTTACACCACTATATTCAGGATCAACTTCCAAATAAATAAATAAAAATAAAAATAATAAAAATAATAAAAATAAAAATAAAAATTTATTAGATATGTATGCTGCCCCTCTCCAAGGACTATGCAATCAAATATGCAAACAAATATTAACGCAAAACAATTGAAGAAATATCTATTTTCTCAGTTCTGACTTTCCATGTGCAGTATTTTATCTTAGATTATATGACGCTACTTGGACCGTTTTCCATTATTAACATTTCAGCACTGCTAATAATACCAAATCAAGAATCAAGCTTTTATTAGGAATAGAGACATTTTCCATTCTTGCCTTTTTTAGCATTTGCCCTACTTCAGGGCAAGAAATGTTTTTACTCTTGACTTTAAAGTTAAATGATTTGTGGGAAACGTTGCAATAAACAGGGAGTTAGGAAATAAGGAGGATTTTTTGTAGCTTTATTTGATTGCAGAGTAAACACTTTTTTTTCCTAATTGAATTATCATTTAGTCACTGTGAATCTGAATTCTTTAAAGCCAAACTAATATGCTGTTTGTAGTTTTCCATTTGCAGAAACAGAAGTGAAGAAGAATGTTTCAGTGACTTAGTTCACTTTATACATGTATATCTTGCCTTTTCTTTAGAATGTCTAGGATACATGCTTCTTCTGTTCCACACAGAAGAAGCATTCCTCCTGTTCTGGTTTATGGTAGAACTTCAGCAATTACAAATCACTCTTATTAAATGCATTATTTCATAAACAAAGAAATTCCATTTTATTATCTTCTCTTCCGGATTCAAACACATTTCATACTGGCACCTATCTCTTGGCCCATTTTCTTCCTTGATTGCATTCTTCGCATTCCTTCTAACCTTCTCCACTCAACAAGATTTATTTCCTAACAGCATGATTCCAAAACAGCAGAACTGACTGTTAATCAACACAGAATACTTTTGCTTACTTGGAAGCGGCACAGAAAACATCCATATTTCTCTCTGCAACATTGAAACTCCACCCTTCTTCCCCACTGACCCCCTGATGTGCCAAATACATCACTACAACATTTAACCCATTCCTCCCCTTAATATCTTTTTCCAGACACCTGTTCTTTACGTTTTTGGGCCTTTCTGAATTTAGGGTTTACCCAGCGAACATCTGATTCTTCCTCACTAGATCCTGGACTCATAGCCCCATCCTGTGGCTGGCCTCCCACCTGTTCTACTACCTGTAACCCCGGGCCTGCCACTAATTCATAAAAACTATCTGTATCAGAGTCCTCAAGTTCTTCATCATCCTCCAACTGACCAGGAGTATGTACAACACCTCCTATGAGTTTGGTTAGACTAAAAGTCTAACCAAATATTGCTCCAGTGAACCTAATAATAGATTTGAACTTGTTGAGATTTTTCCCCTCTCTCTTAAGGTTGACACATTGTGAGTATAAGATACTCACAGTTTCTACAGGATAGAAAGATATTATGTTCATTATTTATTTATTAAACTTTATATGCCATCCATCTGGTTTCAGACAACTCTTCCAATGACTACCCCAACCCATCATTAATGCAATCTCTACCTGCTTTTTTTCTCATTCTATACTAAAATAGGAATACTGTGGTACCTCGGTTCTCGAACGCCTTGGTTTTCATACATTTCGGATACTGAACAAAATTTTCTTGAAAAATTTGCTTCAGTATCCAAACAAAAATTCGGATACTGAACAGAAAATTTTGTTTACTATCCGAAATGTAAGATCTGAGGGGACGAGTTGAGAGGGAATGGGAGTCGGAATCCCGACACGCCCCTCCTGGCCGCCCTCTTAACAGCCTCCCAGTTTCTACCTTGTAACTGCTCCAAGCTGCAGGAAGGGTAGGGCTGGCTGCAATACCGGCAGCTTCGGGGGGCTACTTTCCTCAGCGGTTCAGTTGGTTACCTCCAGGCAGCTGCACCAACTTTTTCTTTCCCGGCGACGGCAGCTCCGGTGGCTTCCCTTTGAGGAGCAGCAGCAGCATCAGGAATGTCACGTGATGAATGGAAGCTGCCGGAGCTGCCACCGCCAGGAAAGAAAAAGTTGGTGCAGCTACCTGGAGGTAACCAACTGAACCGCTGAGGAAAGTAGCCCCCCGAAGCTGCTGGTATTGCAGCCAGCCCTACCCTTCCTGCAGCTTGGAGCAGTTACAAGGTAGAGACTGGGAGGCTGTTAAGAGGGCGGCCAGGAGAGGCGTGTCGGGATTCCGACTCCCATTCCCTCTCACCCGTCCCTTCAGATCTTTACCCCATAGGAAATAGAGGAAATACTGTAGATTTAATTGGTTCCCAGTAAGTCAATGGGCTGGGAACCAATTAAATCCATTTCCATTATTTCCTATGGGATAAATTAATTCGGTTCTCGACCAAATCGGTTCTCGACCACACTTCTGGAACGGATTGTGGTCGAGAACCGAGGTACCACTGTTGTTCAGCTAATTTGGATTCAAATGCTAATGTGCAGTTTGCTTGTGGCACAAGCTCCTGCTCCTTCATCAGCTAATGCACAGAGGCAGAAACATTCCCTCAGCTACGTCACTGATCACATCCTGTGGCCCTGTGTCTACTGTTGTTACTAGTGTTAGAAGAGCACAGTCGTTATATTTAACTGTCATGCAGAATATTACCCACATAGGACATTGTAGCAGTACTACCTTTCCACTAACTTTTTATAAAAATTGTAAATCCATTGATAAAGTGGCTTGGGTAAAAACTAAATTAGCTCAGGGGGGGCAATGGTTACTAAAAAGTATTTCTGCTGGTTTTCCATTTGCAATGCTCTGCATATCATACAAATATAGCATGGCCACTACATTCCCAACAAAAGTCAGGGACTAGTCTTCTACGACTACTTCTAAGACATTTTTATTGACAGATCTTATGGAGTCAAAAATGAGGAAATGCAAGAAAGCAGTTTTGTTTTAAGTAGATTGCCTTGACTGTATACACAGGAAGGAGTTCCACTTACCAGCCCCTACTGGTCCACCCTCTGGGATCGTTAGGTGCACGCGCCCGTCGGTGTGAGATTTGGCTTCTGCGCATGCACAGAAACAAAAAAAATGGCAAAAATCAGCAAAATCGCACGCGCAAAAGCATCCTCGTGCAAGATTTCACTCCCTGCATGCATTGGGGTGCAGAGATGCGTGCGCATCTCAATTTCCACCACCGGAACCCCGATCCAAGCCATACCGGCTGCAACCCATTACTGACTGTATATATGTACATTATGATTAATTAGATTTGTGCATATACATTTTTCATATGTCTACTAAGTTGCAAGGATCCAAGTTCAGAGAGGGGTGGCATACAAATCTAATAAATAATAATAATAATAATAATAATAATAATAATAATAACAACAACAACAACAAACAGAACTACAAGGCAAGCAGGTTTCTCAAAGAACAGATTTATTTGATATATCAGCACAAACTGGTGAAAACTGACTCTAAAGGTTCCTAGGCTTTTCACCTAATTAAAGTTAAAAAAAAATTCCCCTTTTCCCAAACAATCAGTCATATGGTCCAATCAAAGTGCTGTCAGTTTGCTTGGAAATGTCACTCCTCCCCTCTTCTGTGGGAATGTCCTTGGTTCTCAGGGGAAACTATCTATTTTTTGGCTACAGAATTCCAACTATCTCTACTGCCCACCCCTTTCATCCTTCATAGCCATTGTGGCAATGCTGAAGCCTCCAAGATGGCCTTGGTTGGGCCAGCTTCAGAGTTGACAGTAAGATTTTCACGTTGAAAGGAAAATGATTGGTTTCTTTGTATAGGAAATTGAGAGGGCACATCAGCAGAGGAAGTTCTTAGGGGGAGATTATGGTAGTCCAGACTGTACACTTGGCAAGTAACTGCTGAAACATATCAATCTAGACAGTTTTCTTAAACTGGCTTATAGTCTATCCAGGTGGAAAGTAGGTTAAGCATATTGTACACATATTCAATTAAACTGATACCTTTTTTAATAATTTGTAATTGGGATTTTAATTTTTACCCCTTGCTCAATACTTTGGAAATCCTATTCCTTCATAAGGCGGAGGCTTTGTGGTCTCTTAGGCAATGGATAGTTTACAGAAGAGGTCTACTGCAAATTGTGTGGACTTTAGAGATGTAGTAGACCAGGGTTGTCAAATTCACAGCTCATAGGCCAGATGCATTATGTGCTACCAGCCCATTTGAGTGAAGTGGGGGTGGGGGGGATTGCAATACGTCATGTGACAGCATGAAAGGAAAGGACTGATGGAATAACAGAGTTGGAAGTGCCTGCTTTCAAATTATTATAGCAGCCACATCATTGGCTGCTATATTAGCAATCTACAACTGGGATGCACTGATGATGGCTATAAAAATCAAAGCCCTCCCCCTTCTAACATTGCATTCACAATGCCCTTGCCCCTTGGTGGATGGCTCTTACTGTTTGTAAGAGGCTTCTGCAGCTGCTTCAGAAGCTGATCCCAGCTGTCTCTCCATTCAAATGCAAGTGGCTGTTGCTGATTTGCAGCCTCATCACACAGCTAGAGATAAAACAAATGGATGCAGGCTATTATTAAGACCTGGGTAGGGGAAAATAAGTATTCTAGCACGAGGACCATTTTAGTCTCATTATTTCCTTTCAGGCTTGGTTGTCCCCCTGAGAACTCTAAGCGGCCTCTGCAAGGCAACTGTTCCTGAAGACTAATTATATGGTTAGAAATGAGTTAGGAGGTTGATTTTCCCCATCCTCTCTAAACAGCAGAATTTGCTTGCTTGATGGAATACAATTGCAATATAAACTTGATTAGAGGGACCTGCTAATGCTACATAGCTGAGCAACTCCATCAAGGTAGTATGTTGAATTAGAAGGTAGTAATATACAAGAGTTTTCAAAACACCAAAGTCAACAATGATTCCTTTTTTATATTCCCATTGAATATAGGAAATTCCCAAATACATCAGAAACCTGCCCTTCAGCTGGTCCCAAGAGATTTTCCTCCCTTAACTTCCCATTCTGCACCAAACAGGAAGAAAGCATTTCTAGCACAATAGCATTGAAAAGAGTATTTCTTCATGACACCCCTTCTCTTTCTCCAATTCTCCCCTAAATAGATATAGCATTTTGCTCAGGGTTGTTGATCAGATAAAATCTCCATTTAGGCAGATACAGCAAGCATGCAGGGACTTTGTTGGAAGGTTGACTGGATTACCAGGCTGATCATCTTGAAAATAAAAATATTACAAGGAGTCCCAAGTACAACTCAAAGATTTGGAAATTTTAGCTACTTGGATTGAGAGAAAGATCTCAACTGTCCCTCAGCTGTTAAACTGGCAGCCAATGGGCCAGATGCATCACACACAGGCAACATCCATTCCAGTTTTGGGAAGAGAAAAAATGTTGTGAAACATCACATAATGACAATATGATGCCGCAAATTTGACACCTGTGCTTTAAATGATAATAGTCATTAGACCAATATAATATCCAAATCCTGACTTTTCCAGCAGCCAATCAGAAAGGGAAATACCCAACCAAGGACAACCACTTTATTTTGAGATCTTCTTTCCATCTTTAGTTCATGTCACCCAAAGGGTTCCGCAGCAGCTCTGAGCTTTATCTCTCCTGGCAAGCGTGGTTTCCTGAACAGATTGGAATTTAGCCCTGTGGGCATAGTTCCCTCTAAGCTGAGCAGTGAGCAATCGCTCACTTAAAAATCATCATCAACTCAGAGTTTTCCAAACCTGCCCAGAAGCCGAGAGGGAAAGAGTGAGAGGGAAGGAGAGAGAGGAAGAGAGGAAGAGAGAGAAACAGATAGAAAAAAGAGAGGAAGGAAAAGAGAAAGAAAAAGAATGGGAGTAAGGAAGAGAGAAAGAAAATCAAAATCTAGTTTGAAACTAGCTCAACTATTTAAGTGGCATTTTGATATTGATTGAGTTGCCCGATTATGAGCTCACTGTTATAGACACACAGTACAGTATTTTATTTTGAAATTCTCTGAGGCAAAACAGGGTGGGTTTTTTATTTGTTTGTCTGTTTGTTTGTTTGTTTGTTTGTTTATTTATTATTTCTGTGCCACCCAGTCCCGAAGGAACTGCCGCTCAGACACTATCCTTTTCCGCTCATCCCCCCCAAAAAATTAGCGGGAACACTGCCTGTGGGATCGCAAAACAAACACAAGATTCTCTCCTTCCTCCTCTATTATACAGTATATAGACAGACTTCTTTTTCTTCTCATTAAAGGCTATTTCCCCAAAGATTGTCCCTTTCCCCTCTTTGCCATTTGCCATTGATATGCTTTCATTCTGTAATTCCACAATAAAATTGTGGAATTGACTCTCACTCTGTCAAAAACCTTGGAATACTTATATCAAATGACCTAATTGCAAAAGTCCACTGAACAACATCCCCAAAAAGGCTTCAAGAGTTGTTAACCTAATCTTACGTAGCTTCTTCTCCAGTAATATCACACTACTAACCAGAGCATGCAAAACATTCACCAGACCAATCTTTGAATACAGCTCATCTGTCTGGAACCCACACTGCATATCGGACATAAATACATCAGAAAGTATCCAGAGATACTTTATGAGAAGAGCCCTCCACTCCTCTACCCACAACTGTATACCTTACACAACCAGACTTGAAATCGTGGGTTTAGAAAGCTTAGAACTACATCACCTTCAGCACAACCTAAGCATACCTCATAAAATTATCTGCTATAATGTCCTTCCTGTCAAGGACTTTTTCAGCTTCAACCACAACAATACACGAGCACACAACAGATACAAACCCAAAGTGAACTGCTCCAGACTAGACTGTAGAAAATATGATTTTAACAACAAAGTATTTAATGGTTTGAACTCACTACCTGACTCTGTGATTTCTTCAACTCACTCTCAAAATGTTACCTTTAGACTGTCCACTGTTGACTTCACCCGATTCCTATAAGGTCACTAAGGGACGTACATAAGCGCACCGGTATGCCTACTGTCCCTGTCCTAATGTTCCCTCTTATCAGTTCCCATTTTATGTATATAAACAATGTCATATCTATGCATATTACAAATACATGCTTGACAAATAAAAAAATAAACAATAAAATAAAAATAAAATAAAATAAATGACTTTCTTTGATGCGTGTCTGTGGCCAAAATCTTCAGGATCCATATTCACTCGGAGACGCCTAGTATTCCAATAGTGTTTCATTTAAAAAACCCCACTATCTCACTTGTATACTAGACATCTGTAACAATTCACATCCGCAACAAGAAGCTGGTCATTGCATATCAATGACTGGTGCAAGCTCTGTCTGGAGAGCTGCTAACGATCGATATAATCTTTCAGGCTAGATTACCTATCAGTCAAAGGGGCTAAACACTCCACAGGCTTTGATGTGTTGGATGTTCTGGAAAGATGGGCTTATTGATTGTTAGTAAATCAAATGAGAGCTTTCATAAGGAACATTTACAGCTCCTTCAATTGAGTATCTCTTCAAAGGCTAGGGTTCTTTAAAATTGCACGAGGTGATGTTTCAATACTGGGGGAAAGAAATAATCTATTTAATTACAGTGAAAAATCCGAGGACGCAATTATAGAGTCTTATCAAAATGTCCTAAGCAAGGTTGACTTGACCACTTTTGAAAAAGGAAAGAAAGAAAACAGAATGTTTGGGCCTGTTGTGTGACGCCATTGTGTTTTGGGTCATCCCTTAATTACCTGACTGGTGGCGGGGGTGGGTGGGGAGAGTCTAACAAAGTATTTGGGTTTTCAGTTGTACACTTTAGTTTTGATGCCAGCAGACTGAATGTTCAGTTCTTTCTTGTTTGTATTTTCTATGGTTTAGGCATTGGTTCTCTTTCAAAAGAGAAGTTCACTTTTGAAATGTCATTCTACTCAGCCTGCTCATTATTCTCTCTCTTTCTCTTCATAAAATACTGAAACATGCCATCTTTCTATTGGCAGAAGCTACAAACAGATTTCCTGTTTGTTATGGTCTCTAAACATTATTGTTTTTGGGGGGGGGGTGAGGACTGAATTAGAATATTTTTAAGCTAAAGCTTTGGTTTTAAAAATATTGGCATGGAGGTGGAGAAGCAAAATATGTATCTTCTGATACATAACTGAGAGAAATGGGAATGGAATTAGGGTTTTAGAATCAATAAATCAAACTGTGAACTCAGTTCGGAGTAGAAGTGGAATTCAGCAGGTTCTGTCCAGTTCTGGAGAACCAGTAGTGCAAATTTTGAGTAGTTCAGAGAGCCGATAAATATCACCTCTGACTGGCCCTGCCCACATCTATTCTCTGCCTCCCAAGTCCCAGCTGGTCAGGAGGAAATGGAGATTTTGCAGTAACCTTCCCCTGGAGTGGGGTGGTTATGGAGATTTTACACTATTCTTCTCCTGCCACACCAATAAAACCATGCCCACCAAGCCAAGTCTCCCCTTGTGGGTTAAAAGGGGGAAAAGTAAGCTGCACAGACATTCTCACTTACTGCAGATATGGCTGCGAGATGGAAAGGCAGGGTCGAATCCTCGTCGCCAGTATGGTAACTGAGGCCTTTAATCAAACATGACAGTTTAATGACAGATTGTGCCAACAGGGCAGGTACAGGCTTAAGAACATGAACATGAATACACAGGCTTTTATACAGCAAGCCTTCTGAGGCAGCTACCAATGAATACAGAGGAAAGTTCCCGCTTACATAGTAACTGGGCTTACGCGCCCAATCAGCACCCTGGAGAGGGATGCGTGAGCGAGATTCTGACAGCCGGCTGTTACTATGCGGACACAGCACCTTGCTTGCTAGGAGAGGAATTAGCTGAGAGTTTAGATGTAACCAGCAAAAAAACTAGTCTGTATAATCTGGTTTCTTTAGCCACTGCATGTAAGAATAGTCAAGTATCAAAAAGTCAAGAAAGTTACATAGCAGTGTTAATGTAATTATTCCCAGTTAGTGGGAGTCATTAGATCAGTCCAACATGATTTTCTCTGTTTCACCCCATCCACTTCTCTAAAAGTATAATTAATGATAAACTGAGTGCTACATGCTGAGGCTTCAGGTTGTTAGTACAAACTTACCAACGCAAAAAATATTACATACAATACCAGGAGATGAAGCAAAATTGCAGAAAATTGCATGCTATTTGATAACACTCCGTGTATCCAGCGGAGTAACAGCAAAGAACCGGCTGAAGCAATCAAAGGAATGGAACCTTAAGAAAAGTCAGGGCACCATATTGAGTTGAAAAATATTGCATATAAATATATATATATATCTGTACTAGATTTCAAGAGACCTTATTTCAACAAACTTCAGAGGAGTACTAGGCTGAAAAGCACAGATCAAAATCCACAGGACAAAGTAGCTCAGGAGGGGTTAAGAACTTCACAAATATAAGACACTAGAAATACAATCTTCTACCATTTCAAAAGAGGAAGAATGGGGGTCAGCTAGGGAGATGATTGTAGATGCATATGGACTTTGCAACATATATAGCAAATGGGAGATGGGTGTAATTACCAAAGAGGGATAGCAGCAAGTCACTCTAATGTCTGAAAAAGGAAATCAAAGGCTGAAGCATAAAAGAAATCTAGGCTCTTAAGGGAAGCTAAAAGCACCAAAATGACTTATAACTTTTCTTGGAGGTAATGTTAGTATTTATTTATTTTTTTAAGAAAAGAAAGAGGGATGGAAGTTGGGAGGAGGACTATTATCCTAGAGGTTATTCCTGGAATCTTTCAGAAAACATGGAGGGCTTAGTATTAGTGGTTTGCAAAAATATTCTTTCTATCTTTAAATATGGGGCTAGCAGGACATGGGTGACTACAAGATTGGTCAACCTAAGATCAATATTTGGCTTAAACATTAGAATGAATTAGATAACCATTGGTTATTGGTTATTCAAAGCTATTTACTTATCTAAATTTTAGAATTTTACAAAGCACATCAAGAAATTGCAGCTTCCTGCAATAACACCAGTGACACTGCAAAAACTGTGCTACTTGGAACATTATATATTTTAAGAAGATACTGTACTTGGTTGATACCTAGGCTACTGGTAGCAACCCGCATCAACCATTAGCACAGTCAATGGTATTTGTGACACTTTTTAAAATGTTCAGTTGACTAAGTTTCATGTTTAACGAATAAAAGATATAATAATAATAATAATAATAATAACAACAACAACAACAACAATAATAATAATAGTTTTGATGGCCAGGTCATTGTTGTTGTTGTAATAATAATAATAATAATTATAATAATAATAATAATTATTATTATTATTACTACTACTACTACTACTACTACTACTACCACAACAACAACAACAACAACAACAACAACAATGACCTGCCGTCAAAACTATGTGATTATGAATGAAACATGTTACAGTGATACTTATTGTCATTGGAGCATTTGGTACTATGTCCAAGAATTTTATAAAATACTGTATATCAATGAATTGCAGCTTCCTGCAATAACACCAGTGGAACTGCAAAAAAACCTGCACTACTTGGCACTTTGTATATCTTAAGGTTCTTGGTTGATACCTAGGATGCTGGCAGCAACCGGCAGCCACCATTAACACCAGCCAATGCTATTTGTGATGCATTTTTGAATGTTCAGTTGACTGAGTTTCATGTTTAATTAATATAGATGACAACAACAACAACAACAACAATAATAATACAATAAACATTGACAAAATCATGATCTCTCAGTTGCAAAAGACCATTGTACTTGCATCTGCGCGCATCATACAAAAATACATCACACGGTCCTAGATGCTTGGGAAGTGCTCAACTTGTGATATTGTGATAGAAAATCCAGCATACAAATCTCGCTTGCTGTGTATTACTGGTTCTTGTGAATAAAATAATAATAATATGAAAAATTACAAAATATTGTGATCTGGCCATTGAAACTACATGGTTATTATGGATGAAACATGAAACAGTGTCATTGGGGCACTTGGTACCATGTCCAAGAATTTCACAAGACACATCAAGAAATTGCAGCTTCCTGCAATAACACCAGCAGAACTGCAAAAAACTGTGCTACTCGGAACATCATATATTTTAAGAATATACTTGGTTGATACCTAGGACAATGGCAGCAACCCGTATCAACCATTAGCATCAGTCACTGGTATTTGTGACACTTTTCAAATGTTCAATTGACTGAGTTTCATGTTTAATGAATAAAAGAGATAATAATGCTGCTGCTGCTGCTGCTGCTGAAAAGATGGGGAACAAAGGGAGTTGTGGATCATGAGGAAAACTACACCCCCCACTCCATATCTAAAGTATCCCTAAGGGTCCCTCCTTCCAGAGAGTAAGAGGGCTCATCCATCAACTGCTATCACCCTCTGCCAGCTCTACCTCATCAACAGGCCTCAGATTTACTTCTTCACCACTCATCAAACACCACTGTTAAAAGGTTTCAGAACTTTTGTTCTAAAGTATCCAATCATTGCTTGTCCATCAGGCTTTGCTGCCAGATGGGACCAGAGAGGTAAATAATAGGGTAAGGGTACCACATTCTATCTCCATTGCAACATACAATTGATGGGTTTCTAGCAAGTGTAGTCAGAAAGTGCGGTGGTGCTGAAGCTTCTACAACTTTCCAAAATTTTATCCCCATGGGAATAATGAATCTGGCATTCTGTAAATTAATCCATTGGAATTAGTGGGGTTTAATACACCTGGCAATTTCAAATATCAACCAACAAATGCTCTACCCTCCACATCGGCAAAAAGAATCCAAACCTCATATATAAACTGAATAAACAAATTCTCACAGCCAACTCCCACTCAGTAAAAGACCTTGGAATACTAATATCAAATTACCTAAGTGCTAAAGCCCACTGCAATAATATCGCCAAAAAGGCTTCTAGAGTTGTTAACCTGATTTTACGCAGCTTCTGCTCCGGCAATCTCACACTACTCACCAGAGCCTACAAAACTTTTGCCAGACCAATCCTTGAATACAGTTCATCTGTCTAGAAGCCATACCACATCTCGGACATCAACACCCTAGAAAATGTCCAAAGATACTTCATCAGAAGAGCCCTTTACTCCTCCACTCGAAACAGAATGCCCTACGAAAGCAGACTATCAATCCTAGGTCTAGAAAGCTTAGAACTACGACGCCTAAAACACGATCTAAGTATTGCCCACAAAATCATATGCTGCAATGTCCTGCCTGTCAATGACTACTTCAGCTTCAACCGCAACAACACAAGAGCACGCAACAAATTCAAACTTAATATTAATCACTCCAAGCTTGACCGTAAAAAATATGACTTTAGCAATCGAGTTGTCGAAGCGTGGAACTCATTACCGGACTCAGTAGTGTCAACCCCTAACCCCCAACATTTCTCCCTTAGACTATCCACGATTGACCTCTCCAGGTTCCTAAGAGGTCAGTAAGGGGCGTACATAAGTGCACTAGCCTGCCTTTCGTCCCCTGTCCAATTGTCTCTCCTTATCTCATATATCATATATCTTTTCTTCCTTTCATATATCTTCTCCTCTACTTTTATATCTTTTCTTTATATATACGGTAATACTTCATGTCTATCCTCTTCAATATGTATTGTGTATTGGACAAAATAAATAAATAAAAATAAAATAAATAATAATTGTCACCCATTACTTTCCAGTTCCACCCAATTGAAGGTTACAGGAAATCTACTAAAGTAGAGGGCAGAATGTGGGTTGTGTTATTTCTACCATTTCATTACATACAGAGCTGATTGGTACAGAAGTGAGGGTTATTTCATCAGTTCTGATGAATATTTTCCCGCACAAGGAACCATGCCAAACTAGTGTTGCTGCAAATGAACTAGAATGCTGTTAATGCTGCTTAATTTATATTAATATAACTTTCTCAGTGGTGTTGGACTTAACTGCATGCAAATGCTTATAGGAATTGCTGAGATTTTTACACACTGCAGCTAATTATTTACCTCCTGTTGGTGCTGAGTTGTTGATGGTAAATGTCCTAATTTGTATATTTTTGAGGAAATGGGCTTTTATTCTGGTGTCTATTGAGCTAGTCCAATGATTAACCATGATTATTACTATTAAATTTATATTATTATTGGTGCTTGTATCCCATTTGTACAGAGCAACCCTAAACTGAAGTAGAGTCTGTTGTGATTCCGTCTGAGGCCCCTCAGGGAAGGGCTGATCCTCTGCCGGCTTCCTGCTCAGAGGGGGAGGATGAGGAACAGGAGGTTCAGGCAGACGGGGAGGAGGAATCTCAAGCTGAGGGAGAGGGAGGACAGCCAGAGTCCGCCGAGAGGGAGCTCTCCCCAGCAAGCAGCCTGGATTCCTTAGATGAAAATGCACAAGCAATAATCGATCTCCGGCAGAGAAGAGCAACACAACGAAGGGGACAATTAGCCAGGTACTTTCAGCACTAAAGAGGCAACAGCTGGGTTTGGGTGTGGTGCTCTCTGGAAAGGCTTAAAAGGCAGACCCACCCTTCCTGGCTTGTGGAGTATTATCTTTGGGAGTCCTGGGTCCTGGCTGTGATCTTTGGCATCTTGGAATTCTGGTTTGTGACTTTGAATACTGAAACCTTGGGGGGGAAAGGTGTGGGTCTTATACTCTACAGTGGTGGGTGTGCCAGCAAGAAGTCTGCTGTATTGTCTGGCCATCAGGACTCTGCTGTGAAGTCTCATAGTCTGCCTGTTGGGAAGAACAGGTTTTTCTCTGTGTTTATTTTTCAAACTATAAAGTGCTTTTGCTTTTACCAGCGTGTCTGGCTGCTTTTTCCAGTTGGTGTTGAAGTCTGGGGGCACCCAGACAGAACAGAGTCAAGAGTGCATAAGAAATTATTCAGGAATTGTCTAATTTATGGCCTGCAATTCTAAATTTATTATGTCAGCACCCACCGTGTCATCCCATCTCACTGCAAGCAGTTTATACTCCTTGTAGCTTACCATTATCTGAATGTTTCTAGCAATAGCTAATTAAGTAATCATTAGTATTTGCTTATAATAAAAAGGGAAAAAATAAAGTAATCAAATAACTTTGGCAATAGACAATAGACAAAAATTATTCCTAAGGCCTATGCCAGTGATGGCGAACATTTTCTTCCTCGGGTGATGAAAGCGTGCACATGTGTTATTGTGTACGCATGAGTGCCCACATCCATAATTCAATTACCCCTGGATGCACAACCCTGTGCTGCCCCACCCCATGCATGTGTGTATGACTCCTCCCACTCCTCTGGTCCCCCATTTCTCGACTTCTGGTGGGCACAATAGGCCTGTTTTTTGCCCTCCCCAGGCTCCAAAGGCTTTCTTGGAGCCTGAAGAGGGCAAAAAAGCCCTCCCCAAACACCCTGGAGCTCCTCCGGAGGCAGAAAATGCCCTCCCAGAGCCTCTACATGAGCAAAAAATCAGCTGCTGGCACACACATGCATGCTGTAGCTGAGCTAGAGGCTTGTGTGCCGGCTGGCTTGTGTGTCGGCAAATATGGCTCCATGTGCCATCTGTGCCATGCATGCTATAGGTTCACCATCACTGGCCTATGCTGTATCCTGTTGTAATAAATTATCCTAAATAAGTATGCAAACATGGGCCCTCTTGGCTGTCACTTTATAGCCCGTAGAATAGAAGGGACCAAAAAATTAAGACTTTATTTTATATTCTGGAGAGTTAAGAGGCACAAGTTAAGAGTTAGAGATGAATTTTGTCCTTTCAACTTTCCACTATCGTCCCCCAACTTAGTCCAAACTCTGTTCATCTTTGAAATGTGGTTCTTGATATGCCGTACCAAGTTTTGCGCAAGCCTATGACTGGTGAACATTGATTCTCCTATTGCAAGACCTGTGGTGGTTCAGTGGTTAGAGTGCAGTACTGCAAGCTCCTTCTGCTGACTGCCATCTGAGTGCAATTTGGAGTTCAAATCTCATCAGGCTCAAGTTTCATCCAAGCCTTCCATCCTTCCAAGGTTGGTAAAGGAGGATTGTTGGGGAAAATATGCTGACTCTCTAAACTGCACTGTAAAGCGGTATATAAGTCTAAGTGCTATTGCTATTACAACAAATTTCAATAGCAGCCCATAGAAATTTCATTCATTAGTTTGATATGATTAAGTGGAAACTGGTTAATGGTGGCCAAGGAAACATGCTATCAAAGGAAAGGACAACTGCACCATCTTAGAAGGTATTGTGTAGAAAATAAGCTTATTTGACAAATCTCTTTTCTTTTCAACAAGATCCCATGTACCTGAATACCTACTGAATTCAGGGAGGGGTCCTTGGTGCTCTCAAAGCTTGGTTGTTTTCTTGCAGACATTTCATTATACAAACTAGGTAACATCATCAGTGTTAGTGAACTAGCACTGTGCTAGACTAGCACTGATGATGTTACCTAATTTGGGTAATGAAATGTTGGCAAGAAAACAATCAAACTCCCAAGGACCCCTCATTTCAATCCTACAAATATTCTCATTTACTGGTACTGAATTCAAAAAAGTTTATTCCAAGTAAGTGAGGTTAGGACTGCACACTTACAGTACTGATTATTAAAATGAAAGGAAGGGTTTGCTATTGGAAAGCCTGCCTTTTTAAACAACATCTGCCACATTGCAAAAAAAAAAAGTGGCAGTTTTAAACTTATGTGGATATTAATTTTAGTAATTATAAATAAATGTTATTATGTGTTTTGCCCCAGTTATGTCACCCCCACCCCACCTCCACTCCTGGAAATAGGCATACACACACTGATTTTACAACTTTTAAGCATTTACTCCTAACATTTTCTGAGTAGTGAGGTTTGGTTTTTTAAAAGTTCAGGAAATCAGAAAAATAAGTCTGTTCGGTGCCAGCTGCTAGTTAGCATTTCAACAACTGGCCAGAGTCCAAGCATAAACCAAAGCAAACAGATCATTTCTTTGATCATACAGATCTCCTTCACGGACTTACTATGAGTTGGCAGGATGTCCGGATATAATTAGTCAAATTGCCAGTTTGTAAATCATCATTGAAATAATAATGTCCAAGAGAGAAGTCTGAGTGAAGAACTCAAACAAAACAAAAATTGACTTCCGCACTGAATTGAGCTGTGACTAAGCCATAAATAGTCTAAGGGAGTGGCCAATTGTTCTACAGATCTATTTACACAGAGACCTCCTCTTGCTTAGCCATTCCTGCATTCTGAGAGCTCTGTGTACCCTGGCATCAAGAAGAGGCTCCTCCTCTTCTCCTGACTCGCTCATGTGCACCTCGGGATGTGACTGGTTGGCTTTCAGCCTCTGACACCAAATCCTCTCCGACCTCCTCACTATCAGACTCGGGTGCCAAGTGCACAGGCCGATGGTATCATCCATAACCACCTCTCGATATTCAGGATCCGTGACCAGCTGCGCAGGACATGGACAGGCCGCCACAATTATGTATCCTAATTTCCTGAGATTGATAAAATGTTTAGTGATCAGCAATCATGGATATCAATTTTAACCTAACTAAATGGTTCTGGGAACAGTGGTTATGGCTAGAATTGGGATCAGTGCTACTGATATTTCTTACTTAGGATGCAGATTTTAATCCAGGAGATTGTGAGCTCTAGTCCTGCTTCAAGCATGAAAGACAGCAGGGTAACCTTGGCCCAGTCACTCTCAGTTCAATTTACCTCACAGGATTGTTGCTGTGTGGAAAATAAGAAGAAGGAATATTGGGTATGGTAGTCACCTTGAGTTTTTTATTTAAAAAATACTGAAACAAACAGTAATTAAACTTTTAAAAATAAAGTTGCTGATATTACAGGCACGTTACATCGTGATGCTCTTTAGTTAAATTTTGTTTTGATTATAATATTAAATAGACTGAGAAGTCAGAAATGGGAGTCATTCCTGAATCTGGGGCCTCCCAGAGGATACTCTGGTACTAAGATAGGTTGCATTAATATTTCAACTAAGCCGTGTTAGTATTGGGGGATGTGAAGAGGAGTGGCTTAGATTAGTCAAGGCATGCAGAGTTTTGTCTTAGAGTTCACTAAAGCCATAAATTCCACCGGTGAATAATTCATCAGGTGCATAAAGACGGGCCATACGGAATCAAAATATTATTTAGAAAGCTGAACAAAATGGGAAACATACCATTTTCAAGAGCATTCCATTCCATTTGATTTGTAGGTCATTTCCTTTATAGAATTCCCAAAATAGCCCCATTAAAAAACAACAACCTCTGAATGGAATTTCCAGCCAAAAATTTTGCTAGTAGTGATCTGTCTCAGCTAGGGCAATAATTCCATGCAAGAATGTGTAATGGGGAGGAGGAAAGGAGCAAAAACTAAATTCACAGAAAAATATGTTTTAATATTACCCTTTAATAAACAGCTGCCTTTTTGTCAGAAAGGACAACCGAAGGGCCATGGCTTCCTCATGTTTTTATGTGCTCTTTCTTACAAAGGTCAACTTCTACAACCATTTATGATCTGAATGATTCATCTTTTGCTAACTTCACCTGCCAGTCTTTTGACACAGAAATTGTATTGTGATTGAGTCCTTGGTGATTCAAAATATCTGAAAGGGCTGTCTGGAAGAAGATTGTTTTTCAGCACATAAATCTGACTCATGTCCATGAGTAAGTTGCTGAATTAAAAAATATCAGAGGAATTTTATTTTCTTGTTATACAAAACCAGGGATTATAGGCAATGACTTATGAGTCAACTTCTGCCTACTTTCCAGTCTGCTTAATTTCTCTCTCTCACCCCAAATCCCAGAATTCACTAAATCTGTGCCCTGGGAAGGGGTCACATTCCCAATAGCAATTTGGGATGGCCATGAGACCTGGCATCTGATGTCCTGTAACATCTCTTTAAGTAGCTGGGTGGAATTGAATATAACTTCCATTCTGACATTTGAGCAGCAATGACATTAGGAGTACTAAGATAGTGATCCTCAGTGTACAATCAGTCACTTAGCAGATATCTACCGGGTACTTATGATCCACTTCCGAAGTACTGATGGAAAACCATTTACAACTGTTTGCAGCATCCTGCAGTTGCAAGACTGTTTTAAAGAGGTTTTTGCAAAATCATCATTTAATCACTCCATAATCCTTTGCAGAGTAGAGTCTGGACAACTAAATGGAGCTAACAGCTAACCTTCCTGTTGCCAATGTGGAGCTTTGCTCACTAGATCTATTCTCACTGTGCCCAATATCTGTCTCTACCTAGAATTGATCTCACAGCCTCCTGATTGTGAGGTGAGAGCTCTACCTCTAGGCCACCACACCACTTTAAAACCATAATGTTTTGGTTCTTGCAAAAATATACCCCAGCAATTCTGATTTTTGGCAAAAACACCCCATTACTTCACTTAGCCATAGCACTTAGACTTACAGTATATACTGCTTCATGGTGCTTTGCAGTCTTCTCTAAGAGGTTTACAGAGTCACTTTATTGCCCCCAACAATTTAGTCCTCATTATAGTGACCTTGAGGCAGTTAGGATCGAACTGCTGGGGAAAAAATAGCCTGCAATATTGCATTCTAACCACTATGACATGATGGCTCTTAATAGCAATGGCACTCCCTTAACAACTGTGGTTCACATTGGTTAAGAATGATGGCATTCTCTTAACAATTGTGGAGGTTGCATTATAATTGTTGCATAAAACTGCAGATCAAGTTACACAATAACCCATTTTATGATCATCACGTCTTATGGTCATGATGGAATGGCTCCATAACTCGAAAATTAAGTGTAGTGTAGAAATTGTAATCTAAAGCTATTTTTCAAAGGAAACTTACTTCTTGAAAATTGTAATCTACTTGTATTATTCCCCCGGCCCCCACTTCTGTTGAATTGTGTGTGACCAATTCTTGGAAACTGTCTGGACAAATTCTTGCAGTTTTTCAGAGCAAGACTAGAACTCACACTCTCCTAGTTTGTAGATAGATGTCTTACCCATTACACCAGAGGTGTCAAACTCAAAGCCTGCAGGCCAAATCTGGCCCACGAGGCTAGCCTGGAAACAAGAAAGGACTGGCTCATGGTGCCTTTGCCACTGAAAATGGGCTTCCAATTTCCATTTTCAGGTGAGACAACAAAAATGGAGCTCCGTTTTTGCTGGCAGAGCACTCGGGCCCTCACAGGTCAAGCTGGCCATGCCCACCCCACCCATCCAACTCAAGGTCAAACATAACCCTGATACGGAGCTCAATTAAATTGAGTTTGATACCCTGCACTACACCAAACTGGCCATTTAAAAAAAAAACTTGTAATATAAATGAGTAATATTTAAGTTTTACAGTTGTTTTGTGACTGAGAGGTCATCATTCTCAGAACTTGGAGAACAAGAAGTCTTCAGCTTGTTTAGCGGTTGATGATTTTTTTTTTCATTGTTGCATTCGATCTGAACTTTTAAAATGGCTATATAATTAGAAATGCCTAGAGGAAAGGCTTTCTCATATAAATGATGAATGTACAGAAGCAAATCTCATGAATCCAGCTCTTGTAAGGGTAAAAAAAAACCTTAGCGAACAGCAAAACAACCAATGCCACTCTGACCTATTGCAACATTTAATCGAGCTGTGCATAAATTTATAATTCTATGCAAGTTCTAGTGTGAGTAATTTTACATTTGGTGATTCCCCTGCAGAAAGACTATACTGTAGTTGCTTGGAAATAAATATCATAAATGCTGAACTACCAACTGCAATATTCTTGTTCAATAACCATGCCTCTCAGGCAGCTGAAAAATGCAGCTTAGCAACATTTAGAGACTGTATAGGTTGCAAATAGCTGCCCACATTAATGCAGAATCAGGTATTCCACTTAGGTCTCCTATTACCGAATTTTCCAGAGTATAAGATGCACCTCTGGAAATGTCATCAATATTAAAGTACTTTTTATCATTTTTGGCAGACATGTGAGACAGCCAAGAAATATAAAATATATACTTAAATTCAGATAATAAAGGGAATAAATGTACAATGAACAATTAAAACCATAAGAACATAAGAAGAGCCATGCTGAATCAGGCCAAAGCCCATCAAGTCCAGCCTTCTGTGTCACACAGTGGCCCACCAATTGTCCATGGGGATCTTGAGCAGAAAGAAAAGGCAAAACCATCCCTTTCCCTTGACCACCAATGAATTGTACCCAAGGGAATCCTGCCTGACTCAACCAACATAGAGGCAGCACTTGGACATCTGTTTCAATAATCACCAAAACACTTGGCATCCATGAATTTGTCTAATCCTACCTTGAAGCTATCCAGGCTGACAGCTGTCACAACCTCTTCTGGAAGTGAATTCCATAAACCAATGATCCTCTGGGTGAAGAAATATTTCCCTTTATTTGTTCTCACTTTCTTTAGGGAGTGCCCCCTCATCCTAGTATTGTGTGATAGAGAAAAGATTTCAACCTCTATCCACAAGAGATTTATCATTTAGGTTTGATAGATGACAACCGCAGCAGGACTTCTGTATGCATAAAAGGGAAGCACTAACAGATTTCTACAGGAAATTTCTATAGGAAAGAACACATCTATACAGGAGAACTTATAGTGACTTTAACGGCAATAGTGGAAATGGCAAAATTGACTGATTGGTTAAAGAAAAGACGGTATCTAACTTTCTTTCTACTTGGAAACCACTTTTGGATGTTTTTCTTAAAACCAAACTGTTCTGTCTGGGTTTTCCCAAACCTCAACACCAACTGAAAAAACAGCCAGACACTCTGGTAAAAGCCAAAAGTATTTTATAGCTGGAAAAAATAAGCACAAAGGAAAACCTGTCTTCACAACAGACAGGCTATAATACGTTACAGCAGGGTCCTGATGTCCAGTCAATACCACAAGCTTCTTGCTGGCACCCCCCCCCCAAGGTTTCAATAGTCCAAGGCACAAACCAGGATTGTAAGCCACCAAAGTTCACAGACAGGTCTCACGAATCTCCAAGATAAAACTCCACAAGCCAGGAAGGGTGGGTCCGCCTTTTATCCTTTCCCAAGAGCACCACACCCAAACCCAGCTGTGACCTCTAATGCTGGAAATACTTAGCCAATTGAGTCCGTCTCTGATTAGCTCTCCTTTGTCGCATATCTATGATGTCTTGAGCATTTTCCCCTAAGGAATCCAGGCTGCTTGCTGGGGAGAGCTCCCCCTGGTGGGACTCTGGCTGTCCTTCTTCTTCAGCCTGGGATTCCTCGTCAGTCTGCACCTCCTGTTCCTCAGCCTCTCCCTCTGAGCTGGAAACCGACAGAAGGTCAGCCATTCCCGGAGGGGTCCCAGACTGAACCACAACACCAACCAGTTAAACTTTAATTCTGGGATTGGATGAGTAGAACATTTCATGATTATAGAAAAAGCACGTGTGATCGTTAATCTTAGAGTAAGAATCTAAGAATAAAAATATTAAATAAAATATTTTCTATTTATATCTGTACCAAAGCAAGTTGGAAGTTATTCCTTTTTTAGTCTTTTTCTTTTTTGCACTCTGTTTTTTTTCTTTAACACTTTTTTCTCTTTTCATGTTTTATTTTGCTAAATCTTGCAATAGAATATTATCCTATTTTTCTGAGCTTAAAAATGTGGTAGTGTTTTCATATTTCTGCCATATGAACTCAGGCAGACATGAGATTCCCTAAAGTCTTATGTATAGGTAGACATGATTGGCCACATATTGATACAACATTTGTAGGCAGTATTGGGCAGGCACTTACTGCGCTAACCGGATAGTCCTTGGCACAGGCTCTCTCGACACATTTGCAGCAAGCCACATCTCGTGAGATTTCCACTATTTTTGCCTATATTTTTGCTTCCCTGCATGTGCAGAAGCAAAAAATTGCAAAAATAGCCAAAATCTCACAAGTGCAAGTGAGATTTGGGTTATTTTCACCGGTATTTTTGACAGATAAATTTTGGCCCAGGAATCTTTCAATCATGCTATTCCTGGGCTGAAATCTATTGGCATGCCATTCCCAGGCCATTTTCACTAGCCGGATGGTGTTCCCTCTGCGTGGGGGGAGGGGGGAGCCCATGACTGCTTATAGGCAAATTCAATGATCTATTGAATACGTGTTACTGAAAGTTAGTTCATTAATGGTTTTTTAGTAATATATTTGTGGTGTAGAACATCAACATGTCTTCTTTGTCTTGTACAGTACATTGAAAAAGCAAGATGAATAAAAGGAAAGTGAAGAAATTAGAGGGAAATAGTTTTGGGGGCTTTCTGTTTCTTTAAAAATTCAAATGAAATGTATTAAGCAGAATAATAGCAGCTTCTATCTAAGCCTTAAAAAAAATGCTTTTCTTTTTCATTTTTACATGAAGAAAAAGAAATGGGATTCGAAGAAGAAGAGGGGTAATGTTTCACTTCAATTTACCACTTCTCAGCACTAATTAAAGCCTTTTTTGTGCGTGAAAATTGAAGACCTTTGTGACTTCAAGCAACAAATTAATGACAGTTGAAGAATTAATGACCCGTTCTGTAGATGACCAGGAGAAAAAAATAGGATACACCCTTAACAAAAGAGTAAAATATTAATTAGTTCAATTATTTTTTTTATTAGCATCCAAAATATCTTTTGCTTAAGAAGTTAACTCTGACAAGGACATAGGATGTGATGGGTGTATCCCTTAATGTTGTTTGACAACATCAGTTGGTCAAGAAGCTACATTAACCATAGTGTTCATGAATCAAAATACAAGTCATTTATCTTTATTAAAAACAGCTTACTTATAATCTGATAGACATTAAAATATAAGCCAAGTCCAAACAGGGAAGAGTTGGAGGTTTTGTTATAATTTGTAAACTTTGGGGAGAGGATGTATGTATTTTGATAGCCCTAGGTTGTGTGGTGTTACATTGACCTATAATAATAATAATAATAATAATAATAATAATAATAATAATAACAACAACAACAACAACAACAACAACAATATTGTTGTTTGTTGTTGTTGTTGTTGTTGTTATTATTATTATTATTATTATTATTATTATTATTATTATTATATCTGCCCCAGTGGTGGCTGGGGAAGAGCCTTGTGGGCCGCCGAGCCGCTGGGAGGCTCAGCGGTGGTGGTGAGCAGGGAGCATGGCCGGCGGAGGTGGAATCCTTTTGGGACGAGGTTACTGTGATGAGGGTTCTTCCCAGAGATGGCAGAAGCAGAGGTGGCAGTGGCAGAGGCAAGTGGGAGGCGAAGGAACAAAAAGGAAGAAGAGAAAAAAAATTGATGGTACCTCGGTTGCGGAGTCAACGCAGATAAGTCACTTCCTCGTCGCCAATATTAAATCTGCCCCAGGAAAGACAGTAGGCCTGGCAATTGTTAACAGGCTTTATTGGAAACAGTAACAACAACTTCAATGAACTAGTTGGCACAACAATGAACAAGATGGCCGTGCCTAGCAGCTATTTATATCTGCTGCTGCCAGGCTGAGCCAGCCAATCCAGGCTCTGTATTTTCCCGCCCAGGGATAAAGGGCGGGCCACATTTCTCAACTGTCCTCTGGACACAGCAAGAACAACAACAACAACAGAGTTGGAAGGGACCTTGGAGGTCTTCTAGTCCAACTTCCTCTTTGGGCAGGAGAACCTGCACTACTTCAGACAAATGATTATCCAACATCTTCTTAAAAACTTCCAGTGTTGGAGCTGTTATATTTTTATATGTGCATGCATGTGTATGCAGGTTGCCATTGATACTTTTACTTCCTTTATCAGCATTGCTTGCCCTGCTCTTCTTTTGTGTCCTTCTAGTTTTCCTGTGAAGAAAGTATAATTCCAATGCTGGAAAATTAACAAATTAATGAAGTTTTGTTTCAGAGATTTGTAAAAATATCACTTTAATCTCTTGTTGTTTTGCATTGAAACAGATTGCGGTCAGTTCAGACTACTGCGTAATAGTTTGCCTCAAGCTGTTCATTATGCTTGACCTCTCCATCACCCCTCATGTCTGATAATAATTAGGCAGCATTGTTGATATGCAATGGAAAAAAAATTATTTTCGGTTGCACGATTTTACATAGTTTTAAAATTAAAACACTTCAGTGGTTCTTTCAAGCTTACAGCAGACCTAAGGCACAAAGTTCACCTACCAAAGGAAACAGACAAACAAACAAACAAACAAACAAACAAAAATGTTGAATATCTGTAACCTTGTTCCAGACTTTACGAATATTGTAGAGCACAATGATGCCATGGTGATATGTACATGTTGTCCCACATTAAAACATGTGTCATCTGAAGATAAGATGTGTCCATGAATCTTTCTAATAAGTAGCAACAGGTTTTCTAACATTTTGATTGCTGTAATACCCATGGATATTCAGGGAAAAGTCAATGTCAAGATCAAAGCCTATTTTGGAATCCTATCCCAATCTATTAGTTTGACAATTTCAGATTCTTTTGGTTACTGATTGAACAGAATAAGGATTTTATATTTCAAAGGAAGAGACAGAATGTTCTAGTCAGTATGACAATGGTCTCTTTTTGGTAGTAGCTTTCCATTATACCAGTAGCCGTTGAGAATTAATTATGCCTTTGTGTAAAAGTAGCTTTCAGTAACAATGAAAATAAACGTGGCGTTCATTTTCATACAGAACTAATTTAGACAAAGTTAGACCCAATTCCTAACTATTCTGTTTCAACCACACATCTCCCACATGCAATTTTATTTAGAAACCAATAAATTTTTGATTCTTCCATGGTGTTTTTTTCTTCTTTACAGACTCTGGATCTGAAATTGCACAGGGCAAGTTTGCTCTTTAGTTCTTTTATTTGCATTCCTAAGGTAACTGCTACATCTCCTCCAGCATTTGAAAGTTCTCTTCCTGGAGCTCAGTGGGAAAAAAAGGCCTTTTTTCAGATTGTGATGCTATGTTGCTTCCTGTGGCAGAGGCATGAAAAATGTCTGCCTTCCAGTTCTCTGCTCAGCAGAGGGGCTGTGAGTGAAAAAAAACTTGCACTTCAATCCTGCTTACCAACTGCCTTTGTGTCTTCTCAAGATAAGCTGTGTCTGCCAGAAGCTGTTCATTAATCATAGACACCATGGGCTGCTAAAAAGGCCAAAAGCAGGCCTACCACCAGGCTTCTCAACATTGGGGCCTCACCAAGAGGCGGGAGAGAGTGCAATTGATACAGTAGCAGCAAGAAGAGGAATAACGTGAAATAGCCTGAAAATCCTTTCCAATGTAGCTTTTCAAGTGGAGAATGCAGAATAAATAAACCCACTTAGATTTCAGCACAACTACTTTGACAACAGCTCTTTGAAATGCTTGAAGGGCCAGCTGCTTTGTTTTTCCAAGAAAATCAGTGTTTTGCAAATTAAAACAGAAGGAAAGTATGGGAGATTGAGAAAATTGCAAGAAGGGACCAGGGGTGGGCTACTGCCCAGACAGGGGGGAACATGGTGAGGTAGTGAAAATGGAGCTCCACCCCAGAGCACCCAATTTGCACTGAAAGATGTTGAAACAAAATGCAGGCGTCCTACAGAAGCCACGGCCACCGTGTGGTAGTAAAATTTTGGGTAGCCCTTCATTGGAAGGGACCCAATTGTATATATTAATCCCAAGCATATCTCTGTCTATTTTGAATGTGTTTGAATATGGACTCATTCAGACCATCAGTCAAATCGTAAAAATAAAATAAAATTGCAGTTAGAAATTCACTCAATTAAGAAGTTTGGTTGTTTTGGATTTACAGAATGGAATGTTCTGGTACAAGCTTATGCTTTTCTCAGTCAGATAAAACTTCACACAAATGGGAAAATCATACAGATTATGTTTTTTGTCTGGTATCTTCATATCAAGATTTATGTTTGAGATGAAATTCTTCAGGCTGTCTGTTCATAATCTGTCCCACTACATGTAGGTGAAAAAAGATTCATTCCTCCCTATCTTCCCGCTGCTACATGATCCTTTGTTAAGACTTGAAATGCCCGCTACCAACAGAGGAATAGCTCGATGGCCAGTAAGAACAAACAAATGTGGTCATATGTCATTGATTACATTACCCAGAGTGCAATTTCCAACTGCATTCCCCCTAATGCAATCAAAGAAACATCTCTTAATACAAGCTACATATCCCTCTATTCTACCAGCACATGGGGATTGTGTTGATTTTGGATTAAGGAAGTGATCAAAGAGAGCACTAGACCATTGCCATTTAACAATTAGCATAGAATCTTGGTTTTTCCATTGCTAATAAATTAGTAATAGAGGACAGTTTCTCTTGCCTCATTCTGCCCCCATAGCAGCTTACTGTGCCTACCACTAGGGAACCCAGTATTAAGCAAACATTTAAGAAATAATTGGGGCTTGTTATTTCAGAAGAATATTCAGAGCCTTAATTCTATTCTTAGTTTGTTTTACTCTAAGTGGCAAAGTCAACCATCTTTATTTCAGAGATGTTTGACTCTGCCACTTAAGATAATATATAGTGCTTGTGTAACTCACCCCTAGTTATAATTGACTTAGTTCATGGTCATGGCTAGATAGAGCAATTTTGGAGCAGACAAAATAATTGTGAAAGTTTTGTTCTATAGGAGGAAGCACTACACTATATATCTAAGGAGAACCAATGTTTTGTTTGTCCTTAATTTGTTTTAAGGTGCTTCTGTTTCATTGAACGTTCCTTGGCAGAAATGATCTATTAGAAACACCAAACAAAACAAAACCTTATATGGTTCATCTGATGGAGAAAAGGCTTCCATTTCTGTTAGAAAGGAAAGGACAAACGCATTTCTTGACAATTGGATATTGTGAGGTCTATGTTTCATTATCAGCAAAAAAAATGTTACATATATATTGTCAACCCAGTGCAGAAGTTGGTGATAAATCAATGGCTCACCACACTATCTGTAGAAGGCCTGATGTTTATGGGAGCTTGGGAGGGGTGATTTTCATGAGGGAACAGAGGCAGCCACAAAGCATTATTTCAAGAAGTTCAAGGCCATCCAATGTCCACCACCCAAGTGGAAGGAGAAGGAGAAGTTGCCATGCTGGCATAACCTGAATGGGCAGTAGGATAGGTTTGTGGGTGAGGGGCAAGAGATTGAACTTTCAACTGGGTGGGAAGCTCAGATTCAGGTTTCCCCATGTAGTTGCCAGTATGGCTCCAGTAATAAATTGGAACTTTGAGGAATACTTTGACTTGGATTCTGATTTAGTTTGGATGCTACCTGGAACCTTCACAGAGAGAGAGAGAGAGAGAGAGAGAGAGAGAGAGAGAGAGAGAGAGAGAGATGTCCAGTTAAAAGGTGATGAAAAATGTAATTTTGTCATCAGTCCTCTCAGTTAAAGAAAGTCAAAATAAAAAATGTAAGTACAAGATTTGCTGTTTCACTTAGCAATCATTAATCTTTTTTTAATAACCTAGTTTCAGATCCTAATTGTCATCACTAAATGAGGACTACCTATATTGCTGGAGTTTTAGCTGCAAAGAAAGCTGGGGGACAGAGAATAATACCTGGGAACTGGGAGGTGAATTGTTTTCAAAAATTAGGAAATAAGGCCACGTCTTGAACACAATCAAAATAATTGTTCTATCATTCCAATGGAACATCATCTTAATTCTTCCTTTTTTAACACTTCTCTCAGGGGAAAAAAAGTTAGTGGTTTTTTTAGCAAAGAAAAATGCTTGACCTTTATTACTGAACAGCCAAACTCCATCACCAAATATTAGCTGGTTTTTTTAAAAAAGGAAAAGAAATTTCTGATATTGATGTGAAGAACATCTGGTCTGTATGCTCTTAAAATTTAGATAGAAATTTCTCAGGTCTTGTGTACTTCTTTGTGATGGTCTCAATATACTTCTATTCTTGCTGTCCAATCCTTCTCAATACATTGATCTCTTTCTCTGAAATACAAATTCTGTGAAAATGATTGATAGACTACTCTTTCCTTGATTTATTCTGATGGCAAATAGATGACTTCCTTGAAAAAATTTGGTAAATTGGCTGTCAAAACCAACATAACCTAAATTACATTTTTTGTGGCCTCCATAGTTTTGAAATGTATTTACTTGTTAGATTATTTTCTTCACCATCTTTTCTCAAGCAGCTTAAGGTTGTGTCCATAGCACTCCTTTCTCATTTCAAAAGTCCTCTGGAACAGGTTGATTTGAGAACGAAAATTATCCTGTGAGTTTTTCTCCTTTATCTTAGGCCAAGAGCCCAGAGGTATAAAGCTGTTGCTTGTCTTCCATAAGGTTTCAAAGGCTGAACAGATTCTGCATCCAAGAAAACCAAGCAAGACTGGTTCTCCATGTAATGAATCATACTGACAATATATCTCTTCCTGATTATAGTTCAATAACTATGTTATTTTGGAATACAGGATTGTTGCTTCCAAATGCTATTTCATATAATGGATAATGTTGGGGAAAGGAAGAGATATTTTAAACCAACCTGTTCCACAGGACTTTTGAAAGGAGAAAGGAGTCTGGGGTCCCCAACCTTTTGGACCTCAGGGACCACTAAAGTCATACTTTTAAATCCCGTGGACCAGAAAATTCATAATTTTAAGTCCTGCAGACCACTAATATGATTTTTTAAAAAGACACATACATTTGTAAAATAATGATCAGAGAAATTCCGTTTTATTAATAAGAAATGCATCTATTTAAAATGACAACATTATAAATTCTTATTTAATTATAACAAAGTCATAAATGCTTATTTAATCATAACAACATCTTTAAAGGTTGTTTTTGTTCTAACAAAATTATTAAAGGCAGTGTAATTACAAAATAATTATTTGATGGTGGCTTGCTGATGTTGTTGGGAAAGTCAGTCTCATATTCCAGAACTATAGCTGTAGTTCCTCCCCTCCCCTCTCCTTTCCTTTCCTTTCTTCTTCCTGGACTGCATTAATTGTTCTTGGCCATATCTGGCCCAGTGGCCAAGATTTCTCCATGGAGCACCAAAATTTTCTCGCAGACCACCAGTGATCCATGGACCACAAGTTGGTGACCTGTGCTTCAGTTGTCTGCTAGAATTTTTAATCAGCCTAATACAGACTAAGTAAATAGAGCTCAATATTTTTGTTTTAGAGAGAATTGGGACAAACCGAAGTTAGCAGTTTAGGTAAGTCTTCTCTAAACTGATGTTCTCTAAAATTTCAACTGTTTCGTTGGCTAAGAATTTAGGATGGGATAGGGTAGGGTAAGGTAGGGTAGGGTAGATATTTATTGGCCATGTGTGATTGAACACACAAGGAATTTGTCTAGGTGTATATGCTCTCAGTTTACATAAAATTAAAGATCATAAAATCATTGCATCATAAGATTCAACACTTAATCATAGTCTGAGTACAATATTTACAATACATTTAGAGCAATATAACTCAACCAATCTGGAAAGACATCATGTTGGAGAAATTTGATCTTAGCTCAGAACTGGTCTGAGCAAGAATGCCATTTTAAAAGAATGCTAATATTTTGGTCATCATTATCCGACCAGCATGAAAGTTGTCTTGAGAATTCAACATTGAAAAAACATAAAATGGCCAGTTCATGAAATACACCACTTTAAAGAAATGAGTTATATAATGGTAGGTTGATTGGGTAGATGATAGATGATATAGACAGACATACAGACAGACAGATAGAAAGAGGATCGATAGGATAGATAGATGATTGTGATGAAATAGAATAGATATAAATGATATAGATACCAGACACATACACACATGTGAATGTAGTAATAACATATCTGAGTTGGATTTTTATTTAACAATCTCTTAAAAATGACAATAAAGCAACCTTGCCTGAGTTGGCGAGTTGGCTTGTGGATTGTAGAAATAATGACATGCCTTTTCATTTTTACATCACCCCTACTTGCCTTTCTCTCATTCTTTCTCTGTTTGTAAAAATCATCACTGTTTCTGTCTGCACATTTTTATCCAGCTCTTTTCCCCAGGACCAAAGCTACTTTTGACAAAGAGAGATCTTCTGACCTAGCATAATAATAGAAAAAAACTGGATATCATCCCATTGCAATATTAGTTCTTTGCCCTCAATCCCCATCAGGTTTGAGGCTGCCGCTGTCAGTAGAAGTTACATGAGATGTTATTGTGCTTTTCTCTTGACAGAATCGACATTCTCTGGTCTTTCTACTATGTTTCCTAAGCAACAAAACCTGCATAGATCCAGACTTGGAAGCAAGTACGGAGTACAGTCCAGTTGATGAAGCTTATGCTATTGCTGTGCCAGTTTTTGAGTTAATGAGCAAATTAAAAACAAAGGAGATAATTTGGTACCAAATCAGCAGCACACATGTGGTTATTAAGAACAGGTCACATGGCTTCTTGGACCAGCTGTCCAAATTTTGTTTCTTTCTACTCTTTTGTCATAATATCCTGCAATTTAAAACTATAATCACTGGAATTGCTTATTAAACATACTAACTTTGCTTAGAAGGAGCTTTGATTCAAAGGAGCTGCATACAAAGAATATTTTAAAAAGCAGGGAGGGGAAAGACCTCAAAAGAAAAAAGATGGAGGGAACCAGTTTTCATTGCCAAATTAGGACTTAAAGCAATCATCTCACTTACACCCTTGGAATTTACTTCCCTAGCAATGGCTTTTAGGTAGTTTGAAAACCAATGTTTGGTTATAAGGGTATATGTGAATGGGATGGAGAGGGTAGCGTTGAGAAATAGGACCTGAAGAACTGCAGAATGTTTCATTTACACTACAGGCATCTTTCGAGATCCCAAGGACTTTCATGCTTAGAATTCAAGGTACTTCCTAACAAGCTGAATCAGTGTAAGGGGCTATACATTGGTTCAAAAAGTAAACCTCCCCTCCCCCACATTCAGGGGCCTCCACAAACATCCCTCCTCTAATCTCTGATGACCACAATTATCCCATATCTGCTGTTACTGCCAACTCTGCCTACCTGCATCATTCCTGATTGTGCCAACAGCAAAAGCTCTTGTGTTATTCCATGCGCAGTCTGAATGCAGAGGGCCATAGAGCAACGGTGAAAGGATAGGAAATGACATTGATTGATTTCACAATTGTGCATGTATACCACATAACTCCCAGCAAAGAGAGCCCACAGCAGGTAACTACAAAAACCAATGAACCTATCAGAATTAGAAGAAATGAAACATTCATTTAAAAGGAATCTTCCAAAATCACAGAAGTGTCACAAAACGTCTAGTGCAGGAAAGGTTAAAAGGCAAAAATTAGTTGGATCTTTTTTTGACCAAAGAAGAAATAGATTGTACATTTAATGGTGTGCACAGCAAACTATTGGCTAAAGCTTGCCTGTGGGGAGGGGGGATTGCAAGCAAGGGTGGAAAAAGTTATGCAGATTCAAGATTGCAACAGAAAAGGAGTTCTAGTCCAGCAGCTATCACTGAGGAACGACAAATAGCTTCTGCTGATCCGATTCCTGCTGGACTGTTTCCCAAACTGGGCAGCATTAAGCCCACCACAACACACAGGGCTTTGTAACCAAGGACCTGGGCTATCAGCATGGATTCTCAATGCATTTTTGGCCTTACCACCACAGTCCACTTCCTAAATTGAGTTATACTGTATTGCCTTGCCACTCTGCCTTCAATGACATTGTCCAGGATCAAGAAGGAATTCTTTCTCTTAGCGAATCTGGCAGACCAATGTTTCTCAACCTTAACCATATTAAAACATGTGGAGTCCCAGAATTCCTCCATCAGCATGCTGGCTATGGCATTCTGGAAGCTGAATTCCACAAAACTTAATGCTGCCCAGTTTGGGAAACATTGCTGTAGATATTGTTCTCACCATTTGCCATCTGCAAGCCTGGAGAGAGTAATACAGGGAACTGCAAACATTACTTCAGTGTATGAGCAGGCAAAAAGACAGCAATTAGCCAGGTGAAAGTGTCTTTGTGTTTTCAAAAAGCTGCTGATGAAGTCACTAATTAAGACAGTTGTTGAAAAAGACCTGGACACGATAGTTAACTTCAACTCTTTATTTCTACAGGTTTCTAACTAGACGCGGATACACTTTCACTCAGACGCGAGCTAGTGAAGAGAGCGCGTAACACCGGTGGAAGTCTTCCTTATATACTTTCTACCCCGGCAACAAACTACGCTTGACAGCGATACAATCTTGGCGCCAAACCACGGCAGCCAATTAGAACCAGGTAAACATCTTTGACTGCATACATCTTTTTCTGCTTAACAACTCTAAGTTTCTTTAGCTTTCCCCAGTAACAGAATATTGTAGAATTTTCTGGACATAACACCTGTGAGTCAGAGAAGAAGTTTTTCCATGGGTAGGAAACTAGCTGACAAGACACGGAGGACAGGAATAACTATAAATGGAGGCTACTTAAGGCTTCCCAGAAACCTCCTGAACCCAGAACCCGGAAGTTCGGCAAAAGTTCGGGGTTCGGGAGGTTGCTGGGGAGCCCCCCAGCCCGGCTGTGACCTTTTAAAACAGCCGGGCGGCTTCCCAGCCGTCTCCCGAAGCCAAACGCCAAACCCGAACTTTGGCGTTCGGCGTTCGGAGGCTGCTGGGAAGCCCCGCCGCCCGGCTGTCACCTTTTAAAACAGCCTGGGGGCTTCTCAGCGGCCTCCCAAATGCCAAACCCGGAAGTTCGGGTTTGGCGTTCGGCGCTCGGGAGGTCGCTGAGAAGCCCCCAGGCTGTTTTAAAAGGTGACAGCCGGGCGGCAGCGTTTTTTTGCGGGGGGGGGTTGGTTGCACGGATTAATTGACTTTACATTGTTTCCTATGGGAAACAATCTTTCGTCTTACGAACCTTTTGTCTTACGAACCTTCCCCTGGGACCAATTAGGTTCGTAAGACGAGGTATGACTGTACTATTTAGATTTTGTATCCAATATTTCTTTCAGATATATTTTTAATTTTTAATTCAGCTTCTTTGGGTATCCAGTTTATATAAAGAGTTTTAAAGAATCAATTTTTAAAGATCCATCAAAATCTAGATGAGATTTGATGCCCTATTTCCTCGAATTATGACTTCTAACAAGAACATTTGTTTCTATTTTAAAAAATTAAAATTTGTTAGCAAGGTTGTTATTACATCAATAATATTATATACAGTATATGACTGCTCTTTGGTCTGGTCAGGTTTACACTTCTAAATCAGTGTAGGAAATTCAAAATAGCAGTTTTAAAATTAGTTTTATGATACAAGTATCTCTTTTAAAAACTTTTAAAAATGCATATGTTAAGAAAGTTTAAATTAAAAATTGAGCACTCACAGGAAATGAAAAATAATCACATAAGAAATAGTTCATGGAAAAATGAGTAATCTCAGGAAAAATAAATGCACCCATAAAAACTGGGAGGCATTTCTGAAAATGGTAAATGGAAGGTATTTGAATTTAAAATTGGAAATATGAAAAATAAGTTAGGGGTATCCATGGGATGTGAATATAAAAGTGTTAAACTAGAGGTGATCATAACAATGCAAAGTTTTGTCCAAATGATATAAAAACATAACTTTGATTGCACTATTGTAGCTACAATTTTATCTTTTAAAAACAACATTGTTTGTTTGTTTGTTTGTTTGTTTATCCAATACACAATACATATTGAAGAGAATAGACATGTAGTAATGTATATAAAGAAAAAGATAGAAGAAAAGATATAAAAATAGAGGAGAAGATATATGAAAGGAAGAAAAGATATATGAGATAAAGGAGAGCCAATTGGACAGGGGACGAAAGGCACACTGGTGCACTTACGTACGCCCCTTACTGACCTCTTAGGAATTCTGGTACAGATTGATAAATATGTTGCTCTCCAGCTTTAAACCCAGTTTAATTTCTATTTGCCTGTTGCATGATTTATTTTAAATGTGAGATTTCATTGTCAATAAGTCAATGAGGCCTTGAGAGGTAAAAATACAACAGGAACTATGGCTTTCTGATATTTAGACACGATGATAGAGAAATATCACCTATCATGTTTTCCCCTTGTGTAGTTGTTCAGGATAGTGGAACCAACCTTGAAGTAGAATAAGGTGATTAGAATGCAGTATTGCAGGCTAACTCTACCCATAGTCTGGAGTTTGATTCTCCAGCTCAAGGTTGACTCAGCCTTCCATCAAGGAAGGTAAAATGAGGACTCAGATTGTTGAGCACAATATGCTGAATTTGTAAATCACTCAGAGAGTGCTGTGAAGCATAATGAGATGGTATATAAGTCTAAGTGCTATGGCTAAGTGCTAGGAAAATGGGCTAAAAGATAGGTATGACATACTGATGTGTTGCCCTAAAGGGGGAAAAGAGAGAGGGAGGGGGGGCAGAGAGAGAGAGAGAGAGAGAGAGAGAGAGAGAGAGAGAGAGAGAGAGAGAGAATTGCAAATGTTCATGTTGATTCATCTTGTATAAATAAGTTTTCACAAAAAATAGTCTTTTTCCCACTCCAGCTCCAAGAACAAAAGAATCTTTCTTTTCAATTTACTGGAAGTCTGTTTGTTTATTTGTGTCAGAAGCATCATGATTAAAATAAGGCATTATTATATGATATAAAATTCAAAATATCAAATACAAGAACTTAAAGTCAGGATGTGTGAATTTGCCTCCTCCAGCGAATGCTAAATATATTAAGACCTCATCAGATCCCATAATCTCCCAGCCAGCATAGCATTGGAAAAGTAACAAACAAGTAACTTCTTATCCCATCTATCCGCTTAAACTTCTCAACCACGAACTGACGGGAAACTGCAGGAATCTCATCATTATTGATGGAGTTGCTTGTTCAGCAATGATGCTGCCAGGTGATGAGAGATCACCAGCCTGTCCACAATAATGTCATGTAGAAACATAAAGCTGGGATTAACATCAAAGGATAGCCATGTAGGTTCCGGTGGCGGGCCTGCCCTTCAAAGCATTCTTCAAACCAGCTGAAATTGTGCTAACAAGGCATGAAAAAGAACCCATTGAGACAAAAAGAAGAGAGCAAGCTGGGAAGATGAACCGGATTATTTTCAAAGGCTGGTGCTCTGATACTGAGGACTGAGTGATAAAACAGCAATTCCTCCTCAGGCTGTGAACTTGTCAGATTTTTATTTCTAAACCCACCCAGCACTGAATAGAATAGAGGCCAATGAACTCAAGGTGTGGACATGGTTGACTCAGGAAGCAACACATTGTCCCAGGATACACAGAAAAAGAAGCAATTTTCCCCTGCAGTGACCTGGTAAATGCTGACTTTTTTGTTATGTATGGTGCAATTCCTTTAATCATTGAGATGGGATCAGTCTTCTACAGCATTCTATGAAAGGTTTTCTACTGAAAAACCTAGGGCCATTATGGCGAACCTATGGCACGTGTGCGGAGAGGGGCGGCATACAAATCTAAATAATAAATAAATAATAAATAAAAATAAATATCTGAGGACACATGAGATGTTCTCTATGTCAGCTCCAGCACATATGTTCGTGCTGATATTTGGCCTTCCAGAGGGCGGGGAGGAGTCATTTTTGCCTTCTAAAGACTTCAGAAAGCTTTAGAAGGTGAAAATGACTTCCCCCCACCTTCTGGAAGGCCAAAAAATGCTTCCTAAAGCCTGGGGAAGGTGAAAAATGGCACAGTGGGCCTATTCAAAGTTCAAAAATGAACTTCCGGTCGGCCTATTGGGCCCATTTTTCGCCACCCATAGACTCTGAAGATTTCGCTGAGGTCTGGGTTCATGCGTATATGTGGGGGGAAACACGCATGCTTTTTTGGCACCCAAGCAAAAAAAGGTTTGCCCTCACTGACCTAAGGCATTTTAACCAGATTAGTTAGCATCAGGATCACATTTGGTAGGGAACATTAACTTCTTGTAGCCAAAGACCATGTATGTATGAGGTTCTGAGAATTATCTACTATGGCACCTGTGGTGTGTGATGTTTGTGGGAGAGAACAACTGAATAGCTATGGTGCAGGTATAAGATAGGAGGACAGAAGGAAAAGGGGGGACATGATCGAAACATTTAAATATGTTAAAGGGTTAAATAAGGTCGAGGAGGGAAGTGTTTTTAATAGGAAAGTGAACACAAGAACAAGGGGACACAATCTGAAGTTAGTTGGGGGAAAGATCAGAAGCAACATGAGAAAATATTATTTTACTGAAAGAGTAGTAGATCCTTGGAACAAACTTCCAACAGACGTGGTAGATAAATCCACAGTAACTGAATTTAAACATGCCTGGGATAAACATATATCCATCCTAAGATAAAATACAGAAAATGGTATAAGGGCAGACTAGATGGACCATGAGGTCTTTTTCTGTCGTCAGACTTCTGTTTCTATGTTTCTAAGATATGAGCACTTGTTCTGAAGGAGGAGAGGACTCAAAGAGCAAAAGCGGCTATTTTTCCTTTTGCACATCAAAATCTCTCTAGTTAAAACATTTGAATTTAATTAATCCCATAAAGTTTTCTTAAATTGAGATCCTCTTTCCCCCTAGGCCTTTACAATTCTATGCATGGTATGTATGTATGTATGTTTGGTTTTTATATTAATTGATTTTTAATCATCAATACCAAATTACTATTGTACACTGTTTTATTGTCGCTGTTAGCCACCCCGAGTCTCTGGAAAGGGGCGGCATACAAATCCAATCAATCAATCAATCAATCAATCAATCAATCAATAAACAAACAAACAAACAAACAAACAAACAAACAAATAAATGTAATCACACTTACTCTTCCCAATTATTTAAACAGAACTACTCCAAACATGACTAAGTCGGGGTTTAACTTATATGCCTTATCTTAATACCAACACTTAATACTAAAACAGAACGTTTCATATTATACTATTATAGATCTTTAAAATTGATGTGGCTTCCTGGAAATATTCTCTGCTATTTAAAAGATGATACAACAGCACTAGGCCTCTTCAGATCAAGCATTTGTTTTAAAAAGCTTCATTTTGTTAAGTTGTCAGAACAATAATAAATCAGTCTTTAGAAATGAGTCTAATAATTTGAACATTTTATAGGCATTTATAGTTATTGACTTACCTCCTTGCAGTAAGCAACAAACAGGCAGTTTTAGCAATTGCCTCTCCCTGCAGCAATTTGCCTGTGTAGTTTTAGTTTCACTTGCATTTTAGCACCAGTTTGCCAGCAACTTCAATCAATCAGCTGAGTGTAGGGAGGCAGATAATCAGTAGCTTGTGCTAATCAGGCTCTGCTACTATTTGCTGCAAGGAGGTAAATTACTCTCTGAGGGTGGCTGGGTGGGCCTACATTCAGTGTATAAGATGCAGCCAAGTTTTCACCCTCTTTTGGGAAGTAAAAAGTTGCGCTTTATACTCCGAAAAATATGGTAAACGTTGACAATAAATGTATGCATATTTACACAATGAAAGAGTGTCATTCAAGGCTAATGTCACACATGTGGAGGAAATGCTTTGAAGCATGTGTAATGAGCTTTTCTTACTCTTCACTCCACACTGGCTCACATTTGTGAAAGGATTTACAGAAGGGCTTGCAATGGGGAAAAAGCTGCTTTGCATTATTTTGTTATATGATTACTCAGAAAGGGAAGCCTATGTAACTCACCACTCTGGGAGAAGGAGACCCAGATTCTAGAAGTGGGGAAAGTCTTGCATCTCACTCCCTTGAGTTGATTTTCTGAGCCATAATATTGAAGCAGAAAGAATGGGAGAATGCTATTATACTCCTATTTATTGTTCCAGTTTGCAGCACAGGAAGCCAAATTCAGAAAAAAACAACACTTAGATCAAAAACCTCTATTTATTCAAAGCATACATTTTAAAAGGTCAGTGGCTTTAAAAGAAAATATTAATACACACTTTGATTCTACAAATTACAGATCAGCAGCATTACAAGCTCAAGAGAGAACCAGTGCATTTTTCAATAAAGTTCTGACATTTCCTTTATTGCTATAAATAAGACCCATTAATGTAACTAAATAAATACCAAAGCATAGCTTTTGTTGTACCAACTAAACTCCTACAAGCTTTCCCACATAGATAAAGGGTTGCTTTAGGGATCAGCTAATCTTTCAGCTGTTTGGTGTAGTGATTAAGGTGTTGACTTGAAAACCTAGAATTCTAGAGCTCCTTTAGTCATAAATCTGCCAGGTGACTTTTGGCCCAATCCTCTTCAGCAGGCTGAAGGCATGGAGAAAATTGGAAAGAAATATTTGGCATGTTTTCCAACTTTAATTGACCAATAAATATATAAATGTCGGACAAAAATATAATCATTATCAACAGACTCATCCAGTAGATCTTATAAGCTCCATCCACTTGGGTAAGATCAGAGAAATGAGAATTACATAATTACTGTAAGAGTTCCACTGATAGATGAGTGGCTGTGTAAATTTTTTGGTTGGTTGGTGTTGTGGTTCCGTCTGAGGCCCCTCAGGGAACGGCTGATCTTCTGTCGGTTTCCAGCTCAGAGGGAGAGGATGAGGAACAGGAGGTGCAGGCAGACGAGGAGGAGGAATCCCAGGCTGAAGAAGAGGGAGGACAGCCAGAGTCCCCCCAGAGGGAGCTCTCCCCAGCAAGCAGCCTGGATTCCTTAGAGGAAAATGCACAAGCCATAATTGATCTGCGACAGAGAAGAGCTACACAGCGAAGGGACCAATTGGCTAGGTACTTTCAGCATTAAAGAGGCAACAGCTGGGTTTGGGTGTGGTGCTCTTTGGAAAGGCTAAAAGGCAGACCCACCCTTCCTGGCTTGTGGAGTTTTATCTTTGAGAGTCTTGGGACCTGGCTGTGAACTTTGGCGTCTTGGAATCCTGGTTTGTGCCTTTGACTACTGAAACCTTGGGGTGGGTGTGCCAGCAAGAAGCTTGCTGTATTGTCTGGACATCAGGACTCTGCTGTAAAGTATTATAGCCTGTCTGTTGGGAAGAACAGGTTTTCCTCTGTGTTTATTTTTTCCAGCTATAAAGTACTTTTGCTTTTACCAGAGTGTCTGGCTGTTTTTTCCAGTTGGTGTTGAGGTCTGGGGGAACCCAGACAGAACAGTTGGTTGGTTGGTTGGTTGGTTGGTTGGTTGGTTGGTTGGTTGGTTGGTTGGTTGGTTGGTTGGTTGGTTGGTTGGTTGGCTGGCTGGCTGGCTGGCTGGCTGGCTGGCTGGCTGGCTGGCTGGCTGGCTGGCTGGCTGGTTGGTTGGTTGGTTGGTTGGATGGATGGATGGATGGATGGAGGATGATTGGATGGATGGATGATTTTGATACTAATCCAGAGTAAATACAGAATCTTGAAATTATTGCCCACACTGATTTAGATGAATTGAAAGTGGAATTTGTTTGAAAGATTTGAAATTGGGAAATAAAAGTCTAGTAAGCCACTTACAACATGATACTTTAATCACATCATTCGGGATATAAAAAATGGTACATATGCCAGGGATGAATTTTCAAGGCTTGTTGGAATTTGGGGATATACAATATTTGCTTCAGAGAAATTAAAGCTTGGTAGAAAAACCCTGGTCTGGGGAAAACAGAATTTGTTTTGGGTGTTATTGAGGATCCAGACTGTGTAGTTTGTCATTGACAAACATAGCTTGAACAAAACCTGTATGCTTAATTCATCTAATTATTTATTTTGACTTTACATATATTTAATGTCCCAAGATGATTTAAAGAACTACTGCTCAATAAGCCTTCTTTCAGTCATATACAAGGTTTTCAATAAGGTAATAGCAAAAAGAATATTGAGAACATTAAATGATGCACAGCCAAAGGAACAGGCATGATTCAGAAGTGGCTACAATACAATGATCACATCTTGGTTGTTCAGCAAGTCATTGAAAGGCACAATGAATACACCATGCCTCTATGCATGGCTTTCAAGGACTACAAAAAGGTGTTTGACTCAATATTCTAGCAAGCAATAATTAATGCATTGCTCAACCAAGGCATAGGCACTGCTTGCATTAAACTTACTACAATCAATATATGAAAAACAATGGCAATAATTTGCCTTAATGTCTTGAAGTGGAAATCAGCATAGAACAAGGCATATGACAATCACCTATTCTTTTCTCATCCTGCCTTGAAGAAGTATTTTGCAAAGTAGACTGGGCAAAAGATGGAATAAAAATCAATTATTATTTAAATCACTTAAAATTTGCAGATGATGTTGTTCTCCTCTCACAAGTTCCAGAAAAGCCACAAAGACATAAAAGAGCTGAACAAAGCAGGAGAACCATCTGGCTTAAAAATAAATCTGAAAAAGAGCCAGGTTATCAATATAAATAAAAATGTAAATGTTCTTTTGTTCAAAATCTTAAATCTCTGAAAGTTCTTCATTGATTGCTTTGAAATTTTGACACAACATTGCATTCGAATATGCTCAGGCTTTTATATACCTATATTATATAGATATCACACCTGTGACAGATAAAAACATGCAGGTGCTTAAAATAGGACTTTCTTTACTGATTACTTTGAAATTTTGACACAACATTAGATTTGAATATGTACAGTACATATTTTTATATACCTACTATTATGTAGATGTCACACCTGTGTCAGGTAAACACAGCAGCAATGAAGCTGTATGGTGAATTGTTTCATTTCCTACATGAATGAAGGACCTGTTGTCCTAATTAGATTGATTCTAGCAGCAATTTGATCCCAAAATGACATAGCCTTAGCTCTTGCATCATCCGGAATAGCTGTGGCGTTGCTACCAAGTGGGAGAACTGCTCATTCCACTTTGAAATTGCCATTCAAAATGCAAAGGTTGCCATTGAAATTGTCATTCGAAATTCAAATTGCCATTCAACATGCACAGGACCTTTCAAAGGTGAAGATGTCCCCATTCCTTGCATTCCTATGATTCTAACATATATGCCATTTCAATTTAAGAGATTGCAATTCCCAATTCAATTTGCATTTGCAATCACCATCAACAAAGCTCAAGGCCAATCTTTAGAATTGTGCGGTTTAGATCTATGCATGGATTGCTTCTCACATGGACAATTATATGTTGCATGTTTGTCTGGCAAACCAGACAAACCAGATTGAGCCACAGCAATGCGTGGCCGGGCATAGCTATTGTTTAATGAATTAACCAAAGAAAGAAAAAATTATATCTGGACAATGGATTATATCTTGGGCAATGGATCTCAATGGGTACAATAAAGGAAATTGAATGGCATGTTAAATGTGGTTGGCAGGCATTTGGAGAACTAAGCATAATTTTCAAGAACAACTTCCCTCTATGCTTGAAGAGAAAAGTTTTCAATCAGTGTGTGCTACCTGCTCTAACATATAGCAGTGAAACATTGACACTAACGTCACAATCAATTCAGAAACTATGAGTGGCTCAAAGAGCCATGGAAAGATACATGATTAGCATTACAAGATAAGATGGAAAGAGCCACACATGGATTAGAGAACAAACAAAAGTATATGATATCATCACGAGAGTAAAATAATTGAATGGAAATTGACTGGTCACATAGCAGGAAGAACTGATGGTAGGTGGACCCAGGGAGTCACAGAATAGATCCCATTTGATACAAAGCATCTATGAAAAAGATCCAAACGGATGGATTGATGACATCAGCAAGTATTGTGGGCCAATTTGTTATTGGTTGTAAATATGCAAAAAAGGCCTTCATCCTGCAGTAGATAGACAATAGCTAATGATGGTGATTACTTGTTAATGTATGCAAATATACCTAAATGTCAGGAGCAGGAATGTCTTACCTTTCCTACCAGTGCACATCACGCATGCATCCCCTTGCACAATTTTACTTCCGCACATGCTCAGAGGGATGAATTTAATTCTGCACATGTTCAGAAAGCTGAAAAATTGCAAAAAAATACACACAAAAAAAAGATGGCAGTGTGCACAGACTGGCAAAGACAGCACTGGAACTATCTCGTCAAAATTGCGTAATCGGCGGACTACAACCAGAGTGCACACACCGGATCAGATCAGTAGGAACACACCTCTGCTAAACATTCACACACATTTGAACAAGCATTTTGCCATTTCATACAGAGGAAAGGTATTTATCTATCTATCTATCTATCTATCTATCTATCTATCTATCTATCTATCTATCTATTTATTTAGTCCAATACACAATGAGAGTTTTAGTGGGTATATATATATACACACACATAGTAAAATACATGATGAAGGTTATAGAGGAGATAATTCAAAGTGTTGGTTATGACCTTTAAAGCCCTTCATGGCACTGGACCAGAATATCTCCGAGACCACCTTCTGCCGCGCGAATCCCAGCGACCGATTAGGTCCCACAGAGTGGGCCTTCTCCGGGTCCCGTCAACTAAACAATGTCGGTTGGCGGGCCCCAGGGGAAGAGCCTTCTCTGTGGCGGCCCCGACTCTCTGGAACCAACTCCCCCCAGAGATTAGAACTGCCCCTACTCTGCTTGCCTTTCTTAAGCTCCTTAAAACCCACCTTGGTTGTCAGGCATGGGGGAACTGAGACATCTCCCCTGGGCATATACAATTTATGCATGATATGTTTGTGTGTATGTTTGCTTAGTAAATGGGGTTTTTTAAATATTTTAGAATAGAATAGAATAGAATAGAATTTTATTGGCCAAGTGTGATTGGACACACAAGGAATTTGTCTTGGTGCATATGCTCTCAACGTACATAAAATAAAATATACATTTGTCAAGAATCATGTGGTACAACACTTAATGATTGTCATAGGGTCAAATAAGCAATGAAGAAGCAATATTAATAAAAATCTTAGGATATACGCAACAAGTTACAGTCATACAGTCAACATGGGAGGAAATGGGTGATAGGAATGATGAGGAAAACTAGTAGAATAGAAGTGCAGATTTAGTAGAAAGTCTGACAGTGTTGAGGGAATTATTTGTTTAGTAGAGTGATGGCGTTCGGGAAAAAACTGTTCTTGTGTCTAGTTGTCTTGGTGTGCAGTGCTCTGTAGCGACGTTTTGAGGGTAGGAGTTGAAACAATTTGTGTCCAGGATGTGAGGGGTCAGTAAATATTTTACCCGCCCTCTTTTTGACTCGTGCAGTATACAGGTCCTCAATGGAAGGCAGATTGGCAGCAATTGTTTTTTCTGCAATTCTGATTATCCTCTGAAGTCTATAAATTAAAGTATAATTTAGATTTGTCATGAATTGTTGTATTCTGTTGTGAGCCGCCCCGAGTCTGCGGAGAGGGGCAGCATACAAATCTAAATAATAAATAAATAAATAAATAAATAAATACTCATAGTAAAATATATCTATGAAAGAATAGAAAAGAAGGTATAGTAATAGAACATATCAATGAAAGAATTGAAGAAGAGATATAGGAATAGAAGAAAGGTATAGGAGATATAGGAGAGCAATAGGACAGGGGATGGAAGGCTATGCTATACAATGTCAAGTTTTATTCACTGAAGTCTATGGAATAGTAAACTATCATGTCTGGGTGAAATACAGTATAGTGCCTTTTCACTTTGAAATTCCTCTCTGACCCTCAACTTATATTCAAGGAGAAGTTTCATTTATCTTTCTATTCCACACCCTTTAACCTCCAAGTGTTCAACCTCACACCAATTACTTGGCATTTCTTAGTTGACTCTTTGACTTCGACTTTAAAGTCTGGTCTCATGCCTTTTGACTGGTCATTGGCTCAATATCTCAGCTTCCGATTTATGAGGCCTTTCAGCTCAGCACCCTCACTTTGATGAGCCCTGACAAATTGCTTTTTCACAGAGATCCGGCTGCAGGCATCCTGTTTATTCCCAACAAGATCATGATTCAAGCCTGAGAAATTTCCCCTCACATGATGCTAAAGCTATAGCTACAATTCCACTGAAGCCTGAAGCCCGTGGGTCTGGAGAAAATCCTTAAACTATATATTGTATTTTTAAAGGCACAGAGACACAACATTACTCCTATGGGTATTGATAGGTTTCTGTCAAAAACAACAAAAACCCTATAACAAAATAGGCAATCTGGAATGTAGGGTAGACGAGTTGTGAAAACAAAACGGCGGTAGTTAATTCAGCTCCAGGTTTGATCAATTTAATTTATCTCAAAATTCCTTTCTATCAAGCAGGGAGATGGTTATGGAGATATCACTCTACTAAACAAATAATTCCCTCAACACTGTCAGACTTTCTACTAAATCTGCACTTCTATTCTACTAGTTTTTCTCATCATTCCTATCACCCATTTCCTCCCATGTTGACTGTATGACTGTAACCTGTTGCTTATATCCTAAGATTTTTATTAATATTGCTTCTTCATTGCTTATTTGACCCCTATGACAATCATTAAGTGTTGTACCACATGATTCTTGACAAATGTATATTTTATTTTATGTACGCTGAGAGCATATGCACCAAGACAAATTCCTTGTGTGTCCAATCACACTTGGCCAATAAAATTCTATTCTATTCTATTCTATTCTATTCTATATAGCTATGCCATTTTTTTTCTTTTACAGGTAAGAGTAAGAAATTAGGTTCTGTGAATTGATGGGGTCACTAAACATTCCCATGTAGGTAATTCAAAAAGTTGTCTAGAACTACAGCAGAATATTTATAGGGCATAATTGACAATGATGCAAAAACATTCATTTTGTGTCCTTCTGAAAATATGTAACGTAACAATGCATGTTCAGTTGTATTTGCCTGAGAATGCTTTCACACATGTGAATGAAGTCATAATCATGAAAGCATATTAATAAGGTCCATTTTCCTTCACAAAATGATTGCAGTGATGGGCTCCTACGGGTATGGTCAGGTACGCAGAACCAGTAGAAAAATATTGGTCAGGTATGGAGAACCGGTAGAAAAATATTGGTCAGGTATGCAGAACCGGTAGAAAAAAAGTTGAGTTTTTTCCTTTTTCCCCCTTCTGGGCTCTGGGTATATTTTTCCTATCGCAGTAAATGAGGTTGAATCTCCATAAATTTATAAGAGCTGTGCTATATACAGTTATATTTTTGTGTGCCTGTGTGTAAAATGTATGTACACATATACATAGAATTAAATACTATACAGTGGTACCTCGAGATACGAGTTTAATTCGTTCCGGACCTGCGCTCTTAAGTCGAGCAGCTCTTATCTCGAACGACTTTTCCCCATAGGAATTAATGTAAATAATTTTAATTGGTTCCAGCCCTCAAAAAACTCAAAAAGTTAGTCTAAATTATGCAAAAAGACATTGCAAGAATAAATGTAACTTTACTTATTAATAAGATGATAAGCTGAGAGCTTTCCTTCCCTTCCTCTTTTTACCCAAAACAATCAACATGGCAAACTTTTATTTTTATTCATTAAACTGTAGTTATTTATTCAACTTCACTGCCACCCAATCCTGTAGAGGGAGAAAAGAAGGGAGGAAGGAAAAGGAAAGCAAGAAATGGAGGGAGGAAAGGAAGGAAGGAAAGAAAGAAAGGAAGGAAGAAAGAAAGGAAGAAAGAAAGGGTGAAGGGACAGGAACAGAGGAAGGAAGCAAGGAAACTTAAGAAAGGGGAGAGTAACTTCACTGCCACCCAATCCTGTAGAGGGAGGAAAGAAGGGAGGAAGGAAAAGGAAAGCAAGAAATAGAGGAAGGGAAGGTAAAAGAGAGAAAGAAAAAGAGCAAGAAAGAAAGCAAGCAAGAGAGAAAGAAAATGAAAGAGAAATAAAAATAGAGAGGGAGAATGAAAGAAATGGAAGGAGGGAAGGAAGGAGAGAAAGCAAGAGAAAGAAAGAAAGCAAAAGAAAGAAAGAAAGAAAGAAAGAGAAAGAAAGAAAGAAAGAGAAAGAAAAAAGAATGAAAGAGCAAGAGAGCAAGAGAGAAAAAGAAAGAGAGAGAGAAAGAAAGAAAGAAAGGCAACTTCAAAGAAAGGCTCACTGAGCATCTCTCACTCTCTCTCTCTTTCTATCCCTCTCTCTTTCTCTCCCCCCTCTCCCCCCCTTTCCCTCTCTCTTTCTCTCTCTCCCTCTCTCTTTCTCTCCCCCCTCTCCCCCCTTTCCCTCTCCCCCCCCAGGCCGGCAGCGATGTTTTAAAACAGCCGCGCCGTTTGCGAGCTAACTCCTGAGGTGCGGAAGTTCGCCTTTGGCGTTTGGGCCACTCGGAATGTGAAATTCAAAACAGCGTTCGGATCCCCCCATCCCCAGCAGAAGCCAAGGACCCCCAGAGTGGGGCGGCAGGGGAGGCGACCGCCTCTCCACTCACCAAGTGCCGGGATACGAGCCGAGAAGAGCCGGGCTGGCTTACTTTCCTTCCTTCCCGCGCTGATGCAGAGCCACTCGAACAAAGCGTCACGCCCCCCTGACGCTTTTGGCGGCAAAAGAGCCCAGCGTCGCTTCGGAAGCCGCCGAAAGCATCAGAGGGGCGCGACGCTTTGTTCGAGTGGCTCTGCATCAGCGCGGGAAGGAAGGAAAGTAAGCCAGCCCGGCTCTTCTCGGCTCGTATCGCGGAGAGGGGCGGCATACAAATCCAAGTAATAAATAAAATAAAATAAAAAAATGTCTCTCCTCTCCCAGCTCTTATCTCGAGTAGCTCTTAAGTCGAGCAGCTCTTATGTCGGGGTTCCACTGTATTTTGGATGTTCGGTAATAGTAAATAGATAGGGAAATTGTATTTCTTTGAGGTGAGGAGAGGCCAGGTACTGTAACCCTAACCCAAACCCTTGATCTGAGTGACGTCGAGTTGGCCACCTTTAAGCCAGTCACATGACCTTTAAGCCACCCGGTCACATAATCGTCAAGCTACTTCCACCTGATCACATGGCTGGCAAGCCACACCCACAAAATATACCACACCCAGTGTGGTAGTAAAAACGTTTGCAGCCCTTCACTGACTGATTTCCTCTATGATGCACACAGAAAAAAAGGGCTTCAATCTCTAAATTGGTTCTGCATTTTTTAAAATGTCCTACCTAGTAATAAGTTTGAAAAGCAAAATCTTCCAAGTATTATCGATAATTTATGTGTAATTCCTGCAGCTTGACTTTCCACACAGCCTCTAAAAATCTTTTAAAAAATTATTGGACTAAGGTTAGGTCCTTTACACAGTGTTTCCCAACCTTGGCAACTTGAAGATATTTGGACTTCAACTCCCAGAATTCCCCAGCCAGCATTCGCTGGCTGGGGAATTCTGGGAGTTGAAGTCCAAATATCTTCAAGTTGCCAAGGTTGGGAAACACTGCTTTAGAAGGCATCTGAAGGCAAGAATGGGGAATGAACTCTAACCCTAATCCCCAATATTTAGAAGTCTCAGTGTAAATTCACATATGGAAGTAAACTGATCTTTTTAAAAAAATAAAATATTTTTTAAAAATTTATTTTAGGAGTAGCAGTCTAATCAGTTTCCTTGCTTTCCTTTGTTTTTTTTAATCAGATGAAGAATCTGCTGCCATTCATTTGAACAATGTTTATCAAGGCATTCCTATTACTGGATCAGGTTTTCTACTACACCATGACAAATAATTTAACACTATGCAGCCACATGCCCTGGTTCAGTTAGAATCAATTTTCAAAACACAATATCAGATAAGTTCTTTCCCTTGATGAAATTGCCTATCCAGACTGCAAACACAGCTGCACTCAAGATGATTACGGTGCATCTCCCAGTTCAATTGCAAGAAGAGCTTGTTATTTTTGAAGAAACTGCTTCTACCATGACTAACTTGCTTGCTCCACAGGTTGTCAGATTTTTTTCTCTCCACTCCTTTTGAGGGCTGCCAAGCTGAACAAAACAAGAAAAATAGCCTCATCTATGAATGCTGTTATAGAACTTTAGACATTCCTCTGACTCACTGAGAACCAGTATGGCTTTGTGGGTCTTCAGAAAAGACTAGGTAGAGCCAGGTTCAAATCAACACTCAGAACTGAACATTCAGTGAATGATTTTAAACTAGTCATGTTATGTCCTGTAGAAGCTGGGAAGTTTTCACTCCAGTCCAAACAGGGACTCAAGCAGGTAAAGGGCTCTCTGTTAAAGGGCTCTCTATTCAAACCCCTGCGTATAGCAGGACCTTACTGATGTTTGCTCGCTATGACCAATACAAATCTGAGTTGCATTAACAGAGAGATACAATCTAGAACTAGGGAGGTACTAATACCACTCTATAAAGCCTTAGTTAGACTACACCTAGAATACTGCATCCAGTTTTGGTCATCACACTATAAAAAAGACATTGAAACTCTAGAAAAAGTGCAAAAGAGAGCAACCAAGATGATAAAGGGACTGGAAAGTAAAATATATGAAGAGAGGTTGCAAGAACTGGGTATGGCTAGTCTAGCAAAGAGAAGGACCAGGGAAGATAGGATGGCAGTGTTCCATTACCTGAGGGGCTGCCACAGAGAGGAGGGGGTCAGGCTGTTTTCCAAAGCACCAGAAGGCTAGACTAGAAATATCAGATGGAAGCTGACCAAAGAGAGATTCAACCTGGAAATAAGGAGGAATTTTCTGATGGTGAGAGCAATCAACCAGTGAAACAGCTTGGGGAGGTTGTGAGCGCTCCAACACTTGGGTCTTTCAAGGGGAGACTGGACTGCCATTTGTCTGAAATGGTATAGGGACTCCTGCCTGAGCAGTGGATTGGACTAGATGACCTACAAGGTCCCTTCCAACTCTAAACAACAACAACAACAACAACAACAACAACAACAACAATAATAATAATAATAATAATAATAATGACATACTTCATAGTTTTACAGACAGTTGGAAAGAATAGACATACTTTTCTCCCCTGCTTTAGCTTATTCAACTGAAGTTTCATCATTATATTAACTGTCTTTATTCAATTTAAGTTTAATGTAAACCAAATATATTTGGGGAGGAGTGGTGGTTTAGCTCACGGGTATCAAATTCATTGCATCAAGTTGCAAACACATCATGTTTTGTGATTCCCCCCCCCCCTCTTCACAGAACTGACGTGGGCATGGCCATCAGTTTGACACCCCTGGTTTAGCTTATTCTGTTTTCTGATTCTGTCTTCTTATTGGAATAGAGTTTCTGACCGGTCATTCAAAAACCAAATGCAATTCTCTGCCTTAAATGCATTATGTACCTGGATGCCTCAGGAAACATTTGGAACTAGGATATTGTCATTGGAAGCTTGTTCTGCCTTTTATAGGGTTTGGGGGTTGTATGGGGGTTTTACTACTATTTTGACTATTTTACAAATGAAAAACTCTCTTGGAACAATGATGAGCCCTTAAATATCTTAGAACATGGGTCTCCAACCTTGACAACTTTAAGCCTGGTGGACTTCAACTCCCAGATTTCTGGGAGTTGAAGTCCGCCAGACTTAAAGTTGCCAAAGTTGGAGACCCCTGTCCCAGAAACTTTAAACACATAGAATAGAAAGCTATGTAGTTCTCTTAGCATGAGATGAGAAGCCCTTTAGGCAAGTTGGACTCAAATCATTAGGAGCTAAGGGTCAAGCAAAAAGAAAATGTGGAATTTTGCCTAGAAGTAAAAACCATTTCTAAAATTGATACTATAGCTTTCCCTGCCAAGTAACCACCATCCTGTTACTATAAGTTGGAAATATTCAGCAGCTTCAACTCAGACTTTCAGAGGAACTTCACAAGGGACAGATTGGTTTGCAAATTATTCAGATTCTTGATGGCTTCATTTCTTTTTAATGCATTACTGCATTGTTGGACTTTAGATTGGGTTTTTCAGCTTTTCCTTCTATATCACAGCAAATGGATATATGGAAACATTCTTTAGCAATCGAGGAGAAACTTTGCAATATGCAATCTCACCAGGGATGGTTTGACAGACCTGAATACAGTTGATACGCCAGATCCAAAACTCTACCAGCCTCATACTAGGTGGAAAAGAAAGGAGCCTTATTTTACTAAGGCAGTTCCCCCCTCTTCCTGGTGGTCTTTCTTTTCTCTTTCAAAACCCCCCTCACTAATTGACATGGGAAGAAATTAAGCTCTTAGGCTGATGCAGATTTGCTGTTTTGAAGCATGCAGGGAGAATGAGAAGTCTTCAGAAATAATGCTTCCAAACTGCTTCTGATTATCACACTCAAAACTTTTCTCTCCTTTGAGTTCTGTTGTCGACAAAGCAAAGGCTGTGAAGTTTCCATAAATTGAGAGTTTCTGAAAATGGATCTCATCATCTCTCCCTCCCAAGCAGCATTCTCAGCTTCCCCAAGAGAGCCTTCAAATAGCCTATGGACATCAGGAGCTTTCTGAAGGACCCCAAGCTTGTAGTCTACAAAGTTTTTCCTCTCCCTTACTCTTATAGAAACATAGAAACATAGAAGACTGACGGCAGAAAAAGACCTTATGATCCATCTAGTCTGCCCTTATACTCTTTTCTGTATTTTATCTTAGGATGTGTTGTGGTTAGCTCTGGCCCAGCTCCTGCCCCAAGGACTGTGGATGTGGGGGAGACAGCCACGTGCTGCAGGCCTATTTTGCCCCCCCCTCCTGGTGGAATCTGCTGATGAAGGCTCCTCTGACCAAGAAGACATGAGTGACAGGGAGGAGGAAAGTGTGGCAGACAGCTCAGAAGGAGATCAATTGTCTAGCTCCTCCTTGGATTCAGAACAAGAGTTAATGATACAGCCACGCATGGGGAGAGCGATGCATAGGCAACAACAACTGAGAGATTATTATCAAAGAAAATGAGGCCACCTGTGGTTGGGTGGGGCTGTGGTAATTAGTGAGGCTGCTATAAATAGCAGCCTGTGGGTTTGGCCATTGTGGAGGATTATCTGATCCTTGTGTTTCATGACTGCTTTACTGACTTTGACCTTTTGTGTGCTGATTTTTCTCCGCTTTGAAACTAAACCAGAGCAAAGTGTGTTTCACTTTGTGAAAGAAGAATGACTGGGAATTGCCTCACAGCTGCAAGCTAAGTATCACAGAACTGATAAGGGACTTGTACAAATTACCAGTTTGTTTGGAGACCAGTGCTCTTTGCTATACCAAAACAGGACTTATTTTAAGTGAATTTTCATTATAAAGAACATTGTTTTGAATTTTTAAACGTGTGTGTCTGAAATTTGTACCTGTGAATTTTTGGGAGGAGTGTACCAGAGAGCCCGACAGAACAGGATGGATCTATGTTTATCCCAGGCATGTTTAAATTCAGTTACTGTGGATTTACCAACCACGTCTGCTGGAAGTTTGTTCCAAGGATCTACTACTCTTTCAGTAAAATAATATTTTCTCATGTTGCTTTTGATCTTTCCCCCAACTAACTTCAGATTGTGTCCCCTTGTTCTTGTGTTCACTTTCCTATTAAAAACACTTCCCTCCTGGACCTTATTTAACCTTTTAACATATTTAAATGTTTCGATCATGTCCCCCCTTTTCCTTCTGTCCTCCAGACTATACAGATTGGGGTAATTAAGTCTTTCCTGATACGTTTTATGCTTAAAACCTTCCACCATTCTTGTAGCCCATCTTTGGACCCGTTCAATTTTGTCAATATCTTTTTGTAGGCGAGGTCTCTAGAACTGAACACGGTATTCCAAATGTGGTCTCACCAGCGCTCTATATAGCGGGATCATAATCTCCCACTTCCTGCTTGTTATACCTCTAGCTATGCAGCCAAGCATCTTCTTGAAACAGTATGTGTGTTACCCAGTGGTGAAATCTACTTACCTTCACTACTGGTTCAGAAATGTGTGCTTTTTCGCCCTCTGTTCATGCGCAGAAGGCTGTTCCCATGCGTAGAGGGTTAAAAAAATGAAAATGGTGACATCCAGGAGGGTGGGTGAAGCCTCATGCTGCTGCCGCTACTGGTTCTTCAAACCACCAGTGGCCGCTGTTACCCCCAAACTGGGCTGAACCGGTAGCATTTCATCCCAGTGTTACCCAAAATAGACCTCTTATGTAATTCTCTAAGCTATATGCCATGTTAAGAGGTGTGAAAGAGTCTCTTAGGTTTGAAAATTTAAAACACATTTATTCTGAACATTATCCTATTTTTAAAAGTAACAACATATGTGCTACCACTGCTTAAGAATTATGAGATGATTGCTGCCAGGAAAGTATAAATAATTTGTCTGTGAAACTGTGAAAGCATTGCCATGTATAGGGAACCAGTCCTATACTGGAAATGCTGGAACACATTAGCTTGCTTCACCCACAGAATACCAATACCATATTAGCTTGCTTACCCACAGAATTCACAAAATGCATCCAAAATAGTTCTGGTAACAGTAAATGTAAAGCATGTTAAAGAGAAATATACCAGTGTGGCAGCTCTCTTGTTAAATAGCAATATCGCACGTGTAATAAGATCCTCTATTATTATTTTTTACATATAGCACCATTGTCTTTTCCCTCAGCTACAGGCAAATGATTTTGCAAAGCTCTGAGCTGCTTTACGAAAATGTTTACAGAAGTACAAAACACAACGTGCCCGAGTTCCTCTGGGAAGTGCAGAAGCTCACTGTTGCATTAATCAGATGAAATGGGAGGCTGATGGTTGCTTAGGTTGATCCCATAGCAGGGAATGAAATTGGAGAATCCATTGAGGTTGTTGTGCAGCTGGATAGCAGAGCACCTGTGACTGCAGCCACTTAAACCCTTCAATCCAGCATCATGCCCATCCTTTCAGCAGACACAGCTTGAAATTTAGGTTTTTCTTCCACACTGCCTTGTCTGTTTTACTCAAGAACCGTGACTGATCGGTTTTTGTTTATCTGAAAGTCAAATAGTTTTTCAGGCATTGATAAACTTTGGGTCTCCCAGGACCCAATCAACAGAGAGAGGCATAATGAGCTTATCAAATTGTTCCTACATTTGCTATTCAGAATGGCTAGATCTTTAGTCTCCATAGAAAAATAAATTAATTAAGATGTCCTTTGATAGTAATGAAATAATAAAGCAGGAACTAATTGCAAACAAAATGTGAGCCTGCTCTAAGCCAAATATGAGAGCTAAGTATGTTGTATGACTTTTAAGTTGATCTGCATTTCCAATTGTCTCCTCAAATCTCAAGGCTTAAGATAGGAATTCTGACTCCATCTCTGAACAGAGTGATAGTAGGGGTTACCAGAAATGTGATCTTTCAAACATTTTCCTAATCTTTTCTAAGATCAAGAAATTAAAGAGTGAGCTTGGAAACCAAAGCCAGACAATGTTCAGATCCAGTTTTATATATCTGTTGTGGTTAGCTCTGGCCCAGCTCCTGCCCCAAGGATTGTGGATGTGGGGGAGACATCCACATGCTGCAGGCCTGGTTTGTGCCCCCCCCCCCCCCGGTGGAATCTGATGATGAAGGCTCCTCTGACCAAGAAGACATGAGTGACAGGGAGGAGGAGAGTGTGGCAGACAGCTCAGAAGGAGATCAATTATCTAGCTCCTCCTTGGATTCAGAACAAGAGTTAATGATACAGCCAAGCATGCGGAGAGCGATGCATAGGCAACAACAACTGAGAGATTATTATCAAAGAAAATGAGGCCACCTGTGGTTGGGTGGGGCTGTGGTAATTAGTGAGGCTGCTATAAATAGCAGCCTGTGGGTTTGGCCATTGTGGAGGATTATCTGATTGTTGTGTTTGGTGCCTGCCTTGCTGACTTCGACCTTTGTGTACTGATTTTTCCCCGCTTTGAAACTAAACCAGAGCAAAGTGTGTTTCACTTTGTGAAAGAAGGACTGTGAATTGCCTCACAGCTGCCAGCTAAGTATCTCAGAACTGATAAGGGACTTGTACAAATTACCAGTTTGTTTGGAGACGAGTGCTCTTTGCTATACAAAAAGAGTGCTTAGTTTATTTGGATTTTCGGTATAAAGAACATTGTTTTGAATTTTCAAACGTGTGTGTGTCTGAAATTTGTATCTGTGAATTTTCAGGATGATTCTACCAGAGAGCCTGACAGAACAATATCCAAGGGAGGGGGACGGAGAGAGAGAGGGAGGGAGGGAAGGAGGGAGGGAGGAACGGAGGAGAATGGATTATTAAATACGGTCAAGCAATCATTGTTCCTATTTGACTGATTTCACTATTGAGAAAATCAAATTAAATCCTTTCCCCCCCTAATTTGTGGTAGCTCACATTGATGATGTATTTGCTTGCCTATATTTTTGGAACAGTACTGCCTAAAAGCCAATTCCAGCCTTTGGACTGAAAGAGATTACAGCTCCATGTGCCTCTACCATATTTGAGCATTGTGAACACATGGGTAATATGCTAATAGAACCCTTAGACTGCAATTATAGTCCTAGAGAATAAATTCCATTCAATCAGAAGGAAATTCAGAGGGTTGTGCTTTCACTTAAAGGATAAGCATCAACCCATATCACTAAGACAAGATCGTATTCTCCACAGTACTTTGCATTAATGTGGCCTGAAGCTATTCATTATCTGGTTTAGCGAAACGTCACAAATGGATAAGTTTAATTTTTTTCCTCTCTCCAGGTCCACATATTAAATACAAAGGAGCCTCTTGATTATAATTCTTTCCACCACTCCTGTTACGGATGAAGGCTGACATTCAGTAGTAGAACAATGCTTTGTATGCAGAAACTCCGTAGCATGTCCACTTAAAGGAAACTCGCTGATAAAACCTAGTCAGCATACTCAATACAATTGTAAATCGAATGGCAGAAGGCAGTTTCCAATTTATAATTCCCTCCAAGAGAAAGTCTTATTCCTTCAATATCCCTATTTCCAATTAATACCCTGGATTTCTATAACCTGTATCCAGTCTATAATATTCTTCCAGTATCTTATTTGTTTGATTAGAAACAACATTTTCTTCCTTTGGCCTCCAGAGAAAGCCTGCATGCCCTTTTATTAAATTCATTCTAAGGCCAAAATGGCTTGGTAAATAAGTTCATAGGAAATCAATGGGTGGAAACCTGTGCCTAGAGATTTTCATACTGCTGTTGTTTTACATGGGAACATGGCCATCTGTGCTTAGGTGAGGGGGGAGGGGAAATCCGTAGCTTAAGAAGCAGATGGCTGCATGCATCTCAACTCCTTCCTCCAGCTGCAACAAATGAGATTTATTTTGATTTAAAGTTCATTTATCAATGTTAACATCCTTAACACTGCAGATTCTAGAACCAGCTCACTGATTGCTGCTCTGGCAGGGCATCTGTATTTGAAACTATTTTGATCCTAGGGGCTGGCAAAGTCATTGCTGTATTTGCTGGTCTAGGTCAGGCAAATAAATGAATTAAAACATTAGCAAAAATAATTGGTAGCTGGCACCCAATGAATATGATGCAGGAGTGGGTTCCGGATTCTGATACTGCCAGTTTGCTCAGGGATGCACCACACGGGCCCGCGCGGTATTAAAAAATAGTTGCTCATTCGCAGAAGCAAAAAACAAGATGATTAGATTAGATTAGATTTATTGGATTTATATGCCGCCCTTCTCCGCAGACTCGGGACGGCTCACAACAATGGTAAAAACAGTACATAATAACAAATCTAATATTTAGCAATCTAAATTACAGTTTTAGGTTAAAAAGTCCAAAAAAGAAACCCCAGTATATAAAAAACAAGCACACAATCAATCATACACCAAAACTACCTGGGCAAGGGGGAGATGTTTCAATTCCCCCATGCCTGATGGCAGAAGTGGGTTTTAAGGAGTTTACGAAAGGCAAGGAGGATGGGGGCAATCCTAATCTCTGGGTGGAGCTGGTTCCAGAGGGTCGGAGCCACCACAGAGAAGGCTCTTCCCCTGGGTCCCACCAGACGACATTTTTTAGTCGATGGGACCCGGAGAAGGCCAACTCTGTGGGACCTAACCAGTCGCTGGGATTCGTGAGGCAGAAGGCGGTCTCGCAGATATCCTGGTCTGATGCCATGTAGGGCTTTATAGGTCATAACCAACACTTTGAATTGGGACCGGAAACAGATCGGCAACCAATGCAGACTGCAGAGTGTTGGAGTAACATGGGCATACATAGAGAAGCCCATGATTGCTCTCGCAGCTGCATTCTGCACGATCTGAAGTTTCCGAACACTTTTCAAAGGTAGCCCCATGTAGAGAGCGTTACAGTAGTCGAACCTCGAGGTGATGAGGGCATGAGTGACTGTGAGCAATGACTTCCGATCCAAATAGGGTCACAACTGGTGCACCAGGTGAACCTGGGCAAATGCCCCCCTCTCCACAGCTGAAAGATGTTTCTCTAATATGAGCTGTGGATCGAGGAGGACGTCAATAATTCCCCCCTCCCAGGGTAATGGACGGACAGATAGAATTGTCCTTGGGAGGCAAAACCCACAGCAACTCCGTCTTATCCGGGTTGAGTTTGAGTCTGTTGACAGCCTCCAGGCACCGACACATCACTTCCACTGCCTATGGCACCACTATGAGAAGCAGCTTGGGGGCATGACAGGCCTGGATCGCTGCCATTTCCAGATTGTGGGGGCAATATGCTGGCTCTGTTAAAAAGTGCTGTTGCTAACATGTTGTAAGCCACCCTGAGTCTAAGGAGAAGGGCGGCAGAAAAAATTGAATAAATAAATAAATAAACCCAGGCTGCCAAGTTACTAATGGTTCTACAGAACCAGTCTGAGCCAGTAGGAATCCACCTCTGACATGATGGGGTAGCAGAGTAGCATACAAAGGGAGGAAAACAGGACGGTTGGAAGGGTCAAGAAATAATTTTAGAAAAATAAAATCAAAGGTAACTAACTTTAATATCATGAATAAGTAGCAGAGGCTGGCTGACTATATACAACACCATAGAAACATTTTCTGAATTCATATTTTTCTCTTCTCCACCAGATCTCTGTGGCACAGAGAAGGAAAAAGTAGACAAAACACTTCAAAACCCTGAATACAAAAATGGGAAAGAAATGAACGATTCCCAGCTCAGGGTGTGTTTGTTCTATATATCTGGTTTGAAATCCAAGCAGTATTTGAAGCAGGAACTTTGGAAAAATCTTGTTTTATCTTTGTCGGTCTCAGTCAAACAAGAGTCTCCTTGGAACGAAGGTAATTTTATACATTATTTTTCTCTTATTGCTACTCTAAACAAAGCAGCTGATTTTATTTCTAGTTGTCATAACAATAGCATTTTCTGCTATTATTCAAAACATTTCACATTCTGTTATTCTAGGGGAATTTCAGATATGAATATCTCAGCTCTACCAATCCACTCTAGACATTTCCATAAATATACTATCGGATGATGTCATCTCTTTCTCTACTTTACAAATGGGCAATCCAGTTTAGAGGCTTAGTTTCAACAGTATTGTGTAAAGTGGTGTTGTCTCTACAAAAATCTTTGTATGGTAGCTAGGGAATTCTGGGAGTTGATGTCTACTCACCTGAAAATTGCCAAGTTTGAAAAATATCGGATTAACCCAACAGACTAGATCCAAATTCCCATTTTTATTATGGTGACCTTGAACTTGTCACTTCCCCTTAGTTTAAACTACAGTGTTCCCTCGATTTTTTGCGGGTTCCAACTTCGCGAATAGCCTATACCACGGTTTTTAAAAAAATATTAATTAAAAAATACTTTGCGGTTTTTTTCCTATACCACGGTTTTTTCCATCCGATGATGTCATACGTCATCGCCAAACTAATAATTTTTGCAAATAAATAACAAAAAAAAAATTGTTAACAAATAATTATGTTTATAAATATTAGGATCACTATTCAATGGTGAGTACCAGTAATAATGGTGAGTAAATGGTTGTTAAGGGAATGAGAAATGGTAATTTAGGGGTTTAAAGTATTAATGGATGGCTTGTGATAGTGTCCATAGCCAAAAATGGTGTATTTACTTCTGCATCTCTACTTCGCGGAAATTCGACTTTCGCGGGCGGTCTCAGAACGCATCCACCGCGGAAATTGAGGGAACACTGTACATCAATTGTAGAAAATAAAATGGCATAGAAATGATAATGCTATATAATGATCGTTGCATATCAGCTACATATTGGAAGCAGCATGTCTCTGAATATCAGAGAGAATAAATGCATTTGATATCATCCAGAAAAGCTTAAATTTCACAGAAAAAGAAAAATTGGGGAACTCTTGGCTTCCAGTTAGCTTGTCAAATAGAAACATAGAAGACTGATGGCAGAAAAAGACCTCATGGTCCATCTAGTCTGCCCTTATACTATTTCCTGTATTTTTATCTTAGGATGGATATATGTTTATCCCAGGCATGTTTAAATTCAGTTACTGTGGATTTACAAACCACGTTTGCTGGAAGTTTGTTCCAAGGATCTACTACTCTTTCAGTAAAATAATATTTTCTCATGTTGCTTTTGATCTTTCCCCCAACTAACTTCAGATTGTGTCCCCTTGTTCTTGTGTTCACTTTCCTATTAAAAACACTTCCCTCCTGGACCTTATTTAACCCTTTAACATATTTAAATGTTTCGATCATGTCCCCCCTTTTCCTTCTGTCCTCCAGACTATACAGACTGAGTTCATTAAGTCTTTCCTGATACGTTTTATGCTTAAGACCTTCCACCATTCTTGTAGCCCGTCTTTGGACCCGTTCAATTTTGTCAATATATTTTTGTAGGTGAGGTCTCCAGAACTGAACACAGTATTCCAAATGTGGTCTCACCAGCGCTCTATATAACGGGATCACAATCTCCCTCTTCCTGCTTGTTATACCTCTAGCTATGCAGCCAAGCATCCTACTTGCTTTTCCTACCACCCGACCACATTGCTCACCCATTTTGAGACTGGCAGAAATCGCTACCCCTAAATCCTTCTCTTCTGAAGTTTTTGCTAACACAGAACTGCCAATACAATACTCAGATTGAGGATTCCTTTTCCCCAAGTGCATTATTTTACATTTGGAAACATTAAACTGCAGTTTCCATTGCTTTGACCATTTATCTAGTGAAGCTAAATCATTTACCATATTACAGATGCCTCCAGGAATATCAACCCTATTGCACACTTTAGAGTCATCGGCAAATAGGCAAACCTTCCCTACCAAACCTTCCCCTATGTCACTCACAAACATATTAAAAAGAATAGGACCCAGAACAGACCCTTGTGGCACACCGCTTGTAACCTGTCTCTGCTCAGAATACTTGCCATTCACAAGAACTCTCTGTGGTCTGCTCTTCAGCCAGCTGCAAATCCACTGAACTATCCAGGGATTAAGTCCAATCTTCACTAATTTATCTATCAGCTCTTTATGTGGAACCATATCAAAGGCTTTGCTGAAGTCCAGATAGGCAATATCCATGGCACCACCTTCATCTAACACCTTTGTGACATAGTCAAAGAAATCAATTAGATTAATCTGACATGATTTGCCTTGGTAAAGCCATGCTGATTTGGGTCCAATAAGTTATTGTTTTTTAGGTGCTGATTTATCCTCTTTTTGAGTCATTCTTCTATCTCTGGTTATCTTAACCACAGAACCATTTTACTCTAGTTTGCAGCTTTTATACATTTCCATGGGGGCCTGTCAAACCTAATTCCTGTTAGACAATGCTTCTGCCACTCATTGTTGTTAAAGCATACATCCTGCTTCCTGAATCTTATTTGCAGGGCTGAGTTATTACTTTTAAATTACGAGCAGAACCTCTGACAGATTTCACTGAACCACCTTAATGGATGCTATTATAATTCTATGGCTGGTAGCTGGTCCTAAATTTTCACTGTCTCCGCAGCATAAAGGGGCACTGTCTACCTGAGAAACAAATGACCTAATAGATGAATCTGCAGCTAGTCTCATTGCCACGCAGTCCCAAAAATGATGAGACCAAGGCGAAATTAGACTTCCAGAAATCTATTGGGAGGTAAATACTTTTACAGAATAAATGGGAAAAGAGGATATGTTTTTCTGATTTTAAGGAGTGGGAATGGAAGAAGTGATTCAGCCTAAATAATAGATTTTGCTAACTCTACAATGTTGGAAACTAATAAAAAATATTTATTTTATTTATTTGTCAAACATCTATAGGATAGTAGCATAAACATAAGTAAAAAAGTAATGATAAAAGAGGATAATAGTGCAATAGGACAGGGATGGTAGGCACAGTGGTGCGCTTATGCATGTCCCTTACAGACCTCTTAGAAACACGGAGAAGTCGACTGTAAACAGTCTAAGGTTAAAGTGTTTGGGGAAGAAATCACAGAGTCAGGTAGCGCATTCCAGGCATTGATCACTCTATTGCTGAAGTCATATTTTCTGCAGTCGAGTTTGGAGAGGTTTACATTTAGTTTGAATCTATTACGTGCTCGTGTATTGCTGCATTTGAAGGTGAAGTAATCCTTAACAGGAAGGACATTTGGTGTATAATTTTATGAACTACATTTAGATCAGATCGGAGTCAACGTAGTTGTAAATGGCCTAATATCAGTATTTCAAGTCTGGTGGAATAAGGTATTTTGTTGCAGGTAGAGAAGTGGAGGATTCTTGTGAAATATTTCTGGAGTCTCTCAATTGTATTAATGTCTGATATGCAGTGCAGGTTCTAGACAGGTGATGTGTATTCCAGAATTGGTCTAACAAATGTTTTGTAAGCTCTGGTTAGCAGTGTAATATTGCCAGAGAAGAAGCTACGTAAGATTAGATTAATAACTCTTAGTACCTTTTTGGCAATGTTGTTACAGTGGACTCTAGCACTTACCCGTAAGTCGTTGAATATGAGTACTCCAAGGTCTTTGACAGAGTGAGAGTCATCTACAAGTTCATTTCCTCCAAGTTTGCATTTTGTATTCTGATTCTTTTTGCCAATGTGTAAGACAGAACATTTGTTGGTTGAGATTTGAAATTGCAGGTTGTTTAACCATTCTGCTACATGATCAACATCTTTTTGAAGGGTAGCAGCATAACATCATCAGCAAAGAGAATGCAGTTGCCTATAATATGATCACAAAGATTGTTTATGTAGAGTATGAAGAGTGTTGGTCCTAGAACACTGCCTTGAGGGACACCACTGTTGACAGGAGCAGTAATTGATATGGCACTTCCTATTTTGACCACTTGTCTGTTAGACAGAAATGCGGTTATCCAATCATGTAGGGGTCCAGAGGTGCCATAGGATTTTAGTTTCAGAAGTAGTTTGTCATGAACTACTGAATCAAAGGCTTTACAAAAGTCTATGTAAATTGCATCTATTGTTTTACTTTGATCAAGTTGAGTGGTCCATATGTTTTTGCAGTGTAGGAGTTGCAGATTACAAGATAATTCTTCCCTGAAACCAAATTATTAGTTTCTAACTGGAGTGCAATGGATTTGTTTATGATTTATTCCATGATTTTGCAGGTGACTCAACCCAAAGAGATTGGTGTGTAATTTTCAACATTACTTGGATCTCCTTTTTTGAAGATAGGGATGACAGTGGCTAGTGACCATAGGTTGGGTAAGAAGCTAGTCCTGAAGGATTTTTTTAAAAAAAAAATATGCTTAAAGGTTCAGCCAAGGTTTTGGAGATACTTCATGATACTTCTTTTTAAAGAAGTATGCACATAGTCCATCGGGTCCAATAGACAGAGATGGTTTTAGGTCGTTTAATGCCTTTCTAATGTTATCTTCTGTAAATTTGATTTGTGTTAGATTGTTGAAATTAATTGTGATACGACTAGGAAATATTGGCATGAGCCATTGCTGTTTACAAAGACTGAGCTGAAGAATATGTTAAAGAGGTTGACTTTAACTGTTTCATCATTATACTATTTACCATTTGGTCCTCTAAAGGGTGGGATGGATCTTGAGTCTTTGAGTTGGTTGTTTACAAAGTTATAGAAGGCACATGTGGACTTTGTGCGTAGAAGTTTTACTTCTTGATTGATGTGATAATTGGTACTTTCAGTCTTTATTTGGTGACACAGATTTTTGTAGCAGTTTTTAAAGTTTGCAACCTAGCCTGTTTAATTTTTTTTACTAAAGAGATCTTTTTTGGGATTAAAGCTTTCTTTTTTTTAAAGATGGGCTAAAAATGCATCTTTAGCCACTTTACCTTTGGTATCTGCAGTCATCACCCTCTGTTAAGATGCCTGATCCCCTACCTTACAGATCTTGCCAGGAAAAGACAGTTGTGGATAGGTAATGCTAAGCTTTCCCTCCAAGGCTGGTTGATGGGATTCCTCCCCAAGCCTGCTTCACAGCCAACATACAGTAATTATATTTTGGCAATGCTGTACCATTCTCTGTTCTAACTCTGCATGTGTTCCTTCTTTCTTTCAGGAGGTGGGAGAGGGAAGGAGAAGAAACCCACAGAAAAGTCTCTCCCAAGATTTTGTGGTTGGCTATACCAATATCAGTCTTTTGACTAATTAAGCATTCCATGACCGTCATTCAGTGGTCAGAGCAAAACCCTTGATCGGAAAAAGAAAACAAAATACAATATTTGCAAGTTTTTATTATTGATATTATTGACATTGTAAAATGATTATTTTCCGTACATTATTACTGTGTGAATTTTTTACATCTCTCTGGGGTGTTTGTAGCTTATTCTCTCCACCGTATTTGTGCAAGTAAACTTGATTGTGAATGTGATGTATATGTGTTCATCCAAAATCATTATTTTGTACTAACAAACACAGTTGCCCTCAGGGCTGTTTGCTTCTCTGTAAGAATTTCCTTGTTTTTTTGATAATAATATCCACTTCCCTTTTCTGCAAAACAAAAGGAAAGGGGACCTGTGTGAGATATTCTCTGCACAGTTTCTGCATCTCTGTAGCTTGAGAATCACAATTTGTGAAAACTAAATCTGGGTATTATTTTCCCATTTACACAGAGAATATATAAATTGGCACCTTTTATTAAATCAAAGAGTTTCTCTCCCCTTCCCACACCTGATTCACTTTTAACTATCTTACCCTATTGCTGAGTTATGACTGCCAAGATCACCTCCTGTGGCATATGCACAGGGGTTAAGGCATTACTGTACTAGGAAGATGTGAATTTGGCCTGTCTCTTTTTTCCTTTAAAATTATCAATTGAGAACCAGGTGCTTTTTTGAAACTGTTTGTTACATTCATGGGAACACCTTACTTATCTCTTCTTCCAGCCAGATGGAAAGAAGAAAAGGCCTTTTAAATAAGTGGAAAAGTCAATTATGTTTTGTTCTTGTTTCTGAATTCCAAAGTGGTTTGAATGAAGGAAAGATATGTGACAGCTTTATTGCCTTCTCCAAGGGAAGTCTAGACTTTCTGAGACAATACAATAAAATTAGGAATGCAATGAGGCCATCTTCTGGTTAAAAAAATGGATGGCGACTTGCAAAACTATTTTGATCTCCCTCCTCAGTGTCTGCAATCAGGCTTATCCATCAGGCTTATCCAAATATTCTCTGAGAATATTTACAAGTGAGATGTAATTGAATTCAAGATTCTAAGAAAAGATCTATCAGATTTGTAGCTAGGATTCTATTACATGAACTTTTCCTCTCAAAATTTAATCATAGACAGATTCACAGTCAGATGGAACTTAAGTAAAGTCTCCCTCCAAAATAAACATACTGTGTGTGGGTGTCAATTAATACAAGAGTGAATTCTACCAATTATGAAAATGTCAAGTATGAACTTATTCTAATTTTAGATCAAACTAGATAAGATATATCCAACAAAGATTTAACCTGTGTCCTTCTCCCAGCTACTAGCTATCTGGTTCTGGGAAGGGCACAAGCAGGCAAAGAACCAAGAAGATGACTCCGGAGAAATTATGCAACAGCAATTACAAAAAATGATTTAAATCCAGAGCAAGAACACTACATTAGAAACCAGCTTAAATTTAACTCTCTTGGGTATAAAGAGGGAAGGATATAAAATACTAATCCGATTTTCAAGACTCCCTTACTATAATCTATATTAATAAAGTTCCAATAATTCTCGAGGAATCTTTTTTCATGAAAAGGCTGACAAAGCAGAACATGAAAAAAATTAAGCTTTCTGTCATATTCTCACCCTCCCTCACATCAATAGCTGTATAGCTTTGTGGGAATACTTTCACACAGAAAAACACTTCTCCCAACTCCCATATAATCACATAGTGGCTGCTATTGATTTTTTTCAAAGAAAAAAGGATTGCCTTTCCTTATGGATTCTCTACATCTAGTTTCAGTCTTGGCCTTTTTTCTTCCTTTCTGAATCCTCTTCTCTGATTGACCAATGGCAAAACTCATTGCCTTTTTAAGATAGTGATAAAACTTTTCATTTTGGAAAATGGGAAGCGGCAATATGCTGATATCTGCCCTATGCTGAAACTACCTTTCAGGATAAATTATTTTATTTTTATTTATTGAATTTGTTTATTGTCCATCTCACTGCAAGGCAACTCTTTCTGTCTTTTCTAAAAACAGTATACCTGCACATCTTTTGCTTGCATCCTGATAAAGGACTTGAGTGCAAATCACAACAATTGGGAGTATTTTATAGAAACATCGTCTTGTTATTGTTCTGCACTCAGACCTCTGTAAATGGGACTGATATTCAGGAAAGAGGGAGCATTGTGTCATTCATTTTCTCAATTCCAGCATAACCACTACTTGTTCTAGGTCAGGGATAGGCAAAGTTGACTCTTCTATCACTTGTGGACTTCAACTCCCAGAATTCCTGAGCCAATCATGCTAGCTCAGGAATTCTGGGAATTGAAGTCCACAAGTCATAGAAGAGCCAACTTTACCTACCCCTGTTCTAGGTCAATGCTCTGAAGGGAGGACAACCTTTTCATAAGGGCAGCTTCAGACTATAATTATCTTGAATCTAGGAATAAGCAGAATTTTGATGTCACACAATATGCTCCGGTACTGATATTTTTCCTTAACATTTTTTTTAAAAAGATGATGGTTTTGAGAAAAAAAAAAGATAGATAGATAGATAGATAGATAGATAGATAGATAGCCAAAGGATTAATAAACATGTTTGCTAGCCTGATAGCATTCCACCCAAGACAATAGCCTCTTATAACTGATATCATAATATACAGCTTTGTATATCATAATATACAGCTTTGTATATCATAATATACAGCTTTGTATATCATAATATACAGCTTTTTCATGAAAAGGCTGACAAAGCAGAACATGAAAAAAATTAAGCTTTCTGTCATATTCTCACCCTCCCTCACATCAATAGCTGTATAGCTGTATAATGTATAGGTCAAAAGCTAACATGGGCATGTGAGGGGGATAAATTTTGCAGAGCTAGAGAATGTATTCTTTTACTTTTTTGACCTTAAAAATACCAGTTGAGTATTAATCCTTTTAAAATACCAATGTCCTATTAAAACAGGGATAGACAAAGTATGGCCCTCCAAAAGTGACTGCACTCCAATTCTTCTGCTGTCATCAACAAATCTAAAGTGAGGGATGATGGCAGCTATAACCCAGGAATCTCAGGAGGCCCATGTTGTCCACTTCTGTATTAGAAGACATATTCCCACATCCTGCAGGGGCATTTCTTGAAAGAAAAGACCATCATTCACGTCTGAATGAGCATTTCTGGAGTCAGGCCAATGCAGAGGTCATCCGAGGCAATGTTTCTCAACCTTGGCAACTTTACATTGCGTGGACTTCAACTCCCAGAATTCCCCAGCTGGCATGCTAGCTGGGGAATTCTGGGAGTTGCAGTCCTCACATCTTAAACTTCTCAAGCTTGAGAAACACTGCTCCAAGGGTTCACAGTGAGAGGTTTCTTGATTTTCCACCTGATTCACTGGAATAGAACTTCAGAGAAATCAAGTTAGCTTCCCCATTTGTATAGTTGGCTTAATAGTAGTTGAATAGATGCCATATAAACACCACATATTAGCATCATTAACCAACACTAAATTTGCCTCAAGATACAGAGAGCATATAAAGCAGCCACACGGCTTGGGGAGGAGTGGAATTTACCAGTCTGGTGGTCAGAATCTGCAACGTGGTGCTGGAAAGCTTCAAGCCGATTGGCAGCTGAATTATTAAACCTTAATCAAGTTACATTGAGTGGGAGACGGTTATTCAATAAAGCTTGAGCAATTCCAGCCTCAGAAGGCCTTGCAGAAAATAAATCAGCCAACCATTTTATATACAAAACTGCCCTCAACGAGAGAAGGATGCAGGAAAATTAGGGTAATTAATAGCATAGGATTAATGTCCTGAATGCCAATGGGAAGGATTTCAGCTGAAGGCAGCAAAATGTATGAATAATTTTTTAAAAAGCATCTCAGGCAAACGTATACTTGCTTTCCAACACTTAAGACTTAGCAACTCTGGCTTCCTATGAAGAAGTATACGGCTGAGTAAACATCAAAGAACAGGATCAGATCACTCTATTGGCTCATTTCTAGCAGAACAAATATCACACCAGTCAAGGCTATGCCCTGCAAGAAAACACTTGCACTTAGCCTCAACATCTTGAGAACTATTGCAGAGATGACTGAATTGGAAGGGCCCACGATTTAATGTTATATAAAACAGTTCACTATGGAGTATAAAATGATTTTTCTGCTAGACCCAACAAGATAAATCAAGAGCTGGGAACACATGCAAAAAAGAGAGAAAAGGTTCAGGTTTCAGATCTGCCACATAATTGTCCTCAGACATTATTTCTCAACACCGTCACTTATACAACAGTTATAAATATTTGAGAAGTATATATGTGATGTATTAGGAGGCTAGTGGAAAGTTATTACTAAATAATAAAATATTAGGATGATATCATGGTGTAAGGCAGTGTTTCTCAGTTATTTAATTATTTCTCAATATTAGATTTGTTTCATTGTAATATTGTTTTATTATTGTTGTGAACCACCCCGAGTCTTCGGAGAGGGGCAGCATACAAATCTAATAAATACAAATCTAATAAATTATTATTATTATTATTATTATTATTATTATTATTATTATGTCAGTACAACACAGCAAACGAGATCATTATGCTGGATTTCATATTTCATCACCAGTCGGGCGCTTCCCAAGCACCTAGGACTGCGTGATGTAGCGACGAATTATGTTTGCCGATCCCAGTAAAATGGCCTTTTGCAATTGACAGATGGAGATTTTGTCAATTCCAATGGTTTTCAAATGTTCGCTGAGATCCTTTGGTACTGCGCCCAGCGTGCCAAGTACCACTGGGACCACTTATTATTATTATTATTTTATTATTATTATTATTATTATTATTATTATTATGCTCCCCCCTAGGAAGAAGCAAACATTTCACACGGCTCCAATTCTCCACCGGGACCAATTGTTTGCAATATTAGGCACGTTTTCACTGAAAAAAATCAAGCGGCTTATCAGCTTGATTGGGGTATAATGTGTTTAAGTGACGCCTTAATCTATTTGGCTTCAATCTGTCCGCTGTCAACATTTTTAGACACAGTAAACATACCAGTCTTTCCTTGTCTCCCACTGTAGTCATGGTGAAACCAAGCGCTCCATACACTTCGTCATATTTCCTCATCTTAGCTTTTGGGAGACTTATGTTTGTCTCATTATCCCCGTCTCTCTCCCACTTTCTTTTCATCCCTGTTAAATATTTTTCCATAGTGTCTCTTAAGGGTTTGTTATCTGCACTTCATATCTCCTACTCTGTGCTGTCTGCTATTGTTCGGTGGAAATTCACTGCTCCATGCAGCAAAAAAAGCATGTTCTCCAGGGTCATGCGTCCGTCATGACATCGCTCCACGTCCCCCCAGGCATTACTGGTGTAATGCAAGGAGACATCTCATTCACGTTTAACTTCAGGATATCAGTTCACTATCTCTGGTTATGTTTACACTTTTTTTTTTCACTTTTCTATATTTAACAAAAATATAAATACCCTTTAAAAGCCAGGATTAATTAGTCATTAAAAATGAGAGACTAGTACACAACCCAGGAGAAAAAGAAGGAAATGCAAACAAAAAACCTTCCTGCTTTTTTTTTTTGGTAACATCTGATATGAACAGATAAGCGAGACATTATTTTTGTTTTGGGATGAGAGGTATGATGATCACTATGGTAACTGGACAGGGAGCAATTGCCTTTCCAGGTCTGAAAGAAATATTTTAGCATTTCAACAATGCCAGCTTAAGTGCTAGAAATCAGGGGATTCAGGATTATGTGATCAAAATGCACAAAACAGATATTTTTAGGGCTCAGTGGAAGTCAAGACAATGGACAATGTTACGGGCATTCTGATGGTTAAAAACAAAGGAGGAAACACATGGGAGACTATCCCAGTCAAGGTCACCCACCCCACAACAGCTGGGCAGCTGTGGTAATCAACGGTAAAGGAAGGTAAGTTCTACCTTACCTAATTCACTGCAAGGGAAGGATAATATTGGACAATGATTAATATCAATTGAGCTAAAAATGACTTTTATAGAACATAGTGCGAACAATGACTTTGGACAGGGATTGACATCCAACAGAGAAGGGGAAAAAAGCTACTGTTAGGATACAGTCTTTGTATCCTTTGTGGCCGGTTGTCCACTGACCCCTACAGCATCCGAAATAGAGGAGGAGGTATGGGAGTCAGGATCAGAATCAAGGCAATCTGAGAGCTCTGACAGGGAAGAGGGAATGGAGCTGGCAGAGAAAAGAGAGGTGGAGCCTGGGTCATCCATCAGCCCTCAGATGAAGAATCAACAGCTCCCAGGTCTAGAGGTGGTTGAAGAAGAGGAGGAACAGCTGGGTCCAGTGGCTGACTTGCAGCTACACAGAAGGCAGAGGAGAGCAGTGGAAAGCTGTGAGCCGATCCTGGGGAAGAACCACCTACACCAGCGAAGTCCCACCCTATCTCTGGGGATAAAAGGCAGGGGTGGAGATGAATAGATGTGGCAGGCAACTATTCATCTTCCAGCCAGAGGGACTTATTAGCCTGCGAGACAAACTTTTTGCAGGGGCTGTCAGCACTCCTAATAAAAGAATATTTTAAGTTCACTTCACAGGTTTTGTCGTGTTTGGGGAGCTGGGTCAGAACACTTTGATCAAATACCACTAACCAGAGATAGACATTTGTCTATACAGTAAATCCTCCCATAAACTCCTGGGAGACAACCTTAATTGTGTTTAATTGGGAGGATTTACTGTATGCTGCAATGACTGTCAATGTTCCAAGTAATAGCCCCATAGAAAGCAGAATTCTAAGACAGACAGGTTCCTCATAGAATAGTTTTATCAGAGAAGTCATATTGATTGGCCCATGCTGATGAAAACCCACTCTGAAAATTCCAATGGTTTTTACCTGATTAAAAATGAAAGTTTTCCCCTTTCCCCAAACTATCTGTAACATTGTCCAATCAAGGTGCTTGCCAGTTGCCTGGTTACTTCACCCCTTTCTTCTATCCACCTGTTGGAATGTCCTTGGTTCCCACAGGAAACTGTTTTGTTTTGGCTACAACCCCCCTCCCCAATCTAACTATGCTTCCACTCCTTGTCCTCTCTTCACATTGTGGCAACTCTGAAGCCTCAAAAATGGCCCCATTTGGGTCATTTTAGAGCTGACAATGACACTACAGTAGTCCCTCACCTATCGCTGGTGTTACGTTCAAGACCTGGCCGCGATAGGTGAAATCCGAGATGGGGAATTTATCGACTGATAGTACTTATTTAAGTATTTATATTGTAATTGTTTGGTAAGTTTTCATTGTTTTAAGTGTTTATAAACCCTTCCCACACGGTATTTATTTTAGATACAGTATTTAAATACAGTATTTACAATTTTAGATATACAGTGATCCCTCTATTATCGCGAGGGTTCCGTTCCAAGACCCCTCGCGATAATCGATTTTTCGCAATGTAGGGTTGCGGAAGTAAAAACACCATCTGTGCATGTGCGCCCTTTTTTCTATGGCCGCGCATGCGTAGATGGTGGAGTTTGCGTTCCCCGCCGCCCACGCAAAGGGGAAACCCCGATTCGGCTCCTCGCTGCTGCTGCGCTACCGAGCAGATCAGCTGCTGGGCGGCTGAAGGAACCTTCCCTGGGTCTTCCCCCTCTTGCTGGCGGGCGGGCGAGCGGCAGGCATCAGCGAGGAGCCGGGGTTTCCCCTTTGCGTGGGCGGCCGGGAAGACCCAGGTTGGGGGTTTGGGGGGGTGCTGGGAAGCCCCCCAGGCCGGCTGCGACCTTTTAAAACAGCCGCGCCACTTCCGAGCTGAGTCCTGAAGCCAAACGCCAAAGGCGAACTTCCGCATTTGGCTTCAGGACTCAGCTGGGAAGCGGCGCGGCTGTTTTAAAAGGTCGCAGCCGGCCTGGGGGGCTTCCCAGCACCCCCCCAAACCCCCAACCCAGGTTTGGGGGGGTGCTGGGAAGCCCCCCAGGCCGGCTGCGACCTTTTAAAACAGCCGCGCCGCTTCCCAGCTGAGTCCTGAAGCCAAACGCGGAAGTGGTTTTTTAAAAAATTAATATTGTTTTAAAAATCGCGATATAGCATTTCGCGAAGATCGAGATCGCGAAACTCGAGGGATCACTGTATATATATATTTTTTTAAACCTGCCGATCGAGTTCGGCGGGCTGTTTAAATCTGCCGATCGACTTCCTCAGAAACCCGCGATGAAGTGAAGCCGCAGTAGGTGAAGCGCGGTATAGCGAGGGACTACTGTATTGCTACAGGAACCTAGAATTGCTATTAGTAATCTTATTTAGTATAGCTAAATTGCAGTGACTCTTGTTTCCTATCAAAAGTCAGTATGAAGTGACACTTTTCTTTTCCTCCCTCCCTCCCTCCTGCTATTACAAAGTCTGGAGTTATTTGGCATAAAACAGCCTTATTGAAAAATGACATTCTACAATGACAAAAGGCACTGTGCCACAATTGTCCTATGTCAAAAATGATGCATCAGTGAAGATAAAATGTCTCTGGTGACATGCTCTCCAGCACAGCCTTTTCAAAAGTATGTGTGAATTGGAAGCTGGTCTATTAGCTGCATTTGTGTTTCTAGTGTTACAATTTTAGTCCAGGGAAATAATGTGCTTCACTGGATGGTCCTTTTTCTTGTTAAAATTTTCCTATTACCGCAGTATGAACTTCTGTAGCAATAGATGCAAAAAAGAAGGCTCGAGTGACATTATAAGCTTATCTTAGGCAGTACACCCAAAACACAATCTCCTTTGAGAATATCTAGATTATTAAAACTGTGTTTAGCCCTTGAGGGTGTGAAACAAAATAGAATAGCTAAATGAATTCTTATGAAATATCATATTCGAGTTAGAAAGAAAATACTGTTATGCATACAAATGGCTGTGGCAGGGTTTGTTTGTTTTTTACTTAAGACTATTATTTATTTGCAATTGTAGAAAGCTGATCCCGAATCCTCCCTAGACCATCCAACATAGTGTCCAATGTTTGTTTGTTCAGCTCTACTGTTAATGCAGAGGTTGCAAAGTCATCCCCACACAAACCAGCATCTTCTTGAATCTGAAAGAAAACCAGAGGTTTTTTAAAATCATCCTACGGGAAATATAAAAGGAATCTAACCTCAAAGCACATATCCCTTTCTATCTATTTATATTGTATTTTTTATTATTGTTTAAGGCCGCCCTGAGTCCTTTGGGATGGGGCGGCATAGAAGTCAAACAAACAAACAAACAAACAAACAAACAAACAAACAAACAAGACTTCCTCATTATTGCACATTCTTCAAAAACAGATAGGATACATACAGTAGTTCTAGGTTGTAGGCCAGCAAGCTCAAAGATTCCTTCTCTTTATTTATTTATTTATTTATTTATTTATTGGATTTGTATGCCGCCCCTCTCCAGAGACTCGGGGCGGCTAACAGCGACAATAATACAGTGTACAATAATAATTTGGTATTGATGATTAAAAATCAATTAATATAAAAACCAAACATACATACATACATACCATGCATAGAATTGTAAAGGCCTAGGGGGAAAGAGGATCTCAATTCCCCCATGCCTGGCGGCAGAGGTGGGTTTTAAGTTGTTTACGAAAGGCAAGGAGGGTGGGGGCAGTTCTAATCTCTGGGGGGAGTTGGTTCCAGAGGGCCGGGGCCGCCACAGAGAAGGCTCTTCCCCTGGGTCCCGCCAGGCGACATTGCTTAGTTGACGGGACCCGGAGAAGATCCACTCTGTGGGACCTAACTGGTCGCTGGGATTCGTGCAGCAGAAGGCGGTCCCTGAGGTAATCTGGTCCGGTGCCATGAAGGGCTTTATAGGTCATAACCAACACTTTGAATTGTGACCAGAAACTGATCGGCAACCAATGCAGATTGCGGAGTGTTGGTGTAACATGGGCATATTTGGGAAAGCCCATGATTGCTCTCGCAGCTGCATTCTGCACGATCTGAAGTTTCCGAACATTTTTCAAAGGTAGCCCCATGTAGAGAGCGTTACAGTAGTCAAGCCTCGAGGTGATGAGGGCATGAGTGACCGTGAGCAGTGACTCCCGGTCCAAGTAGGGTCGCAACTGGTGCACCAGGCGAACCTGGGCAAACGTCCCCCTCGCCACAGCTGAAAGATGTTTCTCTAATGTGAGCTGTGGATCGAGGAGGACGCCCAAGTTGCGAACCTTCTCTGAGGGGGCCAGTGATTCTCCCCCCAGGGTAATGGACGGACAGATGGAGTTGTCCTTGGGAGGTAAGATCCACAGCCACTCCATCTTGTCTGGGTTGAGTTTGAGCTTGTTGACACTCATCCAGGCCCTAACATCCTCCAGGCACCGGCCCATCACTTCCACTGCTTCGTTGGCTGGACATGGGGTGGAGATGTATAACTGGGTATCATCGGCGTATTGATGATACCTCACCCCATGCCCTTGGATGATCTCACCTAGCGGTTTCATGTAGATATTAAATAGCAGGGGGGAGAGGACCGACCCCTGAGGCACCCCACAAGGGAGAGACCTAGAGGTCGACCTCTGATCCCCTACTAACACCGACTGCGACCGACCAGAGTGGTATGAGGAGAACCACTGAAGAACAGTGCCTCCCACTCCCAACCCCTCTAGTCGGTGCAGAAGGATACCATGGTCGATGGTATCAAAAGCCGCTGAGAGGTCAAGAAGCACCAGGACAGAGGACAAGCCCCTTTCCTGGGCCCGCCAGAGATCATCCATCAACGCGACCAAAGCAGTTTCCGTGCTGTAGCCGGGCCTGAATCCAGACTGTTGAGGACCTAGATAATCGGCTTCTTCCAAGGACCGCTGGAGCTGAAGTGCCACCACTTTCTCAACAACCTTCCCCATAAAGGGAAGGTTGGAGACTGGACGGTAGTTATTGAGTATGGCTGGGTCCAGGGAAGGCTTCTTGAGGAAGCTTACTGCTCATTCTCCCTTCATATTATTATTATTATTATTATTATTATTATTATTATTATTAATTAATTAGATTTGTCGTCCTAATCTCCGGGGGGGGGGGAGGTTGATTCCAGAGGGTCGGGGCCACCACAGAGAAGGCTCTTCCCCTGGGTCCCATCAGACAACACTGTTTCATCGACGGGACCCGGAGAAGGCCAACTCTGTGGGACCTAACCAGTCGCTGGGATTTTGGTTTAATGTAATCCTGCTTCAAAAAAAACTAGACTTGAAAAAGCTAAAATTTATCAGGAAGGACTTAACAAATTCAAGCTATATAGTCTGGAGGACAGAAGGGAAAGGGGGGACATGATTGAAACATTTAAATATGTTAAAGGGTTAAAAAAGGTTCAGGAGGGAAGTGTTTTTAATAGGAAACTGAATAAAAGAAAAGGTGGCACAATGTAAGGTTAGTTGGGGGGAAAGATCAGTAGCAACGTGAGAAAATATTATTTTACTGAAAGAGTAGTAGATGCTTGGAACAAACTTCCAGCAGACGTGGTTGGTAAATCCACAGTGACTGAATTTAAACATGCCTGGGATAAATATATATCCATCCTAAGATAAAATACAGGAAATAGTGTAAGGGCAGACTAGATGGACGATGAGGTCTTTTTCTGCAGTCAATCTTCTATGCTTCTATGTTTCTAGACAAATTTCTTAGAAGAAGCCAAACTGCTGGTTTTTCTTTCCTTGTCAGGCTGCCATATATATCATATTCTGATTTTGTCTGAATGTGGTTTCATTATAATGCAAAACAGTGTGTGTATGTATGTATGTATGTATGTATGTATGTATGTGTGTATGTATGTATGTATGGATGGATGGATGCATGCATGCATGCATGCATGCATTTATTTATTTATTAGATTTGTATGCCGCCCCTCTCTGTAGACTCGGAGCCTTTGCAGTAGATGTTAATCATTGAGTAAGTGCTTCTTCGTATGCCATAGTCATAGAGATGATAATATGTAAACAGTATGATTGATCCTGCCTTGGTAAACATATTCCACGGAAATCAATGTGAAAAGTCCCATTCCTACCTAAAATCCTATTGATTTAAGCTAATAGTTAGGGCAATTAACTTAAACTTTGTTAAGACCTGAGTGATATAGTAACCACATTCAGAGATTTGCTGAGTATGCTTACAGTATTTTCAATTACCACAGTAAATAAGATCAGATGAAATCTGGCATGAATACAATTGCCCTTGAGAACTTCCAGATAAACAGGAAAGTTGGAGATAAAGCTAGAATATGGACTTTTTTTTTTACATTGTTACCATTTAGGAAACCTGAATGTAGCTTTTTGGTAGATCCATTTAAGTTTTAGAAACATAGAAACATAGAAGTCTGACGGCAGAAAAAGACCTCCTGGTCCCTCTAGCCTGCCCTTATACTATTTTCTGTATTTTATCTTAGGATGGATATATGTTTATCCCAGACATGTTTAAATTCAGTTACTGTGGATTTATCTACCACGTCTGCTGGAAGTTTGTTCCAAGGATCTACTACTCTTTCAGTAAAATAATATTTTCTCATGTTGCTTTTGATCTTTCCCCCAACTAACTTCAGATTGTGTCCCCTTGTTCTTGTGTTCACTTTCCTATTAAAAACACTTCCCTCCTGGACCTTATTTAACCCTTTAATATATTTGTTTTGATCATGTCCCCCCTTTTCCTTCTGTCCTCCAGACTATACAGATTGAGTTCATTAAGTCTTTCCTGATACGTTTTATGCTTAAGACCTTCCACCATTCTTGTAGCCCGTCTTTGGACCCGTTCAATTTTGTCAATATATTTTTGTAGGTGAGGTCTCCAGAACTGAACACAGTATTCCAAATGTGGTCTCACCAGCACTCTATATAAGGGGATCACAATCTCCCTCTTCCTGCTTGTTATACCTCTAGCTATGCAGCCAAGCATCCTACTTGCTTTCCCTACTGCCTGACTGCACTGTTCACCCATTTTGAGACTGTCAGAAATCACTACCCCTAAATCCTTTTCTTCTGAAGTATTGGATTTTCTGAAGATACTACAGGTAGTTCTTGTTTAACAAAGCAATCTTGCTTTGATTATTCAAAGTTATGATGGTACTTGAAAAAAGCAACTAATTATATGATTGTGATTTGGTGCCCTGATGACACAGTGGTTAGAATGTAGTATTGCATGCTAATTCTGCCCATGGCCTGGAATTTGATCCTGACAGGGTTCAAGATTAACTTAGCCTTCCATCCTTCTGAGGTTGTAATATGAGGAGCTAGACTGTTGGGGACAATATGACTTTATAAGCCTCTTAGAGAGGGCTGTAAAACATTATGGAATGGTATACAGTCCTCGGAGAGGGGCGGCATATAAATACAAACAAACAAATGCCTAAGTGCTGTTGCTATTACTTAGCATTTGTTGCTATGGTTACAGCATCCTGTGGTCATATGGCTGACATTTGTGATTTTCTCAGCCATTTTCCAACAAGCAAAGTCAGTGGGTAAGCCAGCTCATAAATCAAGATCACATGATGTCTCACTGAGTAACCACAGTGGATCACTTAATAACCATGGCAAAAAAAGGAAAATCATGTGTGGTTGAGTGCCTCACTTAATGACACATTTTCCAGTTCATATGTAGGGTTGCGAAGTCCAGGGACTACTTGTATGACAAAATCAGACGTGCTATTTTTTCACTTTTTGCCCCTTCCTCTGGTCTTGCATTTTTTTAAAGTGCCAACTGGAAACTAACCAGAGGAAATCAGCCCTGGGGAATTGTTATCACTGTCCTACACAGAATACAACTACCCAGAAAAACAGTTTTCCCATTAATGTACTATAGCTTGGCAGAGGCTTCACATTTCCACCCTCAGACCAGTTTTAGGACTTAGTCAGTTATTAAGGCATTTATGATTTAATAGGGGCCTGTATATATAATAGGTTCCTTTATAGCAGTGTTTCCCAACCTTGGCAACTTGAAGATATCTGGACTTCAACTCCCAGAAGTCCCCAGCCAGCATTCGCTGGCTGGGGAATTCTGGGAGTTGAAGTCCAAATATCTTCAAGTTGCCAAGGTTGGGAAACACTGCTTTATAGGACCTAACTTCACTTACAAACCTCTAGAAATGTTTATGCAATTTGCGCCTTCATGCGGCTTATGAAATCTCTCCATGCAACCTGCCTAAGAGGCCACCACTATCATATTTTCCCTGTTTGCTTAAGGAAGAATTTCAATGGGAAGAGCAGCATACAAATGCAGATTTGGCCTCATAAATATTCCACAAAATTTAAATTCCAGGCACTAGTTGACTGTCATTAGAACAGATTTTACTTATAGCAATCAACCAGTGGTTTAATGTCGGAATAATGAGATAAGGCGGTGGCAAGGCTGTTGATTGTGACACATCTTCAAGTTATGCAAGTCCTGATTTATATACACAGAATGTATGCACTGGCTGTAAAACTGATAGCCACATTTTGTAGATGCTTGTGGTGTGAGAATTGACACACAGGAAAATCAACTTACACAAGCAAGTCCACCTGCCTCACCCAGTACATCTTCTCCTTTCCTCCCTATTTTTTACTATAATTCTATTTTTGATTGTAGTTTCCATTTTTGTTTTATTATAAATATTTACCGGTTATGATTTTAATGCTTCTAATGCTGTAAGCCATCCAGAGTTATGATGAAATAAAATGGGCAGCAAATAAATTAAAGAAAGAAAGAAAAATTAAATAAATTCATATATACATAAAAACGTAACTTGGGGACCTCTTTATACACTGGATGCGAGGCACACAGTTATGGGCAGTACTCTGACGCTGGTTTAACTTGCGCTGTGTTATTTATTCATAAAATACTGTGATCTGAAATATACTGTGTGTCTATATGTGTGTGTGTGTGTACAGTGTATGTATGTATGTATGTATGTATGTATGTATGTATGTATTTATTCAACTTTTGTGCCGCCCAAACCCAAAGGACTCGTGTGTGTGTGTGTGTGTGTGTGTGTGTATGTATGTATATGTGCGTGTGTATATATATGTGTGTGTTTGTGTATGTATATGTATATATGTTTGCATAGAAAGGGAAAAACTGTCTCTCTTGTGAAAAACTAATAAATGCACGAAAATCCATCTGACAATACCTTAAGTTGTAGCAGGCAAGTTGGAATAGCCATTTTGCTGATATTGTCTGAAGATGTCTTGATGTCCACTCTCCAATCCATATCTACTAGTCTTGGGAGGGAAACTGAAATTGAAAGGACATGGAATGGAATCAGTGAACCAATACACTTAAGTCTGAACGGTACCTCTGTTCTTGGAAATCACCATCAAGTTTGTTAAACAATTCCAGAATTCTTTAAGTTAAGTTTACCCAGATAAAAACTGAAGTTCATCAACTTTCTTGTCGAAAAGTTGCATTAATATGCTTCCTGAAACTAAGCATATTAATCAATTTTTGCATAGAAGCATTTGCATTAATATGCTTCATGAAAATAAGCATATTTTCAGATTAGCTTGTTCAGATCAATAGCAGAACACAACTTTTCTCAATTTATCACTTATAAATATATTCATCTACAAAACCTATAATCTTTAGCCATACTGGAAGTCCAAAACAAGAAGAGGATACCATGTTTGGTAAGGTTGATCCCATTGATTTCTTGGTAGGCATAATTTTTCTACACATACAAGGTCAAGGTTTAATTGATACCTCCAGTTAAAATTATTACCAATGTGATTTGAAAAACATTTGCATTAAACCCTAGAAAAAAGTTTGTAAGTGGATAAAATTTCACCAATCAAACAATTTATTGGTAGCCATACGTATGGAGTTTCATATTCATTATTCCCTAAGTGGATTTTCAGTTAAAGATTTAGAAAAGATCCTTGCCAGAAATCTTGAAAGCTGCTAGATGTGACAGTGTATATTACAAAATAAAGAATGGCAGATCAATAGCTTTGTTCAATATAAGACAGATTCATTGTGCAATCATACTGCTCCAGATGTTTTTCTGCTATCGTATGTAGAGTGGCATACATTATTATGCATGGATGCAATCACTATATTTTAATGTCAGATATATGGAGAATTGTTATTTACAAAGTAGCACTTTGTAGGTTTTGTATTCTACTACTTGTAATAAGATATATTACTTTACAAGATCCTAGGCACTAAGATGCCTATTTGGGTTCCCATTAACCAATGACAAAAAACTGGGGAATGTATAGTCCAACAAAATTTAGAGTACACCAGGCTGCCCACTCATATTATTGACTATGTTCCAGGGGCAGATGAAAACTTGTTAAAACGGGGGGAGGGGGGTCCTTATGGCTCTGGAAAACAAATATAAGAGGGGAAATCTAGAATGAAGAAATGTAATTGCTATTTTTTTCTTTCGATTTCTGGAAAGTTATATTCTTCTTTTATGGCTCTGTATCTTATATATTGTGACTCTTTTGCCCTTTGTTCAACCCAGCCAAGCATTTTCTGAATGCATGTAAGAGAAAGAGAGGGGGGGGGGAAAGGGAGGGAGGGAGGGAGGGAGGGAGGGAGGAAGGAAGGAAGGAAGGAAGGAAGGAAGGAAGGAAGTTCTATGAAAACTATATTGGCTCAGTAATAATGGAATTCTGAATTTTTACTGTGAATAGGTCAAGGAATGGACTTTATATTGCAGATCCCATTTATGTTTATTTATTTTATTGAATCTAATTACATAATTCTTTCATAATTTGGATGGAAAATCTATATTCAGCCCTGAAACAATTTAACATTTTTATTTAGATTCTCAATATTATTTTTTAAAAAAATATTTATTTATTTATTTACTTACTTACTTACTCATTCATTCATTCATTCATTCATTCATTCATTTATGCCACCCCTCTCCAAGGACTCGGGGAGGCTTACAACATATAAAAATACAATGGAAACATCTTAAATCCAATTTTACTTTGAAATTACCTACTCTAAAACCTACGTTTATTACAAATCAATCAATCCCATTCACACAGCAAACATAGATTTCCTTTATCAGCCAAGGGGCAAGTAATTAATAACCCCAAGCCAAGGGGCAAGTAATTAATAACCCCAAGCCTGAAGACAAATGAGTCTTCAGACTTGGAAAAAAAGAGGATATATATTTGTATAGAGCTGATTTTTAAATATTTGTTATTGGTTTCAAAAACTTAAAACTGATTTTTTGTATACTGATCACTATACAGTATACCGGCTTGTTGCCTCAGAAATGATACCGCCTCATAATTCTGACAAGTTATTAAAAAAGGCTGAACTAAGGACAGTTCAATTTGTCACAAAAGGCTCAAATTTTAGATAAACCTTCCCTTTTGACATCTTTTTTTTAAAAAAACACCACCAAGAATTCAACTCATTACAGTTTGTCCCCAGAGGAATGGCAGAACCCAGATCGAGTCATCCATTTTGATTGGATCTTTACACGTCAGGAAAAAAATAATGGATTATAGTATGACCAGAAGCAAAGCATTTCAGATGCACAATAGAAGGCAGCTGTGGTCTAACTCCTAAGAAATAACGGTTAGATTGTGATAAACATTCTGTTTGTTAATTTCCTGTAAAGCCTTACCCTGATTTGTTTTAATTCAATTAAGATTCATTTAAGTCTAATTAGAAACCTAGCTTTCTAATAAGATAATTGCCATTCCAAATTCCGCAAGGATTACAAAACTCGGCACCTGCGCAGAACCTAGAAATAATCCTGATGGTAACATTTCTGACTGTTAGGAATGGCACATCAGAGAATCTTTATAAATAGACTATAAATACACAAGAGGATTGCATTCTTCATCCATCCATCTTCCTCCACCCACTCATCCATTTTCCTCCGCTCAAGTCTGGCTTAATTAACCTGTAATCTAGTTCACACATAGAAATTGCTTCTAGTTCTACTGATCTATAGCCTCAAGCTTCCTGAAAGAGGCAGCAACCATCAGCTCACTTGGCAGTCAAAGATCAAGACTGTTCCAAAAACCAATTAATGGTTTAGTTTTGGTGCCTGCAAACCAAAACCTGCTGATACATGGCATGTGTATAGGATAGCAACCTTCAGATGCCTCATCTATTTGTTGGAGCCCCAGAGACAATTCTATTTGATGGATGACTCTGGAAGATGCTCCTGACCTTATTTGTAGCAGACTAAAACTAATGAAGTCAAGATGGGGAGGGGGAAAAAAACCCCCAACAACCCAGCAATAGCATAGATGCTTACAGTGCAAGAAATTCCATATATTTCTTCAGAATAACACCCAATACTTACTTGCTGAATTCAATTCACCTCAATGTGAATTGCTTCCAAACAACTACACTTAAAATGACAGGTGTTTAAAGCAGTTCAAAATCAAAATGTTTCAGGCTCAAAATGTCCCAATTTAAGTTCAAAACAATTTCCTAACCATTTCAGAAGTATTCAGACCTTGCAATGACCTCATTTCAAGCTCAGAACTGAGGTGTTTTCGTGTGTCAAACACTTCCGTTCAGGTGAAAAGAGGCAAATCAAACAAATGTCATCTCCATCTCAAAGAATTTAGACTCTGAAACATTTTGCACAACTATATTTAAAACTGAATCTTCTAAAAATGGGGCTGGATCAATGTATATAGTATACAATGTTCATTTGCGAAATTGTTATTTACTACCATTAAAAAAAATCTAATCTCCATTTAAGGCTAATGACCATTGCCTAGTGCAGTGATTTTCAACCTTTTTTGAGCCGCGGCACATTTTTTACATTTGCGAAACCCTGGGGCACATTGAGTGGGGTGGGGGTGGGGGGCTAAAAAAAGTTTGGACAAAAAAATTCTCTCTCTCTCTCTTCCTCCCCTTCACTTTCTTTCTTTCTCCCTCCCTCTTTCTTTCCCTTCCTTCCTCTTTCTTTCTGTCTCTCTCCATTCCTCTTTCTTTCTCTTCCTTCCTCTCTTTTTTGCTCTCTCTCTCTCCCTCCCTCTATGTCTTTCTCTCTCTCTCCTTCCCTCCCCCTCTTTCTCTCTCTCTCTGGCTTTCTCTCTCTCTTGCTCTCTCTCTTTCTCTTGTTTTCTCTCTCTCCCTTGCTTTCTTTCTCTCTCTCTTGTTCTCCTCTCTCTCTCGCTCTTTCTCTCTCTTGCTTTCTTTCTCTCTCTCTCTCTTGCTTTCTCTCTCTCTTGCTTTCTTTCTCTCTGAGCTTCGCGGCACACCTGACCATGTCTCGCGGCACACTAGTGTGCCACGGCACACTGGTTGAAAAACACTGGCCTAGTGTAATCTTGTCATAAATATCTCATGCAATGGCTGGAGAAGCTATCAATTGTGCGCAAGATCTATATTTTCCTCAACACACGTAGAAAATGAATAGAAACCTTTCTCTTATCCATTAAGAATTCTCAAGGGGTAGGGTAAGGAGGAGAGGGGAGGAAAAATATTTTTTTCCTCCTTCATTCAAGTCTTTGCTTCTTGCTCACATTTAATACACACATACAGCTTTACATTAGAAAACCAGCTCAAAATAATTAATTCATCCTAGTGGTCACTTTGTCTTGTCTGCCCTCAGAACATTTTTTATTGTTTTGCACTAGTTATAATCATATTCCATTTATGTATTAATAAAAGTGAAGCATCTGAATTGTTGGTGTTTTTTTTTTACTAAAGAATGACTTCTCCTTTTTCTGTGAGAGTCCATTCGTCTGTTTGTTCATCTTAGTTTGGCAAATATTCATTGGGCAAATATTGTCTGAGTATTCTCAACGTATGTTCATGTAATGTGTATGTTTGTGTGCTTGCTAATAAAAATTGCAATCACATACATAAAAATAAAAGAATAAAAATAAAAAATAAAATGCAGAAAATGAAAACAAAGGAAAACTAAGAGGATACTAAATAAATAAAGAAAAGAAATATATTAATAAATTATATTCTTCTTAGGCAGGGGATATAATTCAGCGGATTCCTTAGAAAGATATAGCCTTTTCCTTGAATTTGTAGAGAAACTGGTCTCTGTTCCATGCATGTCCCAATTCAGGACTCGCTTGCTAATTTAAACTGCTTCCTCCAATCTATTTTTATGTCTTTCTTGAAAATGATTATTAGCACACCATGCCAGAGTTATATTCAGTGGTCAAAAAGTTTGATCAAAATACCATCACAACTTAGTATTTAATAACACATAAAAGGATCCTGGTAAGAAGGAAGAAAATAAGGCAAGTATGAAAGATGGGGAAGAAGCTTTTAGAAACACAACCTCTGAACAAAGGAGCCATCAGTCATTACATACTGGCAGTCAAATATATTTACATACTTTAAACCAGCAATGGTGAACCTTTTTTTCCTTGGGTGCCAAAAGAGTGTGCGCACACGCTATTCCATGTGCGTGAGTGCCCACACCCATAATTCAATGCCCGGGGAGGGCAAAAACAGCTTCCGCTGCCCCTGGAAGCCCTCTGGAGGCCGGAAACGGCCTATTTCCCAACTTCTGGTAGGCCCAGTAGGCTCGTATTTCACCCTCCCCAGGTTCCAAAGGCTTCCCTGGAGCCAGGGGAGGGTAAAAACGCCCTCCCCTCTCCCCCCCAGAGACCCTCCAGAAGCCAAAAATGCCCTTCCAGAGCCTCTATGTGAGCCAAAAATCAGCTAGCCGGCATACATATATACGTTGCAGCTGAGCTAGGGCAATGGCTCGCGTGCCAGCAGATATAGTTCCACGTGCCACCTCTGGCACGCGTGCCATAGGTTCGCCACGACTGCTTTAAACATTGGTTTTTCTAGGTAATGTTGAAAAAGATATACCACATTCCCATAAAAATAAGACCATGATATTGGTCTTATTTTCACATTATATTTTTTTGAATCCTGAAATAAGCACTTGGCCTTATTGTCATACACTCAAAAACCCAATTGGGCTTATTATCAGAGAATGTCTTATTTTGGGGAAAACAGGGTACCACCAACTGACTCTGTATAACCCTCTGCAATTTTCCTGGTTTTGGAAATGTGCAATACGAACCAAGAATCAAAATCTCTAATTCAAAAAACCTAGCAGCTCTCTATTAATACTGACATTCATAAAGCAGCACGTTTTTGTAAAAATAACTTCCTTGTAGGAAACAATGCATTTCATTTCTTGTTTAACAAAAGTGGGGTATTTAAAACCTATCCACTATTGCATTTTCCTGGGTTGTCAATGTATTGCCATCTACAAGAATTAGGCAGCTTAAAAGATACACAATAATGCAAGAAATTCAATGTCATTTTAATAGTAATGCCATTTTACTGCATACTGAAATACTTTTGATAAACCAACAATGACTTAGTAATGAGAGTTCTCACACCTAAATATAAAAAAGCCTTTATTAAGCTTTGGTTCATGGAGGAATGTTTCCAGCATATTTATCAATCCCATTTATTATTGAGAAGCGATGTTAGAAAAACCATTGGGAAATGCATCAGTAAGAGAAATATTTGGTCCAAGTGTATGATAATATGAATAAACTTGCATTATCCAATATTTGGCTGAAAATGAAACTGAAGGTTGATCACTATATGAAACCAGAGCAAAGCCTAATGGAAATAAAGCATGCATGAGAATAAATGGAATGCTTAAAAATGATTCAGGAATGAACAACGATTAAGATGAGGATATTTGATTCCCCTTGATTGCTTAATACATTTAGGGATAAATATACTGTATAAGGAATGCTTGTTTAATATCGGAGTGTGTTGGTTAGACATGAACATGAACATACTTTTGTATACTATCACTGCCTTGTATATTGAAACTAAAATGTTCTGTAGGAAACATCACACTATATCAGTGATGGCTAACCCTTTTCTTGTTGCGTGCTGAAAGCGTGCACGACAGCATGCATAAGGCAATGCATGCAATACCCCACCCATGCACTCCACCCGTTTATGCATGCATGGCCTCCATGTTCCCCCTGCCCCGCCTCCCCCTGCGACACCCCACCCAGTTTTGGGCCTAGGAGGCCTCCTTGCAGCCTCCTGGGATCAAACATGGGGCATGCAAGAGGGGGGGGGGGGCTGAACCTCCCCATGCCCTATTTTGGGCCTAGCAGGCCTTTCTGTAGCCTCCTGGGACCAAAAACAGTCCATGCAGGTTTTTGGGCCTAGCAGGCCTTCCTCAAGTCTCCTGGGACCAAAAATGCACGTGGGGCATACTGCACCCCGAAATGCTTGCCCCACCCTTGTACATGCACACATGATCCCCCAACTGCCCCTGTGCATGTGTGCACATCTCCTGCATGTGCCCTATCCTCTGCACATGTGTGGCAGATACCTGAAAATCAGCTAGTTGGCAGGAAGTGCGCACACATGCGTAATAGAGCTGAGTGGGTGATGCCTCACATGCCCGCAGAGAGGGCTCTGTATGTCATATGTGCCATAGGTTTGCCATCATGGGGCTATATGATGTAATTCCAAGAGTACATCTGAAAATTAATGCATCAAAAACCAAAAATGGTTGAATCTCACAGGGAAAAGGGAAGGAGTGATAGCAAATTATAAAAGATAAAAACTGAGCAACTTGATGAATCTGTAATCTTTGGTAGAGTATTTATTAAAGACAGGCAAGTGGACAGAAATAATTTAAGAAGAGGACGAAAAGTTGATAATGGGTAAAATATAGTTCAAGCAATGAATATTGCAATAAGCCAGAATGGCAGAGTATAAGAGCATGCTTCTGTCCACTTTGTTAGGTGAGAATTGGGCATTTCAGAAAAAATAAAAATTGGACGCAGTGGAAATTGGGACATTTAATAAGTGGGTACGGTAAAACAAGAATAGGATGAAAGGTGAACCGATCCTCAATGAATATATAAATAAATATACTGAGATGATCTATTTAATAGAATGAAATGGGATAAATAGCAGAATGGATGGAATGAAATCCTCAAAAAAAGAAGGGGTGTATTAATGTGATAAAAATAAAGATGAGTGGCAAGACAGATGTGGAGATGCATAGTGAACAGTGTTGGTGTGAAGTACTATACAGTAAATAGTGTTGATGTACACTTGCTTCATTTTCTTATTTTATGTCTTTCATTTATTAGATTTAATATTTCTTATTCATTTCTGTGTTAGACATAACAACATTGGAAGAAATACTACAAGAATCCATGACTCTTCCAATAACAAAAGAGGTTGATGCTTGCTTCAGACATAATCTAGGAAACAATGTCTATGCTCGACATGCTTTATGTGAAATAGCCCTAAACTCAAATCTGTGAAATTAAATGCAGACATGCTATATTACAGAAGTGATACATTATATATAGCAATTATCCCACAGATATCCTCCTACTCACTTTGACTGGCTTGTGCTTCATTTCTCCAGGTGGCACTAAAAAGAAGAAAGAATGAATTTTTAAAAATATAATTGTCTTTGCAAGGCAGAATAGTAGCAGAAAGCAGCAACAGATTTCACAAAACTTTTTTCACTCCACAGACTATTTTTTTTTTTGGCCAGGAAATCTGAAAGGATCTAATGCATATTGGACTTCAGTGTCACTTAAAGCTTCAACAGCTGACAGTCTGCAAGATTATTTCTTTTGCTCAGTAATTGCAAATATCGTTCATTGAGGGTGACAAGTTGCTTTTATCTGCCTTCATCTGGCAATATTGCAGCTGGGAAGTCAGAGTTATGCTGTGACAAACAATCACACAGAAAAGAAGGGCAATTTGACAAGGGCATGAAATCTAAATAACTATAGCCAATTTACTATAAAAATCATATCCAGTTGCTCAAGCATGGCTACATGACCTGGAATAGAGAAGTATAGAATCTTATAATAAACTCTAAAATGTCCAAATTGCTACACTGGCAGGAAATTCCAAAACCCAGAGAACCAACAAATCTTAAGGGCAACATTCTGAGAAAGACTGGCATAAGAAGCTATGGCCAGAAGTCAATGTTTCACCCCCAAATTATATCTTTGGCATACACATGATGGTGCATATAACTGGAATGATGGGGGAAAATTATTTCGGTTGATTAGGTTCCCTTTTTCTATTGGGGGGTGGGGAGTTAAGGGTATGTACTTTGATATGGAAATAGAAGCACTTCCCTTATGTGTCAAACAATACCTGTGTGTGTGTGCTTCAAAATAATGTGTAGTCGTGACAAACATTGGCAGATTCTTGACACCATGGGTCTAGATAGATGTGTAGCAGCTAGTCAGTTATAATTCAAAGTTACTATCATGAGATTTGCCTATAACTTAAGTTCAGACTGATATTGTATAAAAAACCATTCAGGGGTGCTTTTACTTGTTTTCATTTTCTAGAGATGATATATAGCCATAACAATTGCTTACCCTATCAAATTTCACGATAGACCATAACTTTCTTAAGTCATGGTCTATCATGAACCTCAAACTGAATCCCTTTGTCTGTGCCCAAAGTTAGAAACCTGAAACATACACATTTTCCAGGATTATCTTGGTTACAAGATTTTTAAGATTCTGGTGAAATCCTTCTGGAAAGAGAGAGAGAATTTCTTCTTGCGACGTTAGGCCATGGTAAATGATGTGTCTTGTAAAGTTATGCAAAGACTGGATTAACTACAAGAAAAATGACAGAGATAAAGGGTTTCACATTGCATTTAACAAAACATTTGTTCTTTTGCCTTCCATGTATTTTTTAAAGAAACAAAACACTTCAATTTATGTAATCTATGTCTATCCAATTCTCTATTAAGCTTTTATACTTAATCCTTGCTCTTTAATCATCATCATGTAACTTGGGTATTTCTCATTTGCTTCAGAAGTACTAAATTAAATGCTGCAAACAAATGATTTTGTTTTGTATAATACTGCGCATCCTTAAGTATTCATACAATCTTAAACATATTTCAGCAGCTTACCTGATTTGCTTCATTGGGAGTTACTGAGAGATTGGAACAGGTACTTTCAGTGAGCTTTCCAGAGATATTTCCTGAACAAGAAAAGCACTCTTGGCATAACTGCCGAACCACATTTTTTGAAGGAGCCTTGCAAGGAAAGAAACAAATAAATAAATAAATAATTATCCTTCACACACACAGAGACAAATATTGCAACAAGTACTAGAAACCCAAATGCCTGCATCATAGATATGTTAGTTTTCTCTTATGAAATAAAAGAAAAAAGAATGGAGCTTTTTTGGGTTTTGAATCTAGAGCTTTCTTTCTAAAAAGCTGTGATCAAGAATGGAAGATGAAAATAAGAGCAACAAGAAAAAGTCAAGGCAAAAAAGAATAAGACTAGAAATGATTCATCCAAGAAATAGCACAGGAAGAGCTGAACTGCAGCCAGTAAAATCCAGTTCTGGAGACCTCAGCTACAAAAAGATATTGACAAAATTGAACGGGTCCAAGGACGGGCTACAAGAATGGCGGAAGGTCTTAAGCATAAAGCGTATCAGGAAAGACTTAATGAACTCAATCTGTATAGTCTGGAGGACAGAAGGAAAAGGGGGGACATGATCGAAACATTTAAATATGTTAAAGGGTTAAATAAGGTTCAGGAGGGAAGTGTTTTTAATAGGAAAGTGAACACAAGAACAAGGGGACACAATCTGAGGTTAGTTGGGGGAAAGATTAGAAGTAATGTGAGAAAATATTATTTTACTGAAAGAGTAGTAGATCCTTGGGACAAACTTCCAGCAGACGTGGTTGGTAAATCCACAGTAACTGAATGTAAACATACCTGGGCTAAACATATATCCATCCTAAGATTAAAAATACAGGAAATAGTATAAGGGCAGACTAGATGGATCATGAGGTCTTTTTCTGTCGTCAGTCTTCTATGTTTCTATGTTAATCTACAAAGGGTAACGTGTGTAACATTGGTGCATCTGGAGGCATCTAGTAACTTCTATTTTGACATAATAAATATGTAGTTCTTGATTTTGAAGGGAGAGTAAAGTTGGATGTTGGAGAAGAAAAAGGGACCAAGTTTGTTTTTTGCCTTGTTCCCCATCATTATTTGTCTCATGACGTTTAGATAATAACCCTAATGAAAACCTGTTATTTATTTTTTCATTAATGCGTCATCGACGGAAGATTTTAGGTTTAGATTTATAAATGCCTAAAAGAAGGGGAAGTGCTTTCTTTTTTTTACCCACGTCCCTGCTTCACCTGGCAATTGTGAAAAGGGGATTAAAACTAGACATCACTTTGTTAATAAGAAGCTCGGATACAAATCATAAGCACAATCATTTCTGTGCTCTGTCAGTTAAATGTGGTTTAGAGCAAAACGACTGCCGCTGATCGCTGTTTCACGGCATCCGCCTTTCCCCAAATTAAAATAAGCACACCACTTACTTTCAGTAAGAACTGAAGCGAGGCAAACACTTCCCTATCCAATGCAGCCATATTTCTCTTCCCATGTGATTAGGTTCGAAATATCACTGGAAGGAGTGAAAATAATTTTAGTCACGTGGCAAAGTCCGAAGCTGCTTTGCAGTCTGGGAGTTGTAGTCTAATGCTAATCGGCTCAGAATGTGGCCACTGGATGATTGGATTGAGTTTGCAGTCGAATTCCAGGAAGGAGGCGAGGTGGTAGCGTCGTCTGGATGCAGTGACTGAACCGCCCCAAAACTTAGACGACTGTTTGTGGGGGCTTACGAAAACTGTAGGGCAAACTACTTCAAAGTTATTCTTTGGATGGTCGATTTATTTTAAATATGCATCCATTTACTGTATACGCTATGCTTTCATTCTGAGGGATGATACAAAAATCCGGATCAACCTTAAATGGCAGCAAAGTGTTCTGCATCGATTTGCTGCTATCGAAAGATGTCTGGATTTTTGCAGTCCCAGATCCAGTAGCCTTACTCTGTATTCTGTTTAATAAATACAGTGCTTGAATCAGAAATCAGAATAGTTTGGCTAGGCCGCAGTGATGGGCAAAGTTGGCTCTTCTATGACATGTGGACTTCAACTCCCAGAATTCCTGAGCTAGCATGATTGGCTCAGGAATTCTGGGAGTTGAAGTCCACAAGTCATAGAAGAGCCAACTTTGCCTACCCCTGGGCTAGGGAAATCAATACCACTTAGTTTAAAGATCACAGATCTCTGTGCCCTCTTGGGGTCTGTAAATAATGAAAAGGCAATTGCAAAAGCATTTAATGCTTCTGAGAAGACCACATGCACCTTGGCCATGATTATGATGTAATGTTTCAATCCTTATCAAGTCATATGAAAAAAGTGCTGTAGCACTATAGCATTCTGATTGGATTGTACCTATGTGTGTGTTTGTGCATGCATGCATATGCACAAGGCCAGTGCCTATTTTTGAAGGCTACCTAATGTTAATGCCATACAGTATTAGTCCTCAAAATTCAGAATAGGTATTGCTGCCATGATTACTATGGCTGCCATTCTCTGTACCTTATTGTGAATGAGAACCAATCTGAGAAGAAATGTTAAACTGTGTGTATTAAGGTGCTTTTCCATACTTGAAGAAGTGGAATTGTAAATGCCTTCAAGGCAGAGGTGAAGTCCAGCAGGTTCTGACAGGTTCTGGAGAATTGGCAGTGGAAATTTTTAGTAGTTCAGAGAACCAGCAAATACCACCTTTGACTGGTCGCAGCGTGGGGTAGGAATGGAGATTTTGCAATATCCTTCCCCCAGGAGTGGGGAGGGAATAGGGGTTTTGCAGTATCCTTCCCATGGAGTAGGGTGGTAATGGAGATTTTGCAGTATACTTCCCCTTTCCACGCTCACCAAGACATGCCCACCAAGCCAGACCACGCTCACCAAGATACAACCACAGAACCAGTAGTAAAAAAAATGGATTTCACCACTGCTCCAAGGGTATTTTGTATGTCCAACTCTTACAATGCAATTGCTTATGTGACCTCTTTCAACACTAGTTCTTTTAAAAAATTTCCTTAGCCCACGTTACATACAGCAGTATTATTTTCTTCTGAGGCATAATGAGAAATGTCAGGAAATATCTTCACAGCTCATTCTGTAATATGTGAAATGGCTTGGAGTCACTAAAAATTGGTGATAGTCACATTTTATGTTCTTTCTGATGTGCTAGTTTTATATTGAGGATTTATAAAATCCTCTTAAATGAGTAGAGGATTTTAATGTCAAAATGCCAAATGTTTTTCATTTATCTTTGGAAAGATACATTTTTAGGACACTTTTTCTTTTGTGCAAATTAAAATATTCTCCAATAAAAAGAGAAAAGCTAGCCCTTGAACTTTTCAAAAAGAGCAAGAATTAGAAAAGTGATATTGAAATGGTATAGATTTATACCACATATAAATATATGGCTTACTTTTATGCATAAAGTATGTCTGAAAAGAATAAGAGAACAGGCATTGAAAACTATGAAATTTTCTGATATTGATCGTATGTATGACATGGTATCGTAATGTGAACATTTTAATCTACAAATTCTAAGATACAGAATAGAAAGCTTCCAATGTAAGAGAAACATTGAAACTTATTTGCTTGAACAAAAATGTCCCATATTATACTTATTTCATCACCTCACTGTCTTGGCATCAGCATCTTATACATTTCAAAGATTTTTTTTAATCAGTGCTGGATGTATTTTTGAAATTAATCACATGCAAGTTTTATTTGTGCTTTCTCCTGAAATAAATCAAGAACGCAATTAGTTAAAAAAACAACTGGGTTTCCCTTCCTTAAATCACTGTTTTAAATTTAGTTCATTTGCAAAAAAAAAGAACACCCAGATTGTATTTTCCTTTTCTTTTTTCTTTTAAATGAGCTGTATAATATGGGAATATTTTTTTGGTAATTTTTGGCATCTTGAAATTCATTAAAATTGATCCACTGTGAAAGGCTACTTGTGTAGATTTTTTAAAATCTAACATGAGAAAGGGAAACATTTTTAGGAAGCTGCCCAACACTATATAATTGCTAGACATCCAATTAGGTTAAAATTGATTGGTGGTCTACAACCTTCTTCATTTAGAAATTAAAATAGCTTCGTTTGTATTCAATGGTGTCATTCTGTTGTTGTTGTTATTGTTGTTGTTGTTATTAATAGTATTACTATTATTACTATTATTATTATTATTATTATTATTATTATTATTATTATTATTTTCCCACCTAGGAAACCAATTGGTACTGATTCCCTAGAGAGAAATCCTCTAAAAATATATGGGTTCTATGTGACTGATTAAGAACGTGCACACAAGAAAAACGAACACCTCAACGAAGTCTGACAGCTCTTTTACATAAGCTGTCAGAATGAACAACCAATCCAGTCTCAGGAAACTCCCGTTTCCTGAGATGACCAATCGGGGAATCTTCGGTTGTTGCTACGGACGCAACACCCTTCCCCACCTCACATGGTACAGACATAGTCCTTGAGGAACTCCAGGCGCTTACGCAGTTGGGAAGTACTACGGAGGCCAGACTCGACTGCTGGAGCCTCTGGAAGGCTGATGTCCAGGTGAATGGTGTTCTGCAAGGGTTTCCCCATATCTGGTATTTCCTGAAGCTCAGCAGGCAGGATGGCTAATTCAACAGTAGATCAAACGAGTAGATAACCGAAACAGTAGATCAAACGAGTAGCAGACAGAATGTGTGGGTACGTATCCCATCCTCGTTGCCAGTATTAAATACGAGCCGAAATGCAAGAACACTCACTTTATTCAATGAAAATAACAGCAAGAAACAGTGAACAAACGGCAGAAGAAGAATGTGCACACAATAAAAAGAACGTCTCAACGAAGTCTAACAGCTCTTTTATATAAGCTGTCAGAACAAGCAACCAATCCGGTCTCAGGAAACTCTAGCTGACCAATTGGAGAATCTTCAGCTGTTGCTACAGACGCAACACCTGACATGACTAGTAGAAAGCCCCAATGTACTTGTTGAACATCACCCTTATATTACTAGATGGTAAGTTTTATGTGGTCTATTTTAATAGCTTAAATGCATGATTTATTAATTTTCTGAGCCAGAAGCTATACATTATCTTATTATTCCACATTGTTCCCTGTCTGGAAAAAAACACAATGCCCCAAACCCTTGGGCTAAAAGATAAATTCCTTGATTGTACTCAGGCAGAACAAGAAAATACATATTTAATGCTTATAGCTCATTTGTATTGGTTGTTCTGCCATGAAAGTTCAAAACATCCTTCAGGGACCTAATAGACATTCTGATTTCTTTTTTAAAACAGTTAACTAAAACAAATGTATCTAAAAATATGGTCCCCCTAGATATTTGTTGAATCTTTCGTGTTCATTATACTTGTGCAGATGTATCAATCATATTTCTATATCCACTCATACAAAAGAGTTGTCTTCTTTTCCACTCACATAAACTGTTCATTACTATGGTATCCTTATTTGGAAAACAGTGATTTTCAGCTCTATTTTTTGAGGGGGTGGGAACGAATGAAACCCATTAAATATTCTTTCTTCTCCTTTAAAGCTGGTTCTGGTAACAAACAGGATTTATGGGTGTGAAGGGCATGCAAAACTTCATAGTTGGCTTCCGCCTTGTTCTTGGAGTAATGGCTCAAATATCTGAACATGGTGTGACTATTCTGAGTTTATGGGTGAGTGATAAAGTGGACTCTGACTTTGAAGCAGGTCCCGTGCAGATAACTGAAGCTCAGTCTAGCTTGTCTATCTGGGAAGAATGTGACACTACCACTTCCAAAGTAGTGGAAAGGATTTTCAGAACTGCTAGCTTGTCATGTGAGATCCGTCTCTCCTGGCTAGCTAAAGTTTCATAAGAAGTGACATGTGGTTGTGTTGTAGCCAGAGGTGGTTTCACTAACTTTCTGTATTGGTTCACAAATGTGAGTGCGCCCCTAGCACACACGTGTGCACCTTCAAAATGTGTCTCAATAAGACAGCATAATGTTGCAGGTCACTACTACCGGTTCACCTCTGGTTGTGGCAGTGGTCAACCCTTTCTTAAGGGAAAAGGATTCTTCCTTTCAAAATATAACATTGTTGAAAAGGTAGGTGTACATCTACACTCACCTTTGGATTTCATACTAGAGCATTGCTGGAGAAGACTCCTGAGAGTCCCTTAGACTGCAAGATGATCAAACTGGTCAGCCCTACAAGAGATCAACCCTGACTGCTCTTTAGAAGGCCAGATCCTGAAGATGAAACTTAAATACGTTGGCCACCAAATGAGAAGGAAGGACTCACTGGAGAAGAGCCAACTGCTGGGAAAGCTTGAGAGCAAAAGAAGGAGATGACAGAGAATGAGGTTGCTGGATGAAATCACTGAAACAGTAAGCGCAAATTTAAATGGACTCCAGAGGATGGTATAGGATAGGAAGACCTAAAGGAATGTTGCCCATGGAATTGCGATGGATCAGATATGACTTCACAACTAACAACAACAACTAGAGCATGGGATTAAAAAGACATTTCTTACACTTGTAGATTACCTCTGGAAAGACCTCTGGAAGCAATGGTCCATCAATGCTTGCCCTCTTTCTCTCAGTGTACTAGCAGTTGTGTTATTGAATGAATTTGTTATTGAACTCTTTGAAACAGGTATATTAATAGAAGTTAATTGTGGAAACATTAGCTAGGACAGTGCATCTGTTTAGAAAATTGATCAAACAGAAAAGCTCTCTGTGGCAAAATTACTGAAGATTTTTCAAACTGATTTGAAATGAGCAATCTAAAATGTAGCTTTCAATGGATTGATCGTATTAATATCTATCATAGAATGAATGCCGCAGTCATTAAATGAACTCATTGTTTGCTATGGCATAGTTTGGCTAAAAACTAGAAATAAGTGATGTTTTTTGGCAAAACTGTGGCAAAACATGGTCACCTGACAATAGGATGCTGCAAGCAGCTGTCAATGCAACCATGTTACCAAGTGCCTGAACTGTGTCATGTGACCTCTGGTGGAGTCAGAGATGGGTTCCTACCAGTTTGGACCAGTTCTATAGAACCATTGGTAACTTGTGGGCTGGATCATTGGAACTGACAGCGACCCAGGTCTACCACGTCCCCAAGCCAGTTCTCTTCTTTTCATTATTTCATTTATTAGATTTGTATGCTGCCCCTCTCCATAGACTCTTGGTGGTGCCATAGGTGGCGCCATCTTATTTTGCTTCCGCAGATGCGCAGAAGCTTTTTTTATCACTATGCACGCGTGCGCTGCGCATCCCTGACCAAAACAGCAGTAGCAGAATCCGGGATCCATCCCTGGGTGGGCCACCTGTTGGAACTTTGGATTGGAATCATAAATTACCTTTGTCAGGTAGTTTGTAAATTGAAGACTACCTATACATGAAAACAACATATATTATCCCTTAATAGATGACCATAGTGACGATAATGATAATTTCAATAACAATATTAGTAAGAAATCTGATTCTGCATTGATTAGACTTTTATGCAACCAGGAAAGTTATATAAACTAGACTATTTCCCAAGCTAATTACTTATGCAAGGTTCTTAGAGAGGAAAATGATGTATGTCATCCTGGTCCTCTTTGAAGATGAAAAATGTCAGTTTTGAAAGTCATAGTCACATTAAAGCCTAAGAGTTAGTAAAGGGAAGTGAATGAATAATGCATCATACAGCCAGAACTGGACTGCGCAACATGCTGTAATCTTTTTAAAATGTGGTTCTGAAAGTTTACAAAGCCTGTAAATCTCATCACTCCCAGCCTTTGCCACTAGATGTCACTGTTTTCCTCCCACGTGGGTCTTATATTCCCCATTATTTTGCCGTATAATTAGCAAGAAAATAAAACATGATCACAATTGAACGATATTGCTAGGATGATAAAATCTGGAAATAAACAACCAGACTTATAAATGAATGTTGTTATTAAAGCCACCATTTCTTACTTGTTTTAATTCTCCTTTCTGGTAAAATGGTTTTAAAATAGTAAATTTAACAGATTAATAGAGTTGGAAGGGACCTTGCAGGTCATGTAGTCCAACCCCTTTCCCAAGCAGGAGATCCTACATCTGTCTCTACCTAGGATCAAACTCACAACCTCCTGATTTGTGAGGCAAGAGCTCCATCTCTAGGCCACAGCAGCTGTGTAAAAAGTGTTTTAGGGCCTCCTATGTTGGTAGGTAGCTATCCCTAATGGAAAATTAGCCATTATTTTATTTCTTACTATATTTTAAATTCTGAAAGGTGCAGAAATGTTGATTTGGCCTCAAATTGCCATAGACTATTTAGCTGCAGAACTAGAAAATAAAAATGCCCTCAGAGGATGTACTTTGCATTGTATATATTGGATGGAACTTAACTCATGCTCTTCAGAAATGCTTTTTACAGCCTGGCAATTTTATTGAGAAATCCATAACAGTGAATTAGATTCATATAACATCATGCTCTTTTCTAAAAGCATTGAGGAACATAGAAACAAGGAGAATGGGAAAGGAGCACAGCAGACAAGAACTGAATTATATCTGTAAAATCCCAGTTCACTTTTTTGAAGCCTTATTGGTTTAAATGTGATATCATTCATCACATGCTAAAGCTCTCCACTGAAACACAAGTGTATCTTTCAAGTGCTTAATTGTTTTGCAGGACTATTAAAACCAGTAAAATCTATTTGTCAGTCTCTCCCATGTTTTCTTCCCTTAAAAAAATGCTTTGCTTTCATCCATTCCTGGTTTGATTTAGAATTCCTAGGTTGGTGCTTTTGCAAATTTCTGATGATTTGCTTGCTTTACTTTATTTTTTCTTCTGATTGTATTTCCTTCATGCTGCAGTTCCCCTAGTTTTCCATTCTTTTTGATTGAAAATACAAATCAAAGGCCTATTGCAAGAATTCCCTCAGATGCCTGTCAGCTCCAAATGATTCGTTTACCACACCCGCTATGTTCTAGCTTTTCTTTCTACTGATTCTCTGGAACTTGACAATGCCCTCTTTTGTGTTTTAATTGAAGAGTAGGTACTCAAGAAGGCCATCTCCTACTGAAAGAAGTACTGGAATCCCTGACTCCAGTGATTGGAATGTCAGCATAATATTATTCTTTGTTGACTTCTATGGATGAACCAATGACCTGCAGATTTAGTCTCCTCCAGAGTTCTCAAGTAACTTTGTCCATTCAGTCTGGTCAGTTAATAAGAGACTTCCAGCTTAAACTAAGCTTTATTTGAGCAATAGGAACTTCCTTATATATGGAATATTATTATTGTTGTTGTTGTTATTATTATTATTATTATTATTTATTAGATTTGTATGCCGCCTCTCTCCGAAGACTCGGGGCGGCTCACAGAATAGATACAAACATAAGCATGTAGCACAAATCTAATAATTTTAAATACAACTAAAAACCCTATTGTAATACGTAATCATACAGTTCAATCACACTATACATTACATTTATTGGTCAGAGGGGCAAGGTCCAATTGCCCCAAGCCTGGTGACATAGATGGGTCTTGAAGCTCTTGCGGAAGGCGAGGAGGGTGCGGGCAGTACGAATCTCTGGGGGGAGCTGATTTCAGAGGGCCGGCGCCTCCACAGAGAAGGCTCTTCCCATAGGCCCCGCCAAACGACATTGTTTGGTTGATGGGACCGGGAGAAGGTAAACTCTGTGGGACCTAACCGGCCGCAGGGATTTATGTGGCAGAAGGCGGTCCCGTAAGTAATCTGTAATGAACTACAAAACCATGTAGGGCTTTGTAGGTCATCCCCAACATTTGAATTGTGTCCGGAAACCAATTGGCAAACAGTGCAGTCCGCAGAGTGATGGAGAGACATGGGAATATCTGGGTAGACCCATGACCGCTCATGCGGCTGCATTCTGCACGATTTGAAGTTTCCGAACACTCTTCAAAGGTAGCACCATGTAGAGAGCATTGTGGTAGTCGAACCTCGAGGTGATAAGGGCATGAGTGACCGTGAGCAAGGACTCCCTATCTAAATAGGGCCGAAACTGGTGCACCAGGCGAACCTGGGCAAATGCCCCCCTCGCCACAGCCGACAGATGATGTTCTAAAGTCAGCTGTGGATCAAGGAGGACACCCAAGTTGTGGACCTTCTCTGAGGGGGTCAGTGATCCCCCCCAGGGTAATGGAAAGACAGATGGAATTGTCCTTGGGAGGCAAAACCCAAAGCCATTCTGTCTTGTCAGGGTTGAGTTTGAGTTTGAGCACACTGTATAAAGTTTCATTTTAACTCTCTCGTGTTGGTCTTGGCCACACCCTAACTGAATCCATATTGTGAATAAGTAAAGCCTCAGGACAGCCATTCTTTCAGACTGTCCAAAACATATTCTAAACTTCCAAGTGTGCCTATTGGCGTGAAATATTTTCTATCCATAGATTACAATATTTTCTATGAAATACTGGAATGAACAGGAGACCTATTCATTGTACAAGTTAGTTAAAATTATGCAGTTATGGGATTTGTAATATTGAAATTAGGCTTAGCAGTAATAATAAAATTTAGGTTTAACCTGTCTTCTGTGAAAATTTAAGAAGAGCAGTGTTCCACAAATACTCTGGACTCTGACCAAATAAACATTTATAGAATGTGGCAGCAGATGAAACAATTGTCTCTTTTGCAAATGAGAATATGCCAGATGTTCAAATGGATGTTTTATTCTAACCATAGATCATTATGCAGTTAATGGGGCTTGCTTAGCACAAATTAATACAGGCATTTTATTTAGTGTGAAAAGCAGTAAATAATTTATTTAGTGTGAAAAGCAGTAACCACTATGTAGCAATTCATTATCTTAATCCCTGTCCCCGAATCAAGAATTTATTATAGTTAGTAATAGCTTTGTCTAAGCTTTCTAAGCTTTTAAAACCTTGTATTGATTTTAAGACTCGTTAGTGGCTCTGGGTAATATATATGAATTAGAAAAGTGTGATGATGCCAAATTTTATATAAAAATTAATTATCAGCTCTGACTAGAGATGAAGAGTCATTGGCTGGGCTTGTACCTTATGCTTGACTCAATTAAAATGGGCTGAGCTGTTTTGGGTTCTCTGTATGGCAAGAAACAAGTCTCTATCTTTGTAGGTTGTGTGAACTAGGCTCTGATGTGGCTTGTTTGGAATTAGCAAGTTAGAATTACTGCCATAGTAGGCATAAGGTAAAATTCCTGGTAGAATTCCTTGATTCCTTGTACACTGGAAAGCTGAAGGTGTTGATTCTGAATTGTGTGTTTGACTCAAATCTTGCATCCAGATTGTTCGGGGCAATATACTGACTCTGTAAACGGCTTAGAGAAGGCTGTAAAGTGGTATATAAGTCTAAATGATGTTGGTATTTATTTATTTGTGTGTTTACTTATTTATTTATGACTAAGGCAGGACTTGAACTCATGTTGTGATGAAGGATATATAAAAGGGATTACATGAGATTCAGGAATTGCTGTGTAGACCACTTTATTCCACAACCTGGAACATGGCCCTGTTGCCTGGGAGTTTTGAAAACTCCAATTCTTAGCTGGAAGAATCTCTAATTCCTTCAGTAGATACAGGTAAATAATAACAGAGAAAGCCCGTCCCATTAAGAACAGGGAAGTTTATTGTTGTTTTTCCTTTTTTACACTGGGTTCTTGTAGTTTACATAAGGGAGGATTGTTTTTTATGCAGGAACCAATTACACCATATAAAAGAAAGTTATTACATATACTGTACTTCCATTTTCTCTAAGACTGCCATTATCCCTTTACAACTTGGAAATTCCCTATGTAAAATGAGACTTTTGAAAAAAAATATCTTGCTTTTGGTTGTCCTCAATCTGAACCAGGCCATCTCCTTGGGATGTAACGTTTTTGTTTTTCTGTTGTTAGTACATTGAACAAAGAAGCTGATTTCATTTCTAGTTGTCACAATGAGTGTATTATACTCTGGATGTAATTAAAAACCTTATTCAATAAAAGGGATCTTGTCACACAGCCACCAGGGCTCACATCAGGGAAGATTTTAAAGCACAAGTTGTCCTAACATACACATTATGGTAAATACAAAATTGTTGCCTAACCGTCACATCCCACTTAGGACTTCATTGCTTCTGGTAAAATAATATGTTCCTCACCCAGGGGTTATATTAAAGGTACATGTGTATAACACACATATCCTGTAGGTTAATACAACCTGCATTTCACTTCAGTGCATTTATTTTGTGTATTAAATGAAATGAGAGATTTCTTTGTGAAGTCAATCTAATTTTACTTGATTGTTTATTTTTCAGACAGAGAAATCTGTCTGAAAATAGGCTGTGAAAATGAAACGTGCTTCAAGTTAAAAGCAAGTTATTTGTCTGTAGAAGAAATTAGTATAGTAATTTATGCAAAACAAATATTGCTTTTATACCTTTGGGGGAAAATATATTGCAGTGCTTATTGAAGAATGTGTACTCTGAAAATATATGCACCATTTTTTGCTGATATGAACATTTATGGAAACACAGTTCTTTATAAAACAACATTATGCGTTGTTTTGTTTCGCTCAGGAAAGAGGTCTCTGATCATTTTTCCTCTCTTTCTTCCTGCTAGGAAACATAAAAATAGCAGTCGTCTTGCTCTGCTGTCTGCAATGGAGATGAGAATATGGTCCATCACTACTATTATTTCCACTAAAAGATGCCAACATTGCTATACAGAAAAAAAGGTGAACTCATTACTTACAGGAAAGAATGCATTTAAATTATCAGCACTTCTGTGATTGAATTTCCCCTATCTCTAACTGGGAGTTATTTTAATGCTTCGGAAAAGCATTAAAACACCAAGCATTAAAACACCAAGGAAGTTGTTCTTAAATCAAGAAAGAGAAAAGGGAATCTTAATCTTTGTCTTTTATTTGATAAATAATATGGATGATCATTATAAAATATTGCAGATTCCTTCATCTGGATCAACATATGTTTTCTCATTTTAGTATAATATTTCTATGAGTACTGCTGAGGCTTTGAGATAAAAAGCTAAAGATTTCACACTTTCTCTCCCAGAAGTGTTTTGTATACTCACATGTCAGCTTGCTGTTTTCGAGTAGTGGTTTGCTAATTTCTGTTGGCACCACTTATTTTACAGGGCATCTCTTTGGCATCTACTTCCTGATCCTGATAAGAGAGAGGTGCTATACTTTGTGCTATCTAAAAAACAAAATTACAAAAAAGTTTAATAGTGTACTCCCTCTGGGAAAAGATACTCTTTTCTTGCTAATTAATATATCCTTGTTAGCTAACCACTGAAAAAGATCACTTTTTAAAAATATGGATTTAATTTAATTTGTTTTGGATTGGTTCATTTATTTCAATTTACATGGGTTCCCATCTCAACCTATTGATTCTGGGTGGGAAACAACAATTAAAAACATTAGATAACAAACAGTACTATAAATAGAAATTAGCAGTGAAATAAAAAAAATCATAACTATCACCACAAGTATCCCATGGAATCCATCATGTATTCTAGACCTGGTGGCATAACCATTAGATGGCTACCGGTATCAGGTCTATATATTTGTACATTATATTTATTTTATTTATTTATTTTATTTGTCAAACAAGTATAGGATAGTAGTATATATACAGGGTGCATTCCAAAAGTAATGCAATTATTTTTTTAAAGTAATTTATTGAACAGATTTGCACAAACACCTAAAATTCTTCAAAGTACTGTCCTTGGGTTTCTATATATTTTTTCCAGAGACTCTGCCATGACCGGTATGCGCCCAGTATGAAGGCATCTTCGGAGACCTCTTGCAAGGTCTTCGTCATGGCTGATTGGATCTCTTCTATGGACGAAAAATGGGTTCCTTTCAGGGCTGCCTTAATCCGAGGGAACAAAAAGAAATCTGCTGAGGCATCAGGACTATGGGGGTTGGGGCAGCGTTGGCACCTGGTGTTTGGCCAGGAACTCGCGGACTCGTAGCGCACTGTGGCAAGGCGTGTTTTTTGTCCATAAAAAAGATCCAATCAGCCGTGATGAAGACCTTGCAAGGGGTCCCTGAAGACGCCTTCCAGGGCGCGTACCGGTCATGGCAGAATCTCCGGAAAAAATGTGTAGAGGCCCAAGGACAGTACTTTGAAGAATTTTAAGTGTTTGTGCAAATCTGTTCAATACATTACTTATTAAAAAATTGCATTACTTTTGGAACACACCCTGTAAACATTACATAGGGAGTAATGATAAAAGAAGACAATAGGATAGTAGGACAGGGACCGTAGGCACAATAGTGCGCTTATGCAAGCCCCTTTCAGTCATCTTAGAAAAGGGGAGAGGTCAATTGTAGACAATCTAAGGTTGAAGACTTTGGGGTTTGGAGAAGAAACAACAGTCAGGTAGTGAATTCCAGGCATTGATCATTCTATTGCTGAAGTCATATTTAAAATAAATTAAATAAAAACATAGGAGTTACAATGTTTTGTGGCAAACTTTATCTCCAGAAAGGCTTTGTCTTGTCTTCTTGAAGAGCAATGCTTGACTTTGCTTTAACAATTTAAAAAAAATAGTCAATAGCACTGAATCACTGAATGAATATTATTGATAAAGTAAAACGATAAGCCAAAATCCCACACATGGTTATGGATTTAGCTCAGCAGACAAGAGTAAACATTTTATATGTCAAAGTGTTCAGATTACTAGAGAATCTGGAAAACCAGTGTTATTTTAGACAATAGATGAAACATTGGTCTCGTTTCCTATGAAGCATCTTAAATTGCCCATGCTGTCTTGTATTCCAAAAGTTCATCTTGGAGTTTTTCTTTCTTTTTCAAAACCATGTAAATGAGTCCTTGGTTAAAAAACGTTTCCTTTTGTAACTGTTTAGTGTCTATAACCCACAACATGTACAGGAAAGAATGGCCAGCATGATTAAATGGAACTGAATCAATGCTCTTAGATAGAGGACAGGATACAGGACAACAGTATTATGTCTTGGGTTTCCTGAATGGAAGTCTGGTCAAAAGGGGTAATGTGCATTCTTCTAAGGCTATTGTTCATTCTCAACCTCAAACTCTAGCCTTTCTTATTTATTTATCCAGGCTGGCCATCTGTTGTCACATTTGTTTTTGTTTGTTTCATAAACAATGGTATTATATGTACAACAATTATGCATTTCCTTATCTTTTTCAGTTTATTTAGTATGCTGTATGATTTGTGCCATTGCTTTATTTAGTTAACTAGTTTGTGATAACTAGATTATGAAATATTATAAAATGTAATCTGTTTTCTTTATATAACAGAACGTTTCATAATAGAAAAATCATTTAGTTGATGCATGAAATCCATTCAGTGCGGTGTTAAAATTGACTGTTGGATACATAGTTCAGTCAAGCCATGCATCACTTAATTTTCAGGGCAGAAACACGATGGTATAACATCAGATTGCAGATTAAAATCTTCATATTGAATGTGAAAAGTTTTAGTGTGATCCAAAGTCTCAAAAATATATTTCTATAGTAAACCCATAACAAGGAAATTATTGTTAATAATTAACTATTTCCAGTATTTAGCCAGTCATTTAAGGAACTTTCTCAATCTGTTCATATTTCTCCTTCCTCTCTTGGTCTTCCTACAATAAAGGAAAAAAAAGGAAGTGTGTGTGAGTTGGGGTGTGTTGGGATGTGTGTGTTTCTTTTTAACAGCAAAACTAGTGCCTAGAATAGATGAAGATTGTGATGGCTTGCATTTCTGAGGACATATGCTAGAAATATTCTTCTCCCATCAAACTTGTTCCCAGTATATTATATTGGCTAAAAAAAAAAAGGGGAAATCAATTTTTGATCAGCATTCTTAATTGTACAAGTTAAATTAAGCTATCTCTAATTTTCCACTGTTAGCAAAATTTATATATAATAACATATCTAGCATGCTCTTTAGTTCTTCTTTAAAATGAAAATGAGGTTTTTCATTTTCAAATATTCTAAGTCTTCTTTAGAGCCACTACATCAAGCAGTGTATTTTGAAAACAGATACAACCTAGCATATGATTTCTCTGTCCCTTACGCTAAGGTAATTTTATGACTAAACCTCTATTCGTTACATGCATAAATTGTTGTTCTGGTACTCTTTATGTGTTATTATGAGGGAAAATATAACCTGGTTATAAACAATTATAGGGTGCTCTCAAGACTGTTGCTCACATTCTGGTCATCTCATGATTTGACTAATGCACTGCACTCTACACAGGGTGACCCCTGAAGACCATTTGATAGCTGCAACTGGCAATAGTGGTGTGAAGATGATGTGCCTGCCTTGGCATATCTGTGTGAAACTGCTGCTTTTTGAAACAGCCGGGGGGCTTCTTGGCGGCCTCCCGAACGCCGAACCCGGAAGTTCGGGTTTGGCGTTTGGGTTCAGGAGGACGCTGGGAAGCCCCCCGGCTGTTTCAAAAAGCGACAGCTGGGCGGCGGGGGCGGGTTCGTAAGACGGGAAACATTCATAAGAAGAGGCAAAAAATATCCAAACCCTGGGTTCGTATCTTGGGTTGTTCGTATGGCGAGGGGTACGTATCATGAGGTACCACTGTATTGTTTTTGTATTGTGAACCTCTCAGTTGCTCTGGAATTGAGTAGTAACAGCATCTTTTTTAAAAATGGTAATCTATAAACAAATTTTCAAAGCCTTATCATTTCAGTCCTGATCAGTAAAAGTACATTTAGGACAGGGGGCATGGCTTATGCATTTTGTTTCAACATCTTTCAATGCAAATTGGGTGCTCTGGGGTGGAGCTCCAAATTTTACTACCGTTACTATGTTCCTGACCGTACCCGTAGGAGCCCATCACTGGTTTAGGATTACCACAGAGAACAATATACATTTTAACCTTGGTTTAGCCTTGAATAAACTTATATTTCTTTGGTTTATTTTTTAAAAAACTTGCTCTTTACTTTTTTCCAAATAATATTCTAAGAACTTGTTTTCTTTTCATTTTTTTTCTTTGTCCCTGTTCTGGTTTCTGGTAGAGCTTTAGCTATTACAAATAACTCTTACTAAATGCAGTATTTCATAAACAAAGAAACTCCATCTTTGTTTCTCTTCCCTTCCATATTCAAAATACAGTTCATACTAGCACGTTCCTCTTCCTCCCATTCTCTTTCTTAATTGCATTCCTCATACATTCCTCCCAGCCTTCTCCGTTTAACAAGATTTATGTACTCACAGCATGATTCAAAAATAGCAGAAATGACTGTAAAATAACACAGAATGCATTTGCTTGCTTGGGAGCTGAACGGAAATACCTTTCATTTTAGCCCTACAACATTGAAACTCCACCCTTCTTCCCCACTGACCTCCTGACATACCAAATACATCACTCCAGTATTTAACCCATTCCTCCCCTTAATATCTTCTTCCAAACACCTGTTCCTTACATTTTTGGACCCTTCTGAATTTAGGATTGACCAAGCGAATGTCTGATTCTTCCTCGCTAGATTCTGAACTCATAGCCACATCCTGTGGCTGGCCTCCCACCTGTTCTACTACCTGTAACCCCGGGCCCACCACTAATTCATAAACACTATCTGTATTAGAGTCCTCAATTTCTTCATCATCCTCCAACTGACCAGGAGTATGTACAACAGTCCCCTCTCACAAAATTCTTTAAAGGGTCTCTTTTGTAAATCTAATATAGGAAAATTACCCAGATCATCTTCTTGGTTTATAATTTGAACATTCCTTTTCATTATTAAGCTCTTCACTGGTTTCTTTTCTTTGTCCAGTGTAACATCTTTTGTCATGTCATTTTTGTAGCCTACTATTTTTAAATCCACTTTCAAATCAATTGCAAACTTGTCAAGTAAAACCTTTTCCTTTTCTACAACATATTTTAAATATTATCTATAGAGGCACACACTCTAAAAATAACTTCTGGGACTATTGTTTCAATATATCCAATGTTAAAATATTTTGCTTTGTTCTATATTATTAATGAAAGTTCAAAAGTTCTTCTCCTGTAATTGTAACCTGTAGTTCCTTCTAGTTCCCTCTAGTGATCAAACTCATATATTTTCCTGAAGGATCCAAAACTTTTTCCCATGGGGAGTGAGTGAGTGAGTGAGTGAGGGAGGGAGGGAGGGAGGAAGGAAGGAAGGAAGGAATTATAAAAAAGGCAACCATAGCATCAACTTCAGATACAATGAACCATGCTTCACTAAATTCAAGAATGAAAATGCAAAGCTAAAAGGAAAAATCCTATAGTAGTTCCAAACTCGCTGATATGCAAAGTCCTGAAAAACAGATAAGGCTACTTGTAGAGGCTATCAACTTATCAATAAGGTTCATTTGCTAAATAGTTTTACTACATATATTTTCCTGGTCATCTCCTGAATGTTATCCATAGAAGAAAGACTAACAAATGTTTTTAGACATTCAGTTCTGGAGAAAGATAAACAATTAGCCCCTTCTTACTTAAGGTGTACTAAAAAACTAATTTTCATTTGTTTAAATTACTACTGGTAAACCCATATTAGTTCCTCTGAAGAGGTTCATACTAACTTTCCCTTAATATTTTCGAATAAACAAAGAAATGAATTATAGGTTTTTTTTGAAGTTGATGTTGTGATTTACCTGTATATGTATGTGAGTGCACGTGCGCACACACACACACCATTTAGTTGCTTTTATGTTTATTGTTTCACTAATATTGTACATAGTCTGTATACAATTCAACCAAAATAACTGCTCAGGGAAATTTTCTTGGAATAAGTTTATTGAAACTTCATAACAATTTTCAGATATAGGATATATTATATATAGATGAAATATAATGTGTGCCAAATTGAATAAAAGCTGTGTGGGGTGTTTCGAGCAACATTGCTTTAAAATCTTTAAAGTGATAATTTCATTGCTTTGAGAGAAAATAATGCATTTTGCAACCAATAGTCCCTAAAGTAGAAAACAAACTTCTGATCAATAAGATAAATTGTTTTACTGCAGGGAGAATATACAAATTCTAAAAAAGTATATGATTTCTAACAACTAAAGCACTGTAGAATTTCTTAACACAGTTTAAATGTAATTTAAAGTGATGGTTAAGCTCTATGTGACCTGAGGCCTGGCTATCTAAAATGGTGTTTTCCCCACAATTCTGTATAGGATTTAAGATCTTAAGACAGCATTTCTTTAATCATACCATCCTCGGAGAACTTCTAGATGGCTCCTCCTAAACTTCGGAATTTCTAATGAAAGCAGCTCAGGCTTCCCCTTTTCTGTTATCCTTCTATTAACGGCCAGAAATATTTTATGTAGAGATGTCTTTGATACATGAGCAAGTTTTTAGTGCTAACTTGGCAATGGAGGATGCTGATTACTTTTGTTTTTATTCTTCACTGTGATTTAATAGCATTTTAATTGTACTTCCATTGCATTTTAATTAAATTCTTTTTATTGTTAATACGAAAGACAAGAATGTGGAACATAAATCCAGTCAATAAACAAATATCTGCTTGTTATATATACATAATCAGCCAAGTAGACATTTTTGTCCTTACATCTATAAGCACATCAATTCTTGCTGTCTTAAATCCTATCTCATTCTTCAGTAGCTTGCACAGATTGAAATTTATGTCTTACATTTACTTGGTAGATTGATTTTGCAGGCTGTGTCAGTTTCAATAATTTGATTAACTCCCACGCTTTTGACATCATCTCTTTTTGGGGTAAAGGTCATATGTTCATGCTTTCTTATCAAAAAATTCTGGCAGTTTTATTGCTTTTCTTTTCTATGTATAATGTTTATTATGTTGGCGTAATTGGGAAGATATTTTAGATGGTGGTGGTGGTGCCTAGGAATCATATTTCTAAATTTTGTCATGATAGGTGGCCATTGCCAAAAAAAGATAGGGCAAACCTAAACTTCAAATATGATGCTATTTAAATGTTGCTTGTCTCATTTTAGGTTGTCTTTTCACATTCTTATGAGTTTTATTTTTTATCAAAAATGGACGTGAAATTGAATCTATCAGCTAAAAATCAGAAATGTATCTGGAAATAATATTTTAAAATAAATGTTAATTTTTAAAGAAAAGGATTTTACTTCAAATAGGCTTCTTGATTTTTATTTCTATAAGATGATAAAAGTGAGTGTGAGATGGATAGTACCTAAATCTGACAAATAATTAAATTAGAGTCATAAATAAGGAAGGCATGGATCCTCTTGGTGCAGAACTGATAGTTTGTTTAATCAGACTCATTTGTTGGCAACAAGACATGTGTGCTATAAAATAATAAACAGTAAACCAGTTTAGAGAGAAAAATGAATTTCTCCAGGTTATTATTCATACCTTGTGTAGACATTACTGAATAACAATCCAGGTTGTGTTTTCCTAATATTTTCCAAGAAAATATGTGCAGTTATATAGTTTCTAGACCATTGGTGGAATTCAATTTTTTTTTTACTGTTGGTTCTGTGGGCGTGTCTTTCTGGATGTGGTGTGGCTTTGTGGGCGTGGAAGGGGAAGGATCTGTAAAATCTCCATTCCCACCCCACTCCAGGTGAAGGTTACAGCAAAATCCCCATTTCCTCCTGATCAGCTGGGACTCAGGAGACAGAAAATAGATGGGGCTGGGGCCAGTCAGAGATGATGTTTACCAGTTCTCCAAATATTCAAAATTTCTGTTACTGGTTGTCCATAATTGATCAGAACCTGCTGAAACCCACCTCTATTTTGGATGCATCAGTAGTTGAAATGATTGAATGAAAGAGGTGAATCAGTTCCACTACTGTATGCAGATCAATGCTGCAGTTTCCGTGCACAAAAAAAAATCCACAATTTGTCTTCTATTGATCTTCATAAATTGAAATGGAGGATACTGCAGGTAGAGACCTTCCATCCTGAGAAAAGAAATAATTTTATATCGAGACATTCATGTTATATCCATACGTATGACAAAGATCACAATATCTTGTCCAGAAGATAGCCAGAAGAATAAATGATTCAGATCCAAACTGAACATAAGTAAAGAAATTTCAAAGTACTGTATAATAATTTGTGTTTCAAATTTTTCTAATTGTATTTCATTCAGTTGTTCCATTTATGCTGACTGAATTATGACACGGCAATAAATACATGTAGATGTTTATATTGCTATGTCTACATGAGTGACATGACTTTGACATACTGTATTTTTCGGAGTATAAGACACACCTTTTTTCTCCTTAAGAGGCTGATAATTAGGGTGTGTCTTATACTCTGAATGTAGCTCCCCCTCCCCAGCCCTAACTAGCTGCTAACAATCTTCCCAGCTCTTACTTTGCAGGCTCTTTAATTGTTCCTTTTTGTGAAGAATGTTTTCCAAACCCTGTCTTTGTAGGATTTTTTTTTCATTCTCTATTTGTTCCAAATGTTTATTTCCAGTCCTAATCAGGTGTTAACAATGTTCCCAGCTCATACCCGATTGCAAACTCTTTCATTGTTACTCTCTGCAAAGAATGTTTTCCAAGCCCTAAGTCTTTCCAGGATTTTTTCATTGCTCTAACTTGCTCCAAATAAGTTTCTTTCCAGCCCTAAACAGCTGCTAACAATGTCGCCAGCTCTAACCAGCTTGCAAGCTCTTTCATTGTTACTCTCTGCAAAGAATGTTTTTCAAGCCTTAAATCTTGGAAGGTTTTTTTCCATTGGTCTAACTTGCTCCAAATGTTTCTTTCCAGCCCTAACCAGCTGCTAATGATGTTTCCAGCTCTTACCTGCTTGCAAGCTCTTTCATTATTACTTTCTCCGAATAAAGGTTTTTTAAAGCCCTAACCAGGGGATAAAATAACATTCTGGCTAAGGATGCTAGCCAGATGAACACCTGGTAAGCAGATTCTTTTCCCCATTTCTCTCCCCAAAAACTAAGGTGCGTCTTATACTCCAGTGCGTCTTATACTCCGAAAAATATGGTATATGTTAGATGCCAGATGGCCATACTGAACACAATGTATTCTGGTGGATCTAACAATCAAAAATTAAAATCTGTTCTGTTTACTTATACAATCTTTTAATAATAGTTGTCATTATAACTTTGTTTTCACATTGTAATGCTTATATGAAATAAGAAATGTGTATAATATATTATTAAACTACATTGTCAAAGAAATGCCAGTGAATTGAACCTAACATTTAGACTATAATGGATTATATCAGGCTGATTACAGCCCAAACATGCAATTTCCTTGTAGCAATTCCCTGCCTGACATACTACTGATAGACTTTTACTGAAAAGAATTTAATCATACTATAATAGTGTAATACTCCATTTCAGATATGTCCAGAATTACCCAAAAGGGCAGAACAAAATCCTTTTTCTAGAAAGGTATTAGATGGCATCACATGTGAAACTGAACTTCTTGTATCACCTTTGCTCCAAATATTCATTAGAAGACATGGATGGCCTTATCCCCCCCCCCCCCCCATTAGAGTGATTTTTGAACCACCTTCATAAACAATATGAACATCTATGGTTCCATGATCTTATATGCTACTCCAATCAAAGCAACTCTGGCTAATTTATGTGCTAGTTTTCCAAATTTTCATTGTAAAACAGGAGTGTCAAATTCAAGGCCTTCTGGCTGGATCCAGCCCTCAGGGTGCTTAAATCTGGCCTATGGGGCTAACCTGGAAATATCAAAGGACCGGTTTGCGGTGCCTCTGCTGGCCAAAACAAGCCATGGGAGGGCATATGTGTGGTCCCCACAGCCCATTTTTGGCCTCCACAGCCTCCTGCAGCACTCTGCTGGCCCCTTATGACCTGTTTTTGGCCTCCACAAGCACTTTGCCTGATGAAAATAGGCTGTGCAGGGTTTCCATGCATTCCATAATTGACAGCCATTTCTATTTACTATCTTGGAGATTTACCTCTGCTGTTAGATCTTGCATTATCATGTTATTTATGCTATTATATTTTTATTATTAGTTGAATAATAAAAATACAATAGCATAAACAGCTTTTCTGCCTGGAAAAGCAATTTACTATTAAACAATGGGTTATAAGTTTAGAAATAAAAAATAGTGCATTATGAAGAATAATAAATGTTTGTCAGTAATATTTGGCAGAAGAGATAGGAAAATGGTTATAGAACTGTGGAAAGAAAAAAGAAAAGGGAAAAAAATGCAACTTGAACCTGTGTCAAATGCCCACCTACTCTGGCCATACCTACCATGACCATACCTAACTCCTGCACACACACACACACACACACACACACACACACACACACACACAGCAGCCCTCCAAGGTCAAACACAACCCTGATGCAGCCCTCAATGAAATCGAGTTTTACACCCCTGGTTTAACTTCTGTCTTAAAATTCAAAAGCCTGTTTCCATGTATGCCTGCCTAAACTACTGATGCCACAGCTGTAAAACAATCATGTTTGATTGCTGTCTTTAACTTCAACTTGTTCTGCTATTTAATGGTTACATGTCCAAAACCTGAGATTAAGAAGGAAACGTTCAACAACTGTTATCAGGTATAAGTGCAATTTGTTATTTATAATCTTCCAGCTAAGTCATATGCAGGCAATTCCCATGGAGAAGTGAATTGGTTTTATATTTAAATCAGCCTGTATAAAGAACTATTATATGGAAAGCGGAATAATCTCCTTGCTACACTATATGGCGTGGAATAGCCACAGGAGGACATTACAGGGAGAAGGAGAAATGGTACCTCTAATGGCCATTACAGTACATGCAAAGTGACTGTCAAGGGAGGTGCAAACTTTTTTTTTAAAAAAAACACATTTTATTAAGTTATACAGTATTATAAAATACAAAGTACAAAAGTAAATAAAAGAGCAGTGATGGGGGTGGGAAAGGGGAAAAATTGAGGAAAAGTAGGGAAAAGAAAAGAAGCATCGACTTCCACCTCTGTTGCAGTAGGAGGCATTAGCATCAAATCAGTTTTTGCTTTGTATGAACAAGTCATTTCTATAAAGATCTAGCAGTCTAATCTGTTAAACCCAAAGTCAAAGTTTCATTCTTTTCCACATCAAGCATGAAGTTCAGAAGCAGTACTTGTGTTCTTTTCTTTAATCAATGTAAGGGAGATGCAAAATTAATTAGAATGCTGAATGGACAATTTGTAGTAGTGAACTGAAATCTTCTTCTTCCATGTCTAAATTTAAAATTTTAAAAATTTAAATTCAAAATTTAAAATGCCAGAATGTAGCCACCTTCTTGGCTTTGTCACTGACCAAAAATAAGCCATAATGTTTTTTACAGTAGTCAACATACCAGTAGATGTGCCAGGATGAAATAACAAAGCACCATTTTGGAAGTCATGTGCAAAAAGAAAACAGATTCCTATCATTGTTACTAGAGCTGCCACTAGAATTACAAATGACCTCGCAGTTTTAGAGTGCTTTACACCAGTTTTCACTCTACATGGACAGGGACAATTTTGTAACAGTGACTCAAAAATCTCACATTGGTCTTATTGCTATGCTGCGTTTTACAGGTTGCCTTTTTTAAAAATTCAGAATAATTAGTTTGATCCCGAGTACAATAGTTTAAACAGGAAGCTGCTGAGATTATCATATTATGCCAATCATTTGCAATTTACACAGGCTACCAGTTCACTGTCAAGCCAATTCAATGCGCCAGGATTGTTGTTGTTGTTGTGTGTGTGTGTGTGTGTGTGTTTATTTATTTTCTTGAAGTTTTCTTCCATTTTTAACTATCTATATCCTAACATTTTCCTTTAAGCACTTCTAAAGCAGCCTTTTACAAATGAGATGGAGGCCACAGTAAAGGCCAAGCCCTTCAAGTCATGCTCAGATTTTTGTTACTTCATGGACAGTTTTCTTGGCAACAACATGGAAGCAGGATACTTTTGCAGTCTTTCAGAAGGGTTTTTTTGTGTGTGTGTCAATTGCCAACCCAATTTACAGTTCTGGAATTAACTGGGCATGTCCTATCCAAGTAGCAGATAGACCCAATTCAGTTTAGACTTTTTTGAGATCAACCAAAGTTAACTAAATTACATCATTTGCTGCAATCACAACAGATGGTGTCACATTTATGAAATGTTCCCATAAACACTCTCCTATCCTTCTGGCCTCAGGTAAAAACCTTTATTCACCCAAATATTTAAGAGAAAACCCAAACATTTGTACCAATTTTAAAACCTAGCTCTTGCTATTTCTTGCTATTTGGAAGGAATTGTTTTACTGTGTAAGCTTCACATATTATCCTTGCTGATTATGGTTATTATGTTTTTTCTGTGGTGGCTTTATTACTTCTTTGTAGGAAAATGCTATAACTGAGATATTAAACTGATGTAGTTTAAAAGCATATCAACATGGATGGAAATTAAAAAAACAACTAGCAGACATAATGAATCTATATATGCTCAGTTCCAGAATCTTGTAACCTGTCACTCCATCTATTCAGCATCATCCTCTATAATTCTCATCTATAGATGGGGAAAGATGTGTAAATAAAACACTTTGGGTGTTTTATTGAGTACATTGAGGACCCAGATTGTTGGGGGCAATATGCTGACTGTAAACTGCTTAGAGAGGGCTAGAAAAGCACTACGAACCAGTATACTGTATACCATATTTTTCAGACTATAAGACACACTGGTATATGAGAGATTTCAAAGAGGTAAGTAAGGAAAAAGGTTTTTATTCTTCACGAACCCCAGAAGTACTCTGCAGGCCTTCCAAACCCTCTGCACTCCCCATTTTGTGCAAAAATGGACCTGTTTTCCCACCCATTCTTGCAAAAAACAGGGTACCCAGAGGATCTGAGAAGTCTTCAGACTGCTCTTGGTAGCTGGGGGAAGGCAAAAATGCCCACGTTTTTGTGAAAAATGGCCCATTTTTCACCAAAATGGGATGCAGGGGCAGAAGGCCAAAAATGGCTGTATTTGGTGTATAAGACGCACCGACATTTTCACCCTCTCTTAGGGGGGAAAAGGTGTTTCTTATATTCTGAAAAAATATGGAAAGTATTCCTATTGCTACATATTCATAGTACTGTTGTGCCAATTTTTGAATAAGCATAACTTGCTACTGTGTCAGGTATAAGAAAATTTTGGGAAAAAACCAAAGTATTAATACAGGTAGTCCTTGACTTATGACCAAAATTTATGTTGCTAAATGAAACATTTGTTAAGTGAGTTTTGCCCCATTTTACAATCTTTTTTGCCATCCTTGTTAAGTGAATCACTGCGCTTGTTTAATGAGTAGCACAGTTGTTAAGTGAATTCAGCTTCACCATTGTCTGGAGATCACAAAAGGGGATCTCATTAGAGATCCCCTGGAGAGGTTAAAGTGCATCACTGCAGGCTACTTCAGCTAACTGCTAGCTGTAGTTCAGTTCAAATCTCACCACTGGCTCAAGGTTGACTCAGCCTTCATCCTTCTGAGGTGGGTAAAATGAGGACCCAGATTGTTGGGGGCAATATGCCGATTTTGTAAACTGCTTATAGAGGGCTGTAAAAGCGCTATGAAGTGGTATATAAATGCTATTGATATCTGTCTGTCTGAATTTTGACCACATGACCACATGGAATGCTGCAATGGTCTTAAGCATTAAAAATGGTCATTAGTCACTTCAGTGTCATTTTAACTTTGAACGGCCACTGAATGGAACTACTGGAGACTGAGAATTGCCTGTAATTCAACTTACTTTCCTCTTATTAACATCTCCTTGGTTTTTCTTTCATTTTGGGTGGTCCAAGGCAGCTGACTCGATAAAATCCTGGAATCCGGGGCAGAAACCCCTCAACAAAAACGCAAAACGAAACTTTCTCTCGCCCGAACGGCATGTGCAGTAGCGAATCTGAAACCGGGAAAGACCTCCTAACTCCACCGTCTTATTAAACCTTCTATAATCATTTCTAATTTCCCACCCTTCCAAAAGTGGCGCTCTAAGCTCTTTTTAAATAAAAGGCGGAATGGCGGGGGAAGGGGGGGCGTTTGCGTAAACTTTCCTCGCGTCCGATTTCGACTGAGGGTATGGCGAAGTAAGGTGAGAACTTCCCCTAAAAGTGGGAGTAGGAGGAGTTGGGGTGTGTGAGGGGTGGGGGGCCGGGTGCGTTGTAAAATTTAGGAAAACCGCAGCAGTTTCCCCAGCAACGGCTGGAAGAGGGATTCTGAATCCAAGTCGTGAGGGAAGAGGCGCTTAACAATTTACAAGGAGCATCCCCCCCCCCCCGCTTTATACAACCACTTCTTGAGATTCGCTAACGAGCTTTATTACGAGGAAGGCTCCTAGTTACAAAAGAGAGAAGAAAAGAGAGAAGAAAAGAGAAGAGAAAGAAAAACAACAACATGGAAAGACCGATAGATTAGCGATATGTTTTGATTATGGCGGGGCGGGGTGGAGCGCGAGAGAGGAAAAAGACTTTTTCTTTCTTTCCCTCTCAGCGCCTTGTTTACGCTTTCTCGAGGCGCGAAACACGCGCTGGGACTTCGCCCGCCTAGAGCTGAGAGGCGGCTCCCGAGGGCTTTCTTTCTTTTTTGCACCCCGACCCCGAAGCCCGCCGCCTCCGGGGGTCTTTAGAAAAGGAGAGGGAAAGCAGGAGCTGGCCTCGCTCTCCAGGATCGGCGCGCAGGTTTGAGCTGCGGCCAGGACAGACCGGTGAGTGTCTGCTCGGGAAGTGGTGCCTCCCTGCGGAGGAGGATTCTTATTTCCACACTACGGCGCAGCGGAAGGCTTCTTTCCCTTGCTGGTCCTCCCCAAGTATTCTTGGGAGCGGTTCGCCGACTTCCACGCTCCTTTTGGGTTATGTATATTGTTTTTTATTTAGATTTTTATCCCGGGAGGCGCTGCTTGAGTTCCGAAACACGAGGGGGCGGAGACGGTCGGATAAACTCATCCCCTCGTTCTCCCTCCCCTCACTTTTTCTTTTTCATTATTGCTAAATGACTTTAAATTAAGAGCCAAGCCGGCTATTATGCAGAGACTGAAGGCGACCGGTTAGCATGGAGAAAATTAAAAAAAAAGAGAAAGATCTGGCAGGCTCTTCCCACTTGTTTCAAATCGTCGTCTCGGGGACTGGGTGAGTTTGGCTTTGAGCCATCCAGGAAAGAATGAAACGCCTTTTGTTATAACGAATGGACGAGGCATCTCCGGGCTGGGGAAGAATAGAATAGAATTTTATTGGCCAAGTATGATTGGATACACAAGGAATTTTTCTTGGTTCCCAATATGCTCTCAGTGCATATAAAAGAAAAGTTCGTCAAGAATCAAGGTACAACACAGATATAAATAAGCAATCAAATCATATTAGGAACCAATCAATATAAATTGTAAAGATACAAGCAACAAAGTTAGAGTCATACAATTATTTGTGGAAAGAGAGGGGTGATGGGAATGATGAGAAGATTAATAAATAAGATTAAAGTAAATAGTAAATAGATTAATAAATAAGATTAATAAATAATAGTAAATAGATTAATAAATAAGATTAAAGTAAATAGTTTCACAGTGTTAAAGGGTTAAGGAGAGAAGTGTTTTTAATAGGAAAGTGAACACAAGAACAAGGGGGCACAATCTGATGTTAGTTGGGGGAAACAGAAGTAATGTGAAAAAATATTTTATTGAAAGTAGTAGATGCTTGGGACAAACTTCTAGCAGATGTGGTAGATAAATCCACAGTAACTGAATTTAAACATGCCTGGGATAAACGTATATCCATCCTAAGATAAAATACAGGAAATAGTATAAGGGCAGACTAGATGAACCATGAGCTCTTTTTCTGCCGTCAATCTTCTATGTTTGTATGTGTTGAGAGAATTATTTGTTTAGCAGAGTGATGGCATTTGGGGAAGTATGCAGTGCTCTCTAGTGTCGTTTTGAGGGTAGGATTTGAGGCAGTTTGTGTCCAGGATGTAAGGCGTCAGTAAATATTTTCACAGCCCTCTTTTTGACTGGTGCAGTATACAGATTCTCAATGGAAGGCAGGTTGGCAGTACGGTAATTATTTTTTCTGCAGTTCTGATTATCCTCTGAAGTTTGTGTCTGTCTTGTTGGGTTGCAGAACCAAACCAGACAGTTATAGAGCTGCAGATGACAGACTCAATGATTCCTCTGTAGAACTTTGTCAGCAGCTCCTCAAATAACGCTTTTTGTTATAAATGAATGGACAAGGCATCTCCGGGGTGGGGAAGGCTTGGATAATTGAGCGTGTTTATTCTGTTAACAGAATGTTTACTTTTTTTTTTTTAGGAACAATTATTTTCCCTTCTGGATAATAGAGGGTCAGGTTTTGCCCTCCCTTCTCCAATTTCTTTCATTTCTGCCTTGTTTCGTGAAATTTCCGCTCCTGCCAATAACTCTCCCAGGGCCTGAAGGACCAAACTGACGCTTGAGCTGTATATTTCTCGTATATTTGTGTTTGTTGGTAACAACAACTGTGGAGTGTATTTATAGGCAGCGCTATAATTTTGTGGTGCAGAGAGTTTCAATTTTGTTCAGCCAGCCATTTACCACAGACCCAAACACCCTGTAATGTTCCGATGAGAATGTATACAGGTTACTGAGGGGGAGAGTCAAGTGCTGGGAGGTCCCTGCAGAGTTGGGTCAACAGCATTTTGGCACCCATGCAGAAGATGTTTTTTTTAAAAAAAAACTTGGCTGGATTCTTGCTCTGGGGCTGCAGAGAAACAGCTGTGCAACCAGAAAACGTATGCTTTTTAATCTGTCACGCAACTGCATGGGGAAGTGGGACAAATTGGAGGGATGATTTCTGGCAAGACGCAGCAAGTAGAATGCGAGTTGGCTTGCTAGTAGTGGCTTGCACTCCCCAATAACTTCTGCAGTAGGAATGCCAGCAGTTGTCAGATGTTCTGGCATGATCCTTCTGTAGTGCCCTGGATGGATTTGTAGAAATTGGCAGATAAAGCTTTTCCAGCACGTAGGCAAGCATTAGTGCATCTTGGAGTAGTGCTCAGCTCTACTGATCTCTCTTGGGGAGATCTAGACTCAAAGCACTTTTGGACATGGAGCTTCTTAATAACTCCAGGCCAGTCCCTTTTCCTCTGACTTCTTTGAGGATGAAAATGATGAGTGTTCTCATGAAACTACTCAGAGAAAAGGGAACCATAAAGTTGAAATTTGTGGTTAAAAACTAACCAGTTGTCTGCTAAAAAATGAGCAAAGCTATTAGTTCATCTACTGCCTTCATATTGGTTCTATGTTCTAGATAGTTTACACAGTAATTACTATGTGGAAGCAGGTCTTTATTCCTCCTGGTTTGGTCGGGTTCACTTGAACCGGTAGCGACCCGCTGGTGATGTCATGATGACATCACTGACGTTCTGTTTGTGCTGGTCTGTGGGTGCTCCCATCTTTTTTGAATTTTTTTATCCCACCCACACCCCCTTTTGAGCATGCGCAGAAGCAATTTTCCCGCACTCTGCATGTGGTCGCCATCTGTTAAACCCCCCCCCCCCAGATTTTTGGCACCCAGTGTGGGAGGAAGCGAACTGAGGTAAGTTAGAACCCATCCCTGGGTGGAAGGTAGCTAGGTTTCCCCATTGCCCTGTGCAGCAGTAGACACCCGTTTACACAAGTCTACCGTGGAAGCTAAGTGTATTAGAAAACAACATTTGATCCTTTGTAACAGCCCTTTGGTGACCTTTCCCTTCTGTTATATGCTCCTAATTAACCAGTGTTATAGATTAGGCAGGGCAAGTTTATCTTTATTAAATATGTTCCTTTAGAACATGGGGGTCAGACTCACCATGTAACGTTGCCATCACATGATGTTTCACGATGTTTTCCCATTCGCAGACCTGGGGTGGGTGTGGCCTGGGGGGTGCTGGCCCACGGGTAGCCAGTTTGACACCCCTGCTTTAGAAGTTGCACTAAACCCCACCTATTTTCTTTTAGGAAAGGTATCAGGGCTGTCCTCTTTAACAAGGCCTTTTTGGGTTGAAGGAGGGTTGGTTGATCTGTTTGACAAACCTGGTCTAGTTGTGAGTAGGGCTGCTCATTTTTATTTAGTTGTTCTGTGCCCCCAAATCAATAGGTGCCAAACCATGGGCATTTACAAAACAGGCATAACAATTAAAATATCCACATTAAGTGCCAGTAAATGAAACCACCAGTAGCTAGAATTAAAATAATGCAAGTATAAAAATTAATGGTGGTAATGATAAAACAAATCATGCAAAAATTGATTAAGTGCCCATATTTAAACTAATGCAAGTAATTAAAGTCTTGAGGGCAGGGATGTCTGATGGTTTTCTCTACGTATACTAAACTCATTGGAAAGCCAACTTTAGACCTCTTTGTTTGGAAGGGGGATGCATCAAAAGTAGTATTTTTTGACGTATCTGCTATGCTTTATGTCAGGTCGAAGCCAGACCACATTATGCTATGTTCTTTTGAAATGTTTCTTGCTGTGGGAAGGGGGGAGAGGCGGTTGCAAGAGGAGTTAGAGGTAGACAAAATAAATTCCTTTTAAAGTTTCAAGGTCATCTTTTGTCAGCACCAGGTTGGAGGAAGATGGGGAAATCGAATCGGTATTTCCCCAGAGACGTGCCAAGATGGTGCTATGAATAAATTGGAACTTTGAGGAAGTATTTGCCTTGGACTGTGATTTAAACTTAGATATTAGTTGGAACGCTTACACTTTATTTCATTATAGATAAATAGTGTGTTGTGGACAAAAAAAGTACTGTATCTCTGCTCTATATCAGGAATATCCCTCTCCTTCAGCCACTAGTTGCTGCCTTGCTCATTTTTTGAATAAAAACTTTGAGGAAACTGAAACATTATAGAATTAACTGGTTCAACCACCTGTGTTGTACGTTTAAGAATTTGATTTTATTTTCCATGTTTTTCAACATCTAGAATCTGTCTAGCTCTGCAGGCTAAAATATGATGATTTTATACAACAAATGTAATAAATTATTATAAGGACCTCAACTCATTCCTTTTCTTTAATTAAATCGAGAGGGTTTTTTTCGTACATAGAGAATATTACTCTCTCAAAAACATCCTCTTTCAGCCAATGTTACTTCTGAATATTCTACATGCTTGCTATTTGGAATGAGGTTTTTTCATGCTCAAAAATTCTTATTTGCCCTTGAGTAGGGGTATCAAACTCCATTTCATTGAAGGCCGCATTAGGGTTATTTTTGACCTTCGGGGGGCCGTGGGGGTCATTGCCAGGGTGGGCATGACCATCTCAACATCACTCTGTCAGGGGTGCCTGTGGTGGTCTGAGCCTTCTGCCAATAAAAACTAGCTCCCAAGCTGTTTTTGGTTGCCACGGCCTTGGAAAATGGAGCTTGGTTTTCACTAGTAGAAGGTTGCACAAGGCCCTGGCAGCTGAAAACGGAGCTTGGGAGTCTGTTTTCATTGGCAGCAGCACAGCGAGCTGGTCCTTCACTGTTTCCAGGCTGGTCCTGTGGGCCAGAGCTAAGTATCCACGGACTAGATAAAGCCCCAGGGTTTTAATTTTGATAGGCCTGCCTTAGAGTCCCAGAAAGTTTGAATGTTAACAAAGCTCTTTAATGCAACAGGTGTACTAAGCAGTTTCCTTGATAAGAAACCTGGCCTTTTTTTTCTTTCAAAACAAACTAATCTAGAAATATCAACTTTTACATCTTACTAGCTTTGGGTTACTTATAGGCATGATGAGGGGAAAAATACATTGAGAGTACTGACAAAAGCATGATCTGTTCCTGGTTTTTCTATGGCTGATTTGCTGAAGCTATTGAAAATGTTTCACTGTGACTACAATGCCTACTTACACTGAAATTAATCAAGAGGCATATGGCAAGTTAATCAATTATACCGAAGTTCTACAGTAATTGTTTTTATCTTAATAACATCCAGGGATTTGATATAATCCTTCTTCTAATCTATCACTGCTGAATTAATTTCATGAACTTCTTTGCATCAGTTAATATCATTTTGAAACCGAGCTTACTAATTAAACAATATTAGAAACATGCAATAGTAGGAAAATATTGATAAGTTAGGAACAGGACTATTGGTAGACTGCAGTCGTCGCCCTGTATTCTATTGGATTTCTTCCCCCCTTAGGGTTTTTTTCACAGCAAATAATGTGATGAAAATGGAGCTGTGTAAATACTAACTGTGCAATTTCTATTTTCTGGACTTTTGAACAATGGATTTTACATGCAACAGACAATATTTTTGTAGTCTCATTTGCATAATGTCACATGCAAATTATGTTTTTTTGTGTGATGACATAATTATGCAAAGGTAAAATCGACACAAATAACAGTTGGCATCATTTGCATTACTTTCATGCTTTCCCCTACAACTACTTTAAAAAAAAACAGGGTTTGCTGTACTTACCCCCTTTTTCTATCAACTAAATCCTGTTGAACAAATAGGAAGAGTAAGAGATTTCAGTTTTCATTGTGTCAGCTTCATAACTTATTCCTGTTCTATATCTCTAACAGATATTTTATGTAGAAAAGTTAGCTATGGTGATATCTTTTCTTATATATGTATATTTGATTTGTATTTGGTCCATCAAATGGTTCTTGGAAGGCTTACAAAAAAAATAATGGTTATTTTTGTAGTACACCGATTTTTTTTTTTACTGAAAATGCTGTTAATGGTAAAAGAGCCAGTTAGATTATGCCCCTTTTCCTTCCCTCCCTCCCATTAATATCTGGCAGAGCAGATATTAATCTTGAAAATCCATTTTAAAAAAAAGACTGATTCCTTATGTGCAAATTTTACTTGATTTTAAGTGTAATTCTATAATACCACAAAACACATTGATTACCTATTGGGATTAGAAATTTTGGAAATTGTAACCCCTGAAAAAGACTCAGCGAGCAAAAGATAGCTTTAGTTCTCTCTAATCTGCAAGTTGGGTTTCACAGCTTCAAAATAAGTGAAGATACTAAAGTAACTTGTAACGGATTGTGGGGGCAATATGCTGGCTCTGTTAAAAAGTGCTATTGTTAACATGTTGTAAGTTGCCCCGAGTCTAAGGAGAAGGGTGGCATAAAAATCGAACAAACAAACAAACAAACAAACAAACAAACAAACAAACAAACATTAAAACAGCCTTTCTTGATTAAATTAGAAACTTCAGCTAATTAAAGATCTTCCGGTTTGTTGTACCATATGCACAACTATGTTTATGGGACTTACAATCCAAATGAAGCCTTATGGAATCAAAATAATACAGCTAACATTCATATTACATTTTGTACATATATTATATTTTCTATGTGTGCTAAAGACAGTTTCTTGAATTTCACACAGAAAAAGAGATGACAGAGGTGAGTTTGAGTTAGTGGATTTTCATTTAAATAAAAAATGTAATTTTAAATCATACATATTGTAAGTTAACCCTGGATATATATTTCAGATCTATTTGATGAAATATGAGCAGTCAGGAAAATGGCTTTGGGATTGTAATGAAAGCATCAATCTGGAATCTGATCTGTGAAAACAGCAAAATTACTACTGGATTTTCTTTTTAAATAAACCAGTTTATTTTATAACAACTATAAATGCTGTATGGTAGTCATGTCTCGAATACCATATTGCTGCCTGCACTTGAAAAATATACGGAAAAAAATTGCAAATGACCAGAATAATTAATGCTATTAAACCATGGATGTGGTGGTGTTGGTATTGGTACTAAATATACAATACACAATATTTAAATCAAATTAAAAGCAACATGAGAAAATATTATTTTCTGAAAGAGTAGTAGATCCTTGGAACAAACTTCCAGCAGACGTGGTAGATAAATCCACAGTAACTGAATTTAAACATGCCTGGGATAAACATATATCCATCCTAAGATAAAATACAGAAAATAGTATAACGGCAGACTAGACGGACCATGAGGTCTTTTTCTGCCGTCAGACTTCTATGTTTCTATGTTTCTATTAACTAATTAAAAATCTTTCTTGCCTCTTTTATGGGGTGGATGGTGGAGAAATTCTGCTTGGAGTGGAACACTCAAAGAGTAACTTTGTTTTTATTGGTCAGTTTGGAGACTTAATTGATGTAAGTCAGGGGTGTCTAACTCAATGCCTAGGAGCCGCATCCAGCTGGTGCTTACATATGGCCCATGGGGCTGCCCAAAAATAGCAAAAGTCTGATCCGAGGTTTCTTTGTCAGTGAAAATGGCACACGGCTCTCCCAGGCTCCCTTTTTGGCTGGGACATGTTATGCTGCCCTCTGCCAGCAAAAATAAAGCTCGGGGGGAGTAGTGCATGTGGTAGGAGGATATCACAAATGGGTTTTTCACCCATTTTCGCAAAAAGCGGGGTGTGCAGAAGGTTTGAGAGGCCTGCAAAGTGCTTCTGGGGAGGGGAGGAGAGAGGACAAAAACTTTTTTCTTACTTTCCTCTTCACAATCTTGGTGTGTCTTATAGTCTGAAAAATACGGTAAATTGCCTTATTGGCACTCGGAGATAAATACGTGGGGTTTGGGTTGTGGTTTGGGCATTCGGTCTCAAAAAGGTTCACCGTCACTGCTCTAAAACAATATAAATCTATATCTCTTATTTACTTAGGTACAAAAAGTTATCACAGAGCAGTTAGGTATTAACTTAATCAATGGAAGAAATATAATTTTTAGCATTTTACATTTCATGTGGGAATTGACAGTGTGAAAATTTAAAATACACAGAAGTATATGAACCTCAAAATTGGTTACATCAGTGATGGTGAACCTTTTTTCCCATGGGTGCTGAAAGTGTTCACACACATGCTATCGCACATGCGTGAGTGCCCATACCCATAATTCAATGCCTGCAGAGGGTGAGAATGGCCTCCCCCTCCTCCTGGAGGCCAGAAATGGCCTGTTTCCCAACTTCTGGTGGGCCCTTTAGGCCCGTTTTCACTTCCCAGGCTCTAGAGGCTTCCCTGGAGAGGGCAAAAATGCCTTCCTCCATTCCTCTGGAGGACCTCTGTAAGCTGAAAATGCCCTCCCATAGTCTCTGTGTGAGCCAAAAATCAACTGGCTGGCATGCACATGCACTTTGGAGCTGAGCTAAGGCAGTGGCTTGTGTACCAGCAGATATAGCTCCGCATGCCACCTGTGGCACCCTGCTATAGGTTCGCCATCACTGGGTTACCTGGTAAGCAATGAAGTGAAAATAGATGGCATAAGTGCATGATTTAAATAGATTCAGAATTAAAATCAAATTACCTTAGGAAGACTGAAAAGCCTCTTGGAAAACAAACCTTTTGAGATAAACAGATAGATTCGTCTAGTTTCATTTTGTATCGACCTTTTTTCTTTCTTTCTTTGACTCAGTCTAAGCAACTATGCACCAAGACAAATTCCTTGTGTTCCAATCACATTTGGCAAAAAAGAATTCTATTCTAAAAGTAAACCTTTAATACCAATGAAATTTTGTCCTTGTCATATTCACGGGTACTTGTGAGCAATAGAAGATTTAGTTGGGGAATGACCAGACTTGGGTTCAGTCCTGCTTGTGGAGAAAATTGAACTTCCCTTATCTCTTACCACTTCCCTTACCTCTTACCACTGTTCCAACTCATCTGTCAGCCTCCACACTGCCTGCTTTGGCTGCCATAGTAACCGGGGGAGGGATGGTTAGCTATTTGGGTGGGGAATGGGGAAGCTGCTGGGGATGTCTTCTTGTGTTTTATTAGGAAGTTAGGGAGGAGAGTTCTAATCACAATCCACCAGAGGGACATGTTAATAGCCTGCTCAAGGTCAATGGCTTTGACGGATCAGATGTAGAAGTCCAAATGGTCTGACATCTTGGCAGATGGGGATTGAAGGAATTGCCCGTATGTGTGTGTATGAGGAAGGGATTTGGGATTCTTTGTACAGTGATACCTCATCTTACGAACCCCTCGTCATACGAACTTTTTGAGATACAAACCTGGGGTTTAAGATTTTTTTGCATCTTCTTTCGAACTATTTTCACCTTACAAACCTGCCACCATCGCTGGGATGCCCCGCCTCCGGACTTCCATTGCCAGCCGAAGCATCCGTTTTCGCGCTGGTGGGATTCCCCTGCTGGGATTACCCTGCAGCAATGCAAAAACGCGGAAGTCCGGAGGTGGAGTTTCCCATGGAGGGGAGCCTCAGGGGAATCCCACCAGCGTGAAAACGGGCGCTTCGGCTGGCAAAAGGGGTGAATTTTAGGCTTGCACGCATTAATCGCTTTTCCATTGATTCCTATGGGAAACATTGTTTCGTCTTACAAACTTTTCACCTTACGAACCTCGTCCTGGAACCAATTAGGTTTGTAAGACAAGGTATCACTGTATATGAATTTTACACACATTTTGCCTCAGAACTTGGTTTCCTTTTGTCGGTATCAGTTCTAGTAAAAGTAATCATCTCTATCAATATGGAGTTGGGGTTTTCCTTTCCTGGACTTTGAATGGAAGCGCATCTGACATCATCACTGTACTGGTCTTGGCTTCCTCTGGAGGAAGGAACTTCTGTTTATTAGCAACAAGTGACGTTACAGAAGTTTGTAGAACCATTTGAGAGAACATTTGTCTTACTTTTCCCCACAATTCCAGTTATCTTCTTGTCGCAAGAAAGTGATATTTCTTCAAAAAAACATCCCAAAAGTTGTTCTGTCTTGACAGGGCAACGATCAGAAATAAAGAGCCACACACGCTGTTCAAAATGTGATCATAGACAAAATATGTTGGTAAAACAAGTCATGCAATCCATTGGTTAATTCTAAGGAATTTCATGCTGGCAGCATTTTTATCTAATCAGCTGGGGATAAGAAAACCGGCCTGCAAGCCAGAGTTGAGACCTCTCAGCTTTCATTCTCCAGCAGCCATGATGAAGAATGTTGTTCACCCTGCCCACTTTTCCTTTGGCTGTCCCTGATATACTAGCAAGGTGTGGCCAAGTGTCCTATAGATCTACTAATGCCAAGAACCCCTTTTTTCAGATATTCATGCCTAGGCCACATTCTTCTGACCCTTGCATCTAACAGGGTTCCTCCTCCTTTAATTCCCCATCATCCTCTGACTCATTACTGGGGGTTCTACAGTCTGGTTGACCCTCAGTCCCTAACTCTGCCTTACTCTCACTCTCAGACTCGGGTGACAAGAACACTGGCCTGCGATGCCAGTACTCATCTGTCTCTTGATCCTCAAAATCCGTGACCATCTTAGCCGGACCTGGACCACTCACAACAAAAGACAGCTGGAATCTTCAAATATTAAAGATGTGAAAGTGGGGAGGGGGAGGAGGTTGTCCTATGAACAGTCCATACTTGCGGAAAGATGAACTCTGATTGTTCTTTTATTGTACAGGAAGGAAAATCAGTAGGTTCTCTGTCACTCCAAATGTCTTTTACAGTCTATCAAATTAAGCAGGGCTCGATCCCTGTAGCTTTATCTAGCTTATGTGGATAACATAATTTTAAATATGCTTAACATTGTCATTTAAAAATATTCCTGATTTTTAAAGTAAAAAATAAATTATAAGAATGTGCTAATTAGAACAAAATAAAATCTGTAACTCGCTAGGAAAATAAATTATGGTTCTAACTATGTAAGTAGAGCTAAACTGGGAACTGAGCTTTATCTTAACATTTGTTTTTACAGAGGTGTCAAACTGGTAGCCCATGGCCAGATGCATCATGCACAGGCCACACCCACCCCAGCTCTGTGAAGGGAAAAAAAAAGTCATGATGCATCATGTGACGGCAATGTGACACGGTGAGTTTGACAACCATGTTTTAGAATAATGATTTGAGTAATAGCAACTTGGCCCTGGCCTATGATGAAAGCCAGCCAAAATACTGGAGATGATACTTACAACGATTTTACCTACCAGTATACCATAAGTCTTCCACAAACTTACATAATTCCTGATATAAATATCAGGCCATATTTCTTCACAGGTTCTTCATAAATGATTTAGATGAGGGAATAGAAGGAGAACTCATTAAATTTGAGGGCACCAAGGTGGCAGGAATAGCTAACACCTCAGGAGGATCTCAACAGACTTAACCCTGGGCCCTATCTAACAATGGAGTAAGGTTTTACACTTAGACAATAAAACCAAATGCAAAGGTAGATAATAATTGAAATTTAGCTGAGGTAAAACCTACTAGAGCAGAGGTGTCCAACTCACGCCGTCACATGACTTATCACATTGTGTGGGCGTGGTCTGCACATGACACATCCGTCCCAAGGTCACTGCTCTTTGTGTAGAGTAGTGGTTCCCAACCTTTTTTTGGCCATGCCCCACCTAAGCATCTCTAAAATCCTGAGGCCTCCCCCCCCTTTCTTATTATTCAAAAAGTGAACTATTCACATGGAGGAAGCCTAAAAGGCCATTAACTATGTTTAAACAAGGTTCCAATTGCCCCCCATTAAAAATGAAATTGCCCCCCTGTGGGGCCTGGGCCCCACATTGGGAACCACTGGGGTAGAGAAATCTAGTAGACAATCACTTAAATGTTCTGGAAAGTGTGCAGAGAAGACAAACAAAGATGATTAAGGGGCTAAAAGTTAAACCATGAAGAATGGCTGCAGGAATTAGGTATGTCTGTGTTTAATTAAAAGAAGGACTAGGGCAATATTTCAATATCTTGATGGTCTGCAACAAAGAAGAAAGGCTCAACCAATTTTCCAAAGCAAAAAAGGCAAGACAAGAAGCAACAGATGGAAACTAATCCATAGATCTGAGAACCCAGATCTAAGGAGAAATTTCCTGACAGAACAATTAACCAGTGGAACAGCTTGCTTTCAGAAGATGTAAATGGCTTATTATTATTATTATTATTATTATTATTATTATTATTATTTATTGGATTTGTATGCCGCCCCTCTCCGCAGACTCAGGGCGGCTAACAACAGCAGTAAAACAGTACAACAAAATCCAATACTGAAAAGCAGTTAAAAAACCCATTATATAAAGACCAATCATACAGACAAACATACCATACATAAAATTGTGAAGGCCTAGGGGGAAAGTGTATCTTAGTTCCCCCATGCCTGGTGGCAGAGGTGGGTTTTAAGCAGCTTACGAAAGGCAAGGAGGGTGGGGGCAATTCTAATCTCTGGATTTATCACTGGATATTTTTAAGAAGAGATTGGACCACCATTTGTTTGAAATGGTATAGTGTCTCCCACTTGAGCAGGAGGGGTTGGATTAGATCACCTCAAACTACACTCAGAACTTCCAAGAGTTAACTTTCATGAACTTTTTAATAGAATGTCTTGATTGGCAGCAATAGAGACCAGGTTTCCTTAGTTATTTCTGAGTGCACCTTTTATACATTTGAACAGGTGAAACTCCTTGCTGTGCAAACGATGTATCACAATGTGTGGTGGAAAAACTTTACCTGTTGCCTGGTTGCCTCACCCGTCGTGGGAGGGAAGAAACCCATTTGCGTTCAAACAATGATTGTTAAGTTTAGCTTTTGCCCTTTCCAATGCAACTTCCTTTTCTGTTGCTATAATTTATTCCCTGAATATCATAAACCTATCCAGGGTTACAGAATGCTGAGTTTATGGGTGCTTCTTGTAGCATGCTTCTTGTTTGAAAGATTAGCCAATTGAAATGTTCTCCTGGTGACTGCTATCAGGCATCTTGCTTCTGATGGGTTACTGACGTGGGAGGAGCTTCCTCCTTCTGCCTCTTCCCTCTTGCAGCTGAGTATCTTGCTACAATTGGCTCAGATTCCTTAAAGGGCAGAGGTTTGCTTCTCAGTATACCAGGAAAGAATGGAGCAGCATCCCCATTAGTTTAAAGGTGGGTGTTGAGAATATCTTGATTGGGGGCATTTTTGTGTAACTGAGTTAATCTTTTTTTAAAACAAAGTTTTCTAGCTTAATATGCAGATGAAATATCTTTTTTTACATTCAACTTGTCTTTTAAAAAATTAGGTTATTTTAGCAGTAGTAAATATTTTTAAAGCCAACTTGCAGGTTTGAATTTTCTCTCTGAAGTGTAGATTGCAGTATTGTATCTACTTATCCAGAATGAGACACATTGGATTCAGTGGGATGTCTGGGGGCAGAATATGTTTTATAGGATAGGAGATACGATAAGTTCAATGTGGGTTCATAACTAAGCACTATTAAAATATTATGTATCTAGTTTTGAATATGATAATTATTTAGGCAATTATTGAAAGTATAGTCTCCAGAGCAGCCTTTCCCACGTGGATGCTTCTAAATGAATTGAAATTACTGAAGTTAATTAACCAAAAATCATATTTAGGTTATTGGACTCCCCAAATAATATATTTGAAAGAGTGAACATCAGATTTTTTTAAATGCTGGGATTGTAAAAAAAATTGAAGACTCATTGATCACATTTGTGGAATTGTGCATTAATGTATATTTTTAGATTTATGGCAAAATCTTTTAAATATTAAAAATGTGAATGTAATGTTGAATTTTATATCAAAGCTTTGGAATTTGATTTTTCTGTAAGGAATTTAATTGTATCAATTATTGTATTAAATTGGAAAAGTGATATTATTACAGATTTTAAAGAATGATTACTGGAAATATATGATTTATCTGTTTTGGAAAAGGTAATAATATTTTCTAATCAAAGAATGCAGCAATATGTGCCATGGTGGAGATTTTGTGATATCTCACAATAATCTTATTTTGCAATAATCTTATTTAAGCAATAATCTTATTTTGCTTATAGCATTCAACTCATTGGTAAACCAGTGACTTTTATCCTTTTTGTTTGTATTTTTAATTTCATTTTCATGTAAAATTATAGATTTTTAGGTAAGAAAACCAGAGAGGGGCGGCATAGAAATCCAATAAATACATAAATATAAGTAAAGATATGAAACATTTTAAAAAGTTATGTGACTTTTGGCTACTCCAGATAAAGTAATTGATGTGGAAATACTGAATGACCACTTTAGCAGTTGCTTTTTAAAAATTTAGTTGCAATTATCCAAGTTAAGCACATATAGAAAACAGCAAATTGAAGGACACAATTTTGGGAAGCATTTTCTGTTGGGTATACAGTACTGTAACAATGCTTACTGTTGTGTTTTAAGAGTTTGAATTAGAGCACTACAATTTACCACTGCACCCTGTTTAGTTAATAAAATAACATTTAAAATGTTAAAGATTTTTTAAAAATGTTAAAAAAGGAACATGCTAAGAAGAAAAACAATTTAAGACAGGGTTTGAAGAAAAGGTTTGCTGGAAAATTAGAAAAAAAGTGATAGAGCTGTATTAGTGATTGTTCCTCTAACATATATTGCAAACTGTTATTTAGCACAGTTCATTGGTACTATGCAGTAAGACAAGGTTTAGCTGTGGCTATTAATCTAAAACTGCACAGGTTCTCTTAGTGCTAAATAGTGAGTGAACCCTGATGTATAAGCAGTGGCTAAGCCAAATCAAAATTAATTTTGTATGCTCTGTAAATGCCTCCCTGTTTACATATCATGGGGTAAAATAGTAATACATTGGTAGAAATTATACTTATATTTGATGGCTGGCTTGTTACTAATCAAATGGGCTGTTGCTTAAAGAATGCAATAGTGGATTGCAGTGGTGGATTGCAGTAGTGGTGGAATGCATTGCAGTGCATTTGAAAATAACATGGGATAGATTATAACAAACATCCATGTTTCTGCATTTCCTAAACCAGCCTATACTTAAAAAGTTTAATCATCCTTTATAGAGAATGTATAAATCAACTGAAATTTAACATAATCTTTGTTTTTTTTAATATCCTTACTATAGCTGACTATGATGTCTTTATATGGCCTATTAAAAGCTGCACTTTTGCTGCACAGGATAACTTTGGCTATTATTATTTAGACGGTCTATGTAATCCATTTTATTAAGACTCCTAATAAAATGTTACAGTGGTTTACGAGGACATTCTAGAACATTTTGTGAGACTGACTGGTAATGGGATTGGGATGAACAACAACAAAAAAAAAACATTTGATGACTTTTGATACTACAAACGCAATGCAATAGTGAATTGCAGTGCATTTGAAAATGGGATAGATTATAACAAACATCAATGTTTCTGCACTTCCTAAACCAGCCTGTACTTAAAAAGCTTAATCATCCTTTATAAATAGAGAATGTGTAAATCAACTGAAATTTAACATAATCTTTGTTTTTTTTAATATCCTTACTATAGATGAAGACTGACTATGATATCTTTACATGGCCTATTAAAAGCTGCACTTTTGCTACACAAGATAACTTTGGCTATTATTATTTAGACAGTCTGTGTAATCCATTTTATTAAGGCTCCTAATAAAATGTTGCAGTGGTTTACGAGCACATTCCAGAACATTTTGCGAGACTGACTGATAATGGGATTGGGATGAACAACAACAACAAAAAATTTGATGACTTGCGCATGCTCAGGAAGCCAAATCTTGTGCGAGGACACACACAAGGGTGAGATTTCACTAAATTTGCAGAAGGGAAAAATTGGTGAAAATCTCCGAAATCTCATGCGTCTGTATGTCCTAGCATGAGATTTGGCTTCCTGCTCATGCACAGGAAGCGAATCTTGCTCCAATGCGCGTGCCCGCCAGCCGGTCAGCTGGAGCTGTGCGTGCAGCTCCATTTTCGCTACCAGAACATTGTTCCCCCATACACGTAGCAACCCAATACTGATAGTACTCCATCCTTCCTGTGCACATTTTTATCCTTCTCTTTCTACCCTCTTTAGTTTTATTTTAATTCATTTTTAAATTTAAGATTTTTACTTATTGTTTTAATGTTTTATAGTTCATTTTGTTCAATGTCTGTAACTTCCTGGAGTTGATTTTTGTGATAATATACAAATTTGATGAATGAATGAATGCATTTGTAAGCCACTCTTAGTTATTGAGTCAAGTGGCCTCAATATTGGATTAAATAAATAAAGTCTCCTGACCTGCTGAGTCCAGAATTTTTTCCCCTTGTCATTTATGCACTGCCCAAATCAGGATGCAATGCTGAACCTGGATCCAATTTTAAAGGAAGTTTGGCATTTGTTAGACCAGGTGACCTGTAAGGGCAGCATATCATTAATTATGTAATATACTATTGCATTTTTATTGTGGAAGATGAAGATTATCTTGTTTGTAGAATATTCTGTCTCACAAGGCAAAAATTAATGCAAATGGTTTGGATGCATTAAAATTTCTACTACATATTGTTTCATAAAATCAGTTCCAAAATGGTTAAAGTTATGTGTCTTTATATAAATGTACTCCTCAGGTGTTGTCATATATACTGCTCAAAAAAATAAAGAGAACACTCAAATAACACATCCTAGATCTAAATGAATGAAATATTCTCATTGAATATTTCATTTGCACAACTATTCCATTTGCACAACAGCATGTGAAATTGACTGTCATCAGTGTTGCTTCCTAAGTGGACAATTTGATTTCACAGAAGTTTGATTTACTTGAAGTTATATTCTGTTTTTTAAGTGTTCCCTTTATTTTTTTTGAGCAGTATATTATGAATCCTTTAATAGGAAACAAGGCTGCTTTTTAGGGATTTCACAGTTGAGTAGAGTCAGGTCTGGTTGATATTTGGAAAAAGCAAAAGCTGCAAATTAGATTAATGATAAATTAAAAGATGAAGACAACACAAAACATTTCTATAAGCAAGAATTTTGACATGGATCAGTTTTTAGATATCCTATACAGTATAAGTATAAAAATCAGGAGTTGAGTTTGTGCCTATTTTTAAAAAAATAGATATGGTGAAACTCATTTAAAAAACACATCATTCTGTTTTTGAAGTAGCAGTCATTTAGAAAGTAAGCTAGTTCATTTTTGAATTCTATGTAAACTATGGGACATTTTGAGTCTTTTTCAGAATTCAGTCGGTGAGTGTAATGCTCAATACAGATTTCTTTGCTATTTTGCTTTCCTTTTTTGTAACTATAGAGAATTTGACCAGAAATATCCTTGCACAGGAGGAGAAAATAAAAACAAAGCTTGGCAATATGCCCATTATTCTTGGAACAGATGGAAATGACTTCATGTACATAGTGATGTAGAGAAGTGTAATGGTATGTGGGAATGACCTTGAGGGACAAAGATAAAATATGCTGCCTGGGAGACAATAAGACCAGAGGGAAGAACCCCCTGTTCTTAATGAAGAAAGAAATTTAGGAAGGACTTATATTAATTGATTAGTCTGTTAAAAGTCATGGCAGGATTCTTTCAGATTTACAATACTCTGTTAAATAGTCTTATGATACAGCATAGTAATGATCACTTGGTCATGCTTATTGCCAAGCTTAACAGCAGGGGTCCCCAAACTTTTTACACCGGGGGCCAGTTCACTGTCCCTCAGACTGTTGGAGGGCCGGACTATAAAAAAAACTATGAACAAATCCCTATGCACACTGCACATACCTTATTTTAACATTAAAAAACAAAATGGGAATGTACTATTTAGAGGGGGGGGGGGGGAAGAAGCCTGAAATTCATACATGTTTATGTTTTGTTTTTAATTTTCTTTTGTTAACATCTGATTGGCTAAACAAGGTTTTCTTGGTTTATAGAAAAATGTATAAAATATTTATAGAAAAATATATAAAGAAGGAAGCACTTTGGCATAATGATTAATAAGTTAGAAATATAATTGGTGTTGTACTTCTTGAAGGAACATTAAGGAGGGAATTTAATTAAAAGAAAAGTATGTACCTGGATGACAACATTAGAAAAAAAACTTTTGCAACTTTTTTGATGATTGATATTAGTTACTGACAAAATACCGCATTTTATTCAGGGAAAATTAGATGGTACATTGTATTGGTTGAATGTATGTTGAGAAAATTTTAAAAAAATTTACACCCCCCCCGCCCAAAAAAGTCCTTCCTTCCTCCGCCCCCTCCATTTCATTCTTCCTTCCTTCTTTGTTCCCTCCATTTCTTCTTCCTTCCTTCCTCCTTTCCTTCCTTCCTCCTTTCCTTCCTTCCTTTTCCTGCCATTTCTCCTTCTTTCCCTCCCTCCTTCCCACTTCTCTCTTCCCTCTCCCTTTTTTCCATTCTTTCTCATTTGTTTTTTTTCCTCTCACTCGTTCTTTCCCTCCATCATTTTCTCATTTTTCTCTCTCACATTCCCTCCCCCCTCACTTGTTTTCTCTCCTTCTCTCTCTTGCTTTCTTTCTCTCTCTCTCTCCTTTTCTTCTCTCTTCCTTCCTCTCTTCTTTCTTTTTCTGCCCTGCAACACGCCGCGGGGCAGTCGGCTGCAAGCAGAAGCTCCCAAGACGGTGGCACCGACGTCTGGTCGCAGTACATTGCTGGCGCTGCCACTGGCCCAGGACGGAGGTGCCAGCCCCATGCCCAGCGCAGCGCCAGCAATGTACGGCGTCCTGCAACACATCAAGCCGCCGCCGGTGCCTTGCAGCCAACCGCCCCACCGCCGCCTTACGACTACTGCTGTGCCCTCCCGCTTGACCCACGCTGCGCCACCTTCGTGGCTTGCCCTGCTGCCCCGCGCCCACCAGAGCTCCCGGTGCAGCCGAAGCGCGGGGCGGAGTAGGCGGCGGCGGCGGCTGCTTCAGGCCCGCCCCCGAGCTGAGCTTCCTTCGAGGCAAAACTGCAAAGCTCACCTGCCGCCTCGAAGGAAGGCGAAGGAAGCTCAACTCAACGAGGACCGGCTGTTGGTCCCTTGAAGCTGCCGCTGCCCACTGCAGAGATCCCTTCGCCCGAACGGAGGCGGCGGGCTCAAGGGACCAAGAGCCGGTCTTTCTCGGCGCTGAATTGTTGCAGCCTCTGAGTCCGCCTCCGGGTGAAGGGATCTCCTCGGGGAGAAAGAAAGGAAGCCAAAGGAAGCTCAGCTCAAGGAGGACCAGCTGTTGGTCCCTTGAAGCTGCCACCGCCACCAACGCCCACTTCGGAGATCCCTTCGCCCGAACGGAGGCGGCGGTGGCGGCGGGTTCAAGGGACCAACAGCTGGTCCTCGTTGAGCTGAGCTTCATTTGGCTTCCTTCCTTTCTCCCCGAGGAGATCCCTTCGCCCGGAGGCGGAGGCGGCCTCAGAGGTTGCAACAATTCAGCGCCATGAAAGACCGGCTCTTGGTCCCTTGAGCCCGCCGTCGCCGCCTCCGTTCGGGCGAAGGGATCTCTGCAGTGGGCAGTGGCAGCTTCAAGGGACCAACAGCCGGTCCTCGTTGAGCTGAGCTTCCTTTGGCTTCCTTCGAGGCGGCAGGTGAGCTTTGCAGCTTTGGAAGCCAAAGGAAGCTCAGCTCAGGGGCGGGCCTGAAGCAGCTGCCGCCGCCTACTCCGCCCCGCGCTTCGGCCGCGCCGGGGCCAAGTAACCCGAGGCTAGGCCCGTCGCCCCCGGCTCCAAGCGCGGGGCCTGGGCGGCGGGCAAGCATTGGGAGGGCCTCCCCGTCGCCTGGCCGGGACGGTGTGGCCGTTAACAAGTTAGTGCGCGGGGGGTGCTGATAAATTGTTTACTGCCCCCTCCAGACGCTCTTGCAGGGCTTCCAGGCTCCCTGCGGGGCAGCGAAGAAGCAAAAAAGCAGCACTCTCCCGCTCTCTCTCTCTCCCTCTCTTTCTTGCTTTATTTTTCTCTCTCACTCCCTTTCTATGTCTCCCTCTTTCTCTCTCTCTCTCTCCCTCTCCGCAGCAGACCCCCCCAACACCAAAAGTGCCCAAACGCGCACAAACTTCACCGATGAAAAAAAAAATAAGCAAAAAAGCGGCACTGGAGGGACCAAGACGGTCTGCAGCTGAGTGTCTGGAGAGGAGGCGGAAAGCCAGGGGGCGGGGAGGAAAGCAATTGGCCAATTTCTTTCTCGCCTTTAGGGAGAGGAACTGTTGCTGCTCTGCCATAGGGTGCTTTCCTCCCCGCCCCCTGGCTTTCCTCTTCCTTGCTGCCGCCAGACGCTCAGCAGCAGAGTGGAGGGGAGATTCGGGAACTTAGTATATTATATGGTAAAATCTTGCACGCTGCTGCGAGCCGGGTAAATAGCCTCAGCGGGCCGCATCCGGCCCGCGGGCCGTAGTTTGGGGACCGCTGCTTAACAGAGATGGCTGATGAGTAATGACTGACAATAAATGTTTAAACCTCCTCATATATGCTCCATAAACTCACATGAAAAAGTAAATATTTATTTTAACTTACCTGTTTATCAACATGTAATTGGATACTGGAAATTATCACCTGTACCTACAGTCAAGAATTTTTGTAATCATATAAGTTAGGGGTGTCAAACTGATGTTGTCACCCCACATGTTGGAACTTTCCCCCCTTTGCTAAACCAGGATGGGATTCATCCTGTCCACATGCCTTGAGTTTGACACCCCTGATATAAGCAGTAAAAAAATGGACTAGATTTGAAAAGGAAGCAAACAGGTGATTGGAGCTTCTTGACTGCTAAATGGATAGAATCTATCTTTAATTTTACAACCTACAGTGTTGATTAATTTTTTAGCATTGTTTTAAAAAGTCTTCTAATACCTTTCAAACCTTTTAAAATATTATTTGGCAGAAGGGCAATCCACAGGCAGAAGAAAAGTGAAATGATTACCTGTAGGCCATTAAAAATCAAGAGCAGGTGGCCAGAAGATTAAAGAAAAGTGCTTAAAAAGAAGAGGATTTACAATATATACTCAGCCTCTCATAAGTAAATTACATCGACATAATAGGGATTAACTCCTTAGCATTTGAAGCCTGAATTAATGAAATCTTGATAAAAATAATAAGGTCCAGGCGTATCATTAAAATATTCAGGAGCATATTTTTTTAGAATTATTTGTAGGCCAATACTTCTCAAGCCTTTGTTAGCAAAAGTTGTTCTAGCACATGGGTATCAAACCTGTTGTATCACGTGACGTTCATGCCATTTGTCTAGCTGGGATGGGCATGGCCTGCGTTTGATGCATTTGGCCCATGGGCCGCCAGTTTGACACTCCTGTTCTAGCAATTTTAGTCGGTACAAGAAGAATCCACAGCCATACTGACAAAAGCGATGTAGCAATGTATGCCCACTATTTTCCTAAAGGTGTTGTAACTTGCCTTCATGGAAAGGACAGAGCATACCGTGTGATGTTGCAATTCTTCTATCTTTTTGAGGAAAGCTTGAGGTCCTATCGACACTGCTAGTCAGCCATCCTTCTACTAAAGGATTTCATATATGATATATTTAAAGGTTAAAAACACTTCATGGATTGGAAGTGCTTCATTGCCTTTTTTAGGATTTTTTAAAAAAACTTCCTAGCCTAATTTACGGCTCTGAGTTTTTTGGATGTTACTCATCCAACGACTGACTGGGCCTGACTGCATTGTTTGGGGGTCCATAAAAGATCAGTTTAGTATTGTGAACTTCTGAAATGGCAAATACTTGGCTTGAATAAATATGCTAAAAGTTTATATATTTGAGCAACATTTGAAACATGTCTGCTTTCCATTAAGTATGGCCAAGAATTTTTAAATTGATTATTTATTCATTAATTCATTAATTAATTCATTTATTTATTGTATTTATATGCCGCTCATTCCAAAGTGGACTCAGAGTGGCTAACAAATGCGATAAATAAAATAATATTAAAATACAGTCACAAATACATAATAAAATCAGTAATAACAATAAATAATAACTTTAAAAGAACCATACACAGCAGTCAATCTAATTCCAGGCCTGCTGGAAAAGCCAGGTCTTAACGGCTTTCTGGAAGATCGGTAGGAGATAGTGCAAATCTCTGAGGGCAGTTAATCCATAGGGTTGGAGCCACCACAGAGAAGGCTCTTCCCCGAGGTCCCGCCAACTGACTCTGTTTGGCAGACAGGACCTGGAGAAGGCTGACTCTGTGGGCTCTTACTGGCCGCAATGAGGTTTGAGGGAGGAAGTGGTCCCGTAAATAGACTGGCCCTGAGCCATTTAGGGCTTTAAAGGTGATAACCAATATGACTTACTTCCCCGATTTAATCATACCAAATTATATTGCAATATTGCAAGTGTATTTCATTGGTGTATTTTGGGATGATATTGGAAAACAAAGTTGCTGTGTGAGGGAAACTAATATTTCTTTGGTTGCTATGAATGGTTGCTATGAACCCTTTATCTCTAGATCTCTGTTGATAATATAGGTTGTAACTGCTGACTCTCAGCTGGGATACTAGCTAGTGATCAGATCTAACAGGGACAATAGTTGGCTTTTTTAAAATTGTAATTGAAAATTGTAAAATTGTAGATCATTATTATGATCTAGTTTAATGTAGATTACATCTGAGCTTAACAAGATTACATCTTAATCTAGATTGCATGTAAGATTAACTAGCACAGTGACACTAATATACAGTATATTTCTAAATTTGAAATATAGGTGATAAAGTCTTGGCAATTTGTTAAGAGAAGGAGAATTTCTTATGAGGATTAGATAGGAAACAATATGTCAGGGGGAAAAAGATTTTTTTCCTTTCTCAGCATCTGGTCTAGCCTTGGGAAGTTCCTTGTCTCTGCAGCAAATGTTGTAAAGCTCTGTGAAATTTGATTTAGTTCTGCCTCTAATCTTCAATTCAGTTTTCATTTTATAATTCTACCCCTTTGGGTTTCTTACCTTAGAGATAACTGCACTGTTAGGCAGCATGTTCTACATACATATGGTTAGCTGTAAAAAAAATATGTTTTATTTTATCTTTGTAAATTACTTTTATGATCAATCTGATTTAACATTATTTACTGAATAAACTAATTGCTGTTTTATTGTTGTAATGACAGAGTAAAGTAGATGTTCTTTAAGGAGAAGAAAATGTAATTTCTAGATTTGAACAAATTATTCAAAAGCTTGCAATAAAACCAGCTGCTTGGTTTAAGTAAAAATGTCCATTTTCAGTGGCTGGTTTATACCTGTTCCAAATGTAAGGAGATGAGCTATCCAAAAAATAGCAGTGAAAAGTATGTCGTTTGATAGTTTATTTTCTGATTTACTATGATCAGATATAAATTATACGTTTTGCTTCTGAAGCTTTTTTTAATATAAAATATAGCGCCATGACTGAATTATTCATTAGGCATAATAGGCCTAAGGCGCATGAAAATGTTTACTCACTTTTAAAATCAGAAATAAATGAAAAAGAAGTTATTTTCATGCCTTTTAATAATTTATTCCCATGCCTTTTAATTAAAAAAAACCTGCCAACAAAAACACAAACACTTAGATCAAACCAATTATTTTCTTTGTAACCTATAGGCACATTGTGAAAGCTAAAATTTAGTAACTTTGATGATTTGGGACAAACATAATCACTTCTTGTGGGTTAAATTGTTATTACAAAAACGTATATATTATTTACTATTTCTCTGTAAAAAAAATAAAGAGGTATTGAATAGCATGCAAAATATTTTTAATATTATTGTTTCCACTGAAGGAAGATCTACAATAGCAAAGTGCCTAAGAACAAAATCATAATGTGGTCTTGATTAGTGCTATAGGCATGTCAGTGAAAAAAGATAAGCCTTCCTGTAAAAGGATCTGTATTAATGAAAAACATCAAAACCACTAACAGGCTATCCACCCCAAATCAAAGCCTTCCACCCAGGAAACCATGTGGTTTATAATTCTAGCATTCCGGGTGAGAAATAAGAATTTCATCATCCATCCAGTTCTTCTGAACTTACTTGAACTTTCTGGTCCTATTTCCTTTGCATTTCAGGATAACACAGATTTGTGAGTGATTTGGAATTTCCTTGTTTTGAACATCAATACACAACGATTTGTTCTAGAGATGGGGAACCTGTGACCTGAAGGTTGAACTTGGTTTTCCAGACTTTCTATGAAAGCCTTACTTGGGCAGTTGCTGTGTCAACAAGCTAAAATAAATAGTGCTTCCCTGGGTCTTCACTCACATTTCTCTAGGAAAAGGGAACAGGCAATCAAAGCCTGAGAGGGAGGGAGTATGAATGTGATGTATGTATAGGAAGAAAACCTACACAATGGTGGTGATTTTCCATCCAACTCTAAATCCACCTTCATCTCTTTCTCTTCTTCTTTGTCTTTGTTTTATATCTATTATGTCTAACCTTTTTCTCGTCACATATCGAATGCACATGTATGATGGCATGCACGTGTGTGTGTCAGCACCCATAATGCCAGGTACACATGAGCCCCCCAGATGATGATGATGATGGTAATAATAATAATAATAATAATAATAATAATAATAATAATTTATTATAATAATTTATTAGATTTGTATGCCGCCCATCTCAGAACTCGGGGCGACTCACAACAGCAATAACAATACAATACAATACAAATCTAATATTAAGAACAAGAAGTTAAAACCCATTATTATTAAAAAAAAATGAATGCTACACAATCACACCACACTCAAATGCTACAAGTCAGAAGGGAGGGTACCCCATGCATGCACATATGACCCCCCGCACATTCATTAATTCATTAATTCATTAATTCATTAATTCATTAATTCATTAATTCATTAATTCATTAATTCATTAATTCATTAATTCATTAATTCATTAATTAGATTGGTATGCCGCCCCTCTCCGGAGACTTGTAGCATATGTGAACCTCTGTGCTCCCCTAGCCCACTCTGGAGGGCTTCTGGAGCCAGGGGGAGGGTGAAAAATGGGTCTCCTAGAAGTTCTGGAAGTCTGGAAACAGGCCTGTTTTCGGCCTCTGGAGGGTCCCTGGAGCCGAGGGCAGGCTATTCTCACCCTCCAAGAGGCTCAAGGGAAGTCTCCAGAGCCTAGGGATGCTCCCCACCCTTCGTGCATGTGAGGCAGATACCCAAAAATCAGTTGGCCAGCAGGAGGCATGCATGCATGCAGAGTGGAGCTGAGCTGGGTGCTGGCATGCATGCCCACAGAGAGGGCTCTGCATAGCACAGATTTACCACCACTGTTTTATACCATTATCTGTAAGTAAAAATTGTGGGAATTGATACAACTGATACAAATAAGTTTGGAAAGACTGCATTGAAGGATCTTTATACTTTGTTTTTGCATATAGTAAAATATTTCATGACATATAAATAACCTTAATTTTTTTCTTTCTGCAGTGCTTAGTCATAGGGAAAAAGAAAACCTAGCATCAGGGGAGATTTTTCCTGAACTGATGTGCTGAGGGAGAATTTGATTGCAATTGTGCTTTAAGAACCAAGACCTAATTGTGTACCGCTGTGCCAATGACCACTCAAGTTCTATATTGCTGTTTTTAAAGGAAGCTGGGGTGGAATTTAATATTTTTATACAATGGTGAGATTCATAGATGAGCAACCTTGTGTTGCTTGTATAGATGTAACCAGAATTGTTTGTTTTTTAATTTTTTTTTTCTATTTTTGATGGAGAGAGAATGTAGGAATTTTATTTTTAAAATTAAAAAAAGCTGTAAGTTATTGCTAATGGATTATGAATTAATTTTCCTAAATTGTGGAAAACCATGTGTGAAAGGGATCTGGGGAGGACATAAAATAGATCCGAGAGCTGAATTAACACAAGACTGATGCCTAGTTTGCCTTTAAGATAGATATCACTGAGTTCATTTCAAATTTCAGTTGTAATTTAACAAGTCTATAGGAACACTTGTAATTTTTACTTTGTCAATTATTTACTTTTATAGTACTAAACATGCTATACAGTTACCGTATGTGCTTCTATCAGGATGCAGTTGACTATCTAAGGAAAGGACATTTTCTATCCAATGAAAGTAGAATTTATTGAAGAGAATTTAAGCAGATTAAAGACAAAGGATTAGCCTTTTTGATTTAAGAATCTTTTGCTGTTTTTCTAGAGAAGAAAAAATTATCTAATATAGTTTTGAAAAAGGAATTTATCTAGCATAACCCCCTTAGGTTTGAGGGACCATCTCTTGCCGGTCACATCCACTTGACTCCACCAGAGCAGGAAGGCAAGGAATGTTGCAGATACCATACCTTACGTAGGTAAATCTGTTGGACCCAGAACAAGAGCCTTCTCCATAGTGGCTCCCTCCTCCTGGAATATCATCGCTCTAGAACAGTGGTCTCCAACCATGGCGACTTTAAGACTTGTGGACTTCAACTCCCAGAATTCCTCAGCCTAACGAACTCGGGAAGTTGAAGTCCACAAGTCTTTTTTTAAAAGTTTCTTTTATTTACACAAACATTAAACAAACATTAGAAACATTGGACACTTTGTGACCATCCTGTTTTGTCATTCCATTATATTTACATAATTTATTATTATTATTAAGTCCACAAGTCTTAAAGTCGCCAAGGTTGGAGACCCCTTTTCTAGAAATTAGATTATCCCCCACTCCAACATTTTTCCAGAAGGGTCTGAAGATGTGATTTTACCAGTGGAAGCCAGATGGGATGGAGCTCATTCAGTTGATTTGTGTGTGTGTTGTTGAGGGATGTGTGTTTTTATTTTGTTGTTATGTTATTTTTACTTTTTATTATTAATTTTTCTACCTTTTAAAAATTATCTGTAAGCCACCTACGGCCACTGTGAGTGAATAGGCAACTATATAAAATATCTAAATAAAATAAATAAAATAGAAATGTAACCTGATTATTACACCAATATTTTGATTTACACTCTTTTGTAAAGACTGAAGAAAGCTAGAAACTACAGAAATCATTGAACAGATACAACAAATTCAGAAATACTCTAAACAAGTGGGACTCTGTTAGCTTTTTCCCTTTATGATTGTGGTGACATGCAGACAACAACACATATGTACATCTTCTCTTTATATCTTGATCAGGACTTCAGGGCAACAGAACATAATGTAATTAATGTTCCTAGTTTCTGGGCGAGATCTGTTTAACTTGCACATACTGTATTTTAATCTTGTATTTTATATTTTAAGTTTTATATCATATGCTATGCTTTATATTAATCTTAAGGCTTCTGGTTTGAATAAACAAGCATTGCACTTCTTTGGATTAGACCCACGTTTAGTCATATTTAGAAGAAGAAATGGATTTCAGGTTGATCATCAGTCTCTTTCATTTGCAATTCCTCTCAACCTGATTCTGGAATATAAATTGCATGTTTGTCAAGATGAAGATTCTATAAAAATGTAAGGTTCTATAGAAATGTAATACCTTCCAATTGTACTCATTATTATTATGCTTGATTATCATGACTTTGAAGTAATCTGCAGTATTATCCATATATTGCAAAGTGAGGTTATTGGATAGAAACTGTGGTCGAAACAAGCTGCTTATAAGCTTAAGTAAGACATGAATCAGAAATTTCAGGCCGTGATCTTTACTATACTATGTTGTTTTATAGGACCACACAGGCAATTTTGGAGCTGCCTTCTAAGACCCTACAACCACTGATGATTAAAAAATATATACAGATCTAAAATTCCTATTGTCTAACTTTGACCCAAGAACTACATTTAGACTCAAAACAAAACCAGCTTGGGTGACCCAAATCCCCTTTGGCATGGTGACAGTCCTAACAAGTGGGAGTGGCATTGTCTAAACTGTAAAGGAAATTTCCACTGGTAATGATCCAAAAGCTTGGTATAGTATTACCAATCTCAGCCTTGCTCATTGGTATGTAGTGATTTCATAAGGAATGGATTGCAGCATTGCTTTACAGTGGAAAGGGAAAAACTCCGAGCCTTTGACAATTTTCCGCAATTCTCCATTAGATCCAGAGGGGTCTTAACGAAAGGCCTGGGCCTGCTTTTCTCAGTGCTTTTTTCAATAATGTGGGATCCTTCCTAACAGCCCTGGTGGTGGTGACAGTATGTAGGTGGGACAGTATGCCTGCTGTACTTGAGTTAGGCATGTTGCAATGTAAAAAAATCCTTGAGTAGTTACATTCAATCTGGATAAAACCTTCTGAACAAATTAAATGGCATAACGGATGGATGGATGGATGGAGCAGTGGGCTACTAGCTAGAACATTAAATTGGGCTCGCTTCCATGGCTCGTGACTACTTGCGCAACCAGCAAAATTTTGCTTCTGCAATTGTGGAGGTAGCAAAATCGCGCACGGAGCCAGAGGTGCACCCATATTTCGGCATGCACAGAAGCAAAAAAACCCTCGCTGAAGTGCACCTGTGTCTCTGTGCATGATTTTGCTACTTCCACAGGTGCAGAAGCAAAATCGCGCTAGCCCCTCAAGCACTTACGAGCTGCGGTGGCATTCTGGCTAGTAACCCACCACTGCATGGATAGATGGATGGACGGTAGGTAGATAGGTATGTAGGTAGAGCTTCCCTCTTCCTTACTCTTTTCTTTTTTATGTGTCCTGCTTTCTAGACAATTATTATAAACACGGGTTTCTAAGCCAGACTTCTTTCTGTATTTTCCAAAGCATTCTAAATGCTGGCATATTAACATTTTAGAAAACAGAACATCTCTTAAGGATGAACTTAAAATTAAATGTATTTTTTTTTATTATAATGAGTTAAACCATCTCAGTGTAGTAGTCATGGGAAGAGGAAATTGGCTTCTGTTCATTAGAAGCTCACTTGGCTTCTGATGCAACAGAAGCCAAGTGAGTTTGCATTATGATCCTTCTGTCATATGCTATAGTTTATATAACATGCTCAGTTTTTCTCTGTTTCCACTTTTGACAGGTTGAATTTTGATTCCCGAGGAAACAGAAGTATCTTCCCTGCCTGTTAACCTCAATATCCTCATGCAAATCTGTTCCCTCGCTCCCTCCCGTCTAGACTGATGACGTGGATTCCATCATAGCTTGAGCTTTTGATTTCCAATTTCAGAAGATGGGCTCATTCCGAAAGCCCCGGCCACGTTTCATGAGCTCCCCGGTGCTGAGCGATTTGCCACGATTCCTGGCAGCTCGGCAATCTCTGCAGTTCAGATCAAACTCTGCCTGGAACAGGTGAGAAACATCCTATGACAGTATATCTGAAGTCTTGAGACTTGGATTTATAGTCTAAAAAGTTGCCTCATAGTAGGCAAGGGTTCTCACATGGTAATTCCTTAAAACAGAGAGGTATCTTTCTGGGATGATGTAGTTGTACATTGTAGCCACAGCCTATATTGGGAAAGAATAGAATAGAATACAATAGAATAGAATTCTTTATTGTCCAAGTGTGATTGGACACACAAGGAATTTTTCTTTGGTGCATATGCTCACATTGTACATAAAAGACAAGATACATTTGTGAAGAATTATGAGGTACAGCACTTAATGATTGTCATACGGCACAAATAAGCAATCATGAAACAATATTAATATAGATAGTAAGGATACAAGCAACAAGTTACAGTCATACAGTCATTTGTGGGAGGAGATTTTATTTTTTATTTTTATTTTATTTATTCATTTGTCCAATACAAGATGGGTGATAGGAACAATGAGAAGACTAATAGTAATGCAGACTTAGAGAATAGTTTGACAGCATTGAGGGAATTATTTGTTTAGCAGAGTGATGGCGTTTGGGAAAAAACTGTTCTTGTGTCTAGTTGTCTTTGTGTGGAGTGCTCTATACCAGAGGTCCCCAACCTTTTTTGCACCAGGGACCGGCTTTCAGCTAGACCAGTTTTCCATGGCCCGGTGGGGGGGTGGGAGCTAGCTGTCAGCGGCGCCGTAAAAGGGGCGATCAAGAGAGGAATGGGTGAATGAATGGACGGAGGGTGGGAAGGAAGGAAGGAAAGAGGGAAGGTACAGGAACAGAAGAAGGGTGCAAAGAAGCAAAGAAAGGTGTGAAAGGGGAGAGTAAGAGAGGAAGGAGTGAAAGAAGGGAATGAGGGAGGAAAGAAGGGAGGAAGGAAAAGGAAAGCAAGAAATGGAGGGAGGAAAGGAAGGGAGGAAAGGAAGGAAGGAAGGAAGAAAGAAGGAAAGAGGGAAGGGACAGGAACAGAGGAAGGAAGCAAGGAAACTTATGAAAGGGGAGAGTAAGAGAGGAAGGACTGGAGGGAGGGAGGGAAGAAGGTAGGAAGGAGAAAGAAAAGAAATAGAGGAAGGAAAGGTAAAAGAGAGAAAGAAAAAGAGCAAGAAAGAAAGAAAGAGAAAGAAAGAAAGAAAGAAAGGCAACTTCAAAGAAAGGCTCACTGAGCATCTCTCACTCTCTCTTTCTATCCCTCTTTCTTTCTTTCTCTTCCTTTCTCTCCTCTTCCTTTATCTCCTCTTTCTCTCCCCCCTCTCTCCCCCTTTCCCTCTCTCTTTCTCTCTCCCTCTCTTGCTATCTCTCCCCCCTTTCCCTCTCTTTCTCCCTCTCTTTCTCTCTCTCCCCCCTCTCTCTTTCTCTCTCTCTCCCCCTCTTTCTCTCTCTTCTTCTCACTTTCTCTCTCTTGTTTTCTTTCTGTCTCTTTTGCTTTCTCTCTCTCTCACTCTTTCTCTCTTGTTTTGTTTCTCACACTCTTTCTCTCTCTTGTTCTCTCTCTCTTGCTATCTCTTTCTCTCCCCCCCTTTCTCTCACTCTCTCTTTCTCACTTTCTCTCTATCTTGCTGTCTGTTGCTTTCACTCACTCTCGTTCTCTCTCCGTTCTTCTCAGCGGTGACGCGCGCACGCCCTGCCCGCCTCACATTTGCCGAGAGGACTTTCGCCCCGGGCTCTCAGCAAGGGGGTTTGCATGAGAGGCGGGGCCGGCGGAAGGTGATATTCAATGTCGGGGGCGCACGGGCGGTTTTGCGCGCGCTCCCTATCTCCCTGCTAGCCCACTCGGAATACGTATTCAAAATAAGAAAAGCCTTTGCCGGCGAAGGGTTTTCTTATTTTGAATACAGTATTCCGAGTGGGCTAGCAGGGAGATAGGGAGCGCGCGCAAAACCGCCCGTGCGCCCCCGACATTGAATATCACCTTCCGCCGGCCCCGCCTCTCATGCAGCCCCCTTGCTGAGAGCCCGGGGCGAAAGTCCTCTCGGCAAATGTGAGGCGGGCAGGGCGTGCGTTCCGGGTGCGGGAGGAGCTGCGGTGAAAGGCAGGAGGTGGCAGAGGAGCAGAGGGGGCAAATCGGGCGGGCGGTGGGCAGCGCGGAAATGCCGAGGGGGCCCTGGCGCCGCGGACCGGCTGAAAACCCCCAACGGCCCGGTCCCGGTCCGCGGACCGGCGGTTGGAGACCCCTGCTCTATACCGTCATTTTTAGAGTAGGAATTGAAACAATTTATGTCCAGGATGTGAGAGTTCAGTAAATATTTTCACAGCCTTCTTTTTGGCTTGTGCAGTATACAGATCCTCAATGGAAGGCTGGTTGGCAGTAATTGTTTTTTTCTGCAGTTCTGATTATCCTCTGAAGTCTGTGTCTGTCTTGTTGGGTTGCAGAACTGAACCAGACAGTTATAGAGGTGCAGATGACAGACTTAATAATTTATTTTATAATATTCATTAACTATAAAGAATTGTCCACAGGGTTGATGTGTGCACTCAATAAAAAATTTTTCCTCTTGTACCAAAATATTTCAGAACCATTTTATGCCTTATAATACTCTTCTTCCAGCATTACTGGATCTCTCTGTGTGTTTGAATTCAAAAACTTTCGCGCAATTCTATGGATATCTCACCAATTGTATGTTATCAGTGTAGTGGGTTAGAGAGAAAAAAGTGAGCTCCCTCAAGGGCCTTTCTCATAGTATCAAACTCTGATTCTATGCTATATGAATAGTCCTCCACTTATGGCCACAATTGGTCCCAGAAACTTAATTATTTAATGAAATGGTCATTAAGCAAGATGTCATTTCACTCAATTATGCAATCCCAGTTCTTCCAGTTGTGATTGTTAAGCATCTTTGCAGGTTGTTAAGTAGAATGCTGGGGGAGAGGATATGGGCCTTCCACTACACTGGGAAACCCAGGCCCTCTTGTCCAGGTCCATTTACTTTTGCATTCTGCAGCTGCTGATTACTAAGGCCACTTGCTCCATCCTACAAGCAGACCCCATTCTTGAGATGGTTCTGAAGGCTCCTTTTCCAAAGTCCCTTAGTTGGAGAAAGGGCCTTCCAAAGGATCGTGAGGACAAGGACATTTGCTGGCTTTTTAAACAGATATCAGATTTGTTCCTCCCGTACATGCATGGATTTTCCCTCATTGTATGGAGAGAAGGGGAAATTCCTTGGCGCACTGGGGAAATGAACCTAAAATCCTTTATCTCCCTTCTCCCCCAACACACACACATGTCCTTCCCTGCTGGCTTTCCCATTGACTTATTGATTTTCTGGGAAGACAACAGAGAAAATTGTAAATTGCAATAATGACAAGACAATTGACATGCTTGTAAATGTGAATGTCTTAATGGTTATCCATCGTATTTGAAGAGGACCTTGACATCTAATGGTTTGTGGGCTGTACGTGATGTGTCCACAGGTGGCTGGTAAGGCCTATACAGGTACGAAATATTCTGTCACAGGAATATGTGGGCATCATTGTCAAAGCATTTGCAGCTCTGGCTTTGTGGAGTTCTCGCTTTTCTTCTGTTATGAATGTTCTTCTGGCCTCAGATGTCTGGCAGCTTTGGTGGCTCAGCATGCACCATGTTGGTTGGTCTTGTGCCAGGGCTTCCCAGGAGGTGGTGTCGATATTGAGGGACTTGAAGGAGGCTTTCAACATGTCTTTGTATCACTTCCTTTGTCCCCCATGCAATCTCTTTCCTTTAGGCAGCTCACCATAGAGGAGCTATTTAGGGATGCAATGGTTTAGCATCCTAGCAACATGGCCTGCCCAGCATGTCTGGGCTTTCATCAGCAGGGTGGGAATTAATGGCAGGCTTGCTCTTAGTGTCTGGCACCTTGTCCTGCCCTCAGATCCTCAGGATTCTACGGAGGCAGGTCATGTGGAAGTGGTTCAATTGCCTAGCACGTCTCCTGTATACAGTCCAAGTCTCACTGGCATATAACAAGGTAGTTAGCATTACTGCTCGGTAGACTTTGAGCTTTGTAGCAAGTTTTATTCCATGTCGATCCCACACATTAGTTGTTAGTCTGCCAAATGCAGAGCTTGCCATGGCAATTCTGCAGTTGACATCAATGTCAATTGTCACTGCACAGGAGAGGGTGCTGCAAAGGTATGTAAATAGGGCCGTTCCCTTCACTGTGATGGTGGGCTCTTGGTATTTGGCTTTCGGAGCTGGCTGATGCATCACTTTGGTCTTCTTTATGCTGATAAGGAGACCAAAGTTTTTGCATGCTGCTGCAAAATTATCCACACTGGCTTGCATTTCCTGCTCTGATCCAGCATTTAGGGCACAGTCATCAGCAAAGATGAGGTCACGTAGCACAGTATCCTTTATCTTGGTGACAGCATGGAGTCTTTGCAGGTTGAACCAGTTCCCCATTGGTCCTGTATCTGTGTATATGTGTAGTCACATAATGACAAGACAGTTGACATGTTGTAAATGCGAATGTCTTGCCAAAAGCCTGAAATGCAATCGTGATTGCAGGGAAGGAGGGACAGCATGACCATTTACCAAGCATTGTAAATGCAGTTATTAAGCTACTACTTAAGTTGAGGACTACTTCTATGTGAATTATCATGAGATCGGTAACTAGAAGCACAACCCTATTTAAATGCCTGCAGTTAATGGTGCAGAGAGCATTTACAAATTGTTGCAGACAGCAATGATTGATTCTGCTTTCACCTCCCCCTCAATTCCACATGCTGCTAGCTCAGAACAGTGATTGGCTTGAAAGTGGATAGTTTATACAAATATATTTATAGATAACTTGATTAGTGAAGGAATTAGCAAAAATGTCCTTATTTTCTTGAACTTAGTAAACCTCCCCCCCCCCCCCCATGTTTTATGGAAGGGAAACCTTGGGTTAATTCAGAGATTGTTCCACAATGATTTGTCCATGGAGTCCTACAGAGATAAGTTTTTGCATCTTGTGAAACATACACAACACACTGTCTCTTCTTTCTTTTATAAGAAAGTATTCTTTTGTGGTATACAGTGAAGCAAACTCTGTTTAATCACTGGCCTTTTTGTGTGCCTGGAGTAGTCAGAATACACAGCGGCCAAAATTTCCAGAATTGATTTTTGTTTCCAAAGAAGATGGTGCAATAGTCATGGTAGTGCTCTAAATTAGAGCTGCATAAGAGCAGAAAGAAACAGCAGTGCACTTAATTTTGACTACCACCTGCCTGTATTAGTCTCTTGATATCTGAATAATTATATTTCTCTGCACAGCCGTGGGCAAAGGAGCCTAATGATTCCATGGGGGTTGTGGAGGAATGTAGAAGTCATTTAAGGGCAATTAATCTCCAATTCTACTCTGCAATATATTTACACTGTTCTTGACTGCAGTTTCATTGCTTTGTGTAAATCAGGTGATGACATTCATTATTTATGACTGCCCTAACCTTCTCCTTCTGTTTGGCAGTGTTCAAACAGCAGTGATCAATGTCTTCAAAGGGGGAGGCTTGCAAAACAATGAACTCTACATCCTCAATGAAAATGTCAGGTATGTGGATTTAACTGAACTGGATTCAGCAACCTTCCCAGATTGGGGCAAAAGTAACGCTGAGAGCTTTGTGCTGTGGCAGTAGCTTATGCCTTGGATTCCTGATATGCTTCTTTTATTGGCACAGGAAAGGGGACTGAACTAGGGACTCTTTTTAATGATGTTTTTAAGAGACGATTGAACTGCCACTTGACTGGTGTACTATAGGGTTCCTGCTTAGGCAGGGGGTTGAACTCGATGGCCTTCATGGTCCCTTTCAACTCTGACAATCAATCAATCAATCAATCAATCAATCAATCAATAAATCATGTTAGAGCAGTGCAGAAATTCACAACAGAAAATAATAATAATATATCAATGATTTTCCACGGGTAGCAGGAGAATGAATTTAGGCCCTTCTTTCTCTTCTTACCAGGTGGTTTCTTGTAGTAGCAATGGCAGTAATGAATGGTTGAAATCAGCATTTGGTCTGGCTCCTCTTCCAGCAAATTATTTACATCTCAGTATTCTCAGCATCACGGCCCCACAGGGTGAGGAGGGCATGCTGGGCAAGAGCTACACGGTTGCTGGAACTTCTCCTGCTTCCTGTGCCTCTCTAGGACCAGACTGGGTGTGGTAGGCACTAGCTTCAGATGTGCTTTCCACAGAGGGAGTGATTCTTGCCCAGGTCCGAGGAGCTGTCAGGCTTGCTGTCCTCAGTCCCTGGCTGGGTACCCCTCTACTATATATTCCACAATTATAGTTAAGAAGTGGCTAAATGAAATAAACTGTATATATTTGAAACAGATACAAATCTGGTATAAAACTTTTCTTTTTTTCAAATAGCTGCAAGAGATATTAGATATTTAAATATGGATATTTTTAATATTTATTTTCAAAATCTCTATACTGTGATTATTCAACGTTTGCTTTTACCTATTCATACTACCAATTTTGATGTAAGGAAATGAGCTGCTGAATTTAAAACTAGTTCATATTCTTAACACAGCTCCACCGCACACTCGCCCACCTTTTTCTTCCTTCCTTTCTTTTCTTCTTCTCCTTTTTTCTTTCTTACCTTCTTTCTTTTCTTTCTTTGTAAGTGTATATGTTTATTGATTGTTGTGTTTTTATATTTTGGCCTATCGTATAAACACACGATGTAATGTGCTAGGTCTTAATTGTCAATTGTCATTAATGTTTTTTTATGTATTTATTGCATACTTGTAAATAAAAACTTTAAAAAATAAACAAGTGGCTATCACAAAGGATATCTTTTCAGCTTCCTTCTGCCATCATAATATTAAAGGAACTTCAGGATGGGAAACTTATCACCTGTAATAATGGTAACTGGCTGGGATGTTGTTGATGTGGTAGTTACACATGCTTTGTATTTTTAGCGAACAGAGCAATGATGCTATGTAATGGAGCCATTTGCATATAAGCAGGGCTGGGATTGTTTTCTCTTGAATTTTTGCAAAGAGTTTGAGGGGATTTCCAGATCACTGTTATTCTGCAATAATGTATGTGGCACTGTTATTCTGCAATAATGTATGTGGAAATGAGCAGATTTGCATTTTCTGGGGAAAAGATTTAAAAGGTTCTGTTTGACTTTCTCTGTGTTGGTTGAGTTGAGCGAGGTGCTGTGTAAATGCTGCTGCTTTTTAAGGGGATGCTCTAAGAAGTTGCATCCTAGAAAAGAACTAGCCTTGAACTGGAGGGTGTCCTTCTCAGACATGTTTATGTTTCTATAGCCCTGCTTTTTCTTTTCTTTTTTCTTTTTTTAAAAAGTAAGGTATTACTGATGCCTCTGCTTTGATGGTTGGTGTTTTTAGAAGTGGGATGCAGTAGGTTTGCTCTTCGAAATCTGAATGGAGTCATATTTAGGTACTGAATTTGTGTTTATGAAAGAGAGGAGATGAAATAGCATGTGTGTCAGAGAGATCACTGTGCTGTAGGTATAGAATATTGCAGATTTCAATGTTCCATTGGGAATATCTTTGTGAGTCACAGAAGTTTGGATAATGATGAAAATAGACACTGATCATACAGTGAGTTTATTTGAACAGTCTGGTTAGATGTATGAGCACAAAAAGGATCCATATCTTGATGAAGCTTGTTTGGTGCAGTGGTTAAGGGTGCCAGATTGGAAAGCAGGAAACCACGAGTTCTTCATGCTTTAGCACAAAGCCTGGCGACCTTGAGCCACTCATTCTCTCTTAGCCCTAAGAAGGAGGTAATGGCAAACCATTTTCAAAAACTTTGCCAAGAATACCGCAGGGACTTGTCCAAGTAGTCATCAAGAGTCAACAATGACTTTAAGGCACCAAAAAACCAAAAACAAAAGCCTGGCAATAGGTAAGAATTTTTTCTAGGAAATGGAAACAAACGTTAGTTTGATTAAAGCTTCAAATTTGGTAAACATGTAAAATGGTTTCCTTCCATACCCCTACACCCCCCATGGCCTTTCTTCCTTCAACTCCATGAACTTGTTTAAACATTGTCAATGCCAAGAAAGCTGAAATGTTTCGACAAAAGGTTATCAGTATCCTCCATGCTTCTGATTGATATGTACTCAGTGAGTTAATTAAAAACAGCTGACATTTTCTCCAGTAGCACAGATTTATGTGACTGATTTAAAAACATCTGTTTTAAAGCATGCAGTTTTGGTCATAAGATCTTGCTTTGAAAACAAAAATGAAGCCTCCATAAAGGGGGTATTTTTTTGTGTGCTTTTTGTATCGTCTCAGTAAGATATAGTTCTTCATACTCTGATAAATGGCTTTGCAAGTTTATTCTGAAATCAATCCCCCATCCCCCTTCATGCTTATGGATAACAATCTTACTGTTTTAATGCATACTTTAAATAAAAGGCTTGGGAAGGAAGGTTGCTGTTAACTGCAGTACATTCATTTTCTTTTTTTTTTAAAGGCAACATTTGTTTCTCAAGCTATGCAACTGCCTTCCATGTACAGTATATAAGCAAATGCATATAACTAGCTTGCTTGTGTTTAACAAGAAGAGGCAGAAATTTCAATTGGATCAATCAACTGTCAACAAAACCACCAATTACACCTCTTTTATCATAATTTCCAGAAGGATAAATGTATTGGAACATCACAGCAAATTTGTGTGTTTCATTTTGAAGACAAATTAATTTTGTTATGTGGATTAAAGTTCACTTGATGCATTAACTAAATTGGGCTGCAGATCACAAAATCCTTCATTTAATAAAGCTTACTTTGCAAGGATGCCTGATTAGGTTTGTTCACTGGATTGGTTAATTGCTGGAGTGAGAAAATGAATAGCAAACGTATTGGGTGAATGCCTGGAAGGTTTTGATCATACAGGATTAGGGAAGGAATTGGTGGTTTTAGTTTACATAAGCTCAGAAAGCAAATTTGTTAGTCCAGTGAATGGGATAATTTAAAAAGGAGGAAAGAAATAACATTGGTGAAGAATGGCTGCCCATAATTTGAAAAGCACTATGGGGTGGAAATTGAGAACAGGAATTCAGAATTCTTACAAATCTTATGTATTGAATTAATGTTGGAACTATAAATTACTGGGTGCAGCAAGGAGAAAAGTCATGTCTTAGAGTCTCAACTTCTTGACAAACGGTAACAGGGAGGTTGTGTCATAGTAGTAACATACTACTGCAAAATGCTTTTTAAATTATTATTTTGAAGTCATAGATGGGGTTTGATTGCAAGTTCCATGGGTTCATCCTCTCCATTATTTTCAGGTATTCAAAATTCAAAATCAGCTATACCTCAATTCTGCTTGAAAAGATTCAAATTTAAAAAGCAATATTATTTACCGGTACTTGAGGATAAACGTTTGAAATTGGAATTATATAATGTTTGTCATTGATCAGAAAATGACAAGGCTTTTCTGTATTGGAATGTTGCTGAAAATGTTTCTCTTCTAGCATAGTGACTGGATTTTGTCTTACAGATTTTTGTAAGGTTTGAAATGGTATCTTAATGATTATTAGGCATTAAATGCACGTGGGATAGGACATCAAAGCATTATAAGTTAACAGGACTGGGAAAGTAGAAACTTTGGTTTTGCATTGCTTTCCAGCCCACTCAAAGTATATAGGAATGTAGGAGATTGCCAAATCAGATCTCACCTTCTTTAAAAATTGAACTTGTTCTTCCTTGACAGGAGTTAAGTATGAAGACTAAGGTCTTTTGATTAAATTCTTCTATAAAGTTTGTATCATACAAATAGATATTTCTAATCCAGGTAGTTAACATGCTACAAGGAATGCATTATCAGAATGTGATTCTAAATGATTCATGCAAATGTGGGATAAATCAGATTAAAAACAAATGAAACTGGCTTTGCTTAAACATAATGTTATACCAGCTAACAGTTTGATGTTCCACCAACTTAGGACTTCTTGTCAAGTACCAGATATGTCATGGGAAAGCATGAAAGAAATAAAATTAAGCAATACATAAAAGTCTCAAAGTAACTTATTAGTCACCTATACATTGTAGAGTTTAGTAAATATCTATTTTTAATTACTATTTTCTGGAAGTGTTTTCATGATAAATGATCCATTTCTTTCCAGGCAGTTGTTGAAGAGTGAGCTGGGATCCTTCATCACAGACTATTTTCAGGTAACATTTAATCCTTAAGTGGTTGGAGGAAATAATGAAATTGAACTATCTTTTGGTTAAATGTTTATTCTGGCTTTTCTTTTTCTTCTCCTTTTTAAGAAGCTGCACATTCTTGGATTTTGAATAGAAAATTAGAAAGTGTTTTGAGCAACATAGCATGATAGTCAAGGTTAAAACAGTGATCGCAAACCTTTTTTTCCTTGAATGCTGAAAGCACGTGGGCGCCTGCGATCACACACACGCACACACATAATTCAGTGCTCTCCATGCACCCCATCCCATTCATGTGTGCACGACACACACACACACACACACACCGCTGCCCCCATTCATGCATGCACAATCTACTCCCCTGTCCCTCATTTCTGGTAGGCCTCATTTCTGGTAGACCCGTTTTTCGCACTCCCCAGGCTCCAGAGGCTTTCTTGGAGCATGGGGAGGGTGAAAACTCTCTCTCTGCCTGTCCCCCAGAAGCCATCAAGAGGCCAAAAACTTCCTCCCAGAGCCTCTGCACAAGCCCCAAATCAGCTGGACAGCTGCACATGTGTGCTGGATCTGAACTAAGGCAATGGCTCACATACGAGAAGATAAAGCTCCCAGTACATGGTTGTATGCATTGCTAAGTTAAAATGCTCATAACTAATGTTGCTCTTTTCCACATTCCCTTCATCATTCTCAATGCAAAACGTATAAGTGGAAATGTACTTCAATGCCTTATAAACATTTGGGATAAATAATATACCCAAGATCTTTTAAGATAATAGCTGAGTAGTTAGTCAAAGATTAACAGGTTCCCCCAGAGCAGTGGCTCCCAACCTTTTGAGCACTAGGGACCAGTTCCGCGGTGAGAGGCTTTCCCACAGATCAGAGAGGGCGTGGTTTGTGTGGTACCTGCATTCAGCACATGGGTCTTTGCTTTATTGTACGGCCTGGTTTCTTGCATGCTGCTGACTGGTGCCGGTCTATGGACCTGAGGATGGGGATCTCTGCACTAGAAAACTCTGGAGCACCTTTGAACATTATAAAATCAAACAGAATAAGGAGATTTGATAATAAGGTATCATATAGAAGTTTCCACAATAACAGTCTTTGAAGATATTCCACCTTGCAATAAATATACAACTGACGGTTTAATATTCCCTAATCAGAAATACTTTATGTGGTCTCTTGTACCATAGGATTAATGCATTTCTCTATATGGATTTAAGATGGCATCAGTAGTCACTGAGACCATTCTTGAGAACAGCTTCCTTGGATGAGTTTTCCTCCCCAGGAATTCATGCTATGATGCTTAGCCCTTCTTCACCTTTTGAAAAAAAGCTACTTAAGCAGTGACATAAGGTGTGCAGTATAAATACCCGTTCTTAGCACTTAAATGTGGCATGCATGTTAGATAAGCTGTCTACCCACATAGTTCCACCGGGCACTAAAATATGTTGTGGTTGTGGCTTTGAAACACATGAAGAGAAATCTCATTTAATAAGACTTTCAGGGAATGTAGCATTGCTTTTTGAAGTTTGAATAGTCTGCAGAGCAACAATAATTCAAACAGTGGAGGTGAGGAAATGTATGAGTCAGAGTGAAATTATTATCATGTATCTCTTGACTAATAAATAGCCCTCAAAGATCTTGAATTTAACCACAGAAAAAGTTTGGGTCCTGTTATCTACAAGAGTGCAAAAAATATGTATACAAATTCATGGCTATTGTTGCTGAAAAAAACCAGCCTCATTAGTGAAAATGAAACCTCTGAAATCAAATTATGAATAGGATGTTTCTTTCGTCCACCTCTATATTGGGGACGGATATAAATGTTAGATTTCCCAGAAGTAGCCACAAGAATTTCCAAAAAGGCAGACTAACTTGAAACACATATATAAACACATATAAACACCAACATACACACACACACACACACACACGCACGCATGCACACACACTACATACACACACATACACACGTATACATACATACATACATACATACATACATACATACATACATACAACACACAGAGATAGTAAATTTCACTGTATTTTATTCTTTCTTGTTCCAGAAACAAACAAACAAAACCCCAATAAAATTTATAAACTTACCAAGCGTACTGCGTGCTAAGTAATGAAATAAAAATAACTGAAGATTGTAATTCCAGGCAGTATTTTATAGTGCAGTGATGGTGAACCTATTTTTCCTCAGGTGCCAAAAGAGTGTGGGTTCCCACTATTGTGCATGTATGATTGCTCACACGCATAATTCAGTGCTTGGGGAGGGCAAAAACAGCTTCCCCGTCCCTTGGAGGCCCTCTGGAGGCTGGAAACAGTCTGTTTGCCAACTTCTGCTAGGCCCAGTAGGCTTGTGTTTTGCCCTCCCCAGACTTCAAAGGCTTCTCTGAAGTTGTGAGAGGATAAAAACATCCTCCCCATCCCCCCAGGGCTCTCTGGAAGCCAGACCCTCTCAGAGCCTCTATGTGAGCCAAAAATCAGGTGGCTGGCACACACATGCACATTGAAGCTGAGCTAGGGCAACAGCTCATGTGCCAGCAGATATGGTTCCACGTGCCATCTGTGGCACCTGTGCCATAGGTTTGCCATCAGTGTTATAGTGTGTCATTTTATAGCACAAATTTAAACCAGCCCCCATTCAGGTCAGATGAATGTCATGACACAAAATTAATAAGTGAATGTTTTAGTAGATTGATTAGTGAGAACCAACTTTAACTGGTAAGATTTGTAGGTTACAAACATTTAGTACTTGTTTCTAGTGCATGTAATGGCATTTAAGTGATAAGGGGGAAAAAACTCAAAATGTTATTTTCCCCAATGACTTGTTGCTGTAATTTAGGGTCTGCTTATGTCTATTTTTTAAATAAGTCACCTAAAACAATAATAGAATAAACACAATAAATCGGCAGTATTGAAATCATGACTGGCATGCTGGTGAATTTCAACTTATTCACTACTCCTGATAGCTTCAATTGTTAAGTAAATCTGTAATGATTGATTGGACCATCAATTGAACTAGAGATATTTGGCTATTGGTCTCCATACAAGACAGAATTTGTAAATTAGTAAGGAACCATGGTTTACAATTCTGGCTTGTAAGCAGTGATTTAAAGCCAGCATTTCTGGCTATTATGTGAGAATAACATAAGTAATTGTTTATTCTAGCATTTTGAGAAATTTCAGAAGATGATTGCTTACTTTTGCCCAAAGATATATTTATTGAATCTAAAGTAATTGCTAAACTTCTAGGTAACACAGAGAAAGGCTTTCTACTAAAAAGGAACTTAGACTTCTCCGTACTGAAGGAGCGGGTCCAGCAGTCACATGGGTTGCTCATGTCCAATCCGGTGGAACTGAGCCTAGTGTTAAAAAAGCTTGCTGGATCCGCCCCTTCCCCAGAATTCGCTCAGTTCGCATATCCTGCGGTTGTATTGTGATAGCTCGTTCAACATTCTAACACCTTCCCTTCGATCTTTCCTTCAAAAGTAGTAAGAATTGTTTATCCTTATTTGTTTACTTGCACTAATAGCGCCAGCCGTTTGTGGCTCGGCTTTTTTCCTTGGGAGAAGTTGCGGTTTCGTTTTCCCCCGGCTGTTTTGCCGTTTACGATCCCCGCTGCCGCTTGTGGATTCCTTTAATCCTTTGGCCTGGAGGTCTTGGTGCAAGTATTGCTTCATTGATTTATTATAGTATTATTGTTAAAGGGCTTAAGAAATACCTCCTGCGGAGTGAGACGCTTGTTTCTAGTCTCCTGGACTTAGTCGATCGCTTCCCCTTTAAGAATTCTATTACGGAGCGATTTTTCGGCGCGAAGGCCTTCGCGCCCTTTTTTAAATTTAGTCCTCTCGTGTTGGCCTTCTGCCAGCCGCGTAGGCCTCAGTCCACCGCTTGGATCCCGGAGTGGGCTTTGGGACGCTCAGGCTTAATTCTCCACCGGCTAAGCCTCCAACCAGAGTGCCTTGGTTACTTTAATTAAAGTTTAGGGAGGCTGGCCACGCTGTATTTGGGGACACGAACTCTGGGTTTGCCCAGATTGCCCTCAAGTCTCAGCAGCTCCGAGGCCTAGGAGCAGGATCCATTCCTCTTGGGAAGTCTTTGAAATTCTTCTCCCTAATTATTCAGTTATTTGGCTCAGCCTTGTCTTCTGTTAATTGTCAGACTATGGCTACTTTTCCCAAGAGAGGCACCACTCAAGGTCCCAGAGAGGCCAGGCCTACAGGCGATGAGATTACCAGTATCCCCCAGGCCTCGGCCTCCTCTTCTTCAGGGGCCCGCCCCTCGACCAAAGTCACCAGGGCTGAGAAGAGAAGGGACCTAGCCCTACAAAAACTCCATGACAAATCAGCAAAGCGTTTGAAAGTACAGGCCCAAGTACTCAGTAGTCATGACCCCCCAGAGGCTTCTAATCTGCCTTCTTCTGGGGTCACTGTGTTATCTCTGGATGAGCCAAACCTAGACAGACCCCAACCTAACCTATGGGGAGTAGGTCCAGAGGAACCAGATATTATTGAAGATTCCCCCCAGCCAGGATCCTCCCAGGCCTTCAGGGATTCTTCTGCCATTCCTGCTGATATTTCTAGTTTACCTCCTGAATTCCAATCTATTTTTTCTGTGTTATCCAAGGCCATTGATGCTAAACTCTCTACCATCAATGCGCTTCCTTTACCTCCTCCTCCTCCTCGTCCCTCCCGCCCCTTGGGTTCTTCCCCAACGGTTAGAGCTCCTATTCAGGATGAATCAGATTCCTCTCAGGACGAATATGAGGATATGGAGGAGGATGAGGATCCCTTTCAAGGCCTCTCAGATGATGAGGAATCCCAAATAAAGGTTCCTTCTCCAATTACTATTTTTCCCTCTCAATTGTTCAAATCTCTCCTCCTCAAAGCTAGAATTTCTACGGGATTGGCGGCCCAGGAGAAACAGGCCTCCACATCCACTGATCCCCCGGAGGAGAATTTACCTTACTTCACAGAGGAACAGGAGGATAACGAGGTAATTCCTATGCCTAAATTGTTTAAAGATGCCTTACTTAAACAGTGGGATTTCCCAGCCTCTGGGCTTAATCCCACAACCAAGGACAAAAAGTTGTACAAACTCTCCTCTTCCTATGAGGAGCTCCTATCCTTTCCTAAACCGGATGAACCTGTCAAGATCCTTCACTCGGCGGCTGCTGTGCCAGGCGAAGCAGAGGAAGTCCTCCGCCCAGAGGACAAGCGGATTGAACAGATGCTCAAAAGAGGTTTCACCGCAGATTCCTGGGCCATTAAAAGTTCTGCAGCGGCTTCCTTTTTCTCCAGAGCCATGCTTCTGTGGCTTCGCCAACTTCAACAGCATATTCCTCCCGATGACTTGAGAGGTCAACAAGACTTCAACAAGGTCTTTGCAGCTGCTCAGTACGTGGCTGATGCCACTTTACAATCTACCAGATTTTCTGCTAAGTCTATTGCAGCTTCTACAACGGCAAGAAGACTCCTATGGCTTCGCCCTTGGCAAGCAGGAGTACGTCAGAAGTGGCAGTTATCTCTGGGACCCTTAAAGCGCGACCTTCTTTTCGGGGATCTTCTGGATCCACTCCTCACGGAAACCACGGACAAGAAGAAAGTATTGGGTCCAACCACCAAAAAGGCTACCAAAACGCAGTCCTTTCGTCGCCCAGGGCGTCAGCAAGATCAAGCGGCTTCCTATCAGAGATCTCCAGGTCAGTATTCCCCCCGCTTTCGTTCCCAAGGTAGGAACTCCAGGGGCAGAGGTTTTCGCTTCCAAAGGGGAGCGTCCTCTAACAGGGCTTCAAAAAAACCTAGATGGTAGTTTTTCCTCGATTCCCATAGGTGGTCGCCTAGCCCATTTCGCCTCTAATTGGCGTCTCACCTCCAAGGACCCCTGGGTCATTGACACTGTTCAAACAGGCCTTCTTTTAGAATTTACTTCTCCCCCCCCGAAACGTTTTATTTCCTGCCCTTCTCCCAGGTCCTCCTCAGATTGTAACCGTATGGAGGAGGCCATTTCCCACTTATTGTCCATCAGAGCCATTCAACCGGTTCCCCCCGGTCAGAAGGGTCTAGGTTTTTATTCCATCCTATTTATGGTTCCAAAATCCTCCGGAGGTTGGAGAGCTATTTTGGATTTAAAGAAGCTGAACCTATTCATTAAATATAGGAAGTTTAAGATGCACTCCTTATCATCCATTTTGGCCGCCATCCACCCGGGAGATTTCATGGTCTCTTTAGACCTCACTGAGGCCTACCTCCATATTCCTATAGCCAAATGCCACAGAAAATTTTTACGTTTCTCCTTTCAGGGCAGGCATTTCCAGTATAGGGCGATGCCATTTGGCCTTTCCTCGGCCCCTCGGGTCTTTACAAAGCTCTTGGGGTCCCTGGCGGCCTATATCCGGGCGTCTCCCATCCACATTTTATGTTACCTTGATGATATTTTGATTCATGGGAACTCCCTAGAGAAAGTGAAAACAGACCTTTCTGTCACCATGTCAGTTCTTCAGGACCATGGATTTTCCATCAACTTTGACAAAAGTCATCTCCAACCTTCCACATCCATTTTACACCTGGGATCCGTTATTAATTCAGAATCCTCCCAGGTCTTTCTCTCTCCTGAGAGAAAAATCAGTATAGGGGAGTTAATTTCTTGCATTTTATCTCAACCTTCAGTTTCCATAGTAACCCTGTCTTCCCTTTTGGGGAAGATGGTGTCATGCATAGGCATCACTCCCTGGGCTCGCCTTCATGCTAGGGAACTACAGTGGCTCCTATTACCCTTTCAGAGATCGGGGCACAGCAACTCAAGTCGTCGCATTGTCATCCCACCAATTGTTCGCAGATCCTTCAAGTGGTGGAAGTCTCCGGCCATGGACAAAGGATCCCCGTTCAGGTGCCCGGATCAATTTGTCATCACCACAGATGCCAGTCTATCGGGATGGGGCGCCCACGCCCAGGGGATGATAGCCCAGGGCACGTGGTCCCCGGAGGAAGCTTCCAAGCCAATCAATTGGCTAGAGTTAAGAGCCGTATCCCTGGCTCTGAAGCATTTCTCTCCTCGCATTCCCAACCGGCACGTTCTCATTCTCACCGACAACATTGCCACAAAAAGCCATATCTGCAGACAGGGGGGCACGAGATCCAAGGCCCTCATGAGGGAGGCCCTCAAGTTAGGCCTTTGGGCGGAAAAACATCTTCGGTCGCTACTAGCCGACCACATCTCGGGGAGCCTCAACATCCAGGCGGATTGGCTATCTCGAGCAACGATAGACCCAGGAGAGTGGAATCTCCATCAAGACCTGTTTCATCAAATCAGCCTCAGATTCGGCCTACCAGTTCTGGATCTCTTCGCGACCAATGCGAACGCCCAACTCCCTCGCTTTTTTTCCAGATTTCCATCCCCGGGAGCGGAAGCAATCAATGCCCTCCGGAGCCCATGGCCTCCAGGCCTACTTTACGCATTCCCTCCAATTCCAATTCTCCCGGACGTGATTCACAAGGTCCTCACCGAGAGGGCCCGAGTAATCCTAATCGCCCCTCATTGGCCCCGCCGGCCCTGGTTCGCGGATCTCCAACAGTTGTCCGTCCAGGACCCTTGGCGACTCCCCGTTTCGGGGGATATGCTGCGGCAGGGGGCCTCATTCCATCCAGACCCGGAGTGGTTCTACCTCACCGCCTGGCTGTTATCAGGAGAGACTTAGAACTGCGTGGCCACGACCCCGATACAGTGGAGGTCATTTTAAAGGCCAGAAGGGGTTCGACCAATCGAATCTACGACCATACGTGGTCCAAGTTTCACCAGTGGTGTCTACAGGAAGGCTTCTCTCCCCTGTGCATCCCCATACACAGAATCATTTCCTTCCTTATGCAAGGTTTCCATCAGGGACTTTCCACCAGCACCCTCCGGCGTCATCTGGCGGCCATTTCCTCTGTCCTAGCGGGGCCCCGCAGACAGCCTCTCCGTTCCCTTCCAGAAGTTCAGGAATTCCTCAAGGGTATAGCCAACCTCAGACCTTCCAAGGTCCACAGGTATCCATCTTGGGATTTGCCACGGGTTCTCCATTCCCTCACGCAGGCACCATACGAACCCCTAAAATCGGCGTCCCTCAGGTTCCTATCCTTTAAAGTAGCATTCCTGGTGGCTATTACCTCTGCCCGACGCATTTCGGAGCTGGCTGCCCTCTCAATCAGGCAGGACCTCTGCCAATTTCATCAGGACAAGGTAGTCTTGCGACTGGACCCCACCTTCTTACCCAAGGTCAGTTCCATGTTCCACAGAACCCAGGATATTGTCCTACCTTCCTTCTGTCTCCAACGGGACCACCCCTTGGCAATTAGATGGCACACCCTGGATCTCATCAGAGCGCTGAGGATCTATATCCAACGCACAGGACCCTTTCGGAGGTCAGAAGCACTTTTTATAGCCTATCACCCCAGAGTCATGGGTACCAAAGTGTCTTCAACAGTGATTGGCCGTTGGATCAGAGGGACTATATCTAAGGCCTACGAGTCGGCCTCCCTTTCAGTTCCTAAGAACATTACAGCGCATTCCACCAGGAGCGCAGCCACCTCGGCCGCTTGGGCGACTCAAGCCCCGTTGGAGGAGGTCTGCAAAGCAGCCACTTGGGCCTCGCCAAATTCCTTCATCAGGCACTACAAGATTGACTCTTACGCTTCAGCGGACGCTGCCTTCGGCAGAAGGGTACTCCAATCCGTTATCTCTCACGATAGCAATTTAATCCCACCCTAGGGACCATCTATTGGGTATGTCCCATGTGACTGCTGGACCCGCTCCTTCAGTACGGAGAATAGGCGTTGATTGCTTACCTGAACGCCTCTTCTCGTACGGTGAGCGGGTACAGCAGTCACTTCCCGCCCTTGTATGTGTCTTCTTTACTTTCCTATAACCTTTCTTCCTCTAACAATGAGAGTTGAACACTACAGAGCTTCACAGCTGAGCCTAGTCTATGGATTCGCGAATTCTGGGGAAGGGGCGGATCCAGCAAGCTTTTTTAACACTAGGCTCAGTTCCACCGGATTGGACATGAGCAACCCATGTGACTGCTGTACCCGCTCACCGTACGAGAAGAGGCGTTCAGGTAAGCAATCAACGCCTATTCTATGCACCATATAAAAACAAACCATGGATTATTTTAAGCATAGTCTTTACTGAGTAATTTTAAGTGGGTTGGCATAGTATTTCAAAACTTCTTGGGAAGGAAGCACTGCAAGGGCATTGATGCATTTCTCAAAATGAAAATAGCTTCTTCCCCATGATTGCTATATATTTGGACCATTTGTGTATTTATTTATTTTTTTGCCTGCATTCTTATTTTGGCTTTTTCTGAATTTGCAGGAAAATAGTTGCTTTAGCAATTGAACATAATACTGCTGACCAATTTTCTGCTTTGTTCACTGTTCCTCTGTGTGCTAGTTTGCATAAAGATCCCTGGTCAGGCAATTATTTCCCATCAGATAAGGAATTCACAACTATTCTGGATAGTTGGGAATTATTCCCTGTTCATACAGTATAGGTACACTCTAGGCATCTCTTGAAACCACAAACACTTCCCATGAATGTTAGAGGAATAGTTGCTTATAAAAATTACTCATATGATTCATCTGCCTCTTTTTCACAGTGGAAGGATTGCTCAAAACCATGGGCATGTTTTATTACATAAAATCCTGTTTGCATGCATAACCTCCAGGCTTTTTCAAACTGGCGTATCCAGATGGATGTAGGATTTTAATTCCTTGAATTCTTATGACCACTTTGTCTGGGAATTCTGATAGTCCAGAGGGCACCTTGGACATGATTACTATACAAAAGGCTGCTATTATATATATCATCCCAGGGGGGAGAAATATTCCAGTTGAATGTGAGGGGGAAAAAACCAGCAGCAAGAGTAATTTGAAATTAGATTTCAGAAGTAGAGTGGTACCTCGACTTACGAACTTAATTCGTTCCATGACCAGATTCTTAAGTAGAAAAGTTTGTAAGAAGAAGCAATTTTTCCCATAGGAATCAATGTAAAAGCAAATAATGTGTGATTGGGAAAAACACAGGGAGGGTGTTTCCTCCCAGGAGATTCCTAGAGAAGCCCCACAGAGGCTTCTTCCCACCTTTCCCAGCCCTGTTTCCTCCCAGGAGATTCCTAGAGGGCCCCCACGGAGGCTTTTCCCTGCTTTTTCCAGTTACAGTGTCAGAGGCTTGGGTTTGTAAGTGGAAAATGGTTCTTGAGAAGAGGCAAAAAAATCTTGAACACCCAGTTCTTATCTAGAAAAGTTCTTAAGTAGAGGCGTTCTTAGATAGAGTTATCACTGTACTTAGAGAGGTGTCTTTCTTATTAAACATTTTTTATTTAAGGATAAGAAAAAACTGAGTAAGTCTCTGTCAGGGATGGTTTAATGTGGATTTTTTTGCACTGAGTAGAGTATTAGACTTCATTGCACGAGCAGTTTCCCAATTCCATGATTATAAATATTATAAGTAGACTGGCAGATTACGCTAACTACCGGTCTCCTTTTGAGTGCAGTTCAAGGTGCTAGTTGTGACCTTTAAAGCCTTTAATGGCATAGGTCCAGGCTACCTGATGAACCTTAATCCTACTAAGACCTTCCACTCCTACTCAAGTGAGACCCTACTGCAGATCCTGTCAATCAAAGAACTCTGACCATTAGAATCCAGAAAAAAGAGCCTTCACTGCCATAGCATCTGTCCTTTGGAACATCTTGCCCTGCAAGGTAAGATCTGTCTCGAACCTCCTATTTTTCTGTAAGGACCTAAAGACTTGGCTCTGAGAATTGCCCTGGGGATCTAATATGGAATTCTGAGGTGGCTGATAGATTGACAGCAGACTCCACCTGTCTTCACCTCTTTGCTCCGCATGCATCTTTTTTTTTCTAGACATATCAGTATATTTTTTCTTTTGTTTTATTTCTCCATGCTTGTTTTATTTTATTAGTTATATTTTTTATTATTTATTTAAGAATATTTTCATGGCCGTCCACTCACTCTTAGTGACTCTGCCCAACTCTCTTTGGGAGATCTCTGCGAATATTCTTAAACCATATTCTGCAGAATAACAATATTAACTATTGAAGATGTTATTTGTGTTGGTGTATGATTGTAAAAAAAATTAATGGGTTTTAGATCTATTTAGTTTCTAGGGAAAGTGAACAGGAAATGTTGGTAGATCTCGCCATAACCATATATTAAAATAACTAAAAACATCCACAAATTTCAGTGAAAGTTCACAGGGAATATTGTCTTTGAAGTGAGAAAAAACTGATGGTATGGCTTCTTTTTTCTTGAGCACAACTTTGTGAAAGTGGATTTTCAGCAAATTCTTCTATGACAACTAAATATTGAAATATGTTTAATGATCATAAATCTTATTGTAAATAAAATTTTATTTTATATTGCAGGCACAGCCACACATCCTATTAAACCTATTATTAAAACTGCTGCATTAAAAATCAAGAAAGCAAGATTGTTATATAAAGAGCTTTTTTATTTGTTTCCCTTTTTTAAAAAGAAAAACAAAAGATCTGAGGTGTTCCTCTTTTTTTAAAAAAGAAAGTACAGTTTTGCAAAATGTGGCTTGGACTGATGATGTGAAATAGAGAGTCAACATTGACTCATTTCTTCTATTTTTTGGAGTTCAGAAATGAGTATCAGTTCTTATATTGATACAAGAAGGAGTTGTGTCTGGGGACAGCCCCACGCTTTTTAATTGTACGAAGCATTTTTAGGAAACTCCCTACTTTAAGGGGAGATTCCAAAGTACAGGCAGATTCAATGGGCAGATATACAATTGAATTGAAGCTATCACCTGAAAAATGGTAAAAGGATGGAATAAAATAAAATAATAAAATAAAATAAAAAGGCTAATAGCAGATAGGAACATTCCTTCATACAGTGTATTGTTACAAGTCTTGGTTGTGCTCTAATTTTAAGCACACTGGAAAACTGGTATAAGTATTTGTAATATTGTGTTGTACAGTGCAGATCCAGACAGAACAGTGTCTGCACTAATTCCATAGGAATTTACTTCAGTTGTTTTCTTCCACAAGTGAATGTTTTACAACATTGGATCATCAAGGTATTTGCAACTCAGATATGCCACGTAATCGAACATCTGCAGAGTGGAGGCTGTTTTTAGCTGATCATATGCAGGAATGCCTTTCTTTACATGTATTTTACACATTTATTTGGCAACCCAGACATCTATGGTCTTTGAGACTTTCCAGAGCTAAAAATAAAATATAAATATAATATTAAAATGCAGTACAATGATTAAGGCACAATAATAGCAATAAAATCCAACCTAAAAACCATTGAGCAGAAAAGAAATGAGTCTGATTCGGAATTGAAATATTACAGCTAGAGCATGTAAAACTTTCATTGGCCATGTGTGTTTCGACATACTTACTTGATCTAAAATTAAGATATGTTGCTGATTCAGTAGATTGGATAAATCTATTTGAAATAAAAATTGAAAACATCATTTGTATCTTTGAATATTGAAAATCCATCTTTTTTTTCTTTTTGGCAGAACCAGCTTCTTGCAAAAGGTTTGCTATACATAGAAGAAAAAGTTAAGTTTTGTGAAGGCAAGTATAGAAATTAATAACTTTGGTAAGGGCTCTTGACTCCCAGAAAGCTTTGTGAATCATCTTCTGAAGTTGCTAAGACGAATTTGTGGAAAAACCAACACATAAGAATCACATGGCTAAATATCCCCAGGTCCTAATATGTGTAAGCAACACAATGAAGTCATAACAATAGCATTGAATAGAGGTGATTTAGAACAGAGAAGAAAATATCTTTCTAATTGAAAAGCTTGCTTTAAATATCTATTTTTAAATACCATTTGAGGGGAAAAGAGAAGAAATGTGTAGTACGTACCTCATGTAAGTTATCACATGGCACCATTTATCTCTATATATGTACAATCGATGACCAATTGGTGGCGAAAGATGTCTAGCAAATGGCTATAACCATCTTCACCATAAAATCAACATTGTTACGAAAGACTATTAATCATTGTTCATATTTCCTCAGGGAAAGCATGGCTTATGTTTGAACATTATAGACTGGGATCAGTTATGCCTATAATTGTCAATCTTGATCACAAATATTTTATTGTATTCCACATGTTTTTTTTTCCCAATTGGTCTTGATGGATTCAACTAAAACATTGTGTATACATTGTGGTGACCAGTCCAAAAGTTTGGAAACTCTTGCAGCATTGAGGAGTTGGGCTAGAACAGGGGTCCCCAACATTTGCAGCTTAGTGTCCCTGCAAGATGAGGGGAGAAGGAACTGGGCTGTACCAGTGGCGGACCGATACCTGTGTGCAGCTCAACTTGTGTGAGTGGCAAGCCCTTGGACATGCAGCTCAACTTGCGCATGTTGAACTGTGTGTACAGTGCCCACTTGCCAGCCGGCTGCTTGTGCAAGATGAGCTACATATGCACAGCCTGCCGCTTGCATGCCCCACCTGTAAATACATCATGGCCCAGTGGTTAGAAACTGGTGGACTAGACGACCTACAAGTTTTCTTCCAACTCTGTTTTTCTGATAGCCATTTGAAAGTTAACCCCAAAATTATTGAGGCACAATCTTGGTTTTCATAAAATATACTGCATCTTAGATTGACATACAGTACATGAAAGAATGTTACCAGGCCATAATAGTTTTCAGTTGCCAGTCTGCCAGGAAGTTATATGGTATCTAATAGTTCAAAAGGAAGTAGGAACCTATGGAGAATTAAATCTATCCTAGTTCCTTAACCACAAAACCATTTAGACTTCTGACCAGATAAACTTCAATTGATGCACCTGTTTCTTCATTAGTTTAAGCTTTCTGGTCTATTTTTCTGTTACTTGGATTCGAAAGAAAAGAAAAGACAGTTTTCTTTTCTTTTGATGTATGTAATATCTTTATAACTTTTATTTAAATACAGATGTATGTAATATCTTTATAACTTTTATTTAAATACCAGAGATACTTTTAACTAGACATTAAAAATCAGATGTGATGTGATGGCTCTAGAACCTGTAAACTATATTGTTAAATTCCAACTCTGAAACTGATTTCTAATTGAAGTCAAATAATTAGAGTTCCCTTAAAGAAAGACCTTTACAATCTTACTTTAAAAAAAATATTATGATTCAGTGGGACATAGGCTGCTAAGACTGCAATTCCGCGAGTCCTTATTTGGAAGCAAGTCTAATAGCAATGAATAACATCTGCCTATAATGTTGCAATGTGAGCTCACACAGTAATTTGGAGTGTCTGCTCATCTGGATCTTAGGCCACGACAATACAGCAGCCAGAAATGTGTGCTTCTAGATGGAAATAAAATCTGAGTTTGGCAAATCTTCAATGGCAAATTTCTGAATCACTCAATGTTATATGGAAAATTCAGTTGGTGCCATTTATGGCTGCTGAAAGTTAGTTTTGGAGAAAATGAGTGATTCTTCAGTTCCACAATTACTGAAAAAATGTAATGGCTAGTTTCATTGGCATGGGGCCTGAAAAATATTTGTAAAATATTTTAGACCAAAGGGATTATATTTGTAGTGATGGTGCATCACACTTAAAAATAGTTAGTATTTCTTTTTTTTACCACAATGACCCTGAAAATCCTGATATAAATCACTTCAACATGCAGTGTATGTTAAAGACCTTGGGTTATAATGACAATTGGGGTGAAATTTCCACTGTAAGTGATGGCAGTTGCAAAGCATGATATCACATGAATAAATCATGCAGCAGTGGCAATTCTTCAGTTCCAATTGTTATTGACCACGAAGTTAGGACCACATGAGTCTATAAGTAGGAAGAGTACCAGGCTGGCGGATGAGGTGGTGGGATTCTGTGAGCAATGGCACTGGAGCATAGACAGGTGTGCAGATGTTGCAGGGGACTGAAGGATATCTTAGGTCGGTGATGGCGAATCTATGGCGAGCCATATCTGATGGCACACAAGGTGCTGCCCTATGTCAGCTGCAATGTGTGTGCTTGCCAACTGATTTTTAGCTTTCAGGAGGGTGGGGGCAAGGCCATTTTCACCCTCCCCAGGCTTCAGGAAAGTCTCCAGAGCCTGTAGATGGTGAAAAATGGGGCCAACGGGCCTACCAGAAGTTCCAGTAGGCCCATTGAGCCCATTTTTTCCACCATCCACAGGCTCTGGGGGCTTTCCAGAAACCTGGGGAAGGCATAAAATGGCCCAACGGGCCTACCAGAAGTTCCAGTAGGCCCATTGGGCCCATTTTTTTCCACCATGCAGAATGCAGCTGTGAGAGCAATCATGGGCTTCCCAAGGCATGCCCATGTTACACCAACACTCCACAGTCTGCATTGGTTGCCGATCAGTTTCCGGTCACAATTCAAAGTGTTGGTTATGACCTATAAAGCCCTTCATGGCACCAGACCAGAATATCTCCGGGACCGCCTTCTGCCGCACGAATCCCAGCGACCGGTTAGGTCCCACAGAGTTGGCCTTCCCCGGGTCCCGTCGACTAAACAATGTCATTTGGCGGGACCCAGGAGAAGAGCCTTCTCTGTGGTGGCCCCGACCCTCTGGAACCAGCTCCCTCCAGATATCAGAGTTGCCCCCACCCTCCTTGCCTTTCGCAAGCTCCTTAAAACCCACCTCTGTCATCAGGCATGGGGGAATTGAAAATGTTTTCTCCCTTCCCCCTAGGCTTATAGAATTTATACATGGTGTGTTTGTTGGTATGATTGGTCTCTTAAATTGGGGTTTTTTTAGATTACTTTTTAATATTAGATTTGTTACATTGTTTTTTATTGTTGTTAGCCGCCCCGAGTCTTCAGAGAGGGGCAGCATACAAATCTAAATAAACTAAACTAAACTAAACTAAACCATCCACAGGCTCTGGGGGCTTTCCTGAAACCTGGGGAAGGCATAAAATGGCCCAAAGGCCTATCAGAAGTCTGGAGGCTTCAGTGAGGCCTGTATGTATGCATGAGGGATAACATGGGGGGTTGTGCATACATGCGTGGGGGAGAAGAGCATTGCATTATGGATATGGGCACGTGCGCCCTTTTGGCACCCAAGCCAGAAAAAGGCTCGACAGAAAAAGGCCTTAGACAGATGCTCTGGAGTGTGGGTGAGTGCCATGGGCAGCCCTATGGAGTGTAGATGTGTGCTGTGGTATAGAGTGTGAGTGGGCAAAAAACCAGCAGGAATTACTTCTGATTTCCTGCTTCCCCCATTGACTTTGCTTGTAGAAAGCTATTAGGGAATGTTGGAAATTACAATCCTTTTACCACAGTCACTGCAATAACTAGAACTCCGAGGAGTGGTTGCAACTTTAAATAGCTGAATTAATTGTTTGACCCAAGTAGTACTGTATTATGATTTCAGAAATGAATATAAAGGCACAATTAACATGCTACGATCTGACTTCTTTGGAAGAGGATCTGACCAGACTCCAAAAGGTTTTAATTGATGTTTTACTTTATAACCAGCTCTGAGAGGTAGAGTGAGCAGGCAGAGACATATTCTTAACCGTATGCATGGGGATAAGATGGTAACAAGGTTTAAAGAGAAACCATAACTGCATTTATCTGGATGGAATTATAGTGCTCCAGATTATGCATGCCAAATGCTGACCACAAATTTACTCCTCACTTCAGTTAAGAGTTGCTGAAAAAGGTTAGAGGAAATCCTGTTTAATGGGTTTTGAAATATTAATGCACACTTGCTAACGGATATTTTATTTCCTGGTAAAGAAAAGGTTTTGAGAAGCAATAACTTTATGGATGGATTCAGTATAGTGGTTTTTGATGCCATGTAGAATTATATTAGTAAAAATGTAAGGATGCATTATATTTGACTTACTTTTTCCAATCTGCAGTCTTAATTTAGCATTAAACTACTGGTTTGTTAAAACCTGAGCGTACATTCAGCAGCTCATGTTGGGGCTACTGTACAGTCAGCATCTCTGCCCTTGATCTTTCTGCATTGGGAATTGAATAAAGGTTCTATTCATATTCAGTCACACATAAATAAAAGCCACTGTATGCAGAGAACCATGATAACCTAGGATTCCTAACCATTTTGAAATTTATGGTTGTGTGTTCAAGAAACAGCTAGTAGAAAGCCCCTTGAAAATTTACTCTCAAGTTCAGGATGTAGATGAGGACTATAGGAATAGGTCTTCTCTTCATAAACCCAACTTCATTTTTAGCCTGAAGGTGACCCTATTGTAATAGGATTATATAAAATATAGGCTTGATTCATAGGTTGTAATGTTGGACTCACAGTCTCACTAGTTCCAATGAAATTGGACTTTCGGGTTTTTCTGACCACTGTCCCTGTTATACCTTCACATAAGTATGTGCCTCATTAATTGATATATTTGTACAACTGGGAATAGAATATTAAAATTCCTTGTACTGAACCCTTTTGACATTTTGTGGATACTGAAATGTTCTTTAAATAGAAAGGATTGGGGATAGCTTATAGATTTTTTCCATGAAATGAACGATTTAAAAAAAAGGTCTGAATGTTGAAGCCTGCTAAATTATTACTGTTATTTCTGCTCTCCCCTCTCTCTCTCAGAATGCTTACTTTTTTAGTTAAAGGTTAATGAACTCTAAACAATGGGCTTATTTTTCCCCTTTTTAAATAAATCATTTTTTATAATTTTCATATGATGTTAGCCTGAGGCACTATGGAATGCTGATTATCTCTCAGAAAAAGTCAGCTCATTGTTTTATTTTGGAAGGAAGACAAATAGAAAGTTGAAATAACTGCCATGTGTTATAATTTATGTATTTGCAGCATTTTTATATTATTGGTTTCATGCAATTTTTGTCAAGGTACATTTTCAAGTGCATAAAAACCCAAAGAACAATGGTTCTCAGCTTTTTCTTCATCATGGAGTCCCCTTTAAATACCTTTTATGGCCAGGGACCATCAATACTTCACTCAAGATTTAAATCATAACATTCATTTCATATCTTTCGTACACCCCTCCCCTCCACAGACCAGAGTTTATGAACCACTACTTTATAAAGATAACTATAAAACCTATTCTATCCCAAAAGATAGCTGGAAATATATAGTTTCCTAAACAATTTCCAGCATTTCTACATAATTAAATATTAAGTCGATTAGAGTCTTCTGGAAAACTGTCAGGGATGATCCTGTTCAGATTTCCATAGGTTACTTCTATAATACAGGGATGTATCACAAAAACCATAATGCTCTTCCTCTTCTGTTCTTTCATGGAAATTAGGTACTTTCAGCATCCTCATTTGCAGCAAACAAATTTAACTAGTTTTTCAGACTGTTAAAACCAGCATTTTGAATTCTACTCGTGAATCTATTGGAAACCAGTGAAAGATCAGCAAAGCAAGTATTGGGTGGCCCTGGTGGTTCTTATTCACCATAAGTGGCAGCTAAATTCAGGAAGTCCTTAAGGCCAACCTAATATTGAGGTCATAGTTACAGTTAGAATAGAAGAATATAATTCTTTATTGGCCAAGTGTGATTGGACACACAAGGAATTTGTCTTTGGTGCATATGCTCTCACTGTACATAAAATAAAAGATACATTTGTCAAAAATGATGATGTACAACACTTAATGATTGTCATAGGTTACAAATAAGCAATCAGGAAACAATATTAATATAAATCATAAGGATACAAGCAACAGTCATACAGTCATAAGTGGGAGGAGATGGGTGATAGGAATGATGAGAAGATTAATAGTAGTGCAGACTTAGTAAATAGTTTGACAGTGTTGAGGGAAATATTTGTTTAGCAGAGTGATGGCATTCGGGAAAAAACTGTTCTTGTGTCTTGGTGTGCAGTGCTCTATAGCATCGTTTTGAGGATAGGAGTTGAATCAATTTATGTTGTTGCAGCAGAGTCTCCCTTTGTGACAATTAGTCAGTATTTGGAACTTTTCTGAGTTCAGCTTCTTTGATGGCTATGTGAGCAGGTCCATGTGGGTTTCTTGGCCATAAGATGGAAGTGGTTTGTCCTTGCTTACTTCCTGGATTTCCCAGTCTAATCTATGGGCGGGTTGCTTACCATTTCCTATTGGTGCTCTGCGTGCACATTGTGACATTTCACAATGTCACATTGTGTCATTGCCCCCGTTACGCAGGGATGCATGTCCCCAGCGTGATTTTGCTTCTGCGCATGTGCAGAGGGACAGTTTTCCTTCTGTACATGCTCAGAGAGCTAAAAAAACATGAAAAAATATATTAAAAAGATGGCGACCGGCAAAGACAGAATGGAGCTATCGTGGCAAATTGCTCAATTGGAGGACCACTTCAGGAACGGTGCACCAGACCGCACCGGTAGGAACCCACCACTGGTCTAATCCATAAAGTAGTATTCCTGGAAGTCTCCCATCCATGTATTAACCAGGTCCAAACCTAATAACCTTTTCACGATCACCCATGGTTGGCTAGATGCTTAGCAACCTCCAGTAATGTCAAGCAATGTGTGGATTTTAGTTGGAAATGAGAGTTGTATACCTAATAACATGTTTTTTGAAAGTTCCTTAATGTTCGTTGTATTTTTTTTAGGAGAAGATCGTATCTATGTATTATCTGAAACTTGGGATCACTTCTTCACAGAAACTCTTCCTATACTACAGGCTATATTTTACCCTGTTCAGGTAAATCTAGTTAAATATAAGCTCAACAGGGTGGAGAAAAAACATTTCAAACTTACCATATAATAGAAGGGAGACACTAACCTTAATCTGCAAAGGAAATCAATTTTAAACTTTTAAGAATCACACATTTCACCAGAATTGCTGTTAAGCTTGTTTGTCCTGTTGTCGGTATGGTTATAAAACTCTTGACTAATTTAAACCACAAACCCCATTACCCAATAACTATAAATCTACACTCTGTTAAAGGATAAGTTATTCCGGATCAATATTTTGTGTTACTGTTAATTTACAGATCAATATCCATTGTTAATGGTGCATTCTAGTTTTAACCACCCGGAAGACTTTGCAATTGAACAATACACTAATGATAAAAGTCTTTGTCTCCAACATGGCACCTTCCAGGTATATTAGAATAACAAAATTCCCAACCAACCCAGGCCTGAGATTTCCTCAGCGACAAGATTTTGTGCTTTCTTCATCTACTTTTCTCTGAATTCCTCAATCATCTTTGTTATAGCTTTTTTTTCTTACCATTGTACCTAAGTAGAAGAATTGGAAAGAAATCTAATTTCCACAGTTGACTCTTGAATTTTAAATGATGATTTGTAAAGAGGAGGCCAAATATCGTGTAAGGTTCTATGGGGTATATTGCATATAGAGGCACGATATTGCAAGGTAAAATCCCCCCTCACATTTACTGATTTTAGAACTGTCTGTTCCGCTAGAAGCAGAGAATCATGAAATGTATTTATATTGACCTCTGACTAAATTGGCTCAACCCACTGTCCAATAAGCCCAATAATTTGTGTGCCATAGTTAACAAATCTCACTGTTACACCACCTTTAACATAAACCATTTTAACATTTGAGACAAATGGAATGCTAATAACTTCTCTGTGTTCATTATCCCTGTAATTATACTTGGCACTCTGAGATAAAAAAGGTAATATTTTTCTTTTCCAAGGAACTGAATAAGCACAGTAACGGGGATGAATTAGAATACCAAGAAAATAATGTTATCTAAGCAAGAGAAGTTACTGATGGGACAGATTTATTATAGAATGAAAGTCTTAGGAAAGTTACATAGTATGCTTTTCAACTGCATAGTGACATACTATGCTTTTCCAGAGCTCCCTTTAACAATCCAACCCTTAGTGGTGCTATTTTCCCCCCTCTAGACCAAAAATATCAACAAGTAAGCATCACTATCTTATGTGGTGCTTTCCACATTATTAGAGAGAATGTAAATATTTGCTTCTTGCTATAAGAATCTTGATTTCCCATGCTCTCTCTCTCTTTTCTTTTTCCTTTATTTCCTTCCCCTATCCCTCTTTTATACTTGCAGCAGATGATAAAAGGTATGTCTGGCTTTACGGGCAGATAAACTGCGCACATTTGAAAAATAAGTCCTAGGATCCCAACAATATGTCCATGGACGTCGGTGTCAGCATATCTTGCAATTCCTTTTTGACTTACCAGAGTCCCTGCCCCATCTGATTTTACTTTTCGTTTTAAATTTTTATTTAAATAAATATCAAATATTTATTTTTGAATGGGAAGCTGCAATATAAAGCATGATCTCCAAGTATAAGTGACAGAGAATATATTAGGAAGTCAGAAGAGGTTATTAGGACAAATGAGATGAAAATCAGTTTAGCTTCTGGTGGTTGGTGTCACTATTCCAAATATATATCCACAACCCCAGTAAGGCTAGGAGCTTAAATCAATCATTTTTCCATCTATTACAATTGTAGGCATATTAAATCTTAAAGTTCAATGCTGCATCATCTTTAGCCTAGGGCAAGATGTTTGAATTAAGAAGGTCCACCAAGCATCTTTATGATTTTGGATTTGAAGTGCTATTCTACTCTACCACATACTAAACAGATTACAACACGGTTATTCTTTGAATTTCTTTCAATTTTGCCATCTCTCAACACAATAGATTTTACTATGTATATAGGAAATGATTCACTCAAAATTGTTGTACTTTGATGGATGTGATCTGAAATTACATCCTTTTTCCCCCCAACTCATAATATTGCTGTTGTTTTGTTGATTGAAATGCTGTCCTGGATTATTTTTTATCTGCACTACTGCACTATTGTGTCGTTCAGACAAGTGCTTTCCATTATAAATAAAGAAAAATAAGCATATTGAAGCATACCAGTTCCAAAGACAGAGCTCAGTAGCATGCCATTTGAAAGCTTCCTCCAGTTTGACAGAGAAATAATTGAGGTCTCTCTGGCTTTTCAACCAACTGTGACTCCATTTGATTGAGCTTAGCTGATTGTCTAGCCAAAATATTATGGAAAATGGAAAGTTGATTCTTGAAGTACAGATAAATGGATGAAAGCTTCATATTATAAGAGATGTTTTCATGCAGTGTGCTCTCTGTCTCACACTTTTCCTTCATAAATGCACAGTATACTAGCATAAATAGCACAAAAGAAATTTGCTGTTCTAAAATTCTGTTGTAGCTTGAGCACAGCAATCAAAAAGATGCTGCAATGAGTGTTATAATGATATGAAATTCAATGATTATGAATAACACATGTGTACCACACTATAATATTTCCCAGAGTAGTTATCTGAGGACTCTTGAGAGAAAAGGTGCTTGAAAAAATATAATTGTAATGTAATATAAAAGATCAGTGACAGAAAAAAAATATGCTTTGCTTTTCATCTACGAGTCTGCAGAGAGGGGCGGCATACAAATCCAATAAATAAATAAATAGATTGCTGCTGCACAACTATAGGCTGGCAGAGGAATTGAATTTAAATTATAAAAGTGAAGCAGCATGTATAGGTTAAATCATGGATTCTCAAACTACGGCCTGTGGGCTGCATGTGGCCCACTGAAGCCATTAATGTGGCCTGGGGAAAGTTAAAAATGAGGCACACAGATGCCCCAGGAAGCCAAAAAACCTGGTGAAAATGGCCTATTTTTCATCTCCCCCACCTCCAGAAGATAGACAGAGAGAGAGAAAGAGACAAATAGACAGACAGACAGATAGAAAGAGAGGGAGAGAGGTGTGTGTGTGACGGGAGAGATTTGTCAAGCTTCTTGGGGCTGAGAAGAATTACTTGCAAAACTGAGTTTCCTGAAGTGGACCACTAAACTTCTATACAACTGAAAAAAATGATCTAGTAAAAAGAAAAGTTAACAAAAGCAAATAAAACACCCCCACGAGCAAAACAAATTAAAGTTTAATTTATGTGCATTGTTTAGTGGACTGTTAAATTGGCCATGCCCACCCAGTCACATGCCCACCTAGCCAAGCTCACCCAGCTGGTCCACTCCCCCAACAGTCTGAGGGACCGAGAATTGGCACCCGGTTTAAAAAGTTTGAGTACCCCTGGGTTAAATGAACAATTCCATAGAAATTACTTGGGCCAAACGCGGAAAGCAAAACCAATTAATTGTAACAGAATATCCCCCCCCCCAAAAAAAAAAAAAATATCAGGAAAGGCTTCATATCATTAAAAGTGAAGATTCAGGAAAACAAAATTTGTTATCCTTTTACCATGAATTGATAGGTATGGGTAATTCTAACAATTCATAGCCTCCCCTTTTGCCAATGTTCTCCTGTAGACGAAGACGTATCTGTATTCTTAATGTCGCTGGATTGTGGATACTTACTTGTTGCTGGATACTTATTTGCTGAGATGTTCCTTCTTAGTTATTTTTTAAAGTTACACAGTAGGTTGGTTGTAATACAACAAAGATTAGATCAAGCTGAGAAGCTCGCATATCTGTTTCTGCAGAAATTTCACTCCCTTCTTTTTTTTCAAGTTCTGCTCCATTTATTTGTCCATAACCACACCCTTTGAATCTTAAGGAGAACAGCCCTTTTTAAAAACGGGAAGTTTCTGGCTTCAGAGCCTTTGGCTTGTGTTCTTGTTTTTCATTTTAATGAACTTGTTAGTTGTATGATTAACCCTATTATGAATTGATGATTAACATACATTTTATTTCCTCCAGCTAGAGTTCTGGTTCATTAGTTGGGGATATCTAAACAATTTCATGGAGAGCCTACAGAATGGCTGATTTTAGCTATTAAAATAGGAGTTTTAAACACAGTGCTTAAACAAAGGTTAAAGGGTAGCTTCATAGGCTTGGCATTCGCTTTTTAAAGATGGTAGCAGATAACAAAAACACATCTTTTTGAAAATAACACATACATTTTTTAAAATAAAAACTTTATTCAAGGGCTATATATTGCATCTCTTGGCGTGCTATTAAATATCTGAAATTGGTTCAGCAAAGCCAAAATAATAACTTAAATCTTGTGCTTGAAAAAGTTCAACGTACATAGTGACGTTTTGGTGGAACCCTTTGATAAGGGTGTTGCTTCTAATATACTTTTCCTGTCTAGCTACAAAGGAATACCACTTCCTCATTCTTAACCAACAGTTACAAACTGATTATCCAGGGGCAGCATAATCATTTTATTTCTTTTAATTTACAATAATTTCTCAGCTTATGTTCATATTACCATCTTGTTCTCCAACTATTTTTATGATATTGTGTGGCATTATTGTCCTAAAATATAGGGTTCAGTTTGCAAATAGGATTGAACATTATTCCAATGCCAATGGATGCCGTTTCTCTCTATCTGTGTGTACAGGGTCAAGAACTGACCATTCGTCAGATTTCCTTGCTTGGCTTCCGAGACTTAGTCTTATTAAGAGTAAAGTTGGATGAAATTCTTCCTCTGGTCCAAAGTAATCTTCCACCCTCCATTATCCAGATGCTGCTGATTTTACAGGTGGGAAATGGTCTTATTTTCACCTCTCATTTATAATGTTTGGGGGGGTGGGCAAACATTTGAAGACTGAAATATTGTGTCTGAAAACATCCTGTTCCAAGCTCTTACCAGAAGCATAGTGATGTTGGAACAGCCTGTTTTAAACATTAGATAAATGTTTTAGCCTGTTTTAACATTAGCAACCTTGAAATGTATTGTACTGATTGCCAAATGTATTGCACATCACTGTTAATGAGCATTAGACATACTGTTTTTGAAGCAAAGAATTGCCTTTGGCTGGACCTGCAAATATTGGCTCACTATATCACTGGGGTCTGTCTCAGAGAAAGACATTGATGTCTGCCTGCCCAAATATCTCTATTCTCATGCTGTAAAAAATGACTCTTATTTGTTTATTTTGTCAAGTATGTATTGGTAGTATACAAAGATATAACACTGTTTATATACATGATAGTGGTACTAATAAGAGGGAAACATTAAGACAGGGACGGTAGGCACGCTGGTGTACTTATGCACGCTCCTTACTGATCCCTTAGGAATCGGGTAAGGTCAACAGTGGATAGTCTAAGGGTAAAGTTTTGGGGGTTTGGTAATGAAACTACAGAGTAGTGAGTTGTGGAGAAAGTCAACATGATGCAGCCTTAATCATGTGTGTTGGGCAAGGTATTTTTAATTAAGAGGGCTGGATTTTTGACATCTGTCTTTCATTGATAAAGCTAGAGCTATCTAAAATCTGGTTTTCTAAATAATGAAATTAAATTTAATGTTGCAGTGTAAGGGTTTTAATGACTGTTTCAATGATAATAGTTTTGTTTGTTTAAAATTGTCATGTTTGAACTCTGAATTTTTGCCTTATTTTCATTTCGGTGAGATCATCCAAGGGCACGGGGTGAGTTGTCATCAGTATGCTGATGATACTCAGCTATACATCTCCACCCCGTGTCCACTCAGTGAAGCAGTGGAAGTGATGTGCCGGTGTCTGGAGGCCGTTAGTGTATGGATGAGTGCTAACAGGCTCAAACTCAATCCCGAGAAGACGGAGTGGCTGTGGGTTCTGCCTTCCAAGGACACCTCCATCTGTCCATCCATTACCCTGGGGGAGGGGGACTTTTGACCCCCTCAGAGAGGGTCAGCAACTTGGGCATCCTCTTCGATCCACAGCTGATGTTGGCCCATCATCTTTCGGCTGTGGTGAGGGGGGCGTTCAGCCAGGTTTGCCTGGTGCTGCCCTATCTAGACAGGGAGTCTCTACTCACAGTCACTCATGCCCTTATCACCTTGAGGTTCGACTACTGCAATGCTCTCTGCATGGGGTTACCTTTGAAGAGTGTTTGGAAACTTCAAATCATCCAGAATGCAGCCGTGCAAGCGGTTATGGGGCTTTCCAAGGCATACCCACATTTCTGTAGCACTCTGCAGAATGCATTGGCTGCCGTTTGTTTTCTGGATGCAATTCAAAGTGTTGGTTATGATCTATAAAGCCCTACATGGCATCGGACCAGATTACCTCCGGGACCGCCTTCTGCCACATGAGTCCCAGTGACCAGTTAGGTCCCACAGAGTCGGCCTTCTCCAGGTCCCATCAACTAGACAATGTCGCTTGGCGGGACCTAGGGGAAGAGCCTTTTCTGTGGGGGCCTGGCCCTCTGGAATCAGGTCCCCCTGGAGATTCGCACTGTCCCCAACCTCCTCGCCTTCCGTAAAAGTTTAAAGACCTATCTGTGCTGCCAGGCTTGGGGCCATTAGACCCTAGCTCCTTGGCTGATTATATGTCTTGCTGTGTGAATGGGAATGAATTCTTTTAAATGTTATTGGAGTTTTTAAATTTTTTTAGCTATATTAATTGGATTTTTAAGATACTGTACATATATTGTATACTGTTTTGATATGTTGTGAGCCGTCCTGGGTCCTTGGAGAAGGGTGGCATACAAATCCAATAAATAAATAAATAAATAATTCCCCCCCAATTATGACTCTTGATAGTTCTAACCAGCTTCCCCCCTTGCCAATGTTCCCTAGTTACAACGCTGACCTTGGAAGAAAGAAAAAAGGGAAAACGTTAGGAGTGTTGTCTTAAGTTGCTGGAATTATTTGGATCTAGAGAATTAAAACATTAATCACTTCCCAATTGGGTCACAAGTCCTGGGGAGAAAATTAATTTGCTTATATTCTTTGACTTGTTGGAATGGCCTGCTTTAACTACTGTATCTGTTGAGAGCATTCAGTAGGGTGTTGCAGAACAGTGTTTCTCAACCTTCAACATTCTCACTTGAAGATAGGTAGACTTCAATTCCCAGAATTCCCCAGTCAACATATTGGTTGAATAATGTTTTTTTTGCAAAAATGGGGTGGACAGAGAGTCTGGAAGCCTGCAGAGACTTCCTGGGTGCTGGAAGATGGCAAAAATGCCCCAGTTGTTGTGAAAAATGGGCCATTTTTTGCCCATCTTCTTCGCACAAATGGGATGGGCAAAGGATCTGGGAAGCCTGCAGAGAGCTCCCGGGAACCGGGAGAAGGCAAAAATACCCCCACTTTTGTGAAAAAATGGGCAAAAAGTGGCCTGTTTTCACAAAAATGGGGACATTTTTGCCAGCACCCATGAATCCTCTGCATGCTTCCCAGGCCCTTGGCCCACCCATTTTTACAAAAAAGAAAAGGGTGAAAAACGGCCCATTTTTCACAAAAAATTGCACTTTTTGCCATCCCCCAGCACCCAGGAGCTCCACAAATCCACAAGTCTTAAAACTGTCAAGTTTGAAGTTTGTAAAAAGTGTACGTGTTTGTAAAAAGTATTCTGCTACACTGGTATTTTATTAAATAATATATTACTAGAATATTTGGTTCACAAAGAGCCTCGGTGGTGCAGTGGTTAGAGTGCAGTACTGCAAGCTACTTTTGCTGATCACCGTCTGCCAGCAATTTGGCACATCAAATCTCAGTAGGCTCAGGGTTAACTCAGCCTTCCATCCTTCCAGGGTTGGTAAAATGAAGACCCAGATTGTTGGGGGCAATATGCTTACTCTCTATAAACTGCTTAGAGAAGGTTGTAAAGCACTGTGAAGTGGTATATAAGTCTAAATGCTATTGCTATAGAATACTTTCTTCCTTGTTTTCCACCTCCCAAATCTAGGTGTGTCTTATACTCCAGTGCATCTTATACTCTGAAAAATACAGTAACTTATAACTCCTACATCATAATCTAATACATAATTAAGTTTCTTTTTTTCAGTCAATTAGAAAAATAAAAATGGATGGATGAAATGTATTGATTTGCATACCCCGGGTATTTGACAATAGGTATATTTTGTTTATGTTTCAGGGAGTCCATGAACCTACAGGTCCCACTAAGGCCTTTCTACAACTAGAAGAACTTGTAAAACTGGTAGTTTCCCCATACCTTGGTTTGTGTGAAGAACATTGCTTCCCTGGCAGTACCTGTGCCCTGGGTAAGATGTAAAGTATTGCAGTTCCTGATATTTGGGTCAAAGGTATCTGGAGAATCCATGGAATCAGTAGAGAATTTTTTTTGTCTGCACAGAAAGAGTTCACAAAAACACAGTTTCCAAAATTTTTGCTCACATTTGAATATTGCTTCATTTGATTATGTTATAAACCCCTGCAAAACATGTTTAGCCAGAGGCAATACAATAGGGTAAAGAAAAAGTGTGTGTATGAGATACCTGCCATTTACAAATTGGCTATAAACCATCCATAGTCAAGGATGTGTAATCAATACTCAACGCTGGATGAGACACAGAAAATGAGAGTGACAGCTTAAATTATCCTTGTGCAGATACTAATCAATACAAACTTGCATTTAATTTGTGTAATTGTGCAAAAACCCACCCAACCTTTATTTTCCTTTTCTGTGTCTAACTGAATAATAACAAGACAGTCATTAACAAATGTTTAATAGCTATTTAAAATCTGATTTTCCAAAATAAATACCGTTTTAGCTGTGTTGTTTCCCTTTGGCTATTTAATGAAGTTACCTAATCATTAAGTGTTTTTTTCTGTTTTGTATGCCTATCCCTTGTTCCCACAGATCCCTTTCCTTCTTCTCAGAATAACTTATCTGATTGTTAGAAAAAAAATTATCTTGTGGCTACATTAAATCATGATTGCTGTGGACCTCTCCTCCCAGTGTACTGTGGGCAAGGAAATGACTGTAAATTCAATAAAGTCAGATTAATACTGTGCTCAGTACGATTTTGGGCACAGATTGTTCCTGTCTTGCTGACTGAGATCATTTCAATGAAAATAGCTAAAATTGGGAACTAGTCACAAAGCATGTGACACAATTAGGGGAGCATAGTCTTCAGATTTATTTTAATATGATTTGATATGTAGTTTGTTCAGTGGAGAGAATGGAAGTTGCTTCCAACCTATCCAAGGTTAACCATTTCTCCCAGACCATTCTATTTCTTTGTCAATCTTTTAAGTTCGATTTGAAACCAAAGTTTCCTATCTTACACAAGAGTATAGGTTTCTACTTGTGGATTCTTAGCTCCTGGTATTGGGGTGTTGCTCTTGTACGCATATATCCTTCGTGTCTTTAGCCAAGCAGAGCTCTGTGCTTCCTACTAGCTCTTGGCATTAACACTACACCAGATTAGTTTATAAAACTGAACAACTGTAAATTCATGACTTCAATAAACGAGATGTTCCTGTCACAGTACAAATATAATCAGTGCACTGTTTACAGCTAATAAAATTGTGACCCTTCGCGTTCAGAAGAAAAATAATACAAAGTGTATGGGAACTTGAGTGATAGTTGAAATTGTTTATTTGAGGTGGCCATGTGACTTTTGTGAAAGCACACTGCTATCTTCCGATCTACCAATAAAACCAGGGTTTATTATCATAAAACACATTTTATATACTCCATGACCTTCAAAGAATTATACATTCAGAATACTTACACTTGGTCCTCCATTTAGAGAACATGTGGGCCCCACTACTGTGCTTTGTATGTGTATATTCTGAACATCCTTGGTACTTTGCCAACTGTAGTCCTGCATATGGAGTTGACAGCTCTATAGAAATACTGAAATTACGCCTTTAGGGATAGAGCAGAAGTAGGCAATTTTTGAATCTCATATGAGATTTACACAATGGCTGATATGGAGGGCTGCTTGTTCTCATTACAGCTACTGTAGTGAAAAATGGCAAATCAGAAATCACCCTTTTATCATAAGATGAACTAGTGCCCGAGCACACACTCATCCCAGTACAACCCTCACGAAAGTCAAGGCTAGCCCTGTAAATGAATAGGATCATAGAAACTTATGCTTTTAGTTGCTAACTTTCCATTCTTCCTTCACTTCCAATGAGAGTGAGGCGTACAAGAATTACATAAACCATCATTCCTGACTTGTTTTGATAATTGCCCTCTCATACACTATCTAGCCTGATATTTTACAGTTTCATAAAGACCTTCCAGCTTGTTAAGTTTCAAGATGAAGGGAAAACAGAACATACCTATTTTTGGATTGGTCTGAATTTAGCAGCAACTAAAAATGCTTCCCTGAACTCAATTAGTAGCTGATTCCCTTTATTTAATGAGATTAATAAATGATGAGAAAAATGACTAAAATGATTTTGGTGTTTTAAAGGGAAGCTGTGATTTTGAAGATTTGGATGTTGGGATCAATATTTATTGACCTTGAAAAAAATTAAGCATCTTATAGATCTTGTGAGCAATGGTTACTAGGTTTTTTAAATTGTTGGATGTATATTTTTAACAAGTGTCCAAAGGTCTCTCTTAGCAGAATCTCTTGCATTTTTCTTGCAATCTAAGTAGCAATTAAATATGTGAACGGGAAACAGAAGACGCGAAACTTGATCCCTTGAATAATGCTGTGATGTATGAAATAGCAGTGACATGTCAATACTTACTTCAGAGTTAAAAGTGAAATTGTAACTAGAAAATGTTATCATTTCTGTGGATTTTAGGACCTAATTAGACACTTGAATGGAGCGCATTATGCATCACGGCTTCCAGATAGTATTTCCTAAAATAAATATATTATATGAAGTTCATCATCTTCTCTTCATATAAACTTTAGCCACTGAACCGGAATGGGTGGGCAGAAATGCTGAATATTATATCAAGAAACATGTTTTTCTAATCCTAAATGCTACTGGAATAGATTAATGGTTGAGACATCTTTTAGGCCCTTAAAGTTAACGTACACAGTCTCTGTTCAGCATAATTGTTGACAGTTGAACAATATCTCCACCTATTGGATATTGAAGAAAAATATCCAGTACTTTTAATTTTGAAATAGTTCCGTGAATTTTGGATGAAAGTGTCAGACTTATAAGGATGTTCTCATAAGGCCACTGTTCTCATAAGGCCAGACCATAAAAATTCTATGGGTCATGTTTACTTGAGTCTCAACATAAGGAAGGATGTGCCTGACATCTAAGGTGTATTCATTATTTCCAACAATTGATGATTAGGGAGCAATAGTTAAAATAGAAAAGGGGAAACTAAATGGTTCAAAATAGGGAAAGGAGTGCATCATATAAATAATGTGCCAGTGAACGTTACATTTATATGCAGAACATATCATTAAAAATGCTGGAGTAAAAGGAAATAAAATCAAAATTGCTGGGAGAAGCAATAACTAATTTTAGTATGCTCATGATACCATACTGCTCAGTGGAAACCTTAAATTCAAACCTTAAAAAACTTTAGTGGAACTAAAATTTAAATTTAAATATTTAAAATTTAAATATTACCTAACCCAAAAACAAGGTATCTGGAAAAGACTTTAAGTCTGAAAAGAGGTTGACAGAGGATAATGGTGACTAGATGATAATGTAAACATATTTATTTATTTATTTATTTATTTAGTTAGTTAGTTAGTTAGTTAGTTAGTTAGTTAGTTAGTTAGTTAGTTAGTTAGTTAGTTCATTATGTCACAAAACCGCAGATGCAAATGAATGACTACACAGCAACAACTAAAAAGTTATATGGCAGGAATCTGTGGCATAGCATTCAGTTTGGCTTGTATACCAACTGTTGTGAGATTACTTAGGCGAGATGGGCAGCCATACAAATTGAATAAATAAATAATAAAGTATCTGGACTGTGGAAAACCTACCCATTTCTCTTGGGTATTTTAGGAGAAATTCCTACATTTTTGGCAGAAAACCCTTTCCTCTTTCATGTAACATCTCATCTATGTTTCATGGACTTCCCAATTTTCCGGTTCCATTAATTTCCATTTCAGTCGCTCAGCAATTTTTTTATTTTTATATTTTCTCTGGTCTCTGGTCAGATTTATTCCTGACTCCTGCTTTTCAGATGTGTTTTTAAATTCAGATGTGTTTTTAAATTCTTGCTATTGTAGTTTTATACTGCATTTATTTATTTATTTGACTTCTGAAATGGTGAACAATAGCATAATTGTATACAATACATAGACATTATATATCTGCTCTGTAATAGCAAATGTAGTACAAAACTTTAAACCAGCAAACTAATCGGAGCAATATAATTATTGGCTTGCTTTCTTCTCATTAATGTAAAATAAATCAGTGTTAATCTCATGTCCATGGGAAGTTTGTTCCATATGGGAGGCATTATATAGATGCACCTCCTCCTCGCTTTCCCCCAAAATGTTATTATCAGGCAGATTGGTTTTAGCTTAAGGAGATGGCCATGAATATATCTCAGTGCCAAGCCATGCAAAAAGGACTATAGGTTTCTTATGGTTCTCTTTCCATGATTATGTAGGTTTATGGAAAGAAATCTATGAAGGGAATAACCGAGTAGCTGAAAGTAGAGGCCCACACTGCATTCATATGTACTTCCTTATCATCTTTGTTTGGCTCATATACATTTAGGTAATTTGCTTCCCTTCCTGCCATTCCATCTTTTTTTCAATAATGGCTTGGATCACTTAAAACCAGGGGTTGGCTACTCCCCGGACAGGGGGGATGGGACGGGGTAGTGAAAATGGGGTAGTGAAAATGGAGCTCCACCCCAGAGCACCCACTTTGCACTGAAAGATGTTGAAAGAAAATGCAGGTTATCCTGTATAAGCTACACCCATAGTGTGATAGTAAAAAATTTTGTAGCCCTTCACTGCTTAAAACTAATGCACTTCTTGAAATACAATATAGATACAGGTAATTTTTCATTGCTTCGAGGCCTGGAAAGGCAGTATGTGCAAAGGGTATGGTATCTGCACACATTGATGACCATTAGAATTTTCTCCTAATTTTTTTCCATTAAAAAAAGATTTATCTGCAGACTAGAATGATGCAAAATTAAATACAAACTTGTATCATTCTTCTTAGCAAAAATGCTACTTAAATGATTTTTTAAAAAACCATCAGGTGAGGAATAATTTACTTTCTATTAAGGAGGCATTTTGGGACAGACCAAATCAGAAAATACTGCCCACCTGAGCTCTGGGTATTTTCTTTTCACACACACTAACACTTTCATAGATGCTGATCTCCAAATGACCAATTAAGTATATTATAGTTTCTGGTGAAGAATTTAAAAACAGGATAGCTCTCTACCGCAGCAGTACAAGAGAGTAGTGAGGAGAGCTAAATTATATTGGCTCTAGCTGAGCATAAGATCTAAGGAATGGTTTGTCCTTCTTCAGCTTGTATAATAGTAATTGTGCAACACATTTATATTTCTCCGTTCTTTTAGATTGGAATATGACCATAGTATTTCTATTGGGGAGATTAAAAAAAACAATAATAGGTATTTGTTGCTAACTAACATATCAGCTGATATGAACTGAATTCATTTTTTTCTTTCAATTTGCTATAGACGCTTGAAGATAGCAGTTTGTAGTGTTCATTGCAGAAAATATTCATGGTGGCTAGCTGCAGTAAACATGACTGTGGAACAAAGCCTGCAGTGTTTGTTGTCTCCTGACTATTCCTGTCTGGACACCATTGCACTTTTAAATGCATTTTAACACACACACACCCAAACTGCTTTTTATAGTTATCGCTCCAGATTGGAATGACATTTTGGAGACAATGACTGGACAAAAGGCAAATGATTGCTAAATATAACTGTTAATAGTGAAATCACAAGCTGCCTAGGGAATCTATTTATTAGAGCTTATGATTCATTTGATTTGAGATAAATATTTGCAGCTATTTAAAGCAATCTGAGTAGAAAACCTGCAAAGCATAAGAGCCTACATTTCTAAATTAGATTTCCCTTTTCTCTCTTAGTATTTCTACCGTTTCTTTTATACTTTCTGCATTCTTTTGTAGTAAACCTCAGTATCCACCCAGTGTCCACAAGATATCAGTAAACCAGTCTTTTCAACCAGGCAGCCAAACAGCTGTACTCTTGGCAATTCTGGTTCACCTGATCTCTAACTTATCAGTCAACTGGAGAATGCAATTCTGCAGTATGTACCCAAAGCATGGGTGTCAAATTTGAATGTGTCACATGACATCTCACAAAACCTTGCAACATTTTTGCCTTTGTGGAGCTGGGGGGGAGGGGGGGCGTGGCCTGCATGTAACTCATCTGGCCCACAGGATGCCACTTTGACAGTATGATTAGTGGTATTCTGAGGGAAAGGAGTCCTGATATGGATTCAAACCACTGTCGTCCTCTAGTTCTTTCTCCATTTAGAAACATAGAAACATAGAAGTCTGACGGCAAAAAAAGACCTCATGGTCCATCTAGTCTGCCCTTATACTATTGTCTGTATTTTATCTCAGGATGGATATATGTTTATCCCAGGCATGTTTAAATTCAGTTACTGTGGATTTATCTACCACGTCTGCTGGAAGTTTGTTCCAAGGATCTACTACTCTTTCAGTAAAATAATATTTTCTCATGTTGCTTTTGATCTTTCCCCCAACTAACTTCAGATTGTGTCCCCTTGTTCTTGTGTTCACTTTCCTATTAAAAACACTTCCCTCCTGGACCTTATTTAACCCTTTAACATATTTAAATGTTTCGTTTGCTACTGAAGGTGCTGTTTCTAGTGAATAGAATAGCACATTCAGAGTCTAAGCTTAAGTAGAAAATTTATTCCTAATTTAAAACAAGAATTTACATTATACAGTATTAAGGATCCATGCTGTTCTTTATAGAATAAAAGAGGCAAATTTAAAGGACAGAGAGGAAAGTTAAGATTGAACAAAGATTATACCTTAACATCCTGTGTAGCACTGGGTCTCAGGTTGTGCACTCCGCTTTTGTACCACAGAAATGGGATCCGTGATAACTTGGAGATTAACCATCAAGATGGCAGGTGCCATCCTGTGATAAAAGCCCTATCGTCTTGGTTTGCTACATCCCCTGCCCTCTAGTGCAGTGTTTCCCAATTGTGGCAACTTGAAGAGATCTGGACTTCAACTCCCAGAATTCCCCAGCCAGCATTCACTGGCTGGGAAATTCTGGGAGTTGAAGTCCAGATCTCTTCAAGTTGCCAAGGTTGGGAAACACTGCTCTAGTGAATAGCCGTTGATGTAAGTAGCTGCTCTCCAGACAGAATGACCTTAGGAAGCATTGCTCAAGTTGATTGACTCATCAATAATTTTTTGCTTCTTCTGGGGCAGTGCAGGCTCTGAGGAGTGCATTACTCAGACTTTCCTAATCCAGTTAAAACAGCTCATTGCAATTCCTCTTCCACCTTTTGCCCATTATTTCAGTAATAGGTTAGGACTGAAAGACCATGATAATTTCAGTGAAAGAATATAAAAACTGATGCAAAGATTCTTAGCATAACAGTGTAGATGGTTGAATTTTCAGCTGAAATTTCTGGAAGAAGAATGTTGTGTATGCCTGGTAAGAATCTCATACACATACACATACACAGGGAGGTAGGGAGAGAGAGCGCGCGAGAGAGAGAGAGCACCATATCCTCTGGCAAGAAAGTATTTATCAGCCTCATTGGAGGCAGCCTTTAAAATATCCCAAGGAGATGGATGGTGCTCATTACAACTGTTTTGTATTAAGACACAATAGAGAGACTTCAGGATTTGTTTAAAGCTTTGAAAAGAAGTTTTAGTTACGAGTTTCACTTCACAATTAACAGTGTGGTCAGGCGGTAGGGAAAGCAAGTCAAATGCTTGGCTGCATAGTTAGAGGTATAACAAGCAGGAAGAGGGAGATTGTGATAGTATAGAGCGCTGGTGAATATCTCCGAGACCGCCTTCTGCCGCACGAATCCCAGCGGCCAGTTAGGTCCCACAGAGTGGGTCTTCTCCGGGTCCTGTCAACGAAGCAATGCCACTTACCGGGACCCAGGAGAAGAGCCTTCTCTGTGGTGGCCCCGGCCCTCTGGAACCAACTCCCCCCAGAGATTAGAACTGCCCCTACCCTCCTTGCCTTTCGTAAGCTACTCAAAACCCACCTCTGCTGCCAGGCATGGGGGAATTAAGACTTCTTCTCCCCCTAGGCTGATACAACTGTATGTATGGTATGTGTGTACGTATGCTGGTTTTATACATTAAGGGGTCTTAAGTTAGTTTTTAGTATTGGATTTTTTACTGTATATTATTCATGTATATTGTTCATGACTGTTGTTAGCCGCCCCGAGTTTTCGGAGAGGGGCGGCATATAAATCCAATAAATTGAATTGAATTGAATTGGTGAGTATAGAGCGGTATAGTGGTATAGAGCGCTGGTGAGACCACATTTGGAATACTATGTTCAGTTTTGGAGACCTCACCTACAAAAAGATATTGATAAAATTGAACGGGTCCAAAGATGGGCTACAAAAACGGTGGAAGGTCTTAAGCATAAAACTTATCAGGAAAGACTTGATGAACTCAAACTGTATAGACTGGATGACAGAAGGGAAAATGGGGACATGGTCAAAACATTTAAATATGTTAAAGAGTTACATAAGGTTCAGGAGGGAAGTGTTTTTAATAGGAAAGTGAACATAAGAACAAGGAGGCACAATCTGAGGTTAATTGGGGGAAAGATCAGAAGCAACGTGAAAAAATATTATTTTACTGAAAGATGCTTGGAACAAACTTCCAGCAGACGTGGTTGGTAAATCCACAGTAACTGAATTTAAATATGCCTGGGATAAACATATATGCATCCTAAAATAAAATATAGGAAATAGTATAAGGGCAGACTAGATGGACTATAAGGTCTTCTTCTGCCATCAATCTTCTATGTTTCTATGTTTCTACAATGTAGATTGGGATCCTCAGTTATAAAAAGTAACAGAGAAAAGTATTATTTCCTTCAAACTTTACAATGATGAGTCAATCATTGGCCAAGAGGTCTCATGTCCTCTTATTCTTAACTATCTGCCTCTGGTCTATAATGAAAAGGTTCCCTCTCACTTTGGCTATTTTTCTTTTAAGAGAAAGTTTTAGTTATCCTGGAATAGCTGCCACTGTTTGGATACCTTAGACACTAGTTAAAGGGAAAAAGAGACCTCTCCTTCACCCTGTGATACTGAAGAAATAAATAACTATAAATGTTACCCAAGCAGAAATTCATTGTCCTATAAAAGACTTAAAAGAACTTGCTGTGGCACTATCCATATCATTTAAGACAGGTGTTCTCTCTGTGTTGACCCTTGCAAATTGAAAGAAAGAATGTACAGGGTTGAGTTTCCAGCACAAATGAAAGTAGGAATGGAATTCACAAAGTACTGTTTCACAGCAGCCTCCAATTTGTGGTCAAATTGAAATGGGCTTTCTGACTATATAATTCTTGGTTGTCAGATAAAGGGTGGCTACCCCTCAGCACCTATCTTTTCTCTTTAAGGGACTTGTTTCCATGTTTCGTTCCTGACTTGTATTATGAGTTGGGATAAAAAGAAGAAAGCTTTAAATGGTGAAAGTTTAACTGCAAATATTTGCTCCCAGTTATAGGTTTGGATAATATTGAGAGAGTGTTCTTTAATAACCATTACCAATGGAAGAATAAGCTATTAATTTAAGCCGAGTTCAGTTCAGATATAAATTGGTTGAAAGAAAACCATTGCAATTTGCATCTATGAAAACTAAGGAAAAGCTATTTAATAATAATAATAATTTATTAGATTTGTATGCCGCCCCTCTCCGGAGACTCGGGGCGGCTCACAACAACAATAATAACAATGTGACAATGTAAACAGATCTAATATTAAAAAAGCAGGCATATTTAGATAGACTAGATTTTTTAAAAAATAACTCAAAGTAGTGAATATATCTAATATTCCTTCCACTTCCTATATTTCTCACAACAATAATCTTGTAGGTTGAATTCGGGTAAGAGAGATTGACTGGCCCAAAGCCACCCAGATGTCTTTCATGCCTAAGGCAGGACTAGAATTCATGGTATTAGCCTGGTGTATTAACTAATAGCTAGCTAACTCGATAGAAGCTTTAAAATGAAATATCACTCTATCTCTGAAATTTGGGGTGTTACTTATGCTTATTTGATACTTTTTTCTTGGTAACACAGCAAGCTAGCTATGATTTCTTTCCCCATAGATGATTTTTTTTAATGCTTGTGAAAGTGTACTGTGCCGTAAAATGTGGTGAGCTATTTCTGAACTCTTCCCTTGTTGAAATAATAAATGTTGCAGCAGCTATTTTGGATGTAGTGTTTCTGTTGAGCAGAACTATCGGGAGATGTCTGCTGGAGAAAAAAAAAACCAAGTTGAGTTTTATTGATGTTATACTCTTTTCCCTGGTGTATAGGTATATTGGAAATACTTTCAGAATACTATGAAGTAGTGTGAGGATACCACATATACAGTGCCTCTCTATTTTCCTTTCTTCTACAATCCTATGAGACAGGTTAGGTTGATGGTGAATGACTGATCCAAATTCCTCTAGTGAAATTAAAATGCTGAGTGTGGACTGGAAGTTGAATCTCCCCAAAGCCAGTCCAACACCTGCACTGCTATATTAGGGGTGAAACGCTATTGCTTCGGCCTGGTTCGGGCATACTCTTCCGAACCGATAGAGAAGGTACCCTGCACTATAGTATAGGAACACTTTGACTTATGACCATAATTGAGCCAAATATTTATACTGCTAAGTGAAACAGTTGTTAAGAGTGTTTTGCCCTGTTTTACGATCTTTTTTTGCCACGGTTGCTAAAATGAGAATCACTGCAGTTGTTAAGTTGGTAACACAACTGTAAAGTGAATATAGCTTCCCCATTGACTCTGTTTGTCAGAAGCTCACAAAAGTTGGTCACATGATTCCAGGACACAACTATCATAAATATGAATTCTTTTCATCTGAATTTTGATCACATGTCCAAGGGGCGGCTGCAGTGGGCATGTGAAAAATGGTTATAAGTTACTTTTTTCCATGCCGTTGTAACTTTCAACGTTCACTAAATGAATTGTAAGATAAGGATTACCTGTACACTGTCTCTATGAACCTAGAAGAGGTACTTTAGTACATATGGGTCTATGAATGTAGTACAAGTCCATGATTTATTAAAACAGCTGTATTTTAGAAAAATTCCTGTTTCTTTTATAACTTTTATTAAGAATTTTAAATACAATAATATTTGTATTTATTATTATTTGTATTTATTAGATTTGTATGCTGCCCCTCTCCAAAGACTTGGGGCGGCTAAACTAATGTAAATGAAACTTAGAGAAAGAGAATAGAAATAACAAAACATCCAAAAACAAAGGAAATGACTTTCAAACTTCATTATAATATAAACACATTTAATAACTCTTCAGCTTCTGTAATTTTCACCCCTTATCCCATCCTCATGTATAAATCATAAAATGTCAACCTTTCAGTCCTGGTGTCAACAAAAAGTAAATGGTTTGCCAGAACATTACAAACCACCAACAACAACAGATGCCTATTTTATCCTTGATCAAACAAGTTAACTTTGTTTCTTTCTTTTATTCCTAAATCTTAATCTTTAATTCAATCAAATATAGTTTTAGGATTTAATTTGTCTTCAATTCTTCTTTATCATATTATACATGTTTATTCAAGGCTTTATAAGCAAGACTCTTTTGTAAATCCAATAAGAAAACATTTTCCAGGTAATTTTCTTGGTTTACAGCTAAACTAAACTAGACACAAGAATAGTTTTCCCCAAACGTCATAACTCTGCTAAACAAATAATTTTCAATACAAACATTTTACTAAGTTTGCACTACTATTAATCTTCTCATCATTACTATCACTCATCTCCTCCCACTTATTACTGCATGACTGTAACTTTGTTGTTTATATCCTTACAATTTTCATTGGCTGTTTCCTAATGTGATTTGATTGTTTATTTATACCCTATGCTTATCATTAATTGTTGTACCTTATGATTCCAGACGAATGTATCTTGATTTTTCATGTACACTGAGAGCATATGCGCCAAGACAAATTCCTCGTGTGTCCAATAACACTTGACCAATAAATAATTCTATTCTATTCTAGTCTAGTCTAGCCTAGTCTAGACCATTCTTATCATTTTAACTTTTAAAATTTCAGTCCATCTTTCCTCCCGTTTGCTCACTTCGCCTCCACATCTCTCCTCCCCTCCCATCAAATTTCACCAAATCTCATCAAAAGCAACTTTGGGCAGCACCAAGCAATCAAAGATTTCTTTATAAAAAGTGTTCTTTTCCAAATCACTCTGTTGATCTGTTATTTGTAGTTTCACTTTCAGTACCTTCTCTGTCTTGTCAAATAAAATTTGTTCCATACACTATCTGTCATAACTTCATTAATTTACGTTCTTTGAATAACTCATTTAATGTTTCCAATGTTATAATATTTTATTGTTTTGGAAGTCCCAGTATTAATTGACATCAAAAATGAATTTGTATTGTTTTCTTCTGCTTGGAATCTTTAGTCCTTTTTGTTGTCCAGTTTCTAAAATCATTACTTATCTTTATTCTGGCTTGCAATAAACAGGATAACCCAAACAAGAAACTTTTTATTGAAAAAAAAATCAAAATCGTATAGTGAAAATAAATATTCCATATTAGTCTGAATCTTTGAACCATTTATAAACTTCTTAGGTAAAATTTTTATTTAGTATTTTGCTATTTGTTTCAAATTCCGTTAAGTTCTTAACGCTATAATTGATTTCTTTTTTGTTCAGAGCTGAAGATGAATCCACTGATAAAAACTTTTAAAACTTGTCGTAAAGGTCTCTAATGGTTTATTATGGTATGCCAATTTTGGTAATTTCCCAAAAAATATTAGAAAATGATCAGAAAGTGAGTTACAAATTTAGTGTCCTTTAAAAGGCTTCACTTGTGAACAAGATGACTGATCTCTTTGTCTCACAGCACACAAACCTGATGAAAGCTCTTGTTCTGAAGCATAGGGGGGTGGGATCTCCTATTCTCCATAGTGGTTGGAGCTAGCCTTCCGAGTAGGTTGTCCTCATTCAATTAGATTGAGAACTGAGTCTGTCAATCAAATCTGGAGCTCCATCCGCCATTTTGGGCCCAGCTTAGACTCACTCCTCAGAGAGGAGAGATGTGGGTTTTTGCTTCTTTGATTGCTAGCTTCAACTCCTTAGATTTCTTCTCAAAACAACTATCTGCTAGTTTGATTCTGGAGAGGTTCCAAAGAACTGGTTTAGTGACCAGTTCTTTGGTGTCTACTAAGGTTATCAGCTGCACTTTGCAGTACAGTCTATGCAGTTTGCCATATCTTTCCCAGAAGCAGAAGGATTCCTGTTTCTTAATGCAGTATACACTTTGATATAAGGAAGCGGAAGAAAAAGGAAGTGATACAGCTTTGGAGCAGGTAGAAGCTAGAGGAGAAACTATCAACAGAATTCCAAATTATAACACAAGGATTTTCAGTTCCCAATAATAACAACAGTAACTATAAAATGACTCCTTATCTAAAATGACTCCTTACAGTAAATGAAAAAAGCTTGAGGTGAGCAGACATTGAAAAATGCATCTTCAGGGATTCAAAACAAATTCCTGAGTTCATAATTCTTTTAAGAGTTTGGAATGTGCACATGTTTTTCCTTGGGGCACTTAGGGTTTGAGAGCTCCCTCCCCTAAAATAAAATTGAATCTGTCTGCGCTTGTACTGTAAGTTTAGAATATGTGACCTGTAATTCTATCCCCATCATTCTTATAAATGAATGTTGCTAGTTAGATCCATGTGAATTCCTCCCATAGAGGGAATACCGTCGGCCAGTGGAACAGCTAGAAAGCAGTATCTACTACTTTCATCCATGATGTCCATTACTTATATCAGGAATACAGGATCTGTTGTCATCTACTTGTTGTTGAATACAGTCACTACTTTCTCTTAGCACTGCCTGTGCTAGCTGGAGATGCTGAAAATTGAAATTCAGTCATATCTAAAGCCTTACTGGTTTTCTCCATTTTTTTCTATCTTGTAACAATCCTTTTGCTAGAAATGGCAATGAATTCAAACTGGGAAGCTCACTAGATCAATGATTACGAAAGCTTTCTCTAAAGTAGTATCCACCAAAAGCATAGAACTGCAGTGGACGCTGTAGGGTATCAAGTTGAAAAAAAAAGAAGGTTCATAGAAGAGGCATGCAAAATGACTGGAAAAAATGTATGTGCCCTGGGCTTTAATAATCAAAATTTTAAATGTTGTATCATCGAAAAAAAACCTTAAAATAGACAGTTCTTGTCTCAAAACGATCCACTATAGGGTGCTAGGAAGTTGAAAATGAAGATATGCATGTTCTAACACTTCTACTTAGTTCTAACAGAAATCACATTGTTGTTTTAATAAAATGTTTCAAGTGGAGTTGTTTTGTTAGATCTGCATGTAGAATGGGCAGTAAATTTTTCACAGATAAGTTTGTTTGGCTTTGCCACCAGTTGTTATGCTTTGCCCATAATATAATCATTCTGAACTGTACAGTTACATCAGGAAAGAAAGGATACTTCTATATCAGATTCTGGGCAATACCCAGAAGGCTAATTAGTCACACACAATGCAGGTACAGCATATGTTATAAACTTATACAGCATTTATTATACACCTCTTTAAAGGCAGTGGACTTACGGATAGGAATTTAGCTTACACACTTACCCTTTTAAATGTAAGACAACTTGAGAAGCGGGATTATTTTACAATAATGCCAAGTACAGGAAATAAAATACAGGAAATAGCATAAGGGAAGACTAGATGGACCATGAGGTCTTTTTCTGCCGTCAATCTTCTATGTTTCTAAGTTCTTCAGGGTCATAAGTTCCTCTCTGTCATAACTTGGACTTCTAACATAGGATCAAACCAGTGCAGGAGATTAAAATAATCAATTGTATAACTTGTATTTAATGTATTCCTAAATATCCTTACTCTCTATTTGTTGCAACTTGTTGACAAAACTAAAGATGAAGAAATATCTAATGTGCCTTTCCCAGAAACAGAATCTGGAGAAACCAATTCTTGCAGTGATAAACAATTAACAAAAATGTCTCTTTCCCCTTGTTTTACAGAGAAACGGTATTACAGATCCCGTTACAAACCCAATGGGCTAAGCATCTCTTCTCACACAGTGGCAACCCGACAGGTCAGTGAGACCGCCTTGACACCTCTGACTGAACAGGAAGGCGAGGCTTACCTTGAGAAGTGTGGGAGCATCCGCCGACATACTGTTGCCAATGCACATTCCGATATCCAGCTGTTGGCCATGGCTAACATCATGCATTCAGGCATGCTAGCAGAAGAACCAGACAATGGCGACCAATGTCTCCTCTTACAACCCAGTTTGAACCACAGACAGTTTTCTAGTGAGCCCAGCATAGCGGATGGGCCAGAACTGGCCACCCCAGCCATGGAGGAGTCTGCAGAACTGAATTGCACATCTGTCTGTTGAAACAGGAAAAGAACACTCCTACACAGCAGAGGAAGCCGACGTTACTTTTCATGCTGCTTAGATCAAGAATTAGATCTACAGGGCACATCCTGAAGCTGATTGTGTTCTTAGGCTCTAATATTATGAGGGTCCTTTCTGTGGACTACAAAGGTACAAAGTTGTTTCAGCTGAAACATTCTAATATTGTCCCAGAGCAATGGCTTCTCAGAGTTTGTTTTTCCAGTTAGGTTTTTGTACCCTCACTGCATTCAGATTTTGTCTTATCCGGAGGGTGAACTCTGTAATCCTAGTTTTACTCTGCTTTGCAGATTGGGAAGATGAAGTCCAGTGTCAGGGCAAGCAATTATTTCTTCTCAATTGCGATATCTTGTGAAAAATACAAGGAAACCAGTTATAAAATCTTCAAGGTTGTTGCAATGGTACATCCCTTTGCAGGACAATGAACATATTCATTATAATATGATATACAACTAAACTATAAAAATAGGAAGAATAAAATTTCTTCCACTCTATGATCAGAACTGGTCAGAGTAACAAATTATATTCTGGGTGAATAAAGTGAGAGTAGTGGCCTAAAACAAAACTAGCTAGCATATTGTTCTGGTTGCAGTACATATCAGGAATTACTCAAATTATTTTCAGAAAACTACTAAAAACATTTTTAGGGAAGGCATATGACTGCTTACAAATACATAACACCAGTGCTAAGCTAGTGCTAAGCATGCAATAATGATTTTGAGCTACTACTAGCTTCTGTAAATTAGGGGTTACTGGGTTTAAGACTGAAAATTCTGGAAATAATGGGACGTGGTGCCTCAATGGCTAAGACGCTGAGTTTGTTGATCAGAAAGAGTGGTAGGTCAGCAATTCGAATCCCTAGCACCGCGTAACAGACTGAGCTCCCATTATTTGTCCCAGCTTCTGCCAACCTAGCAAAAGCATGTAAAAATTCAAGTAAAAAAATAGGGACCAACTTGGTGAGAAGGTAACAGCATTCTGTGCACCTTTGGCATTTAGTCATGCTGGCCACGTGACCATAGAATTGTCATCAGACAATGCTGGCTCTTCAGCTTAGAAACAGAGATGAGCATTGCCCCCTAGAGTCAGGAACGTCTAGCACGTATGTGTGAGGGGAACCTTTACCTTTATTCTGGAAATAGATAACAACAATGAAGGTTGCATTTGCATTAGTGTGTTAATAGAAGACAACTCCCTTTGGCTGGTGGGAATAGCCTTTATTCCATACAGAACAAGCAGTGCCCACAACTGTTGTAATGATTGACTGCTGGAAAATATCAGGATCAAGTTAGATGAGGTCTTTTGGAACTGGTATAGTGATTTCTGGAAATATTTCCATCTTTGGTAGCCAACCCATTCTTTAACAAACAGAACAGAGAAACAATGTTTTAAGTTTTATGTCTACTTGCTTTTTTCCTGCATTGATGGGGGAATTGATAGAGAGTTTGTTTTTGTTTTGTTTTAAATATGGTTTCCTAATATAATTTTCATACATATAATGCTAATTTGGTAGTGGTTCCAATTGATGGAAGTCGCTCATAATCCAAGAAGGCAAATTTCTTCATATGGCTGCAGATAAAAAAGTGCTATTGGGTGTCTTAGCACAATCCAACCATAACTTATTTAGTTGTTTAATTGGTAAAAATAATTGCATTATGCAAAAAACAAAAACAAAAAAACAAACAGTGGAATAAAATCTGTGTCAAGAATGTGGGATGTGTGCTTTTCCTGCCAGTTAAAAATAAAAATTTAACAAATACTACCCAGGTTCTATTGTGTGTCACAAAAAGTACAGCTAATTAGGAAAGCAAGAACATTTTTCCATGTAGACTGATCTGGAGCGCAACATGTTTGGAAGACGCAATCTTAGAAAAAACTCTTGTGCTTGAAAACAATAATTCATTATTCCAAATATGTGGTGGAAGTAGACATAAAGCATCACACACTTTTTTGAGACAATGAAAAATCAACCCTGAATTTTAAGAAGGTATCACAATCAAGCTCACAAGAAGGCTGCCATAAGGCGTATGGTCTGTCACAAAAGCTCATTTTTAAGAAAATAAAACACTAGGAAGTGTTCTGCCAGGCTCTCTGGTATGAGCCTCCCGAAAATTCAAGGGTACAAATTTCAGACACACGTTTGAAAATTCAAAACAATGTTCTTTATCACAAATTTCAAAAGAAACAAAGCACCCTTTTTGTATTGCAAAGAGCACTCGTCCCAAAACAAACTTGTAAGCTGTACAATTCCCTTAATCAGTCCTTGAGTACTTAGCTAGCAGCTGTGAAGAAACGTCACAGCCCTCCTTCTTCCAACAAAGTGAGACAGACACACTTTGCTCTGCTTTGGTTTCAAAGGCGTGAAAAATCAACAAAGAAAGTTCGGAAAAACAGTAAGGCACGGTCCTGAAGAATTGCGATCAGATAATCTTCCACAACGGCCAAACCAACACGCTGCTATTTGTATCTGCAGCTCTAATTGCTAGAGCCCCACCCAAACACAGGTGGCCTATCTTATCTCCTGTAATATGTCCTCAATTGGTCTCTTCTACGCATAACTCTGCGCCTGCATGGGTCCAAGACTTCTGCATCCGAATCGACCTAAGATAATGGAGATTGGCTTCCTGGGCTGTGTGCCAAGCCCCCCTCTTCCAAATCACTCCCACCTTCTTCGTCCAAGGAAACTGCACTACCTGCCTCTGTCGGCAATAAAACAGGCCTATGACATGTTGATGTTTCCCCTGCATCCACCTCCACATTCCTTGGGGCAGGAGCTGGGCCAGAGCCAACCACAACAGGAAGGAACTTCCAACAATTACAATGCAGTGTAGAACTAGATCCAAATTCAAAAACAATTTCAGCTCACTATTCTGATTCAACATTTAACTTATAGGTGGTTAAACTGAAGAATTAAATGTATGGGAGATGAATGTGCAGAGCCCTAATGTGAAATCATTTATTCATCAAAAACATAACAGAATTTAAACTTTACAGATGATCAAAAAATATACACACCACAGCAAAGTATTTTCTTCCATGAAATAAACCGCAGGCAAGACATACATATTTTTAAAACAAATCATAAGAATTGCCTACTTAATTAAAAAAAAGCAAGCAAGAGAGATATAAAGTCCTTTCAGACATATTGACTGTTAAACAAAGCTTTGTTATCTTTATTTGACATTTTCATGTGAGACAGCTTTGAGGCTTATTCACATATTTTCTCTCTTTTTTTGCATATAACCAAGATGGAAATGTAGCCCTGCCTCACAAGCAGTTCTCACTTTATCAGTCTTTCTTATTGCCTTAATTCTCTTTAAAATCCATCTTGTGGTTCCTTTGTGCTATAGCCTGAAACCCAAACAGGCAACTACCATTTCCACTGCTAAATTTGCATGCTTAAAAATCTTGGCTCCCTTCTGGGAAATGGTGATATGGGGAGGGGGGGGGATCAACAGGGATGGGCATGTAAGATATCAAGGGAACAGGATCCACTAGTAAAATAGTTGTTTACTATGAAGCAAGGGAGCAGGATCCACTAGTAAAAGAGTTGTTTACTATGAGGCAAGGGAGCAGGATCTACTAGTAAAATAGCTGGTATCTTCTTCATGATAACAACTTTCCCATCTGATTCCAGATAGGTGCTACCTGGCAAATTGGCAATACTAAGCCAAATGTGACACTACTTTATACCAGATACTGAAAAAGACCAATAGATTTGAATTAGTACTCAACATAGCTTTTAGGGTCTATGAAGGAGTGTTATTTCTTTGAGGACTGGATCAGCATTGTAGTTCTTTGTGAGCTGGTGAAGGGCCTGGAAGGATGCCTCCTCCAGCCCCCTGCTGGCCAAAATAGGGCACAGGGGATCCATATATGCCAGTGGTGGGTTCCTATCATTGCGGTCCAATGCGCCGCTGTGGCAGCAGCCCACCTATTGCGCAATTCTGGTGCGATGGCCCTGGTCTGTCTTTGCCGGTCCTTGCACGCTGCCATCTTTTTTAATATAATTTTTTGCGATATTCAGCGCAGAAAGAAAATTGTCCTTCTGCCCATGCACAGAAGCAAAATTGTGCTGGGGATGCACGCATGCAACATTACAATGTGCGTACAGTGCACTGGTAGGAAACGGTAAGCAACCTGTCTCTGATATGGCTCCCCTGCACCTCATTTTCATCATCCATGGCCTCCTGCAGCACTCTGTTGGCTGTTTTCGGCTGGCAGAGGGCTGGATGAGGCCATGGAGCATGAAAAGGAAGCAGACCCTCTCCCAGCATGCAGCCCATTTTAACTGGCAGAGGCACTAGGCCCCGCAGGCCGAATCTGGCCTACAGACCTTGAGTTTGACACCCCTGGTCTATGGAGCTTCATAGAAATGGCTTTTACCTTTACCAAAAGTATAAGAAATATGGAAAAAGTTGTATCTGAAGATACAACTTTGGGGGTAAGCATAGCAATCAGCAAGGTTGTGAACTTACAAAGACTCTTCAATCACACACTCCATCATTGCTGAAAGTCTGCTGACACTTGTCATTTTTGATTTGGCCGAATAAAATACCAATGAAAATAAAAATTGTGGAGAAAGGGAGAAAAGTGTAGGATAAAGAGAAAAAACACACAAATAATTAACTGCCAATTGTTCAGTGTAATAGAATGAAGGAATGAAAGAAAGAAAAAATCAGATAGGATAAGGACATCATTGCTGGAGTGAAGCCAAGATTTTCAGACTGATTCCCCCCTCCCCATTTTGAGTTTGTGTGTGTGTTTTTGTATGAGGACAATTTTATGGCTGTGTTAAGAGCAATGCTTCTGTTGTGTATGATTTTCTATCCAGGTTACATAGAATCAGGTTACAGTGTCAACTTCTTACTTTGCATATTTTATATATACTAGCATTTCTATAGCAAAAAAACCCCTATCAAATCAATAAATTCCAAAGTCAACATTCCATTTTTTTTCTACCTCAAGCACAAAATCCAGAAGTGGTTTCCAGACACAAAGTTAGATGTATTTTCCCCTTTGATCAAAGCAGTTGATTTGGACATCGCCACTACTTCTATCACTTCCAACCATTCTTTTATTGTGGGAATTAAGAAAGCTTTCCATTTTTTGTTCATCACAAATTCTCGCTGCTGTCAATACTATAAAGTTCCAATTTTTAAAAAAGTCCTTTGACCATTAAACAGTTTAAGAATTACGTTCGACTCCCATAATCCAAATGCATGATATTTAATGCAGAAGCATTGCCTGCTTTCAGTAAAACTGTTTCTGCTTCGGCTTTCTAAATGAAGTGCTGCGGCTTTTTAAAATGCAGTCATTGGCTCTATTGATTTTTAATGTGTGTGTGTGTGTGTGTGTCTTCAACTCAGTCTTGACTCTTGGAAACTGCAGGAACAAGTCCCTGCACTTTTCTTGGTAAGATTTTAGAGGTGTAGTCTTTGTGTCCTTCTAGAAATGAGAATCACTAGCTCAAGGTCATTGCCTGTTGAAAGCAGGATTAGAACACAGTCTTCAGCCAAGAGTCTTTTGATTTCTAGCTTGATGCTACATAACCAGCAGGGCTGAGTTCCACTTACCTTCGTCACTGGTTCGCATTGCAACGTTGCGTGTGATTTTTTTATTAGTTTTACTGTTTTTAAACGTGGTTTTTATATTGTGTAAACTGCCTTGAGTCCCCATGGGCGAATATAAATTTAATAAATAAATAAATAAATAAATAAATAATAACTAACCTCATAGATGCTGGCAGTGAAGGGCTACCAAACTTTTTGCTACCACATGGTGGGCACGGCTTATGCAGGACGCCCTGCATTTTCTTTCAACATCTTTCAGTGCAAATTGGGTGCTCTGGGATGGAGCTCCATTTTTGCTACCCCACTGCGTTCCCCCCTGGTCTGGGCAGGATCCTGGATTTCCAAAACTATCCCCCACCAATCGACATGCTGGGGAAAGATGACTAGTATAATGCACAGATGAAATAGCTTAGTAGACCATTTTCTAAATCTTTTCAGTTTGTTTTTGTTCCTCCTAATCTACAGCAGCTTTACTTTTTTGTTACATAAAATCATAGCCTATATTATGGGTCACCAACTTATGGGCCAAGGCCCAGACTGTGACTATATGCAACTGGGCCATGTGAGTGTCCAGCTGACACAGCCCAACGAATGTTGTGGGGGCTCATAGCTCGACTCGCATGAGCATTGCTGGGGTTTCAGGTCTATTCATGTTGAACATCATGGGTGCTTGGGGCCCCACATGCATGTGTTGTAAGAGCTCACAGCCTCGTGCACTTGGGGCTCACTTGTGTGAGCATTACTTGGGCCCCATTTATTCATTCATTCATTCATTCATTCATTCATTCATTTATTTATTTATTTATTTATTTATTTATTTATTTATATGTATTTATTTATTGATTGATTGATTAAATTTGTATGCCGCCCCTCTCCGCAGACTCGGGGCGGCTAACAACAGTAATAAAACAGTACATGACAATAATCCAATACTATAAACAGTTAAAAACTGAACATTGCGAGTGCTTAGGCCCTCATTGGTTACAAACAGTGATGGGCTACCAAAAGTTTTACTACCACGCTGTGGGAGTGGCTTGTACATTTTCTTTCAATATCTTTCAGTGCAAATTGGGTGCTCTGGGGCGGAGCTCCATTTTCGCTACCCCACTGCATCCCCCCCCCCCCATTCAGGCAGTAGCTCACCCCTGGTTGCAAGCATTGTAGGTGCTCATAGCCCCACTCGTGCTAGTGATGGGTGTTCATGCATGTGCCTTTCCCTCCCACAAAACCATCCCTCCCCCCCCCTGTCCAGGCCACCAAGCCAGAAAGATTAGGAAACTCTGACCTATACACTAGCTAAATCTAAAAACCATTTAATATGTTGTTTACAAAAGGTCTAGCTGGGTGGCAGTACTTTAGTCACTTTGGTCAATCTCAGCAAGCTAAACAGGATCAGACATGATTACTACTTGGATGGGAGACTAGCCAGAAAATCACAGTGCTGTAGGCCAGTTTAGGAAGCTGGAAAATCCCTTCAGAATAAACATTATTTCAAACCGTTCTAATTGAGGTACCGTAACTGAAATGTTCATGGGCTTGCTCAGACTTGGGGGGGAAAAAACAGATGAGATGAGTTTGGGCTCAGAGGAAGATGCTTCTTCCCAGAGTTTGGCTCAAAGGCATTAGAAATAGAATCTAACCTGGCAACATCTGCACTCTTTATCCTTTATACTTTTAGTGACTTTCTTTAAAATACCATCTGCCCTAGATTTAAGTCTCTCTTAACAAGGTGATGAGGAGTTGCTACTGATGGTTTCCCTGAAGCGCTCACAATTTATTTAAAAGATTGTTTCCTTGTGGCTGTGATGTTTACTTATAGCCTCGATAGCCGGATTTCCATTTAGTATTTATCATTCGTTTAGATGGTAAATGTAAAAAGAAAGCACTAAAATCTAACTACTTGGTAAGTGCTGCAAGGGAACATTTCATGATACAGAACGTGTGTTTAGTTAAACTGGTCTGCAGTTGGGCCAGTGAGCAGAATTTTAAAATCCTCATCTTACCAATGACTAAAAGCATCTTTCAAAGTTTTGTTTTGAAACAGCAGTGTTGAACTCAATACAATAGAGTAACACTGCCCCTTTGTGGCCACTTTAAACAAAGACATGCACATGAAAAAGGTTGGCTCAAGCTTAGAATTTAGAATACAGTGGTACCTCTACTTAAGAACTTAATTCATTCTGTGACCAGGTTCTTAAGTAGAAAAGTTTGTAAGTAGAAGCAATTTTTCCCGTAGGAATCAATGTAAAAGCAAATAATACATGCAAAACCATTAGGAAAGAAATAAAAGCTCGGAATTTGTGTGGGAGGAGGAGGAAGAGGAGGACAGTCGCTGCTGAAGGAAGGTGAGATGAGGGGAATCAAAAAAATCCAAAACTTTAAGGCTTAAAAAAAAAAAGGGATTCTATTTATTTATTTATTTGTCTAACAATTATAGGGTGATAATTTGGACATATAAAACATTAGATAAGTAATGATAAAAAATAGACAATAGGACAGGGACGGTAGGCACCATGGTGCGCTTATGCACGCCTCTGTGGCGGCGAGGAGCACACACCTCCCATACACCCGGCGCGAGGCTGCCTCCCATAAACTGCACCAGAGAGAAACCCAGGCGGACAAGAGGGGGGAACCTCCCACTTCTTTGACCGAAAGGCGGCTGCTGCTGCTGCTGCTGCTACCTGCTTCCTCTTCCTTCCCATGCTGAAGGGCTCCCCTCTCCTCTCGCTCGCTAGCTTTGTAGCCGGCGCCTTTCCTTCACTGTGGTGACTCCTTGGTTTGGCTGAAGCCAAGTTGATCCAGCCGGGTCAAAGCACCCGCTTTCTGTGCCCAGATGCTCCAGGAGGCAACCTCGTGCCGGATATATGGGAGGCAGCATGAGGGAGTCACCAGAGCGAAGTGGTTTATTCTCTCTTCAAGCGTCCAGAGAAAAGAAAATGCTTCACTTGTTCTGGACTGCCAAAGCCTCATTAAGCGCCACCGAAAGGCTCCTCTGGCAGCCCAGAAAAGCCTAAGATGGCCGGGATTAAAGGGGGAATGACAAGAAAATGGCTGGGCTTTCGTGCTGCTCTCCAATTTCCTGGGAAATTTTTCCAGGCTCAGGATCTTAAGTAGAAAATGGTTCTTAAGAAGAGGCAAAAAATCTTGAACACCCGGTTCTTATCTAGAAAAGTTCTTAAGCAGAGGCGTTCTTAGGTAGAGGTATCGCTGTACTCATTTACTCTATATTCAGAAGCTTAAGTTAAATTAGGCACTAGTAATAACTTACTATAGGAAATTAGCTAATTATACTTAAGCATATCAACAAATGTGAAAAATGCTCATAGCAGAAATATCTGAATTGTATGGCATATAAATGCTACACTTAATATAGACATACATAAGCCATGAAATCATGCACAGATTTGTTGAACGTCATCTTATATCTTGAAACAAGGAGGACTTTTCATAATGATTTTTATTTTGAGAAACCCAATATTTTTGACCAGTTACAAATTTTATCAAATGGAGATATGATGCCTAAGCAACATTTTCAGAAGCCACTGGGCCTTAAAAAGATTTGTAACCATACAAGTTAGAATTAAGCATTTAGAAACACTACAGCAGATGGCTCTCCTGTTAAACTACAGCTGACTTCACAATTCCCATTAATGGAAGCCATTATGGACTACAATTGGGGAAGGAGTTGCAATCCACATCACTGAAAATTTATGCTCATCCCTATAATTCAGTACTGAAACACTGCCCATTCCACTCACCAGGATAAAACAGCTTTTACTGCCAGTATATTGTTTTTACTCAAAATAGACTCAAATGCACTTTATCATATGCAAGCAAGAAATGCCAGTTTCTCCAGGACTTCCTCTTGTGTTCAAAACAGGAAGAGGAAAATCATGAACACATGTGCATTAAAGAAATCAAATTGAGCAGCTATGCAAATGAGAAACTAATGGCTAAAGTTAATGTGTTTTACCCATTCAACTACTTTTTGAAAACTTTGTTCCATCTGTTATTGACAGCCAAGTTGTAAGAAACACATTGACAATTCAAGTACAGTGATACCTCATCTTACAAACGCCTAATCATACAAACTTTTTGAGATACAAACCCAGGGTTTAAGATTTTTTTGCCTCTTCTTACAAACTATTTTCACCTTACAAACCTACCGCCGCCGCTGGGATGCCTCCAGACTCCTGTTGCCAGCGAAGCACCCGTTTTTGCGCTGCTGGGATTCCATTGAGGCTCCCCTCCATGGGAAACCCCACCTCCGGACTTCCATTGCCAGTGAAGCGCTCGTTTTTGCGATGCTGGGATTCCCCTGCTGGGATTCCCCTGCAGCATTGCAAAAACACAGAAGTCCGGAGGTGGGGTTTCCTATGGAGGGGAACCTCAGGGGAATCCCAGCAGCGCAAAAATGGGCGCTTCGGCTGGCAAACGGGGTGAATTTTGGGCTTGCACGCATTAATCGCTTTTCCATTGATTCCTATGGGAAACATTGTTTCATCTTACAAACTTTTCACCTTAAGAACCTCGTCCCAGAACCAATTAAGTTTGTAACACAAGGTATCACTGTACAGTATATATAAATCACTGATTGACAAACATTTATGGGAAAGTTGGATGAAAAAATAAAGCAAAACATTATACATTTTAAAAAACAGCTTGCTGACTGGAGACATTACATAAAATTATGATTCAGAAGACTTTCTTGCAGTCTAGGTTTGTCCAGGTTTTATTACGTCTGAAATTTTTGCCCATGAATGTTACAAAAACAGTTTTCAATGAGTTGTATTTGGATCTTACATTATTGCATTTAAACATTGTTCAGAGGCATAAGCGTGTATGTTTGCAATGGAAACCTAGTTCAACATATTTTACAATCTGACATTTCAATGAAATAGAAAACCAAATTGCAATAGCTTATTTAAAAAATATAGGAGGCCATATATGGTATCCTAACAATACCTATTTTGCCAGCCTCATTTATGTTGTTCTCAGAGCTTCATGTTTAATAGCAATTGTATTTAAACTTTTCAGACTCAGCAAATTGCCCCCAACAATTTGCTGGGGTCCTCATTTTACTGACCTCAGGGGCAAGGAAGGCTGAGTAAACCTTGAGCTGGTCAGACTTGAACTACCGGACTGCTGGAAACCAGCAGTCAGCAGAAGTATCCTGCAATATTAGATAAAGAGCTTTGTGATAAAATGGCATGTTTTTAAGAAAAAGAAAATTTAAAATAGATCCGCTTAGCCTCCCAGAGTGAAAGTATCCCCACAATAGTAATATACCTTTCTGGATACATTAGTGCACTACCTATAATTCTCCAAACCGCTCCACTAAAAAGAATTAAGAAAAAAACCCATGGTCACCAAATATGCTATTCTTTTAATCAGCTTTTTCTGATCTACAGAAAATATAATATTCAATTTCTATGTATTCCAAGGAAATAGTTTTTTGCACACAAACATAAGCACATATTGTGATCAACTGCTTGGAGTTCTTCATAATATAAACAATGAAAAGGGATGGGTAGCCAGGAGTAAGGAAGCTAAAAGCAGTTAATTAAAAACAAAATCTGAGATATGGATTAGATCTTATTAATGTCTATCTGCAATTAATTCCAAAATTTGTATTTGTATTTATTAGATTTGTATGCCGCCCCTGTCTGAAGACTCGGGGCGGCTAACAACAAATTATAAAGATTTTGAATTTTTTAAAAAATAGAATAAAACAGAAGCTAAAATATTGCAAGTGATGGAAAATAAAATTAGTTTAATTAATAGACAAAAAGTACAGATATTTTAAATAGAAATCTTGACATGTATTAAACATTTTTAAAATAAAAGATGAGACTGCAATCCTATATTTCATTATCTGAAAGTATATTCAGGTGGACTTAATAGTTGTCCATAAGACTACCTGAAACTGAAATAAGTCCACATATAGTAATTAGCTCCTGCCTTTATTTTATCAGAGGCGGCTTTGATTTAACAATCTGAAACAGCAACTGACAAAGTCAGGATGTGCTATCTAATAGTTTATTAACGAAATAGAATATGGTTCCTTAAAGGTTAATGCTTATTACAATAAATTACTATTCATAACCATATACCCTGGGTAATTGGGATTTTTTTGGGTCAAAATAGCATTGTAAATATGCAGTAAATTGATATATTATAATACATAATATTTCTGTATACAAAAATATCTAAAGATGCCAGCATTCTTCTTTTGAGATTACTAAAAGATAGTTAGAAATAAGTTCCAATGAGTGACATTTACTTTTGGATAATAAATGAAATATATCGCACTAAGAGTTATTACTTCATCAAAAATGACATCCTTACAATTAGATCAAGTTTAAATAAAGAATAATCTATATTGTTCTTTTTCATAAAAAAGCATGAGAATAGAAAATATATGGTACAAATCAGTATTTATAACAGTTTGTATCCTGAATAGACAAGCAACTATTTGAAATAATGCACATTTTCAGGGCCTGTATGGTGTGGGAGTTTAGAAAAGGTAATGTAACTTTTTGCTTCCAGGTAAGATTTGATTCTGTAAAAAAGGTAAGCTTAAGTGTTACACTCTCATACTGCACCAAGTAATACTTTATTTCATTCCCAAATGCTGGGAAATGTTTGGTTCAAATAAGCTTTGTCCCCATTCATCTTTTCATAGGCAGTGTTCTGACATGTCCTCAAAATCTGAGAGATCAACTGAAAATCTGAGTGTTTTTCCATGATTGCTTCATTGTTGTGTAGCTTTTATTTGTTTGAAAGGCAGAGACCATACATAGAGTATTCTTATAAAACCGTAAAGAAAGATTGCGCTGTCATGGAGCTACACGTATACTCTCATATATTCTCATGGAATACTAGCGCAGACTTTGGGCAATTAACTGTTGACACTAGTACTAGTTAAAGCAGTATTTTTTTTAAAGTAAAGGTAAATCTGCCTTGATTACGCCCCCACCCCCCCACATCAGAGTCACATATTCATCTGTTAGTTAACTTTAGTCGTGACTCCACATTTTTGTGCTCATGTAACACGGGTATTTATCAAAATGCACCAAAATGATCTTGTCAACACCAACTAGCACTAGTAGCACCAAAGTAGTATATTAATACAAATTGTTATGCGCAAAAATATTAGTTTTGCTCAGATCAGCCCATCTGAAGCTAGGTAAGAAATAATAATATTCTTGAGAACTGTAACAACTATGTTGAATATGTCAGCAAAATAAACTGAAAACATTGCAAAATGAAAGCATATATGCCTATCCCAAATCACCTTTAAAAGAAGGGGAATTCCCTTTAGGTCTAGCAGATTACAACAGTGTTTCCAGGTAAAAAAGAAAACTGTCTTAACATTTGCAGCAGAATCACAGTTAAAATGTATCATCACAAGTGCAAAAAAAAGCAACACGGCAAATGATAGAATTAAGCAGTGCAAATGGCATGATGACAAGGTCAGAAATTGCAGGCACATAACCACAAGATATTGCAACTAAATGTGAAACAGCTGCCAAGCACTTGAAGTGCAAAGATTTGACTGCAGGAAAGGTGCAACTGTGGTAACTGAGGATGAGTGTTAAGTCATAAACTACCTGTATATACAATGTTTCCACAAAAATAAGACCCTGTCTGATATTTTTTTGAAACCTAAAATAAGTACTTGGCCTTATTGACATGCACTCAAAAGCCTGATTGGGCTTCTTATCAGGGGATGTCTTATTTTGGGGGAAACAGGGTTATAAAATGGGTTTTTGTTATATAATACCTCACAATTTAGGCCTAATTTATTAGCTTATACAGTGAACCCTCGAGTTTCGCGTGTTCAAGTATCGCGAAAGGGCTATTTCGCGAGTTTTCAACCAGGAAGTAAACTCCACCATCTGCGCATGCGTGCCCTTCCACGCATGCATAGATGGTGGAGTTTCCCCGCCGGGCAGAGGCTTCCCTGGGTCTTCCCCCTCTTGCCCCCGTAAGACCCCAGCGGCGGCGCGAGCAACGGCGTGGGCGGATCCCAGCTCCGCTCCCCAGCTGGGGAAAGCGCGCGCGTTTGGGGACTCCCTAGATCCGCTCCCCAGCTGGGGAGCGGATCTAGGGAGTCCCCAAACGCGCGCGCTTTCCCCAGCAACGCGCGCGCTTTCCCCAGCAACGCGCGCGCGGTGGGGACTCCCTAGATCCGCTCCCCAGCTGGGGAGCGGATCTAGGGAGTCCCCAAACGCGCGCGCTTTCCCCAGCAACGCGCGCGCGGTGGGGACTCCCTAGATCCGCTCCCCAGCTGGGGAGCGGATCTAGGGAGTCCCCAAACGCGCGCGCTTTCCCCAGCAACGCGCGCGCTTTCCCCAGCAACGCGCGCGCGGTGGGGACTCCCTAGATCCGCTCCCCAGCTGGGGAGCGGATCTAGGGAGTCCCCAAACGGGCGCGCTTTCCCCAGCAACGCGCGCGCTTTCCCCAGCAACGCGCGCGCGGTGGGGACTCCCTAGATCCGCTCCCCAGCTGGGGAGCGGATCTAGGGAGTCCCCAAACGCGCGCGCTTTCCCCAGCAACGCGCGCGCGGTGGGGACTCCCTAGATCCGCTCCCCAGCTGGGGAGCGGATCTAGGGAGTCCCCAAACGCGCGCGCTTTCCCCAGCAACGCGCGCGCTTTCCCCAGCAACGCGCGCGCGGTGGGGACTCCCTAGATCCGCTCCCCAGCTGGGGAGCGGATCTAGGGAGTCCCCACCGCGCGCGCGTTGCTGGGGAAAGCGCGCGCGTTTGGGGACTCCCTAGATCCGCTCCCCAGCTGGGGAGCGGATCTAGGGAGTCCCCAAACGCGCGCGCACCCCAGGCGCGAGCAACGGGGTGGGCGGGCGAAGGGCGGGCGGCAGTGGAAGCAAAAACACCATCTGCGCACGCGCAGATGGTGTTTTTACTTCCGCACTGCTACTTCGCTAAAAATCGATCATCGCGTGGGGTCCTGGAACGGAACCCTCGCGATGATCGAGGGTTCACTGTATACTCAATTCATGAAAGCAAAGGAATCATTTGAATCCTCTGGAAAGGAGCATAGAGGCTTTATAATCCAAGTCTTCCCTCCCAGGGTAGGAATCCTCAAATAATCCAAGGCAAGTAGTTGTCCAACCTTTGCTTAAAAATCTCCACTGAAGGAGGACCAATGGTTTTGGTAAATACACCATTTGTTTCTGTCCTACATTTAGGCATCAGGCAGAACAAATTCACTGCTCACTGCAACAGCCCTTCAAGCACTGGAAGACTAGTATCATTGATATGATATCTCCTATTACCCTTCTCTTACTTTGGCTAAACAAGCCCAGTTTTTTAAACTGTTCTTCATAATAATCACCTTCCAAATCTTTTATCATTACTGTTCTCTTCTGCATTCTTCCCTGGCTCATGCTTAATCTGTGGTCTACTATCTTTTTCATGAGATCTTTTTCACTACTATGGCTAAGTCATGTACTGTCTATCCTCTACCTGTATATCTTATTTTTTTCCCACCTAGGTGCAGAACCTGACTTGTTTTTTTGCCACTGAATAGTATTTACTTGCATAAAGTCAAATTGTTCAAGCATAATGAAACATTTCAAACCTTGAGCATGTTTTCTGAGGTGTCTCCTCCTAGCTTTGTGCTATTTGCAAATTTGGTAAGTTCCCCTTCCATTCTTTTCTCCAAGTAATGTAATTTATAAAAAAAAACATTGAAGAATTCTGGGCCCAAGACAGAACCCTGAGGTATTCCGCTATCTATTTGTCTCTTATCTATACATATTTCACAATTTAACTTATGAGATACAAATACATTTATAGCTTAGCTGTCAAATAACAATAGAATCTGATCTACTTCTGACTGTACAGTAAGTGGCTCTGATTTAATTACAATTTTTAGCACATGTCAGCTACTAATAATAGTCAGTCAGTTGTCTAGCTTACCAAAAGGAACAACAGAGTGCACTAGATATTTATTTCATCTTATGATAGAAGAATTATTTCCCCTTTCCTAAAAAGCATACTATTTTTCCAGACTGGCAGGCTAACTTCTGCTTCAAAGATATGTCTGTGATTTTTATGAATCCTACCCTTCTTTTACAGTTCTGCAGACTCTTCACATAATAAGATAGAAAAGCAGCTGCTATAGGTGAAAGTTTTTCATGTAGCAAAAAAAGGCATAAAATGCATATTTATTTATATTGCTGCCTTTTGATTCCTAAGGAGGAAGAAGTAATACTACCAGAATTTTGCTACTCTGGATTAACATCATGACTTTTTTTTTCTTTTTGAAACAGGAGCTTCATTTGCTGTTTCCCCTTAGGAGCCAAATAATTTAAATAAACCTTAGTTTTCATAATCACATAACAATCAAGACTGAACAATAGGCTATGATGTTCCATCTGTACTACGAGGCTGAAAACCTTCTCTTCGGAGACTGGTTAAGTCCAAACGTGTTAGAACTTCGCAGCGTACCAAGAGAATATCATCTTTTATGTATGTTCTTTGTTTTAGGGCTTGCAACTGCATAAAAGTTACATATCCAAAGCCCTTTGGGTTGCGAGGGACCATAGGACGTTTGAAGGCTAGCAACTCAGGCTTGGTATCCATTACTTCTTCATGGTTGTGTCTTGGAGATCCTTCAGACTGATCCAAAATTGATAGACGTATGGTGCCTTGGAAAGGCCAAGGGAGATGACTGTCGTAGTCCCCTTGCATGGTGTGTACAAAAAGAGAAATGTAGTTAGCACAACGTTGAGCGCTTGGTAACTGGATATGAAGACGCAAGCAAAGTTTATATCCTGGTTTCCCTGTGTAGAAACCTGGACTATGGATCACAACGGGTCTTTCTTCTTCCTGAGCTTTCAAGAATGCACTGAAATTTTCAATTTTCCACAGGAAAATACCATTACATTGTTCGCCTCTAATCTCAGCAATTTTTTCCTCTAGAGTTCGGATGGTGCATTTGAGATCCCCTATGTGGGAGTGCTGTGTCTCCATTTTTGCAATGAGTTCTCTAATTTGGTGATCTTGTCTTACTAAGCGACCTTCCAGTTGCTGAATAGTTTCCTTGAAGTTCTGGACCTCTGGGGTACACTCACACGAAGGTGGCATGCCTTGAGAGAAGAGTGATGGGTCAAAGGGTAAAGTTCCAGGAAAATTAATGGAAGTTGGAGTAGTAACACTGACACTCCGAAGAGTCTGAGCCATCATTCTCATATGAACTTGAGTATATTCTTGCATGTGGCGTGCCAAGTCATTTCTCTGCATCTGCAATCAGACAAAAGTGAATACAACTCTATTTCTTTTGAGTAAAATGAAGGAAAAATGAAGAAGGGAAGATACTGAATTAAAAAAGAAGTAGCTTTACTGCTTTATTATTAGCTGAAACAAAGAAGGACACACAACATATAGAACTGAACTATTAACATTGTAGGAATTTCAAATGGTCAGAAGCAGATAAGGCCTATGAACATCCTAAAATGAAATATTTTCAGCTTGAGTAGTATTTACTATTTTAAGTAAGTAGCATTAGTATTACTGATAATTAATGTAATATTGGTACTATGTCATTTTGTATGTAAGCAGTATTTTTTAAACTTTGTTTTTAAAATTTATATTTGACAAGAATGTAATCCTTGACATACTAACAGTAACTTTTTAACATTAATAGTTGAGCAAATAGATTACAAAATATGAAGACTAAAATGAATATTTTTCTTAAGTACAGGAATAACATAATCAATGTATACTCTTTTCCTTGTAAATATTTATTTTTATAATAAACATTTGAATAAACATTCTTATATGAATATATAAAGGTTACAAAACAGCAGCTTAAGATGAGAAACCAAAAAACATTTATGTAATTTTATGTAATTTTTAAAAAGTCTGCAAAATTATAAAATTTTTGAAATTTTTTATTTTCATTTTTATATTGTTAAAACACTTTATTTTTCATATAATGAACTAAAACCAGAAATATTTTGCTTAATTGTGTAAAAACATTTCTGCTGCTATTCCCTTTTCTTTAAAAAGTCATAGTGATTACAGAATTGATTTACCAACATTTTCCAGAACTTATTAGTTAATCCCCATTTTAGAATAATTGCAAGTTTACATTCCAATAAATTAGTAAACTGAGATTACACACAAACACACATACACAATGATCAAATATATAGACATTATGATTATTTATATTATATTAGTTGGCTTTATTTTTGCATTAATATATACTTTAACCTTGGAATAGTTTAAACTTCAACCAGAAGTGCTCCAGAATGTGTTATGCTACAATTCCTAATCACCAGTGGCTAGTTAGAACCCTGGTTAGAATTTTGGACTTCATAGTCTAATATTATTTAAAAGACTCCCAGCTGTGGAAAGTCATATAAAGCCAGGATGACAAGCTTGTTCTTCTGAAATAAATATGAGATTTAAATTTAAACATGCTATCCAATATTCAGCAGCTAAATATATTTCAAAGCATGATTGGAAATCTCCTTTTCCTCCACTCCATCCTGCAAATTTTATCTACAATGAATTATTATAAAAGAAGAAATTAATAACTCAGAACAAAAAACTACCATGTTGACTGGAAAGAAACTCAAAAGCCTTAGCAGACAGTAAATGGAAATTCCACTAAATGAAAGCAAATTACTTTCACATTAGCAATTGCAAATGTAACTCTTTCCATGGAAGAATCAAAATGAATTCTGAACTGATTTTCTGGAAAGACAGACTTTTTCCAGCCTAGAGCCTAGATTGAAAAATAGGCTACATTTTGACAATCATATACAGTAATATCTCGTCTTACGAACCTAATTGGTTCCTGGGGGAGGTTCGTAAGGCGAAAAGTTCATAAGACGAAACATTGTTTCCCATAGGAAACAATGTAAAATGAATTAATGCATGAAAGAAAAAAAAATGCAAAAAAACGCCGTCGCCCGGCTGTCACCTTTTGAAACAGCCGGGCGCTTCTCAGCGTTTTCCCAATGCCGAACCCGGAAGTTCGGCAAAAGTTCGGGTTCGGGTGGCTGCTGAGAAGCCCTGCCGCCCGGCTGACACCTTTTGAAACAGCCGGGGGGCTTCTCGGCGTCCTCCCAAACCTGAACGCCAAACCCGAACTTTTCCTAACTTCCGGGTTCGGCATTCGGGAGGCCGTCGAGAAGCCCCACCGCCCGGCTGTCATCTTTTGAAAAAGTTCGGAAGAAGAGGCAAAAAATTTCCAAACCCCGGGTTCGTATCTCGGATTGTTCGTATGGCGTGGGGTTTGTATCACGAGGTACCACTGTATACCCGAATAAATATATTTTCCCCACCCAGGCCGTATTTCATCCCCAGCCCGTTTTCTTCCTTCTCTGTTGATGAGGTATGCCTAGTCCTATGCAAGGCAGCTGACTGTTGTGCCATGACTTCTTTCTAAGACTACTGTATGTGTTCTTCTCCAAATTGTGCAATGTTTCTCATGATCCTTCTGAAGCTGCCCAAAGGCTTGTAAGAAGCCCTTATGCAAGTCTTCAAATCACGCACTGCCTTATCACAATGCTTACGAGGCCTTCTAAAGCATTGCAAAAAGGCAGCCTGTGATTTGGGGGAACATGCATGTGGCCTGATGCGGCCTAAATTTTCTTTGTTTTAGGGCTAACCAAATAATCACAGTGGGATCAATCTTTATACATTTTAAATCAATTACAATATATTTAGGTAAGATCAACCATATGGATATATAAAACTAATTTAAATTACCTTTTCTAGACATCCAAACGCACTATAGGTACATGGTACTGGAGCAGTAGGGCAGTCATTATCATAATGATTAGGCAGCTATAAAAAGAAAAAAGAATGATTTGTAGTTTCCAAAAATCCTACACTGAAAAGTAAGTATGGATCATTTATATCAAAACAGAATTTATTATATTAACATTGCTTGCTAGTGAAAAAAGTTGGAAATTCATAGAAAATTTGACATATTTTGTTTAATTTTTTTATACTCAACTTCAGATCATTTTCCAGGGATCAAATAAAATAACAGATTAAAAACATTGTCATTGTTACTGTAAAGATAATTCATCAGTAGCATTATACGCCACTGAAATTACATATCAATTGTAATACTTTTAGATGGTATTAATTTTTTAAAAAATAATTATTTAAAATTTTAAATAAATAGTTATGTATTTTTCTTTTGGATAACAAGTTTCGATAAAACTGACAAGCTTTGTAAACATCATCATAAAATGAATCCTAGGATTAGATTTTTATCTATTCTATTTTATGTTGCCTACAATATGAGTGGTACAATAAAACCTGATTAAACTTCTATTTAGAAACATAGAAACATAGAAGTCTGACGGCAGAAAAAGACCTCATGGTCCATCTAGTCTGCCCTTATACTATTTTCTGTATTTTATCTTAGGATGGATATATGTTTATCCCAGGCATGTTTAAATTCAGTTACTGTGGATTTATCTACCACGTCTGCTGGAAGTTTGTTCCAAGGATCTACTACTCTTTCAGTAAAATAATATTTTCTCATGTTGCTTTTGGTCTTTCCCCCAACTAACTTCAGATTGTGTCCCCTTGTTCTTGTGTTCACTTTCCTATTAAAAACACTTCCCTCCTGGACCTTATTTAACCCTTTAATATATTTAAATGTTTCGATCATGTCCCCCCTTTTCCTTCTGTCCTCCAGACTATACAGATTGAGTTCATTAAGTCTTTCCTGATACATTTTATGCTTAAGACCTTCCACCATTCTTGTAGCCCGTCTTTGGACCCGTTCAATTTTGTCAATATCTTTTTGTAGGTGAGGTCTCCAGAACTGAACACAGTATTCCAAATGTGGTCTCACCAGCATTCTATATAGTGGGATCATAATCTCCCTCTTCCTGCTTGTTATACCTCTAGCTATGCAGCCAAGCATCCTACTTGCTTTCCCTACCGCCTGACTGCACTGTTCACCCATTTTGAGACTGTCAGAAATCACTACCCCTAAATCCTTTTCTTTTGAAGTATTTGCCAACACAGAACTGCCAATACAATACTCAGATTGAGGATTCCTTTTCCCCAAGTGCATTATTTTACATTTGGAAACATTAAACTGCAGTTTCCATTGCTTAGACCATTTATCTAGTAAAGCTAAATCATTTACCATATTACAGACGCCTCCAGGAATATCAACCCTATTGCACACTTTAGAGTCATCGGCAAATAGGCAAACCTTCCCTACCAAACCTTTCCCTATGTCACTCACAAATATATTAAAAAGAATGGGACCCAGAACAGACCCTTGTGGCACACCGCTTGTAACCTGTCTCTGCTCAGAATACTCGCCATTAACAATAACTCTCTGATGTCTATGCTTCAGCCAGCTTGAAATCCACTGAACTATCCAGGGATTAAGTCCAATCTTCACTAATTTATCTATCAGCTCTTTATGTGGAACCGTATCAAAGGCTTTGCTGAAGTCCAGGTAGGCAATATCCACGGCACCACCTTCATCCAACACCTTTGTGACATAGTCAAAGAAATCAATGAGATTAGTCTGACATGATTTGCCTTCAGTAAAGCCATGCTGATTTGGGTCCAATAAGTTATTGTTTTTTAGGTGCTGATTTATCCTCTTTTTGAGTAGAGTCTCCATCATTTTAACTACAACTGATGTCAAGCTAACTGGCCTGTAGTTACCAGCTTCTTCTCTACTGCCCTTCTTGTGAATAGGCACAACACTGGCCATTCTCCAATCCTCAGGAACTTCTCCTGTTAACAACAATTGGTTAAACAAATCAGTCAGGGGGGTAGTAATGACAGTTCTGAGTTCTTTAAGAACTCTGGGGTGGATGCCATCTGGACCCATTGCCTTATTTATCTTTAATCGTTCAAGTTCTTCTAAGACATCGGCTTCTAAGATCACTGGAGCTGAATCCGTACAGTTGGAAGCAATGCTATATCCCTCTATAGTATTATTTTGTAAGGTGTCTTTTGAGAAAACTGAACAGAAGTAGCTATTGAAATGGTCAGCGATCTCCTTATTCCCATTAATGCATGTATTATTCCCGGTACTAAGCTTCGTGATGCCGCAGCTTTTCTTCTTCTTATCATTAATATATCTGAAGAATGTTTTATCCCCCTTCTTTAATTTAGCTTCCAGATCTGTTATCGGAAAACAATGGAAAATAAAACTTTTGTTGGATCAATAATAGCCCATTGATAAAAAATTAATTCTCTAATTAAAAAAGTTTGAAAAAAATATTCATTTTTCATTATAGATTGTCTATTGCTGGCAGTTTAGACAAATATATTATAATACAAATGTTTTAAAATTTTGTACTGCCAAATTTAACCTTTGGGTTTTCATTTTCAGATGTATATAATTCTCCTGTTTTTTGCACTACAAGATACGCCTGACCATAAGACGCACCTAGGTTTAGAGGAGAAAAACAAGAAGAAGAAGAAAAAAAACCAGGAGGAGTCTGAGAGGACCACAGACAGCTATCCTCTCATGTGCTAGCTCTGCCTATTGACTCCTGCACTGTGGAAGAGACAGAAGAGGCGCCCCGGGTCTTCGGAGAGGGGCGGCATACAAATCTAATAAATACAAATACAAATACAATAACAAAGACAGAAGAGGTAGGGTTAAGCACCGTAAAAGGACCCCACCGCCACAGGCCGTCTGCTATTCATCAAAGGACTGGCACCGTCCATCATTGGGGATCCATGGGATAATACATTTCACAGTCTTGGATACAATATTCACTGCATAAGACACATAGACATTTCCACCCACTTTGTGTGTGTGTGTGTGCGTGTGTGTGCGTGCGTGCGTGTGTGTGTAAGTGTGTCTTATGGAGTGAAAAATATGGTATGTTTATAACAAGAAAATATGTGATCTATTTGTAACTGTCACAATATTATTTTTAAAATGTCACCATTTTAAAGTGCTCACTGCTTTCAAAATCTCTACTCCTAGTATAACTTACAAATGACAAAAACATTAAACTAAAAATCAAGGTAAAAGTACAAATAAAACATATTATAAACATAAAAAATAAAGCACTTATGAAAATAACTTTGCATCAAGGTTTTTTTTAGTAAAGTCATTATACATTTTAGCAATTTAACTTAGTTGATATTTTGAGGTAGAGTCAGATCCAGATAAGATTTAATATCTGAAAAGATTAACAATACAGTGATCCCCCGTTTATTGCGTCCCCAACCATTGCGAACAGGGTACTTCGCTATTTTTCAACCCGGAAGTCAAAAATACCATCTACGCATGCGTGCCGGGCACGCATGCGTAGATGGCAGCGGCTTCCCTGGGTCTTCCCCCTCTTGCTGGCGTCAGCGAGGAGTTTCCCCACCGCCCACGCAAACTCCTCGCTGCCGCCCGCCCTTCGCCCGCCCACGCCGTTCATTCTCGCCGCTTTTGAGCTAAATCCGGGAGCGAATTCGCTCCCGGATTTAGCTCAAAACCGCCGATAGCAAGCGGCAAGGAACAGCTTGTCTCGGCGCTTTCGAGCTGTCAGCTCGAAAGCGCCGAGACAAGCCGTTCCTTGCCGCTTGGTATCGGCGGTTTTGAGCTGAAAACCGGCGGTTTTCAGCTCAAAACCGCCGATAGCAAGCGGCAAGGAACGGCTTGTCTCGGCGCTTTCGAGCTGACAGCTCGAAAGCGCCGAGACAAGGCGTTCCTTGCCGCTTGCTATCGGCGGTTTTGAGCTGAGTCCGGAAGCGAATTCGCTTCCGGACTCAGCTCAAAACCGGCGATACCAAGCGCCCCCCGGACCCCCAACCCGGGTTTGGGGGGCTGCTAGGAAGCCCTCCATGCCGGCGGCAAACAGCCGCCCCGCCCCCAATCTTCGGCTCCTCGCTAGCGCTGTGGGAGTAAAAACACCGTCTGCACATGCGCAGACGGTGTTTTTACTTCCGCATCGCTACTTCGCGAAAACCCGCTCGTTGCGGGGGCTCCTGGAACGTAACCCTCGCAACGAGCGGGGGATCACTGTACTATGATGTTGGTGGTATAAAATAATTTGTTATAAAAATTTAAGAGCGGCTACAGTGACAGCTTTCCTGGGAAAAATATTCTGTGAAAGTCAGTCTAAACAAGGGCTGTCAAACTTGTGGCCCATGGGCTGGATGCATTACACACTGGCCATGTCCACACCCAGCTTAGAAAAGGAGGAAAAAGTCACAATACATCACATGATGCTGCCGTGACAATGCGGTTTTGACATCTCTGCTCTAAAGGATTCTTTCTATAGATATTAGTATAAAGTAAAGCTTTCAGATACTCATGTCCCAAGATATTTCTGCCTATACATACAACCACACACAACACAAAAAGTCTTTTGAAACTAATTTTAATATAGGTCTAAATTAAGTAGGACAAAACACAAGATAATATTCCTTCTTGATATTTAACTTAATGTAACAATTCACACTATCCTTTTATGCCTCATAATAATGATAGAATTCTTTATAGAATAGAATCTTTATTGGCCAAGTAGTATTGGATACACAAGAAATTTGTCTCCAGTGCATAAGCTCTCAGTGTACATATGAAAAACAAGTGATAAATCATGATGATACAATCATCATGAATCATAAGATACAAACCTCAGGAATAGTCATAGAAGCAATCAACATAAATTGTAAGATACAAACAACAATGTGAAAGTCGTAAGATGCTAAAGGAAAAGATGAGAAGGATAACAGTAATAATGATATTATTATTAATAGCAATAGTGATCATCAGAACTACAACTTAGCAATTTGTGCTATTAAGACTTAGAGTAATAAATAAAAAGCAAACAAAATATGTCCCTTACCTGTTCTCTGATTAGCATTGTATTACAATATTCACAGTAGACGTTTGCCAAAAGGCATATTTCATCATGAACCTTTATTTTAGTGAAAGCAAAAAAATAAAGGAAAATTAGTTGTCATGGAAAGGGAATGTTACATAATTAGGATTACTGAATGTTTTACAACTTAGGATACAGCTTCTCTCTTTTCCCATAATTGCAGAAGATTGTGAAATATGATCGTCTGCCAGAATAATAATTTTGAATTAATAGAGGGTGCCCACTCAGACCAAGTCAAAGGGATTGTGAGCATTTTATAAAGCCATGTTTCAAGGGAAGAACTGCATGTGGGCATGTACATTGAAATTTTGTTTTCCATGGGAGTTACATTCTTGAAAAATCCTACAGAAATAGAAACTGTGATTATTGAAGTACAGTGATACCTTGTCTTACAAACTTAATTGGTTCCGGGACGAGGTTCTTAAGGTGAAAGGTTTGTAAGACGAAACAATGTTTCACATAGGAATCAATGGAAAAGCTATTAATGCGTGCAAGCCCAAAATTCACCCTTTTTGCCAGCCGAAGCACCCGTTTTTGCGCTGCTGGGATTCCCTTGAGGCTCCCCTCCATGGGAAATCCCACCTCCGGACTTCTGTGTTTTTGCGATGCTGCAATTTCACTGAGGCTCCTCTTGCTGGGAAACCCCACCTCCGGACGTCCGTTGCCAGCGAAGCGCCCATTTTTGCACTACTGGGATTCCCCTGCAACATCACAAAAACATGGAAGTCCGGAGGTGGGGTTTCCCATGGAGTGGAGCCTCAGGGTAAACCCAGCAGCGCAAAAATGGGTGCTTCGCTGGCAACGGAAGTCCGGAGGCGGGGCATCCCAGCGGCGGCGGTGGGTTTGTAAGATGAAAATAGTTTGTAAGAAGAGGCAAAAAAATCTTAAACCCCGGGTTTGTATCTCTAAAAGTTTGTATGATGAGGCGTTTGTAAGATGAGGCATCACTGTACTGATATGAAAACAGGTGAACTAGGATTGAATGGTGTGGAGACTCATTAGCATAATATACACCGTGAGAATAAGAAGGTGGTTCTCTTGGTGTAACGCATGTCAATGCTGCTAGGCAAAGCTCTCAAACTTTTTTTCTCTACTGCCACAGTTGTGTATAGCTGTAATGAGACATTTGACAAAAAACTAACACTTCTATAGACCCTACAACAGAATACTCAGAGGAGGAATGAGTATAGGTTATATACAATTACAGTATGTATATAGGAAATCCTTGACTTATAACCATAATGAAGCCTGCCCACCACAATGGTAAGTTGTGATGATCATAAAAATGGCTCATCCACATGACATTTTTTGCCATTAAGCAAAGTTGGTGGTCGCCAAATGAGTACACCAGTTGTAAAGCAAACTCGGTATTCATGATGGTGGGCTGTTGTTGTTTGGCTGAGAACCAAAAATGCCAGTTTTCAGCAAAAATATCATAAAACATAGCAGACACATGACAAGATGTGGCAAACAGCCCTAAATGCAAGTCTGTTGTTGATGTCACTTGTGATTGTGGCAGGGCCATTTTGTCAGAACTTTAAAACCAGGTTGTAAGTAGCTCTAGGGAGGTCTGTTGTAACTTTGAATGGTCACTAAGCGACTGGTTATGAATTGAGGACTAGCTTTACAATTATTTTAAAAGTAAGTGTAACACAAACATTTTGTTCAAATAATTTAGGCCATGATTGCACAGAAGATTAAAAAAAGCTGTATATCACTTTCTGCTCTGACACCTATAAATACTAGTCTACATCCAATATTATCTGCCAAAGCCGAACTTCCGCGTTCGGCTTCAGGAGACAGATGGGAAGCGGCGCGGCTCTTTTAAAAGGTCGCAGCCGGCCTGGGGGGCTTCCCAGCACCTTCCCGAACCCCGAACCTGGGTTTGGGGGGGTGCTGGCAAGCCCCCCCAGGCCGTCTGTCACCTTTTAAAACAGCCACGCGGCTTCCCAGCAGTCGCCAAAAGCCGTTTTTTTGCGGGGGGTTTTTTGGTTGCACAGATTAATTGACTTTACATTGTTTCCTATGGGAAACAATGTTTCGTCTTACGAACCTTTGGTCTTACGAACCTCCTCCTTGCACCAATTAAGTTCGTATCATGAGGTATTACTGTATATCATTTTATATGAGACAACAGAAAGAAACTTTAGAAATAATTAATGTATTATTAAAGTAAGTTTATTAAATTAGTATAAATATGAAACAGTTCTATTTTGCATTATACCTTTTTCTCTTCATAAGGCATACACATGGCACAATTTGGACAAGCAATTTGCCGCCGTGGGCATTCTAGCTTAATATGTTCTTGCAACTGGTTCTTCTGGAAAATCCCTTGACATTGAGAACATCTTTCTGATGCGAAACCACAGTGTAGCTGATGGTCCTTGGGCAAAAACATTAGAAGAACAGTCACCAAAAGCCAAACCAAAATTCTATTAATTTTTTACATAATTCGTGAATATATAGTGTTTGACAGGGGTGGGTTCTAATGATCTTCGCTATCAGTTCAGGGCTACGACGGAAGTGCACATTTTGTGCACTTCCGTTGTTCCCGGGTTAAACTCATCTGTGTATGCGCAGACGGTTATTGTCTCATAAATTTGGCTCTGATGGACGGATTTCAAGGCGGAGAACCAGTTCGGGGGCGTGTCCAGCTGGCTATCACTGCCAGTTCGGCGAACAGGGGAAAAATTCCCGCTACCAGTTCTAGAAAAGTAGCTTGAATCAGCAGGAACCCACCTTTGGTGTTTGACCATAATTATAATATTAGCAGACAAAAACAACACTGGTAACTATGGCTTTAATAACTATAAAAGCAAAAGTAGAGAGATGGTTTCATATGGTTTTATTCTCAATGGTGTTATAGAAATATTGTCATACTTAATGACCCACAATATATATAGATATATTCATTTAAAATCAATCTATATTACAAAATAAATAGTAAGCTTAGAATGTAAGAAATATTATGACCCGCTGCAGCGGGACATAACATTGTGAGTGAGCTGCTGAAATCCACTTATGAAGTACACCTAAGGGCCATAGCCTTCAGAAGATTCTTAATGTTATTACAGGTGGTTCTTGGTTTCCAGCTTCTTTGCTGACTTGTCATTGGAGAAGCCAACAGGAATTTGCAAAGCATAAGGACCTTACCCACAGTGATTTGCTTAACAGCAACAACTGGGAGTGCCAGAATTGTTGTTGCTAAGCAATGCAATTTTGTGACATTGCACTTTTGGATTGTCGCTAAGCAATAGCAATTCCAGCCCAATTAACTGAGGACTATCTGCAAGGAATTCTAACATATTTAACCCCAGTTTCAAGGAAAGGGTCATGTTTAATTTACTTCCTTTTATCCATATCTTTGAAGAGTTGTTGCTTTGACATCCTAATTATCTCTTTGTATAAATCCTAATATAGAACTGAGACTTAATTTTTTAAAACAAAATACACATTAAAACTTACCTCTAAGTGCCTTAGTTCCATCTTTTGACTGCAGCCTTTGTTGGGACATTTCACTTTCAGTGAGAGGATTTCCCGTTTTGCAAAGTTATCAGGAAAGAGTTGATTTTCTAGTAAGATTTCATTGTCTATTGGACATTTATGACCAGCATCTCTGTCAAAAAGAAACAATATATACCGTATGTATGTATCTATGTGTGCATATGTGTGTGTGCATACACTGGTATATGTGTGTAGCTGTATACATACTAAATAGCATTTGGCTATAATATGGTGCTTTACATTTCTTTAAACAATCAGCTTTGGTTGAAAAGTGTCTTGCATGAACTGGAAATAATTTTTATTCCTGCTTGATTGCCCCTCCTCACAGCCAATGTCTGCAAATGTCTCCTTCTAACCAGAGCATCCTTTACATCTCATAGCAGATTAATTGAAATACCTTAGGAGTGGTGGGAGTAGGTATTGCAGCTGGGAAGGGAGTCAAAGAAAAGTAATACAGTGGTACCTCAAGATACGAACCCCTCGTCTTACGAACAACTCGAGATACGAACCCGGGGTTCAGAAAAAAATTGCCTCTTCTTACGAACTTTTTTCGAGTTACGAACGCCAAACCCGAACTTCCGGGTTCGGCGTTCCGGAGGCCCCCAGCTGTTTTAAAAGGTGACAGCCGGGCGGCGGGGCTTCCCAGCAGCCTCCCGAACCCCGAACCCGGAAGTTCGGCAAAAGTTCGGGGTTCGGGAGGCTGCTGGGAAGCCCCCCAGCCCGGCTGTCACCTTTTAAAACAGCCGGGCGGCTTCCCAGCAGCCTCCCGAAGCCGAACGCCAAACCCGAACTTCCGCGTTCGGCGTCTGCTGGGTCACCCGGCCGCCCGGCTGTCACCTTTTAAAACAGCCTGGGGGCTTCTCGGCGGCCTCCCGAACGGCGGCCTCCCGAACGCCGAACCCAGAAGTTTGGGTTTGGCGTTCGGGAGGTCGCTGAGAAGCCCCCAGGCTGTTTTAAAAGGTGACAGCCGGGCTGCAGTGTTTTTTTGCGGGGTTTTTTTTTTGGTTGCACGGATTAATTGACTTTACATTGTTTCCTATGGGAAACAATGTTTCGTCTTACGAACCTTTCGTCTTACGAACCTCTCCCTGGAACCTATTAGGTTCGTAAGACGAGGTATGACTGTATTTCAGATTTTTTTTTTCCTTTTTGCTTGCATTTATCCGGGTCCCCAAATATACAATTTCACTCTCTCTTTCTGTGTGTGTGTGTGTGTGTGTGTAACATGTTTTTGCTGATAATGAAAAGGAATATGTATGTACTGTATGTATGTATATGGCTAACACAAGATATAAAAATATTTATTTCACCTATTTACTATACGTAATGTGGTATATTTATTACTTAGACAATACATCTGTTTCATTCCCATTTTTAAAAATATTTGAAACAGAAGATACAAAAGAAGAGCAGAACTAGTGGAGAAATGGGAACTTGTGGTTTGATGCTGAAAGAGAGTTCCCGGATATGCCCATACATCTAAGGTCTGGACTATTTAACTCAGAATTTAACATACTGAGTTTCTAGTGCTAAATGGATGGATATATGTATATGTGGAATTCACGTTGCTATACTATTATTTTTAAATAGATTGTAAACAATTAAAATATAACAACAACATTTGTCTAATAAATTCAGACATGATGAAAATCAAAAATGTTTATTTGAGGAAGAGAAAAGGGAAGCTTATATTTAAAAGTCAGTCAACACTATAGGTGTTGAACTTCATGAGAAGGTTGTTAAAATGATTTTATTTTATTATTCCAGTGGAATAAAAGCTAAGGCCCATGATTCTAGTACAAAAATAATGGAAAAAAGTATTGATAATATATTCATAATAATGGAGAAAAAGCAGTGGAGTTGGAGGAATAAGATTCATAGATTATTAAAAAAATAATGATTTATTGAAATCAATACACTGCATTTTCTTATCCAAACCTGTTATCAAGTGCTATACTTCATTTTTATTTATAAGGCCAAGTGATAGTCATGCATCATGTGCAAATCATTTATTCAAAGAAATAAAATGCCATGCTATTTATTTAAGGTTTCAATGGCTCAGTTTTAGAACTTCTTCTCTTTGTGGGACAATCACCAACTGTCATAATTCAAAGACTACTATTAAGATCTGAATATAGGTACATATTTTGCACTTAAATCAGATTAACAGAGTCTGAGGAATTGGCCACTTATTTGACAATATACTGCAACGATGGTGAACCTTTTTCGCTCAGGTGCCAAAAGGTGCATGCACACACAATAGTGTGCAAATATGTGCCACACCCATAACGCAACGCCCTCCACACACATATGCACAACGCCTGCGCTCCCCCCACGCATGCTCACAGGCCTCATTGAAGCCTCTGGACTTCCAGTAGGCCCATTGGGCTGTTTTTCACCCTCCCAGGGTTCAGGAAAGCCTTTCCTGGCCTCTCTAGCCCAGTGTTTCCCAACCTTGGCAACTTGAAGATATCTGGACTTCAACTCCCAGAATTCCCCAGCCAGCATTTGCTGGCTGGGGAATTCTGGGAGTTGAAGTCCAGATATCTTCAAGTTGCCAATGTTGGGAAACACTGGTCTAGCCAATAATAGAGCTCCACATCAATCTGGAGCTCTGTTATTGGCTACAGAGACCTTCAGGAAAGCTTTGCCGGCTGCAGAAATAATGGGGCAAGGTATGTGAGGCCAGGTAGCAACTATCTAAAAGTAAGCAGTAGCGCAGCTCCACTTCCATTTCATTTCCGAATTTCTGGTTGGCCCGTTGGGCCATTTTTTGGCATCCCCAGACTTCAGGAGGCTTTCTTGAACCCTGGGGAGAGCGCAAATGGCCAAAAAGAAGACTGGAAATCAGCTGGCCAACGTGCACATGCATGCTGCAGCTGACATATGTCAACACCTCACGTGCCCTCAGATATGGCTCCAGGTGCCAGCTGCGGCACGTGTGCCATTGGTTTGCCATCACTGCTATATTGATTCTTACGGAGGGAAATGGCAAATGAAAGAATACAGTGCTCTGGGCCCCTGTTGTGATTCTGTTATTAAGACGATTGTTTTAATTTGAGCTGCTATGGTTTTGGTTTTTTTAAAAACTGTTTTATAAATTGTTTTTGGATTCTGTTGGACAGTCTACTAGGGCAGCAGCTATAACAAATTTAACTGAATCAATCCATAAGTAAATTATTCTGCAATACTGTATTTTAGTTATTGATATTTATCACAGCTCTCTAAAAGTAACAAAGGACTACTTTATGTCAGCATATCACAATTTAAAATCAATCGACCAACAAACCAATCATACACAGAGAATACAAACTATATATCATTAAAGTCCACAATTGAATGATTAATTCTATCCTTGCAATGATTTGTTGAATTATAATTAATTTTGGAAACAGGTAAAACAAAAAGTCCTTAAAAGCAGACTGTATGAATTTCTCTCAGGTGATTCACAGTAATCTTTCCCTTGATACAATTCATTTCACTCACAAGAAATTTTAGCTTTAATTTTTTTTGAAGATTACTATTGGATCTGTTGGAGCAATTAATGGAAAGGACACTGTTAGGAGACTGAACGTGAGGCATAACTTATTTCCTTTCAACAAGCTTAGTGTGTTACCTTATGGATTTGACAATGCAAGCTTTGCAAAAACGATGTCCACACGGCGTCTGTACTGCTTCCCGTAGAGCCATTAAACAGATAGGGCATTCATATTTACTTTCCAGTGGTGGGTCAAACTCCACATCATAGCCTTGGATTTCCTCCATGAAAGAGTTTGAAAGTGTCCCACCAGTACCATTGTTGATCGGGACTGTGAAGCTTTCCTCCTTGGTCCCAGCACTGCAAGCACTGGCCATGGCTGCACAGCAGTCACTCTCTTGATCATTGATTTCAAAACTTGTGTTACTATGTAGTAGACTCATAGTAATTTAAGAGATGGCAGGATACCTGCAGGTGTGAAAAAAAAATAACTTGTCATACATAATTAGATATTTATAACATTATTCCCTTTGGGAATATTAGGAAAGGGACGGTATACAAGTCTAATAAATAATAATAAATAATAAATTAATAATAATAAATTAATAATAATAATAATAATAATAATAATAATAATAATAATGTGTAATTTTACACAAAGTGCTACAAGAGTGAGAGATTATAGAAAAAAAAGAGAACGGAGGATGAAAACTAAAAACTGTTTATAGTGATAATGTTCTATACTTCTCCGTATCTTTCTATCTAATGCATCTAATGTATTTCAGTTTAAGTATCATTTTATATACTACCTTCATGCCTTTGTTTAATGACTTATTTTCTGTTTAATTTTGGGAAACCTTAAGAATTCTATCCAACCACAACTATATTTCTACTCAATCTATTCTTTCTTCCTTTCTTTTTATTCTAATTTTTTCTGATTCAATCATTATTTACCTCTATATGAGCAAACCTCTTCAACGTATTTAGTACCAGTCATTTATTTTGGGCAAAATGGCTACTGTAATGCTGAGGATAGAAAGTCCCAAATCTATCTACCACTCAAAAAATGTACATCCTAATAGTTCAATAGTATCCGTTCTCCCATTTGCTTTCACAATCACACACAGGCACCATGACTCAAGTTTAATTATATTTCTATATCTATCTATCTGTTGTGAGTGTGCCTCATCCATCTCTGGTAATGATAGATTCTGAGAAAGATGAGCTTAGCCAGTGACGGCGAAGCTATGGCACTGGTTCCACAGGTGGCACGCAGAGCCATATCTGCTGGCACACAAGTTGTTTCCATAGCTCAGTTCCAATGTGCATGTGTGTGCTAGCAAGGTGAGTTTTGGCTCACATGGGAGGGCATTTTTGGCTTCCAGAGAGCCTCTGGGGGGATGGGGGAGGATATTTTTACCCTCCCCCAGTCCAGGGAAGCCTTTGGAGCCTGGGGAGGGTGAAACACGAGCCTACTGGGACCACGTGAAATTGGGAAACAGTCTGTTTCCAGCCTCCAGAGAGCCTCTGGGGTGTGGGGGAAGCTGTTTTCGCCCTCCCCAGGCATTGAATTATGGGTGTGGGCACTCATACATGCGTGATAGTGTGTGCACATGCTCTCTTGGCACCCGAGGGAAAAAAGGTTCGCCATTACTGAGCTAGGCCCTTCTGGAAACCCTGGGCCAGTGAGGTTGCCAGCTGATGAAGAGATGAAAGTGATGGAGAAATAGACCTGGACGAACCCAAGGAACCACAGGAGGTGGCAGATATGTACATTAAAGTGGATAAGCCGCTCTTAGATGCTAGGTTCAGGAGATTACAAAGCAAACAACACTTGTATGGTAAAAGGAAATAATTTGTAGTTTTAACTCTAAGGGGTTGCACATATAAAAGGAAAGAATTACGGAAAATTCTGGGTGGAGTTTCAACTTTGATTCCACGGACACTGTGTAAGGTCTGGGGTTCTAGAAAATGCATCCCTGATTTCTGCTTTGCAAAAGTCTTCTGCTAGAAGCTGCCTGCCTGTCAGAATGTGGTGAGCTGAATGAGTTACCCTGTAACTCATTGCCTGTTTTATCTTGCTTGGAATGCCAATCAGCCCTGAAGGTGGTGCCTTTCCCGGAAGCTTATTCGATAACTTCAGCAGAGAACTCTATTCCATGAACTTTCAAAGACTGAATTCTGCTGTAAATGTTGCTTTTTCAAATAAATAGTGTAATTCAAAGCTTAAATTGTGGTTTTTAGCTGTTTGTTTCAATCTGAAAAGCCCAGGATAGAACACCATCCCTCCATCTAAATTGCTATTATCATGTTATCAAAAACAATAAAAGAAATCCCTTATATTTATGCAATTGGATTACGAGAGTAAGGATATATAATTCTACTATGATAGAATAAGTTAAAACAAACAAGCTAGATCCATAGCTATTCAAGAACTTAAGATAACTACAGTAGAAATAATTGCATGTTTGTTACAAGCAAACCACAGCTTGTGAGCCCCACGTGGCTCTTTGGCCCCTTGAGAGTGGCTCTTCCGCAGAAGCTGAGTTTCTGGAACTACCCACGTGTTGCCATTTAAGTTTGCCGACTCCTGCACTATCCATTGGAAGTGGAAGATTTGAGGAATTTTTACTCAGCTTTAATATGTTTGATTTGAAGTTTAAGAATGCAATTGTGCCCAATCTGAAGGAATGTTCAATTTGGCAGAATTCCCTTTTGTTCAGAATTTTTAATGAACAAAGTAACTACAACCTTCACAAAACTGTTTCCTAGACAGTGGGCATTTTGCCAGTTAAAAATTTGAAGCAGGATGTGGACAGCCCAGAGAAAGAACATGCTTAAGCTGTGCTTATATTGCCTTAATTCAAGAATGCCTGACTAAGTCTTGATAGAAAGGATTTACATCTTACAGAATTCAGGGCAACTTTTTAAAAGTCCACTGTACACCAATAATCTTTCCATTGATGCAATTACAGTGGAACCCCGACATACGAGCAGCTCTACTTACGAGCTACTCGAGATACGAGCTGGGAGAGTAGAGAAATTTTTGCTCGACTCACGAGCTTCCATTCGGGATACGAGCCGAGAAGAGCCGGCCTGGCTTGCTTTGCTTCCGAGCTGATGCAGAGCCGAATAAAGCGTCACGCCCCTCTGACGCTTTCGGCGGCTTCCGAAGCGATGCTGGGCTCTTTTGCCGCCAAAAGCGTCAGGGGGGCGTGACGCTTTATTCGGCTCTGCAAAGCAAACCAGCCTGGCTCTTCTCCGTTCGTATCCAGCGCTTGGTGAGTCCTTGGCTTCTGCTGGGGGTGGGGGGATCTGAACGCTTTCTGCTGGGGGTGGGGGGATCTGAAAGCTCTCCCTGGCTGGGAGCACTTTCGCTGCGAGAGAGGGCTTTCCCGAAAGGGACGGAGAAAGCCCTCTCTCGCAGCGAAAGTGCTCCCAGCCAGGAGGCTGCGAGAGAGGGTTTTCTCCGCCCTTTCGAGAAAGCGCGCCTCTCTGAAAAGCTCGTAGCCGGCATGGGGGGATGTTCCATGCCGGCTACGATCTTTTTAAACAGATGCGCCGATTCGCCGCTCACCCGGAGTGAGCGGAGAATCTGCACGCCTGTCTGAAAAGCTCGTAGCCAGCATGGGGGGATGTTCCATGCCGGCTACGATCTTTTTAAACAGATGCGCCGATTCGCCGCTCACCCGGAGTGAGCGGAGAATCTGCACGCCTGTCTGAAAAGCTCGTAGCTGGCATGGGGGCATGTTCCATGCCGGCTACGATCTTTTTAAACAGATGCGCCGATTCGCCGCTCACCCGGAGTGAGCGGAGAATCTGCACGCCTGTCTGAAAAGCTCGTAGCCAGCATGGGGGGATGTTCCATGCCGGCTACGATCTTTTTAAACAGATGCGCCGATTCGCCGCTCACCCGGAGTGAGCGGAGAATCGGCACGCCTGTCTGAAAAGCTCGTAGCTGGCATGGAGGGATGTTCCATGCCGGCTACGATCTTTTTAAACAGATGCGCCGATTCGCCGCTCACCCGGAGTGAGCGGAGAATCGGCACGCCTGTCTGAAAAGCTCGTAGCCAGCATGGGGGGATGTTCCATGCCGGCTACGATCTTTTTAAACAGATGCGCCGATTCGCCGCTCACCCGGAGTGAGCGGAGAATCGGCACGCCTGTCTGAAAAGCTCGTAGCCAGCATGGGGGGATGTTCCATGCCGGCTACGATCTTTTTAAACAGATGCGCCGATTCGCCGCTCACCCGGAGTGAGCGGAGAATCGGCACGCCTGTCTGAAAAGCTCGTAGCTGGCATGGGGGGATGTTCCATGCCGGCTACGATCTTTTTAAACAGATGCGCCGATTCGCCGCTCACCCGGAGTGAGCGGAGAATCGGCGCGCCTGTCTGAAAAGATCGGAGCCAGCATGGAAAGCCCCCCCATGCCGGCTCCGAAGCACCGGGCACCCCTCAGCCGACGTCTTTTCCCCTCAGCCCTCGGGCTTGCACGCATTAATCACTTTTCCATTGTTTCCTATGGGAAACAATGCTTCGACCTACGAGCTCTTCGACATACGAGGTTCCTTCCGGAACCAATTAATTTCGTATGTCGGGGTTCCACTGTATAGAATATAGGTAACCCTTGACTTGCAACCACAATTGAGCCCAAAAATTTCTGCTGTTGAGTTTTGCATCATTTTGCAACCTTTCTTGCTACAGTTATTAAATGCTGTTTAGTTAATAACACGGGTGTTGAATGAAACTAGCTTATTATTTATTTATTTATTCAATAAAATTTATTATTGCTCCAAATATTTCTTTACAGCCTTAACCAGGTGCTAACAATGTTTCCCACTCTTACCGGCTTGCAAGCTCTTTCATTGTTTCTCTCTGCAAAGAAGAATGTTTTCCAAGTCTTTGCAGGGTTTTTTCCATTGCTCTATTTACTCATACTATTTCTTTCCGGGTGCTAATGATGTTCCCAGCTCTTAATGGCTTGCAAGCTCTTTCATTGTTATTCTCTCAGACTAACCAGGGGATAAAATAATGTGCTCAAGCTGACCAGACTAAGAACGCTAGCCAGATGAATACCTGGTAAGCAGATTCATTTTCCTTCCCCAAAACTAAGGTGCGTCTTATATTACGGTGCATCTTATTCTCCAAAATATGGTATACTGTATTTTCCAAACAGTCTCTATATTTAAAGAATTCTTCATCACTTGTTTGAGATATGTTGCTTTTCTGGTTTGCTTCCTGTAGAATAGCTTCGCTACTTTGTAGCAAACTATACAAATAATTTCAAACATCCCAAATTTTTAAAAGAATTTTAAAACTGTTTTAATTCCATTGCCCAGCTTTGGATATACAGTAGTGTGCATTAATAACCCCTCAAATAGACATTATACTTTTATGGTGGGAAATTATTTTGTGGAGAGTAATTCAGGACAACTAAATACTTACTTACTGACTGACTGACTGACTGAATTTATATTGCTGCCTATTCACTCATGGCAACTTAAGGTGGCTTACAGACTATAAATCCACATTTAAAACAATAACAATTAACAGTAAGAATCAAATAAATTAACATAGTTTGCCCCCATCCCAGTGACAATAGATCACATGAGCTATTTAATGGGTTCTATCCCGCTCTAAGTTCCCCAGGCCCGCTGGCAGAACCAGGTCTTCAGTGCCTTCCGGAAGAGATTAGAGTATTCTAATCTCTCTCCCCCAGAGATTAGAATGGGGGAGTGGCCCCATGAATGGCCATGATGTTTCTGAGAGAAGGAGCCACTATGGAAAAGGCCCTTCTTCTGTGTCCCACCAGGTGTATCTCCCTCAGGGATGGGACCTGGAACATTTCCTTCCTTCCCGCTCAGATAGGTCAGGTAGATGTGACTGGCAAGAGACAATAGTAATGGGAAAATAGTTTTTTATAGTCTTTTTTCCATTAAGTAACCAGTTCAAACTTTGATGATTTTAAAGAGCATAAAACTATATATTTTTCAACATTTTGCATCACGAAGTAAAAGCATAGTTATTAAAAATAACTATTAAATCTTTCAAAAAGCAAATACAGTACAACTACTTTCTCTTAGCACCTTTGAAATAGACACTTTGATTCAATGAAAACACCTTTTAGGGTTTTCAAGAAGCATAAAATCATTGGCAAAATAAAATATGTAGCAAAGAAAGAAAGATAAAGTTATTTAAAGTCACTGATATGTTGTGAGCCGCCCCGAGTCTACGGAGAGGGGCGGCATACAAATTTAATAAATAAATCCATAAGTTATAAAAAGAAGATGCAATGTCCTATGTGCACTTTTGTAGAATGTGAATTTAAGTTTATGTATGATAAAATACAAAGGCATGCATGTTTTCTTCGCCACTGTGTCACAATATGTAAACTTCTTTTCATTATTGCCAATAACAGCAATATCAATAAGACTTATATACCACTTCAGAGTCATTTTACAGTCCTCTCTAAGTGGTTTACATGGTCAGCATATTGCTCAACAATCTGACCTCATTTTACTGACCTTGAAAGGATGGAAGACTGAATTAACCATGAGCTGGTCAGGATTAAACTGTGGGCAGTTGGCAGGATTGAACTGCAGGCTGTGGAGTTAGCCTGCAGTATTACGTTAAAACCACTGTGCCACCACTTATTGCCCAATAAGGGAGTAAATAAGTAAATCAAACACTCATGTAATTTATAAAATTATGTTTTGCATCATGAGAAATCTATGCGTGCGCCCGCACACGTATTTTTAAGATAAAAGTATTTGACACATGTATTTTTAAGATAAAAGTATTTGACTATATTTCACAAAAGTTCAGGTTTATTTGGAAGACAAGAAATTTCATAATGGATGCTCTTTGCTGGCCAAAAAACCCCCATTAATGACTTTATCATCTATATTATACTTGCTAATTTACTGATTGTTCTGATATCTTCTCTGAGTCTGCAGAGAGGGGTGGCATACAAATCTAATATATTATTATTATTATTATTATTATTATTATCTTCTGCTGCTCATACTGTTCAACAAATAGAGATTGTTTTTTTGGAGTTTGGTTGCTTTGTAAGAAAAGGATAGAATGAAAAAAGGGAAAGGAACACAGATCTCATTCCTGGAGGATGTAGTACTTTGACTATAACTGAGTATTGTGCATTATTTACACATAGGAGAATTTTTAAACCTTGTTTTTAAAAAATTAAGAGTTAAACAAAGCAAAGCTTTGATGATTGAATGTATTACAGCTTTACTGCAAGTTGTACTTTAAATATTCCATTATATTTCTTTTTTATACTTTCAATAAAGAAAGTTTTCTGAAATAAACAAAATGTCAGTTTATTTGACAGCTGTCTATTCAAGATTGATCCTGGTTTTGTTAACAGTAATTTTCTAGAAGAGAGATGGGAATTTTTCCAAATCGTGCCCGCACTCTTATTTTTGAGGTATCTTCTGTAGATTAAATGTCATTTCTTTAATATTAACTCTCTATTACATGGAACTGAGAATACTGACCATTTTGTACACTTACAAGCTTGGCAGCAATCCTACGGTCACGTGATCAAATTTCAGGTGCTTGGAAGCTGACTATATTTATGACAGTTGCTGTGTACCAGTGTAATTAGCTGCTGTCAATGGTGTTTAACATATACTGGTATACTAATTTGTGAGGGGAATACATATCTAAATTTCACCTTTGCTGTTTAACTTAACAGCATAGTTACACATGTTACTGGTGAGAATATATACTCACTTTATTTCTAATAATCTGTAATTAATGACTGATTTTGGGAAAACTTTAAAACCACATGGCAACCAGGATTTCAAGAGGAAAAACATACAAATCACATTTATCAGCAACTGTTTCAAAAAGCTTTATCTTTTCCTGACTGTTGTGCCATTCAAGAAAAAAAATCAAATTTACTTTAACAAGGCACCAACAATTACTATAACCTGTCTGAAAGTTCCATATTGGGTTTCCCCATTAAATTCAGATTTCTGCATAGCATTTTTCTCTGTTTTTGTATACCAGATCTAAAAACAGAATAGTTTAAATGTATTTTGAATGACATGAGTGAAATGTAATATCTTTCTCTTATCATGCACACCATTTTTGTCATCTCAGACATTCGCTTAAAAATGCTTACTATTTGTAGTTTATCTGAGACTGAATTTTGTTGGCTTCTACAGACATGGTAACAGATTCTCAAACTATTAAAAAGATATAATACTTCAACTCTTACTTTCAATTCAACAGTGAAAAAATAGGGTATAGAATTAGGTTAGATGATCCTCAGTGTACATAATACTGGAAAGTAATTTAATTCAGTTTCAGTTTCCATTTAGAATCATTGCCAATTAAGGAAAGCCCATTTGTGTTAAAAAAAGAAAACAAAACAGGCTGCATAAGTTCCAATTTCTATTTCTGATAACAAGCAGAGAGCAGTTTTAAGAATTCACATCTTGAGCCATTAGCTTTATATTAATATGATTATGATATCAATATGAGTTTGGCACATGCTTTGCTTTAATTTCAACAGTGAAAAAATTATACCAAGAAATTCCTCTGTTAATCCAAACTGTGGAAAAAGGAACTAAGTATGCTCATTGTCACATTTAAACATGAACAATGCATGGGAGATATCTGTCATCATTGCAGTATCTGATAGCAGAAGTTCAAAAAAGCTGCTTTTGCAAACTAGTTTAAGTACTTGAGGAATTATTCAAAAAGAGTATAAACATGTAAACAGAGTAAGGGGAAAAGACTTTTTAAGGGGAAAACACGTTTTCTTCCAATAAATAATAAGAGAATGTTCCGTTTTAAGGCCAACTCGGAAGCTAGGTTTCATTACGCTAAACAATGTAAGCTACATTAATCAATAAGTTTAAAATGCTAATCACAGTAGTGGGAAAGCCCCTGTTCAAATCTTATCTAAAGAGTAGGTAACCTCTGATAGTCATTCTTTATTTCAATATATTGATTAGAAAAAAACAAACAATAAACTTTTATCTTAATATGTGGTCTGTCAAATAGAACAAAATACTCTGCTTCATTCCATCCTATCTGAGGTCCAGACCATCTATTCATTTCATTGTAATCTATTGGATTGTTGTGAGCTATTAGAATTGGGAAACATAAAATTTAATACATTATCATTAAAACATGGGGCAGATACAGTAGGGTAATGTAGGATTACTTTAATGTAGCAGAGAGGTGCTATTTTTATGATACCTGAAATATTTCTTCCAAGTTCTATTCAAAACATGCAGGTTTCTACCATATATATTCTTTAGACTTTGCAAGGACAAAGCATACTTTGATTGCAATTATAAGACACTAAAGCCAGACTCCACTGTCTTAAAAATATATGCTGTTCAAAATTAAATTACATTTTATCAGCAACTCTTTCAAAAAGCTTTATCTTTTGCTTGATGGCAACACCCTTCTGACCTCAATTTCAAGGGGGATTTTACTGTGGGTTTTGACACAGTGTGCAGGACCTCATTTACAGGATGACTTCATTTTTGGGGTAAGACAATCTTGTGTTCTAATCAAGTAGTATCTTGTAAATTCATGTTAGCTTTTACATCACTGGCTTATAAAACATTCTTCTGATGAATTAACAGATAATTTCCTATTTAATTTGCTTTAATTATGACTGTTTTCTGTTGTATGATAATTTTATGAGACTTTAAATTACTAGGAACTATATATTTCACTATAATATACAATTATTATTGAGATATAAAATGGTAGTGCTAGGCTGGTTCCATCGTGCCTGAAACATCCAGCAAGGATATTCAATACATAGTGACTTTTTAAAATAATTTAATAAAATTTGTCCAGTAGCAAAATTACCACTTTGCCAGAACGTTAGATATTCCCACCTAACACATATTAAACCTAAGGAGGCTTTCTGAAGCAAAGTGAAAATTAGATGTGCTATTTTAGAATTAAAATGAATACTTAAGCAATTGTCATAATCAAAAGGGTCCACCCACAGCAGCACAGGAAACCTATTACTAAACATTAGTAATAAGGTGTTTAATAAACAACCATGTTAGGCTTATGTCCTGGCTTCCTTTATTTCAAACCAGATCTTGATTTAGACTACTTATTGCTACACAGTTAAATGGGGGTGGGGGAAGATGTAAGCAGATATGATATCAGAAAAGATCCCGGTTGACACATTCCTGCCTTCCTTTTGCTGCCAAGGTAAGTATTTTTGCTTTGATGACTAGCTTTTTTTGGTACAGCTCCAACCCCTAAATATACAGGAGACAAAGAGGGGGGAAAAATATAGACAGTTAAAGAAGGAGTGAGAAACAAATGAATAAACTGCCAAACAACAAGTGGGATATATGATCCCCAGAGGCCAGGACACGGGGAAGGAACAACAGGAAAGAAGTTTTATTTATTTTTTATTTGTTTGTTTTGTCAAGTACCTATTGGTGGTATACAACAGTGTTTTTCAACCAGTGTGACGTGGCACACTAGTGTGCCGCGAGACATGGTCAGGTGTGCCGCGAAGCTCAGAGAGAGAAAGAAAGAAAGAGAAAGAAAGAAAGAAAGAAAGAGAGAAAGCAAGAAAGCAAGAGAGAGAAAGAGTGAGCGAGCGAGAAAGAGAACAAGAGAGAGAGAAAGCAAGAGAGAAAGAGACCAAGAAAAAGAAAGCAAGAGAGAAAGAAAGAGAGAGAGAAAGAGAGGGAGGGAAGGAGAGAGAGAGAAAGACATAGAGGGAGGTAGGAAGGGAGAGAGAAAGAGCAAAAAAGAGAGGAAGGAAGAGAAAGAAAGAGGGATGGAGAGAGAAAGAAAGAGGGAGGGAGAGAGAAATAGAGCGAAAGGGAGGAAGAGAGAGAGAGATTTTTTTTGTCCAAACTTTTTTTAGCAGCCCCCCCCCCGCTCAATGCGCCCCAGGGTTTCATAAATGTAAAAAATGTGCCGCGGCTCAAGAAAGGTTGAAAATCACTGGTATACAAAGATAGATAATATTCATATACATGATACTAGTGAAAAAGAAACATTAGGACAGGGGACGGAAGGCACTCTGGTGCACTTATGTTGCAGCCTTCCTAGTTCTAACTCTTAACTCTTAAACTTTAGAAAGTGTTATATTTATTAAGAGACACAAAGCACACACGCCCTTTTTCTATTTAATGATAGAAAATAAAGCATTAGAATGGTAGAGTGTGCACTCTACCCACACTTGTCAAACCCTTCACAGTTTTATGTGGCTTGCGGAAAAATTGGGCTTTTCACCTCCCTTCTATATCGCAGAACATTCCATACGAAACTAATAATTCAAGTGCGCAAAGCACACACTGTTCAAAGTAGCCCCCCTCCCCCCCGTAGCAGATTCCAAACTGAGTTGGAGGGAATAAAAGCACCAACTTCCAACTCTCTCCATACCGTACAGGTAGTTCAAAAGTGATTTATGACCTCTCCCCCCTCTTACACTTGATTGTCTCTGCTGCTGCCCATCCATTGCCGCATCCCCATAGTCACACAATCAAAATTTAGACGCCTGGCAACTGGTTCATATTTATGACAGCTGCAATGTCCCAAGGTCATGTGCATAAATCAGACTTGGCAACCTTCTGACCAGCAAAAGTAAACTAATTTAACAACTTTGCAGTGATTCACTGTGGCCAAGAAAGTTTGTGGCCTTTAAAGCCCTGCATGGCTTAGGACCAGATTATATACGGGACCGCATTTTGCCACATACCTCCCAGCGTCAAGTTAGGGCGCACAGAATTGGTCTTCTCAAGATTCCTTCGGCCAGAAAATGTCAGCTGGCAGAATCACGTGGAAGGGATTTCTCTGTGGTGGCTCCAGCTCTATGGAATCAACTTCCCCCTGAGATCCGCACAATCCCCACCCTCCTGGCCTTCCAAACGGCCGTGATAACATGGCTTTACCTGCAGGCCTGGAGCCGGTGAACGGTTCCATCTTGTCCCGGCTGAATGGATATGAATGTTTTAATATTAAGGGTTCCTTAGAATTGTTTTACTGTTTTTATATAGCTGTTCGCCACCCAGAGTCTGTAAGGAGCTATATTTATTATTGGCCCATAAATCCCAATAATTAATTAATTAATATTTATTTATTTAATCAATCAATCAATCAGACTGATACGCTGTCCCTCTCCGAGGACTTGGGGTTTACAACATATAAAGATACAAAGTATAAAAACAAATACAAATACCAAGTCCAATATTAAATAATTTTAAAACCCAACTAACCTAAAAGCCATTTTAAACCCTACATACACTCTCACACTCATTCATGCCCCAATCAACTTCAAAATTAACAGCTGGAGCAAATGTTAAAACTCAAATGAGTTTTTAAAGCCTTCCAGGCGGCCAGGAGAGTGGGCGCAGTGTGAATCTTGGGGGGGGGGGGGGAAGTGGGTTCCAGAGGGTCGGAGCCACCACAGAGAAGACCTCTGGAAATAATAAATTATTTATTATAAGTAATATATATTATTATTTATAATAAACTAATCAATAAGGTGGTAAAATGGGGCAACGTTCACTTAACTGTGTCACTTAACGACAGAAACCTTGGGCTCAGTTGTGGCCCTTAAGTCCATCACTACCTTTTTAATTCCCCAACACAGAAGCAAGCGAAGAAAGCTCTTCTTATAAGGTGGAGTCAGCTTGGCAGAAGGCTGTTACGGGCGGACATTCAGCACACGGCCCGGGTGTAAGGCCGGACGCAAGAGCCTGGACGGGCAGCGGCAGGGACGGCCAAGCTCCCCCGCTGAATCCACTCGGGGGTCATTCCGGACAGTCCTGGAGCCAGAGGCGCGGGCTAAGGAAAAGGAGGCCAACCAACGAGACCGGGCGCCAGAAGAGAGGAAGGACGTCGGCGGAGGAGAAACAAGCAGCCTCCACGAGGTTTGCACTTTTTACGAGGGGATTTTTTTTGTAGTTATTTTTTTTTACACGCGCACCAAAGTGGCGAGTCTCCCACCCACGTCAGGGTCCCCCCACCATCACGAACGAAAGGAGCGAGCGAGGGGGGGAAAACCAAGGAGCCACGCTTACCACTCCGGCTACGGGCTCTCGCCTCTCCGAGACTTCTTCCCCGGCAGCTCCGCGAAGGCCGCAACCGAAGAGGCCTGACGACGGGAAATGGAGAGGCGGCGAAGGAAGCAGCGCGAACGGAAAGACGCTTCCGCCTCCGTCGGGCTACTGAGAGGGCCGAGCTGCGAGAGTATGAAACCCGTGCTACAGCGCCCCTCGGCAGGCAGCCAAGGCAGTCTTCCCACGCCCGGCCCGGCGAGTCCTTTTGCAAAGCGTTGGGCGGTGGGAGGAAAAAACAAACACCCGCCTCCTTTGCTGAGCTTGCCCACACGGGCGGGGAAACTTTTTGGCTTGCTCGGTTGTGCTCTACCGAGGAAGCCTTGCCCGGCCCTCTCCTCCTTGGCCGAGCCGCCTCCGCTTTCCCTTGGCGCTCTTTGCTGTAAAGTGGGTCCACCCACACGAACCGCGTCCTGGGCTCCTTGGGTGGATGACGGGATCGGGGTGTCCCGTTTCTAGAGGCGTAGCTCGATATGTTTAAAAATCCGAAAATGCAAACCTGGGTTTAAATAGCCTTCCGTGGAAGAAAGGGGTGGTGGAGGGTGGGGTGCCGTCCACCCCACAGTTGCGAGTGCCCTCCCATTCTTGCACATTGCCTCCGAATTGACTTAACTGTTGTTCATAAAATCATACAACAACAACAACAACAACAACAACAACAACAATAATAATAATAATATAAAGTTAGATTTGTATGCGGCCCCTCTCCGCACAATAATGTACTCCCTGATACTGACTATTTCACCTTCAACAATAACAACACAAGAGCATGTAATAGATACAAACTTTCTATTTATTTATTTGTTTGTTTGTTTATTTGTTTGTTTATTTATTTATTTTGTCCTATACACAATGAAGGTTTTAGTGGGTATAGGTAGGTAGGTAGGTAGGTAGGTAGGTAGGTAGGTAGGTAGGTAGATAGATAGATAGATAGATAGATAGATAGATAGATAGATAGATAGATAGATACACACACACACATAGTAAAATACATGATGAAGGTTATAGAGGAGATACTCATAGTAAAATATATCTAAGAAAGAATAGAAAAGAAGATATAGTAATAGAACATATCAATGAAAGAATAGAAGAAGAGATATAGGAATAGAAGAAAGGTATAGGAGATATAGGAGAGCAATAGGACAGGGGACGTAAGGCACTCTAGTGCGCTTGTACTCGCCCCTTACTGACCTCTTAGGAATCTGAATAGGTCAACCATAGATAATCTAAGGGTAAATTGTTGGGGGTTTGGGGATGACACTATGGAGTCCGGTAATGAGTTCCACGCTTCGACAAGTCGGTTACTGAAGTCATATTTTTTACAGTAAAGTTTGGAGCGGTTAATATTAAGTTTAAATCTGTTGTGTGCTCTTGTGTTGTTGTGATTGAAGCTGAAGTAGTCGCCGACAGGCAGGATGTTGCAGCATATGATCTTGTGGGCAATACTTAGATCTTGTTTAAGGAGTGTTAGTTCTAGGCTTTCTAGGCCCAGGATTGAAACTCTAGTCTCGTAGGGTATTCTGTTTCGAGTGGAGGAGTGAAGGGCTCTTCTGGTGAAGTATCTTTGGATATTTTCAAGGGTGTTGATGTCTGAGATGCGATATGGGTTCCAAACGGATGAGCTGTATTTGAGGATGAGTCTGGCAAAAGTTTTGCAAGCTCTGGTAAGTAGTGTGAGATTGCCAGAGCAGAAGCTACGTAGGATTAGGTTTACAACTCTTGAAGCCTTCTTGGCTATGTTCTTGCAGTGGGCTTTGCCACTTAAATCTTTTGTTGTTAGTATACCCAGGTCTTTAACCGAGTGGGGATTATCTGTGATAATTTGATTATTCAGTTCGTATTTGGAGTTCAGATTCTTTTTCCCAATGTGTAGGACAGAGCATTTGCTAGTTGAGATTTGGAGTTGCCATGTGTTGGACCACTCAGAAACAGAGTTCAGGTCTTTTTGGAGAGTAGTTGTGTTATCGGTGGTGTTGAAGAGTTTTACATCCTCGGCGAAGAGGACACAGTTGCTTGTGATGTAATCGCAAAGGTAATTGATGTAGAGAATGAAGAGTGTTGGTCCCAGAACACTACCTTGGGGAACACCGCTTTTAACTGGGATGGGGGTGGATATGGTACTAAATGTAAATAGCTCCAAACTGGACGGCAGAAAATACGATTTCAGCAATAGAGTAGTCATTGCCTGAAATTCATTATCTGACTGTTGTTTCTTCCCCTAACCCCAAAATCTTCAACCTTACATTATCTACACTCAACCTCTCCCCTTTTCTAAGAGGTCTGTAAGGGGCGTGCATAAGCGCACCTTTATGCCTACGGTCCCTGTCCTGTCTTTTTATCCTTTCTATCACTACTTTATACCTATGTTATGTTAATACATACTGTAATACTATAATTGTTTGACAAATAAATAAATAAAGTCATGGATTGCCATCTATTTTAGGGACTCCTGCTTGGACGGGGTTTGGACTAGATGACTTATAACAGGGGACCCTAACCTTTAGGACCAAGGTCATTATTTCAAATCCCAGAGACTACCACATTTATAATTTTAAATCCCATGGACCCTAATAGGCAGACTACTAATAGCCATTAAAACCTGGTTTTTCCGGCAGGCCTGGGGCAATGAATGATTGAGAGTATATATGTTTTTTAAAAGTGTTATTAATATATTTTTGTATTATCTTTTAACTGTTGTCATTACTGTAACCCTTGTTTTTTATATTGCCTTTTAACTATTGTTACTATTATAAGATACCCAGAGTCTAATTGGAGTTGCGTGGCATATAAATTTCACAAATAAAATAAATAATATGAATTACATTTGTAAAATAATGATCAGAGAACTTCCATTTCATTAATATGAAATGCACCTATTTAACAAAACAAAATGATAAATAACAAAATTGTAAATGCTTATTTAATCATAACAAAATCTTTAAAGGGGATTTAATTGTTAAAAAATTATTAAAAGTAGTGTACTTATTACAAAATAATTGAAGCTTGTTTGATGGTGGCTTGCTGATGTTGTTTGGAAAGTGACTCTGATATTGCAAAGCTGCAGCTGTAGACCCTTCCCTCTCCTCTCCTTTCCTTTCCTTCCTTTCTTTTCTTTCTTTCCTTTCGTTCTTTTTCCTTCTTTCCTTCCCTCTTCTTTGCTCTCCTATCCTCTCTTTTCCTTTCCTCTTTCTTCCTTTCCTTTCTTCTTCATGGACTGGAATAATTGTTCTCAGCCATTTCTGGCCCAGGGGCCAAGTTCACGGACGACCAAAATTTTCTCACTGATTACAGGCTGGTGGTCCTATAAGGTCCCTTCTAACTCTGTTATTCTGTTGGAGGTCCCAATGCTATTATTAGGGTTGTTGCCTCCCGTTTTTATACTCAGGGATTTGATTTCACTTTGCCTTAATTTTGTTTTGTTATTCTACTGGTTTCAGCCCTTTTCAATAGTATAAGGATAATTTGGCAATTTTTTATTTTTTTAATCAAAGTCACGTGGCTTTCCAGTGAGTACTGCATTATTTTCAAGACTAGATTAATTTCTTTATGATCTGCTCTGGAATCCTCCTTGTTAGATTGGTTGGATGGAGTTTTCTGGATCTTCCTTCCCCCTACTTTTTTTGAAAATAAGGATACAGTATTTGCTCTCCTTCAGTCTGTTTTACACTTCACCAGTTCAGTATAATTTCTGTATAGTACAAAAGGTAGAAGTATCTTTCTTCATCAGCTGTATCCACAAATATTGACCTCTGCCCGAAATCAAAGTTTGAGACCCTGTAAAAATTTTTCCCTGCATATCTGAAACTTGAAATTTCATGACTTTGCATCATTTCAGGGGTTCTCTCTATGATAATTTTTTTTGGGGGGGGGGGGGCTTCTTTCTTGCTGGAAAAAAAATAGGCCTAAAGTTCTGTTCCCGGGTCACCCTGACCCGGCTCGAAAATTCTTCATTTGAGGTGCTTATGTTTGGTCAATTTGAAAACTTTTTTCAGCTGGAAAGTAGTCTGAACATTTCTGCACACCATGATATGAAAATTGAACTGAAAAAATAATGCTTATTGGTTTATTTTGATCATAAAAGGCAGCCCCCCTTTTTTGTGAACTTTTTTCAATTTATAGATAGTTTACCCTGCAAAATGCGTTCAATTTTAGTAAAATAGAATGCATTTTGCAGGCAAAACTATAAATTGAAAATAATTTCACAAAAGTGGGGGGGCGTGCATTTTATCAGCAAAATAAACCAATAAGCATTAATTATTTCATTTCAATTTTCATTTCATTGTGTGCAGAAATGTTCAAACTTGTTTCCAAGTGAAAAAAGCTTTCAAAAAGAACAAATATAAGTACCTAAAATGAACAATTTGCGGTCCGGGTCAAATAGACCCGGGAACAGAACTTTAGGATGTGTTTTTGAGTAGAACACAAAGGTTAAAATGATATGCATGGTATGTCTGTGTGTGTGACTGTTAGCATATGGGTTTTTTTAAATATTTAAATATTTTAAATTTGTCTGATTGCTTATGATTTGTTTTTACATGTTGTGAGCCGCCCCGAGTCTTCGGAGAGGGGCGGCATACAAATCTAAGTAATAAATAAATAAAATAAATAATCTGGACACATACACACCCTGCAGAAAGCAACAGCCAATACTAATTTCTGAATACCATCCTTTTTCAATATATAGCAGTAATCATTTTAAAAATACACTGCACAATCTAGGCCTGTTGCATCATCACTTCAGAGATATTTCCTGACCTAAACAGAAAAGGAGTGACCACGAGTGGGCCAAAAATCAGTGGGAGAGCCACAGATTTCCAACTGGGCTAAATTGTCTAATTTCAGTATTTCAGGTCTGGTGGAGTAGGGTATTTTGTTGTGAGTAGAGGAGTGAAGGACTCTTCTTGTGAAATATTTCTGTACTCTCTTGATTGTATTAATGTCATATATATAATGCGGGTTCCAGACCAGTGAGCTGTATTCTAGAATTGGTCTAAGAAATGTTTTGTATGCTCTGGTTAACAGTTCAATGTTGCCAGAGAAGAAGCTAGGTAAGATTAACAATTCTTAGTGCTGTTTTGGCAATGTTGTTACAGTGGGCTCTGGAATTTAGCTCACTGGATGTGAGTACTTCAAGGTCTTTGACAGAGTGAGGGTCATCTACAAATTCGTTTCCTCTAAGTTTGCATTTTATATTCTGATTCTTTTTACCAATGTGTAAGACAGAGCATTTGTTGGTGAGATTTGTGGTTGCCAGGTGTTTGACCATTCTGCTACATGATCAAGGTCCTTTTGAAGGGTAGCAGCCTTGTCGGTGGTATTAAATATTTTTTTTATTAAATAGATACATTGCAGGCATCTATTTCCTGATTTGGATTGAAGAGCTGATGTACATAAGTAACGGGTTGGGTTGGGTAGGTTAGGGTGGCGCAGTAAAGAAGAAACTAAGTGATAGACCTTTTGTTGTAATGCCAAGATATAAACCACGTGACATAGACTTTTATTCATTGTTGCCACATGCACCTGAAAGTCTGGCATTTGCATGATGCCATCATAATACACATTTGATTTTTTTGGGTCTTGTCTTTGCCCCTAGATGTTGTAATAAACTAATAAGCACTTTGAACATTCATAAGAGAGAAAGAAATGAGTAATAAACATTCCTCTTCTGTCATCTATTTTCCATCTCTAACTCCCACTTCACAAATCAGTTTCTATCCCATTACCTTTTAACTTCCTATTTTTATAGATATGGAATGATACAGACAACTCCTGCTAAGCAGGGTTTACTCCAGTTCTTGGATAGATGACTGCAGGGAGATTCCTGTATTGTTAGAATGGAAAATAAAAGAAAAATTCCAAAGAAAGCAAAGAAATATTATTTCCCCAACGCTGCAAGAAAACTACATGGATATTGGATAGACAACTTTGAATCTAGGTTCTTTACTTTTTCATTATTAAGATTGGTGGTAACACCTAGCTTATCTAAGATACTATCAAACAACTAAGAAATTTGCATCTGATTCATACTTGGATGTATCAGCAATCAGATCACCAGGAAATACCAGATCAGTAAGCTAGACTTGGAAGTTGAAACATATTCTGGAAGGAGCCAATGGAAAATTACCATACTCCTAGATTTTTACCAAAAAAACGTAGGCAGGCATCATGTCACCCATTAAATTGAGATTGCTTTCATATTTAATTCCACTGATCCTATATAAAATTTTATAAGGAAAAATATTTCAGAGATTTTATAGGTAAACAATAGTTCAGAGACCTCTGCATTTTAGGATCAGTAGAATTAAATATGAAAGCTATCTCAATTTAATGGGTGACATGATACCCGCCTAAATTTTTTTGGTAAATATATAGGAGTAATTTTCCATTGACTCCTTCCAGAATATGTTTCAACTTCCAAGGACAGCTTATTGGTCTGGTATTTCCTGGTGATCTGACATCCAAGTATGAATCAGATGCAAAATTTTAGTTGCTTGATGCTATTTTAGATAAGCTAGGTGTTACCACCAATCTTGATAAGGAAAAAGTAAAGAACCTAGATTATTCATTATTACAGTGAATTGCAAATTTCCTACAGAAAAATATATTCATTTTCAACATATTTGTTTCAATCACTTCACTCAGGCTTGCAATCCCTTGATCTCTCTCTAGATCCCTCCAGTAGCAGTCAATTTCTTGGCTAATGGAAAGGGGGGAAAACAAAGGGAACGGAACCCCCCCCCCCATGAATCCTTTCCTGCCCATACAAGCCCCCATGCACTCCCACAATCTGTGTTGCCCTCCCTCATGTGCTTTCCCAGATTCATGCTGGCCCTCTCATATGCCTTCCCTGACCCACATGCACATGTACATTCCCATGTTTCTGAATTCCACCAACCTCCTGGGTGCCTTCTCTGACTTGTACAGCAACTCTTCCGTGCCCCCATGCAGTGTTCCCTCTAATTTTTGGGGGGAGTGGGCGGAAAAGTATAGTGTCTGAGCGGCAGTCCCTTCGGGACTGGGCAGCACAGAATTAATAAATAAATAAATAAATAAATAAACAAACAAACAAACAAAAAACCCACCCTGTTTTGCCTGAGAGAATTTCAAAATACTGTACCGTGTGTCTATAACAGTGAACTCATAATAGGGCAACTCTATCAATATCAAAATGCCACTTAATCCCGCACGAATCCCAGCGACCGGTTAGGTCCCACAGAGTTGGCCTTCTCCGGGTCCCGTCGACTAAACAATGTCATTTGGCGGGACCCAGGAGAAGAGCCTTCTCTGTGGCGGCCCCGACCCTCTGGAATCAGCTCCCCCCAGATATCAGAGTTGCCCCCACCCTCCTTGCCTTTCGCAAGCTCCTTAAAACCCACTTCTGTTGTCAGGCATGGGGGAATTGAATTTTTTTTCTCCCTTCCCCCTAGGCTTATATAATTTATACATGGTATGTTTGTTGGTATGATTGGTTTCTTAAATTGGGGTTTTTTAGATTACTTTTTAATATTAGATTTGTTACATTGTTTTTTATTGTTGTTAGCCGCCCCGAGTCTTCGGAGAGGGGCGGCATACAAATCTAAATAAACTAAACTAAACTAAACTAAATAGTTGAGCTAGTTTCAAACTAGATTTTGATTTTCTTTCTCTCTTCCTTACTCCCATTCTTTTTCTTTCCCTTTTCCTTCCTCTCTTTTTTCTATCTGTTTCTCTCTCTTCCTCTCTTCCTCTCTCTCTCCTTCCCTCTCATTCTTTCCCTCTCGGCTTCTGGGCAGGTTTGGAAAACTCTGAGTTGATGATGATTTTTAAGTGAGCGATTGCTCACTGCTCAGCTTAGAGGGAACTATGCCCCCATGTGCCTTCCCTGACCCATGCAACACTTCTTGTGCACTCTCTCCAACCTGCACATCTTTCCCAATTGATGTGGCTTTTTTGGACATTTCCACACACCCTTCCTGATCTGTGTGACCACTGTGTGCTGTCCTTGACCTGCAAAGTATCTGTTGCACACGTCCGAGCACACCCAGGCAAACTGCTCAACCCAAGTCACCCCTTACATTCCCTGCACAGCACCTGTTACACATGCCCAGCATTCTTCCTGATCAATGCCGAACACCTGCATGCTTTCCCCAACCCATGCAACATCCCTGGCACATAACTGCACACCCTTTCCAACATATGTGACATGCATTTCATGCATTCCCATGTACCATTTCTGACCTACATCCAGTGATGGGCTCCTACAGGTAGGGTCAGGTACGCAGAACTGGTAGAAAAGTTTTGGTCAGGTACGCAAAACCGGTAGAAAAAAATTTGCATTTTTTTTCTTTTTTTCCCTTCTGGGTTCTGGGTATGTTTTTCCTATCGCAGTAAATGAGGTTGAATGTGTACAATTTTAGAAGAGCTGTGTGTGCGTGGGTGTGTGTACATACACATACAGTTTATATAGTAAATAATGTATATTTTTGTGTGCCGGTGTGTAATATGCAGTGTTCCCTCTAATTCTTTTTTGGGGTGGACGGAAAAGTATAGTGTCTAAGCGGCAGTCCCTTCGGGATTGGGCAGCACAGAAATAATAAATAAATAAATAAATAAACAAAAAAACAAACAAACAAAAAACCCACCCTGTTTTGCCTCAGAGAATTTCAAAATAAAATACTGTACTGTGTGTCTATAACAGTGAGCTCATAATAGGGCAACTCTATCAATATCAAAATGCCACTTAAATAGTTGAGCTAGTTTCTAACTAGATTTTGATTTTCTTTCTCTCTTCCTTACTCCCATTCTTTTTCTTTCTCTTTTCCTTCCTCTCTTTTTTCTATCTGTTTCTCTCTCTTCCTCTCTTCCTCTCTCTCTCATTCCCTCTCACTCTTTCCCTCTCGGCTTCTGGGCAGGTTTGGAAAACTGAGTTGATGATGATTTTTAAGTGAGCGATTGCTCACTGCTCAGCTTAGAGGGAACTATGTTAATATGTATGTACATATATGGCATATATACATAGAATTAAATAGTATATTTGGCAAAGAATTTTTTTTATTTTTTCCTCTCCAATCACAGTACAATAAAAATTATAACAACAACTTCAAATCGTTTTACAATAAATCAATTTCAGGAAGTTATAGAATACAATGCTACCACCTTCACTTTTGACATCTGAATAAAAATAGCTGCCCAATTTTTAATGCTATAAAAGTATACTATTAGCTAAGACCCCATTATAAACTGTTGCAAATTCTAGTATCTCACATTGAATAGGCTGAAATGTTTCAAATCTCTCCTAATCGCTTCCATATCAATTTTCATATATAATCAATACCCTTTACAAATAGTTAACACCTATTAATAAAATATCCTTAAAAAAAAACATTTGAAAAATTCTTACAGTAGCGTCATCAAAGGGGAAAAAATAAACCCAATAATATCACCAAATATTGCCTAATTAATCCAATTACCAACCTAATTACTAATTGCTTTATATAAAAAATTAAAAATGAAAAGGATAGAATCAAAATAAAATTAAATCTATAAAAATAAAATAAAATTAAGTCTCTAAAGAAATTTAGAAATAAAATAACGTAAGACAGAAAATAGAAAATTACACCAAATAGATAAGATAAATATAGGTGTAAAGACGCAGCAGAATAAAAAAAGAAAGCTAGGGAAAAAAAAGAGAAAGAAAAACGTAAAACAAAAAAATAGTATATTTTGGATGTTCAGTAATAGTAAATAGTTAGGGAAATTGTATCTCTCCTTGAGGCGAGGAAAGGTCAGGAACCCTAACCCGAACCCAAACCCTTGACATGAATGACATCAAGTTGACCACCTTTAAGCCAGTCACATGACGTTTAAGCCACCCCCCCATTACATGATAGTCAAGCCACTCCTATCTGGTCACATGGTTGGCAAGCCACGCCCACAGTATGGTAATAAATTTTTTTGCAGCCCTTCACTGCCCACATCCATGCACTCTGCTTCTTCCACCTGGCAGCAAGCATTTATCATCCTGTTTGCCTTGTGCTTATAACTGCCTGCTGGCTTTCCCACTGACATTCTCCATGCAAACGTCCCAGAAGCAAAATAAATGGGGAAGTCAGCAGAATTAAAAGGGGGGAGGAGAGGAGGAGGAAGAGGATGAGAAGAGGAGTAGGAGTAGGAAGGGAAAGGAAGATAATGAGAATGACATGGAGTTAGAGAGAAAGGGAGGGAAGAAAAGAAGAAGGAGGAAAGAAGGAGGAAGGGAGGGAGGGTTTCCAGTAATTAAAAATCGTTTGGAACATATAGTTGAAAAAGTAGTTGAAAATGAGCAAGTTAAAATAACATGGGGTTTCCAATATAGACTCTTGACTTATAATAAAACAAATAACTATGGTTGAAAAGAAGGAAGTGCGGTTAATTGATGTGACAATACCAGAAGATATTAGAATAAAAGATAAAGAATTGGAGAAAATCACAAAATAGCAAGATCTGAAAATGTCAGCTACAAAAGGCAACATTGTTTGGTTCCCCACATATACTCTACTGATACATTACAGCATCATATGTTCTCATTGTATATAATAGTAATAAGTTACGGAATTTGGCCATAAGATTGAAACAGTGGTTTGGGTTTAGTTTTACATTTGGTTCAGGCTTAGGATAGTATCGTAATCCCTCCCCCCCCCCAAATCATGTTTGGCCTGCAGCCAGGACAATCAACAAATTCACTCTTCCACTCTGTCTTTCCAGTGAAAATCAGTCCGTTTTCAGTCCACAGCGCTGGCTACAAGCCATCTGGAAAGGGCTCAGAAAAATCCAACTGTTAAAGATAAAGACATTTTCCATCATCCTTTCATATGATCCTCTGTTGCCAAGAAAGCCATATGCTTCTATCCATGCTATCGAGATCTAGCCAGTGGGTCAGCTATGCCCATTTTCTTGCTGAAAGGTTGGTTTGATGTCTTTTCAATTTGGCAGCTGTTTTTCTAGAATCATAGCAATTCAAGGATATTTAAAGAGTGAACCTGGTGATTTACAATGCTTAGTTCCAACTGGCCTTTTATTTCCCAACACAGGCAGAACTATGCTATAAATTGTGTGGACTTAGGGGAATTGTTTCCCAAATTATTTCTTTCAACAGCAGCTCTAAAGTGTGTAAATGAAGCAACTTTTCTAGTAAACACACACCAATCACATACAAAAAAATTCCTTTTATTGATAAAGAAAACAAACAAGGACTCAGATGTGGGGGTTATGGGTTGCATCACTTTATGAAAAGAGGCAAATAGCCTTCTACATTGGCTACCTGAAGCTTCAGACCTGTTCAGCACCAGAACTTCTTGGCTTTACATGTTGAACATAGAAAGAAGGTTACTGCTGATAGAAGAGCTAAGTGAAAAAATAATTAAAAATCATTTTTGTTTTACAGTAAGAAAAATGACCTTGATGGAAATATGTAAATATCATTATCTAGGCAAAAGGGTCTGCTGCACTTTTCCTGTTGAATCTTTTAATTGATGTATTGTTCTGTAACCTTTTTCCTTTTTCATTTTGTAGGCCAGCCACCTATTAGGCTTATTTGCTGTTTCAAAAAATGTTTGTTTAACAAATCTAATATCTTTTGCATATTCCTGTTGTTCTATTAAGTTTAGATTATGTCTGGCTTCCATTAATTATTTATATATATTGTCAGAGGCAGGCTGCTGCTGGAATGCCTATTTGCGCGCAGCTCTGCAGCTCTGGAACACGAGTGCAGGATCGATTGCAACTATGCTTCCTGCATCTGTGCAGGTAGCAAAATCGTGCACAGGGATGTCCATGCAGAGGTGTTTCGGTGAGATTTTTTGCTTCCCCGCATGCTACCTACAAAATCCCCGATTTTACTACTGCACAGGTGCAGGAAGCATAATTGCACTCAATCCCACACTCGCGTTCGAGAGCCACGGGGCTGCGTGCAATAGGGTGTTCCGGCAGCCGCCCACCTCTGTATATTGTCATCTTTTGATTCATTTTAGAGCTTATATTCCAACTGCTTAATATCATTTAGCTTTTTATTGTAATATATTATTGGAATATGCATTAGAAAGTAAGTATTATTATGATAGAAAGTTTACATTCTATGGTAGAATATGATGATCAAAAGTAATTGTATCACATTAGCATTGTTTAAATAGTTTTGTGGTCACCTTTGTTTCATGGCATGTGGAACATCAAGACAATTACACTGTATTCAATAAATTTATATGCAAACTATATATATATATATATATATATATATGCACACACACTTATTTGTTTTCGTAGATTTTCACGGGTACAGGTATGATGGTATTGGTATATTCGGGTTTCTTACCGTGTAGGATTTGGAAATTTCTGGCGACGTTTCGACGAGGTCCCACTCGTCATCTTCAGGCTGGTGTTTCTGTCCTTGTTCTAAGGTGAACACTGCGAGACCTGAGCTGCCTTCCTTCTATAAATACTGGTGGCTGGGTGTGATTTGATGGCTCAGCAATTGCCTGCTGTGTAGAAACTTCCTGGTGAGTCAGTGGGGTAACATCTGGGGTCGTTGATGTAGCTGAGGTATGCTGATTAGTTAATGGTTGTAGATTAGGCGTGATATCCTGAGTAGTTGGAACTTGCAGGCTACTTGATTGTTTTGCAATGTGTGTTCTGAGTCTGGTTTCTATGGCTGGGATATGTTTGAGGGCTGGTTTCCAGATGTCTGGTAAGCGGGACGTATCATCCCGCTTGTTCATATTTTGGGGATGTTTTTTCTATCTCGATGGCTTCCATGATTATTCTTTTGCTGTAGTGTTCTGTTTTGGAAATTAATTTGGTACTGTCAAAATCAATTTCATGTCCTGTAGTTTTGAAGTGTTGGAAAAGGGAGGAGGTTTTTTCTTTTTTCTTTAATGCATTCTTATGTTCTGCAACACGTGCATTTACTCTCCTGTTAGTTTGTCCAATATATGTGGCTGGGCAGATTTTACACGGTATTTGATAAACTCCCTGGTTTTCTAGTTGGATATTGTCTTTCGGGTTTCTTAGGATGTTGGCTATTTTTTTATCTGTACCAAAGGCTGTCTTGATGTTGTGTTTGCATATATGGTTTGCATATAAATTTATTGAATACAATGTAATTGTCTTGATATATTAAAAAGTAGTTATTGAAAATACTATTTACTTATTTTGGAGTTAATTTTCTCGTCTGTTTACCTAGTGGGCTGACACTTTGTTTGTGGGAAGATTATTACATTTATTGGGGACAAACCTGCTTATTATCATAATCACTATTACCATTGTAATAATAATCAACATCTGTACACTGACTCACTTCTCTTTACTCTTTTCTTTAGGCTGCTGCACATCATCAGCATCAACATCAACAGCATCAACATCAGCAACAATATTATCAAGTGGCATGCATAAGTATCTATCATGCTATTTGCTTTTGAAACATATAAAAGGGTCAAAATGAGAAAGCCAAATAAATAAAGACATTCCCTATATCTAGTGTGCACTCAGGGAAGGGCTACCCAAATTTTTACTACCACACTGTGGGCATGGCTTATGCAGGATGCCCTGCATTTTCTTTCAACATCTTTCAGTGCAAGTTGGGTGCTCTGGGGTGGAGCTCCATTTTTGCTACCCCACTGCGTCCCCCCCACCATCCGGGTAGTAGCCCACCCCTATGTGCACTCCATGTTCACTATGCCATATCTTTCTACCCTTGGAATGTCTATCATGTTTGTACAAAGATTCTTACCTTGCCTTTTGTTCTTAAAACCTATCAGCTCTCTCTTCCTTGGGATAAGCTGAAGCAGCTAGCAGTACAGTGGAACCCCGACATAAGAGCTGCTCTACTTAAGAGCAACTCGAGATAAGAGCTGGGAGGGGAGAGATATTTTTGTTCTACTTACAAGCCCAAATTCGAGATACAAGCGCCAAGGAGCTGTCTCCTGAAGCCAAACGCTAACTTCCGCGTTCGGCTTCAGGAGACAGCTGCGAAGCGGCGCGCGTGTTTTAAAAGGTTGCAGCCGGCCTGGGGGGCTCGGGGGGGTGCTTGCAGCTTTCTTTCTTGCTCTTTTTCTTTCTCTCTTTTACCTTCCCTTCCTCTATTTCTTCTTTTCTTTCTCCTTCCCACCTTCTTCCCTCCCTCCCTCCCTTCACTCATTCCTCTCTTACTCTCCCCTTTCATAAGTTTCCTTGCTTCCTTCCTCTGTTCCTGTCCCTTCCCCCTTTCTTTCTTTCTTTCTTTCTTTCTTTCTTTCTTTCTTTCTTTCTTTCTTTCTTTCTTTCTTTCTTGCTCTTTTTCTTTCTTGCTCTTTTTCTTTCTCTCTTTTACCTTCCCTTCCTCTATTTCTTCTTTTCTTTCTCCTTCCCACCTTCTTCCCTCCCTCCCTCCCTTCACTCATTCCTCTCTTACTCTCCCCTTTCATAAGTTTCCTTGCTTCCTTCCTCTGTTCCTGTCCCTTCCCTCTTTCCTTCCTTCCTTCCCACCCTCCGTCCATTCATTCACCCATTCCTCTCTTGATCGCTTAAAGCCGGTCCCTGGTGCAAAAAGGGTTGGGGACCTTTGTCCTACAGGATTGGGTGGCAGAGAAGTTGAACATATGTAAATTTAAAAGTTTAAGAAAGTTTACAAGTTAAGTGAAAGAAACTTCATTATTCATTTATATGTACATGTACATTTCTTCATTAAAAACATGTCTTTCTGCATAATTTAGACTAACTTTGTGAGTTTTTTGAGGGCTGGAACCAATTAAAATTATTTACATTAATTCCTATGGGGAAAAGTCGTTCGAGATAAGAGCTGCTCGACTTAAGAGCCCAGGTCCGGAATGAATTAAACTCGTATCTCGAGGTACCACTGTACTTGAACACACTTGTAAGTGGATCATAAGCTTCCCAACAAACAGGAAGCAGCAGGTGAAGCTAAGCAGAATCACATCAGATATCTGTACAATTAGCACAAGCATCTGATGTGATTAGCTCCCCCAAGGCTGTGTGCTCTCTCCACTTCTCTCTTTATACCAATGACTGCATCTCTAATGATCCTTCTGTTAAACTACTGAAGTTCACAGATGACACAACACTGATGACCTCATTCAAAACAATGATGAATCTGCATACAGTCAGGAGATTGAACAATTAACTTTGTGGTGTGACCAGAACAATCGGGAAGTGAACACACTCAAAAACGTAGAAATGGTGGTAGACTTTAGGAGAAACCCATCCATATTTCCACCTCTTACAATACTAGACAACACAGTATCAACAGTAGAGACCTTCACATTTTTAGGTTCTACCATATTGCAAGATCTGAAATGGACACCTAGCATCAAAAATGTCATTAAAAAAACACAACAAAGAATGTTCTTTCTGTGCCAATTCAGAAAGCTGAAACTGCCCAAGGAGCTCTGATACAGTTCTACAGAGAAATTATTGAGTCTGTCATCTGCACATCTATAACTGTCTAGTTTGGTTCTGCAACCCAACAAGACAGACACAGACTTCAGAGGATAATTAGAACATCAGAAAAAACAATTGCTACCAACCTGCCTTCTATTGAGGACCTGAATACTACATGAGTCAAAAAGAGGGCTGTGAAAGTATTTACAGACTCCTCGCATCCTGTTTTTTTTAAAATAAGAATTTTTAAAAAAAGACTCCTCACATCCTGGACACAAACTGTTTTAACTCCTACCCTCAAAACAATGCTATAGAGCACTGCACACTAGAACAACTGGCACAAAAACAGTTTTTTCCTGAATGCCATCAGTCTGCTAAAAAAATAATTCCCTCACCACTGCCAAACTATTTACTAAGTCTGCTCTACTATTAATCTTCTCATTGTTCCCATCACCCATCTCCTCCCACAAATGACTGTGTGACTAAGTTGCTTGTATCCTTACAATTTATATTGACCAATTACTTATATGGTTTGATTATTTGTTTGTACCTGGACTATCATTAAGCGTTGTACCTTATGATTCTTGATGAATGTATCTTTTTTAATGTACATTGAGAGCTTATACACCAAGACAAATTCCTTATGTGTCCAATCACATGTGACCAATAAAAAAATTGTGCTCTTTCACAATTTTCTTGGCCTTCATCTTCTTGACCCATTCAATTTTCTCTCTTAATTTTTTACCCTTCATTCATATATTAACTTTGAAATTTAATTATCATTTATACTTTCCACATGACTAAATCGCCTAAATCTACTTCTATTCTACTGGTTATTTATTTTTCTATTCAATCCACATTAATTTAATGTCCAATTGTTCCTAATCACCTTTTTTGGTTTTACCATACTAACTTCTTAAGTAATCATTCCTATTACATTCAACTTATATTTATGTTTTGACTAACTTCCATGCCAATGTTGATATCTATATAATAAAGACAGAAGAACCAAGCTTTTATAGGTATCTCAAACCACATCACTTCATTTTTGTCAGCATTTGCATTTATTACATTTTTCCCATTCATTTTCTCATCTTCTATCAAATAAAATCTACATACTTAATATGATTTTTTAAATCATTTATGTCAAATCCAAGTTGCAACTTTGTAAAATATACTTTGAATTTCGTTATACATTTGCTTCATTTGTTTGTTTGTTTGTTTTCTTACTTATATCCCACCTTTATTATTTTTATAAATAACTCAAATCGGAGAAACTATCCAGCATACCTTCCTCCTATTTTTCCTGAAACAACAATAATCCTGTGAGATGAGTTGGACTGCGAGAGAGATAATGGTCCAAGGTCACCCAACTGGTTTTGATTTCATGTTGTGTCATATAAGCTAGATAGTCATGCAGGTTCTGTATCAACAACATGACATCTTCTGCATGCAAAAATGTAATATCTCTTTCCTTATCTTTTATTCATAAGTACATTAAACAAACGTGGGCACAATGTATCTGTATCTAGTTATAGCTCAATGATTCTGCTGTGCACATGATTCTGCTGTGCATCATTAATTCATAAAACAGCTCCTTATGGTTCTGCTCTTCAAAACCATGGAGCAGCTAAGGCTGGCCAAAGCTCAGTGTGAGATTGTAACACTCACCCAACCCTGCATGCCTTCTATGCACACACATTAGATACAAGAAAGAACTCATGTGGATTGTGCAGCAACTTCCCAAATGAGTATGATTGTTTCATGGATGTGGGGAATACAATTAGTCATTGCTGCACAACCATTTATTCAGCAACTGTTTGAACTTACAACTGTATTGAATGAGAGGTACTCATGGCAGGTTCTCATAGTTGTGGCTATTGAAGCATCCATGACTGTGTTTCGGATATTTAGCAATAAGTTTGTAATTGCAACATTCTGTGGTCACGTGATCACAATCTGCACAGCTAGTTTCTGAAAGTCAATAGTCAATAGTGAAGCCTGCATGAGGTTACAAAAAGCAATCATCTGATCCAGAACACTGTGATTGTGCAGGATTTGCCTAATGGTGGCAATCGGGACTGCTGTTGTAAGTCAACCTGGTCACATAGTATTACATCTTATGACTGTGTCACTTAGTGATGGGCTTTCTTGTCCCAATTACTGCCAATAAGCAAGAACTACCTGTAGATCTAGAAGGGGTGGATGGTATGCATATAAAAGACTGCATGTGGTTAAAATTCTTCAATTTAAGCTCAGCTCCTGGTGAGATGTTCACAGCTCATAATAACAATAGCAATTGCATTTAGACTTATATACCACTTCACTGTGCTTTACAATGCTCTCTAAGCAGTTTACAGAGCCAGCCTCTTATCCTCAACAACCTTGAGTCAACCTTGAGCTGAGTCAACCTTTGAGTCAGGACCAAATTTCGGACAGTGAGCAGTGAGTTAGTGCTGCATCGCCATAGCTGTTTTATAAGCAGTTTTCTATTACCTTTTTCTGGGATACTTTTTGACTTCCCAGTCTAGAGTGGTATTCCATAGAGAAATCCTGTTTAAGAATTAATCATTCTTATTTGATGCTTATTTTTGAATGATGATCAGGGTGGGTTCCACTTTCTTTCACCACCAGTTCGCATTGCTGGTTCAGTTGTGCATGTGTATCCCCTCGTGCATGTGTATTCCCTTGTGCAATTCTGCTTCTGCACATGTTCAGTAGCGGTTAAGTCCAAAACACAGATGACGATCTGATCAGCTATGCTTCGGGCAATAAGGGTAAGTATAAACCCGGAAGTGGAAGGGCTCTTTATCAAGCAACAGCAGAGGAAAAAAATTCAGAAAAAAATCTCCCCCAGAAGAGATGGCGGTGCTCACAGACTGGCATCTACCAAATTGGATCCGTGTTGCGATCATGACATCACCAGCAGGTTGCTAAATGTTTGGGAGATCCGATCCGAACTGGGAGGAACCCGCCCCTGATGGTGATGCTTATTTTCTGAACCTAGTCAGAAAATCTAGTCAGAAAGTCATCTATGCACTGTTCCTGCTAAGGTAAACTATTCTATTCCAGGGAGTCAGTTGCCCTGCATCTCAGGAGAAGGGCAGCATAGAAATTGAAATAATAAAATAAATAATGAAATAATAAAAATAAAATAATAATAAAGTAATAAAGTAATAAAATAATAAAATACATAATAAAATAATAAAATAAATAATAAAATAATAAAATTAATAATGAAATAATAAAATAATAATAAATAATAATAAAATAATTAAATAATAAATCTGTATTTATAAAATGTTATTACAAATTTGCTTGCTATTTGCTTGCAGATAACAAAACAATTGAAAAGGAAAGGACATCTATTCAAAATCAACTTTTGTATAATGTAACATGAAACTATGAAGAAAGATTTCAAACTTTAATTTAAAATTCAGTGACATATTACAATGCAGAAATAATTTCCACCACATGATGGTGCTGACTGAGCACAAAATGAAACTTTTTTTCATTGACTCATGGCTGTGGTTTATCCCAATCAGATGGCTGAGACATAACATACTAAATAATGTAAATGACACACCCAAACTGGCATCAAGTGTACGACAATCTTTTTTCTGCAGGATGATATTTTTAAGGGGGAAATAATTTATATCTGTGGAAATATTTGGCAGACATAATTTGTCTGGAACAGCGATGTAATTATGCAATGATAATGATTTTTTTCTTTCTATAGATAGAATAGATAGCACGATCTATTAGTGCTAGCCAAAACATTCAAAAACCTTTTCAGAGGGTGGGGGGAGGTGAAGTGAACTAGTTATTTTATTAGACAACTGAAGCAGTTTTGAAGTTATGTGGTTGTGTTGTTGTTGTTGTTTTAACAGAGAAAAGGTTTACACAATAGTACTATTATCAAAGGTGTAAGAATTCTGGATAATAACCAGAAGGAATCCTGGCTGAATTTTGTTCCAAGTCCCAAGATGTAATAAAATTGATATTGTATGGCTATGGTTTAAAGTGCATTCAGTTTGATTTATTTATTCCTTTTTATTTCTTTAAGGTTCCTTTTAATTTATTAATGCTGTTGCTGTTTATTTATCTATGCTGCTGATGCATGGAACTCACTACCAGACTCTATAGTATCATCACCTAACCCCCAAAACTTTATCCTTAGATTATCCACTGTTGACCTCTCCCAATTCCTAAGAGGTCAATAATGGCACCAGAGTGCCTTCCGTCCCCTGTCCTAATGTTTCTATTTTACTAGTATCGTGTATATCAGCAGTTTTCTTAGCAAGGTGTAGAATATTTTGTCATTGCCTCATTCCTAGGGCTAAGAAAGTGTGACTGGCTCAACTCACTTATGTAGTTTTGTGACTCAGGAGGAACTAGAACTCATGATGTTCTACCTGATATCTGAATCACTACACCAAAGTGGTTCTTTTTATCTGTCTAGAATCTTTCTTCAAAATGGAGAGTAAAGGAAAGGTTTGAGGGTAACAAGAGAAAGTCCAAATAATCATTCTGCAAACTATCATTTCTGTAGTTAATTTGTGCTGAAACCCAACAGTTTATTCAAAAACGTATTATGTAACTAGTTTAGTTATATTGTCAGAATTGATTTTTTAAAGAATTCTCTTTGTGTTTTTTATCTTTCTTTCTTTCTTTCTTTCTTTCTTTCTTTCTTTCTTTAAAAAAAGCTCTTTGTCTATGTAAAGGATTTCAAATCAAGCCCTTTATCTATGTGTAAAACTGCATGGTAATTTCTGTTGTTAATTCCTCTACATCTGGGTAAGAAGTTGCAAAACATTTCCTTCTTCCTTTTTAAAAAAATTCTGGGCTGAAAAGCAAATTTCTTATAGAAACATCAACTTAAGTTTCTTGATCCTAAGGTGAGTCAAAATGATGCAAACTTTCCCTTTTTGTAACTGTGATCTGATGTTGTATAATATTGCATCAGGTGCTGGTAAGCATCACAGTATTAGGCTTCATTATTGCATCCAGTGGATGACTGAGGGTAGAAGGGCTAAGAACTGCCCAAATTTTCAGGCTAGAACATATCAGGATTGCATGCCACAAAGTTCAGCCTTAATGGTGATACATTATAATTATTATTTTATTTTTAAAAATCCAGTACATGATCTTAATTACTAACCAAAGTTTGACTTAAAAACATCAAATGATTCAAAGTGTAGATTGTTCAAAGAAGCATAAGAAACAATAGATTGCAAGAAAATTGCACAAACCTATCAGAAACAATGTCATTACACATTTGCAAAAACAATTGTCACATTAATGAAAAATTGGTGAAACATACAGTTGAAAAGTTCAAGTTAAAATGTTGTAGGGTTTCTGAATACAGACTGATAAAATCTTGGCTTATAACACACCAGATATGGTTGAAAAGAAGAAAGTGTGGATAATTGATGTGGCAATACTTGAAGATAGTAGAATTGAGCATAAAGAATGGGAAAAGAAAGTGTCAAGATCTAAAAATTGAAATTTCTTAGGAAGAACTTGATAGGTGGATAAAAAAGGCCAAATCCAGTGTCAATATCTGGCTAACTGTGAAAGCAAATATAACAATTACATAGTCTGAGGTGGGTGAGAGCTATGCCAGAGGTTCAACCATACTGGACAGATCTCTTCAGAAGATCCAGAGTAAGAATGCATCTCCCATAAGTAACACAATGAGATGTAATTTACAGAAATCCATCCTGCATTGGTCATTGCAAAATCAACAAGGACCACGTTAAATGTTGGAAGTCTTGCACATCTGGTGAGAAATGGGGCTATAGGAGACAGTGAGCAATCAGGACCTGCAGTTGCAGGGCTACTGGAAAAAAAGTTGCCTTGGACGGGAAATGAACACTCGGACACCAAGCTGGGTAAAATGGGTCACTTTATTAAATATTAACAGAAAGACCTGCAGGGGTCGCTAAATGGGGTGGAGTTTCCTGAACACAACATACTTGGGCAACTCAAATGGGCGTTACTCCATGCCTGGTCAGGGTGAGGCGTGCCCCGCATACACCCAGCCTGAAAGCCACGCCCAGCATGTGGGAGGGCTCGTCCTGCATGACCCAGACCGGAAATGATGTAGGTGAGCCCCAAGGGCACCCCCTTCACACCTCTCTGTCCAGGGAGGAAGCTTGAGTTGTGCAATGGGGGTGCCAATCATCTTGCAAAAGATGCCCAAAGGAGAACACACAGTTGCTACTGATGCCCTTTCCGCTCCGTTTCTGCCATATAGTGACCAACAATATAAACATCCAATTGTTGAATCAAAACCTATTTACATACAGATGCACCCCGTAACCACAAATCCTTTCCCTCGTCCAGGATGGAGTAGGCGAAAAACAATCCGTAGCAAATGCCATAAGACTGAAAAAATTCCTTCTCGGCCCCAAACCAGGCGACCTATAAAAACATCCTGGACTGAGTGGAGGGTGGGTGGGTGTCCGTTTTGTGGCGAGCTCAGGGGGGGGGGGGCAAGCAATATCCTCCTAACTCAGGTCTTTGGGAAGGATTCAATAGGTGGACAAAAACGCCAAGTCCAGTCTAAACATTTGGCTGATTGTGTGGCCAACCATAATAATAGGAATCCAAGTTCCTGAAACATGCAAAAGTTCAAATAATTGGTTATAAAATCTATAGCAAGAAGAGCAAGCATGTCCATAATTAACATTGTTTTGATGAGCAGTATGACATGTTAAAAAAACAAAACAGGTGTCAGCTGGAGCTGAGACTCCTCAACTGTGGATGATAGTAAGCAAGTTGTGGTTAGTAACCAAAATGTTCAGGGAGTTGGGAGGGAGAAGGTTAGAGTGATATAAACAGCAGCCCAAGGAACTTATAAAGCACAGGAAAAAGGAGAAACTTGATCTAGATGCCAACTAAGCAGCTGTACAGACTTGGGAGTGGAAGAAGGTAGGTGGATCATATTTATAATATTTTTCCAGTTTATTATGTGATTTGTAAGACTGAAGTAAACAAATGTTTCTTTTGCCAATTATTTTTGTACACATATAATCAGATCTACCCAGCAGACCTTGAATCCATTTCAAGGAGAATACAGACATAAATTAATTGAATATTCATCTGAGAATCTGGGTCTAAAGAAGAAGGCGATCACAAAAATAAGAAAAGGAAAACAATGGATATACAAACCAGTTAATCCTATGTTTTTTAATGAGATCTATTTGCCTATAAAGTGCAAATTTGTTTGTACTTTTAGATCCAAATTTCATTCAGTCAAAAAAAGAGATCCTGGAAGCTTTGGTAGAAAATATTTAGAATTATTATTATTATTTGTTTTAATTTTAATTTTAAAAAATGAAGGTAGTCATGAAAGTAATTGAAACAATCTGCGGCTTCTTATCAAAGCAAACACTAGGGCTACTGTTGAGGTTCTGTTCCTTTGTAGTTGAGTTTACAGGTGAGATGTTTCAATTGTACAGACTAACTTACATAGTCTTATTAGAGTTAAATGTGCAGAGAAATATAGGAGTAATGTATGAGGGGAAAAAATCCAAATGAGACCTTTTAAATAATCTCCTGAGTAAGTATACATGAATTATTATTCAACAGAAGACAAAATATTTGATTGGAGAAGCATTAAATATGAGAGAATCTTCTCCTGACATTTTAGATCTGAACATTTCTTAGCCAGAAGATGAAATTAATCTCATGCAACCTCTTAGCAACATAACCACAGCAAGCATTAAGTCAAGGTGTGCTGGTTGGCTCAATGGAAGACAGTTATGACTAACTTTGATTTAATCATATCCATTGCAGTGTGCTTCACTGCAAATAATTAAAGCAACTTTGTCTATTCCTGAGGTATGTTAGATCACAACTCTAATAAGTCTCAGCCAACACTGATTATACAAGTTGAAAATCACAAGACCAGTCTATTATATATGCAGGGAACCAGGAAAAAACCTGACCTTGAATAAGTTGCTTTCTTTAAAACATCTAAGAAATATCTTAATATTCCATCAGCAGTTCAATCTTATCCACATTTGTTAATGCATTTAAAATGATAAGCTTATTTTTAAGGTAAAGATAATCAGAATTGTTTTGTTAAACATCTGAGCCTTTATTTTAAACAAATATATCCAATACATGTTTGCAGCCCTTTTTTATCAGAAAATAATCCTAATGCTGTGTAAGCTGATAGACATTTCAAGGTATGATATGCTGTAGGAACTACAGAGTACTTCAACTTGTAGTATATATTATATTTGTCCATATAGACTTAGAAAGCAAATGATATATGGTAAATGATGAATCTCACAGTGAAACCAGCATATATTTTTAAAAGTAATGTTTTCATATTGGTCCTTTGGAAAACAATGGAATAAAATGGCTAAATGCAAAATACATGAAAGGAGCTATTTAGGGAAAAAAGTCCCAAAGTTTAGAGTTTTATTGTGACTCAATGGTCCAGACAATTTAAAGGCTTATTCTAGACAAGCTAAATTGAAATTTAAAGTAGACAACACTGATAGCTAGGAAATAAGCCTCATTGAAGTTAATGGGATTTGCTTCATAGTACCTTATGAGGATTGTGTTTAATTTTCAGGGTGAGACTTTTCAAAGAACATTTATAAATGTCTATTGTGACCTACATATTACTTATATTTAAGAAAAAACATTTAAAACATTTTCAGGTGAAAGAGTCAAATAGTTACTCTAATGTACTTTAAATACTCTCTGTCTCCTATAATAAGATTTTTAGCTCTTGTGGGATTATATCCCTTGTCTTTTGCATATGCTGGCAAGCTAATGCATAATAGCATTTCTATAGTGTTTTCAACCATTTTAATACATAGAAAGAGCTGGTGAATATTTTCCCCAAATCTGACAATAAAACATTGGGATGGCAAAACACTAAAACTAAGTAAAGCATATAAAGAAAAGTTTGGAACGTGAATTTATGGTCATTGGATGCTGTTGGGTTTGTATTGTTAGCCAACATAGCCAAGAAATCTGAATATTGTTGGCAAATAGCACTGGGAAGATTAGATTAGAACATTGCTTATTGGTTCAGTTACTACATGAAGCCGATGAATTGGAAGCTATAATGCAAGGGAAGGAATCAGACCTTCACTCAGCGGTTTGTTTGGCAATCAGAGTAAACATCTTTCTTATCTGCAGCCAATATCATAAAATGTACAGGACGGTAATGGCAATTACGGGAAGGCAAATTTTCCAGCCTTTGCATGGTCTACGAACAGCTGAGAAATCCCTTCTGCCTGGTTATCATCCCCTTGAATGGGAGCCTCCGTTGAAAAATGTGTCTAGAATATGGGCTCTTCTCCACTTATACCTAACTATGATTCAAACATGTCTTGGCAACATATTTTTTTCTACTGTGTCCCTATGGCATTGTCTTCATCTGTCCAGCTTATGAATGCTTTAAAAGGTATCAAAGAAGTGTGTTTTCTCTTCAAATAGAAACTTGCAGAAACTGCAAGCTGTGTAAAATTTGCTCTGTTTTGTCACTAGTTTACCTCAGAGACAAAAACACATGGTTAGTGATGCATGGGAATGAAATCAGAGCAACTTTTTTGAACAGATGAGCCCCGAGTTTTCGGAGAGGGGCGGCATACAAATCCAATAAATTGAATTGAATTGAATTGAATTGAATCTCCCCTCAGTCCCTGGTTTGGATTGTCTGCTTCCATTCTGCTGCTGATTCTCTAAAAAAAGAGCATTAATTGAATAATAGCACTACAGGGGTCAGTCAGAAAGGCTGCAAATACAGTATTTTAACTTTGTGACCCTTATCACAAAACTGAAACATATAGTTAGGTCCTGAGTAGAATTCACTGGCATCTGGAACTCAGCATTTCTTATCTATAGGGGGTGTGGGGGTCTGGAACTCAGCATTTCTTATCTATAGGGGGTGTGTGATTCAGATGCCTTTATATCTCTGCCCGTTCCTAAACATTATTTAATTATATTCAATTTGGGTTACAGCCTCATGGGATATAGAAGTAAGGACACAGAAGAGCTTAGAGTTTATCTATAGAATCCTACAGTCAAATCTGTCCATTCCTTTTGCATTGCCAAGACTGGCAGATATTTGTCCCAAAGGCTAGTGCTGTGCAGAAAGAGAAGATAGTAAATTTGGACGAATCAACCAATTAATTTGTTTATCAGCTACTACACTTGCAAAAGCAAGAGTACCCTTCAGTAACAAGTTGGAAGAACCTCAATCAAAGCATGACAGAATCAGCCGTGGGGACTGCAAATTTGATGCCAGTAGCATTTTCTGCTGATTCAAGTTTGGATGGATAGTACTTTCAGGCTGCAAAGAAAAAAAGTACTGTGTAGGGTTCCATGTCCTTGAGTCAAACAGAGATTTGGGATATAAACATAAAGTTGGATGCAAATGTAATTCTATCATTACCAAATATAACCATTTTTTCCCCATACGGTTGTAAAATGAATTTTATCTCATTCATGTGATCATTAGACATCAATGGGTATTTAAGTCACTTTTCAGAACTCATTTTTCTCTCTGTTTCTTTTTTCTCTCTGTTTCCCTTCCATGTTTTCTTTTTTCCCCCCTCTTTTTTTTAAAAAAACTTCTAAAAAAAAAAGAAAAGAAGAAAATTCCTTCTCCTTAGCCAAGCTGCCTTCAGTCTCCCAAGAGACAAAATAAGATTGGAAGTTAAGGACATGCACACAAGACATATAAAATTCTCTGAATGTGCAATAAAAGAAATATTTTGTAAAAAGTTATGGGCAAAATGTACAAGGGCCTAAATCTGGACTAATTGAAATAGCACCATAACAAATGACTTCAAATACTGTCAAGTGCACCTACTTAAAGTTTAGTACAAGGCACAATACACTTGAAAATATCTATTGCACTTTAGGAGATTTTGCTGTTGTCCTATGCCAAAGAGTTGGTAATAGCTCTGGCAACAGACGTTATCTCAGAGACACTAAGTGACAGAGGCCTTTTACTGTTGGAAATACTCATCTTTGGCCAGATCAGCATTAACAAGACTAAATACAATGGAAACCTATGCAACTAAAACTGACTAAAACTGCACTTGATAGCAGAATTGAACCTTGTGCAGTTATGTACATTCCAACCTTTGTGAGCTCAGAATTTGTTACTCTTTTGGAGCCATTTTACAAGTCTACAGTAAGCCAGTTAATACTTCAACGCAGCTTGAACAGAGTAATGTGAATCTGCATTAAAATAAAGTCTGCTGCATAATTCTTCCTGTACATTCCCCCTTGACCAAAAAACATCAACACTAGCATGCGTTAAGACCCAAAAAATCAGTCAGGCCCTTTTAAAAAATGGACCTTCACTGTTATGGTCAACCATTCTACCATTTCAACTTAATATGGCAGGCAATTTTGAAACATCTAAGTAGATGAATTCTCCTAAAAACTATTTCAAGTTCAGACCCTAAACATTCCCTGTAATGTTCCGCCTTCTAATGGCTAGCTCACATTAATAATCTGCCTAAACACTGGAATTGCTGTGTTTACTTCCATGTTTTCACTACTGATTTTTTGATGTTTAAAAAGGTTGTATATATATATATATTTAAATGCTTTATTCAATGTTTATTTAAGAAGACAAAATTTAATTGCTGTATTATTAATAAAAGTAGGATTTTTTTTTAAATGGCAAGCTTGCTCCCAGGGAGAAGAATGTATGACATCACTCGGGGTAACCAATTAGCACTCTGCAGAGCTGTAGACCACCAAAACTGGAATCTTTATATTCTACTTTGCAAAGATGGGATAAAGATATCAACCATAAGAGAACTGCTTCTAAAGAAAATGAAGTAGTTCATTCAGATTTGTTCTTAGGTTTAAATAGGAACACATGTTATTATGTGTTTAGAGATGCTTTATCAAGATAGCATCTGTGGTTAAAGACTGGTAATATTCATCTTTCTTCTCATTATGCAAGAATGTATTCATCCCTCTTCTAACCAACATATTTTTACACACTGTCAGTGCTTGATAAGCATTTTGGTAGAGATGAAGTAAAATATTGTGGACTATTTATTAACGAAGCATTCTTAATATTTAGCATTGGTTTTAAACCCATTTTCTATCTGGTTTTATTCATTTTCGTCAGGTTGTTAATCATGGAATCTTACCAGTTTCTTTTCTCTCTTTCTTTCAATAGGTAATTCAACATCTGCAGGATGGAGAAGCTACCCCCACCAAGCATAAACTTGTGTTTTGGACCAGAACATGTCCAACAGCCATATATGAAGTTTTCTGAATGGAAATTCAAGCTGTTTAAGGTGAGATCACTTGAAAAGCCTCTTCCTGAAGACAGCCACCAGGCTAACTCTGCTAAAGAAAATGTGGGCATCACTGATGAACAACCTAAGGCAGCAGCTATAATGTCTCAAGTGCCCTTTGAAACAGATACCGAGTTGAATAAGAATAGCTTGGCAAGAGAGAAAGATATCTTTCATATGAGCCAAAGGGAGATGGAAGCTCATCAAGCAAAACTACAGAATCTCTGTCGCATCTGTGGAGGCTCACTGAAAATTGACCCTTACAAAAAGTGTCATCCAGTCCATGGGCCAGTGGATGAGGAGACCCAGGCTCTATTGAGGAAGAAAGAGAAAAGAGCTATTTCCTGGCCAGATCTTCTTGTGAAAGTTTTTAAGATCGATGTAAGGGGAGATATTGAAACAATCCATCCTACTCATTTTTGTCACAATTGTTGGAAAGTCATTCAAAGAAAAGTCAGCAATGCCCCCCACGAAGCACATCTTTTAGAGAAAGACCCAGTGGAATGGCATCCCCATTCAACAAGCTGTGACGTTTGTGTCACTTCCTTTCGTGGAGTCAAGAGGAAAAAACCAATTCTGAATTCCCAGCTGAGCAAAAAACTCAGGATTATTGCCGGGCATACGAGAAAAATAAGATGCTTAAGAACAGTAAAGCAACCGAATAACAAAAGTTTGATGAAAAAGATTTCAAACTGTAAGCAAATCCATCTCAGTACAAAAATCCTTGCAATAGACTACCCTGTGGACTTTGTAAAGTCAATATCTTGTCAGATCTGTGAACACATCCTGGCTGATCCAGTAGAAACAACATGTAAACACTTATTCTGTAGAGTCTGCATTCTTAAATGTCTTAAAGTAATGGGAAGCTATTGCCCATCCTGCAGATATCCTTGTTTTCCTACTGATCTAGTGAGCCCTGTAAAATCCTTCCTAAGCATCCTCAACAATTTGGTTTTGAGATGCCCAGTAAAAGGCTGTCACGAGGAGGTCTTTTTGGAAAAGTACTGCCAACATCGTTCTAATCATAAAGGGGCAGAAACTACAGACAGCTACGTCTATATCAACAAAGGTGGGCGACCGAGACAACATTTGCTCTCACTGACCCGGAGAGCTCAAAAGCACCGCTTGAGAGAACTCAAGCTTCAAGTGAAAGATTTTGCAGAAAAAGAAGAAGGAGGAGACATGAAGTCTGTGTGCTTAACTTTGTTCCTGCTGGCTTTGAGATCTAGAAATGAGCACAGACAAGCCGATGAATTGGAAGCTATAATGCAAGGGAAGGGATCGGACCTTCACCCAGCGGTTTGTTTGGCAATCCGAGTCAACACCTTTCTTAGCTGCAGCCAATATCACAAAATGTATAGGACAGTAAAGGCAATTACAGGAAGGCAAATTTTCCAGCCTTTGCATGCTTTACGAACAGCTGAGAAGTCCCTCCTGCCTGGTTATCACCCCTTTGAATGGGAGCCTCCTTTGAAAAATGTGTCTAGTACCACAGATATAGGCATTATTGATGGCCTGTCAGGAATACAACAATCTGTGGATGACTATCCAGTGGATACAATTGCAAAGCGATTTCGATATGATGTAGCTTTGGTGTCTGCCCTTATGGATCTGGAAGAAGAAATTTTAGAAGGACTGAAAACTCATGACTTGGATGACTATTTGAAAGGACCTTTCACTGTAGTGATTAAAGAATCCTGCGACGGAATGGGAGATGTCAGTGAAAAGCATGGTTGTGGCCCAGCGGTTCCTGAAAAGGCAGTTCGATTCTCCTTCACCCTCATGAGCGTGACTGTAACTCATGACCATGGCAGTACAAGGATTTTTGAAGAAAGCAAACCCAATTCAGAGTTATGTTGTAAGCCTTTGTGCCTTATGCTGGCTGATGAGTCAGATCATGAGACACTCACTGCCATCTTGAGTCCTCTTGTAACAGAAAGGGAAGCCATGAAAGATAGTGCAGTGATACTTTATATGGCTGGCATTCCTAGAATGTTCAAATTCGTATTTAGGGGCACTGGATATGATGAAAAACTTGTCCGTGACGTTGAGGGACTTGAAGCATCAGGCTCTACTTACATTTGTACACTTTGTGATGCCACCCGCCTAGAAGCCTCTCAGAACCTAATCCTGCATTCTGTCACCAGGAGCCATGCTGAAAACCTAGAACGATACGAAGTGTGGAGGTCCAATCCTTACCATGAAGCCGTTGATGAACTGCGTCACAGAGTGAAAGGTGTTTCTGCCAAACCTTTTATTGAGACTGTGCCTTCAATAGACGCACTTCACTGTGATATTGGCAATGCAGCTGAATTTTACAAAATATTCCAGTTCGAGATTGGTGAGGTGTACAAAAATACCAGTGCGACCAAAGAAGAGAGAAAGAGGTGGCAGTCAACTCTTGACAAACACCTTAGAAAAAAGATGAATTTGAAACCTGTAACAAGGATGAATGGAAATTTTGCAAGAAAACTCATGAGTAGAGAGACTGTGGATGCAGTCTGTGAATTAATAAAATGTGAGGAGAGACATGAAGCCCTCAGAGAATTAATGGACCTTTATCTTAAGATGAAACCAGTATGGAGGTCTTCATGTCCAACCAAAGAATGCCCAGAACTTGTATGTCAATACAGTTTCAACTCTCAGAGATTTGCTGAGTTGCTGTCGACTAAATTCAGTTACAGATATGATGGGAAGATTACTAATTATTTTCATAAAACACTTGCTCATGTTCCAGAAATTATAGAACGAGATGGTTCCATTGGTGCCTGGGCAAGTGAGGGAAATGAGTCAGGCAATAAACTGTTCAGACGCTTTCGGAAGATGAATGCCAGGCAGTCAAAATGTTATGAGATGGAAGATGTTTTGAAGCATCACTGGTTATATACTTCAAAGTATTTGCAAAAATTCATGAATGCTCATAATACATTGAAAAGCCAGATGGTCCAAATTAGGCCAGAACAGACTGAGAGCAATGTCATGATGATGGAGGATTCTTTGGAGATTCCTGATTTCATGGACTTCTAAGTGGAATTAAATTTTGCATTGGTCTTGCAGCTGAAAAGTCAATATTCATTTGCATCCAGAAATAGTGGAGAGGTTTTTTTTTTTACACTGAGTTGTAAAAACCTTGAGGAAAGCTGTTTGATGGTGGGCTGTGCTGTTCTGACAAGAGGTCCATAACACAAAAATGTGTGTGTGTGCAGATGTGGTCTGGCTTAACAACCAATTTTAAAGAGGAAAACAGAACCAAAACCAGTAATTATTTTTCTGTGACCACATTTAAGTACTAGGTAGAAGACAAAATGGAACGATACCAGTAAAATGTGTAAAATGTTGATGATAACATATTGCTTTTATAAATATTTATTAGCCTTTTATTAGCCAAGAGCAAACATTGTCCCCATATTTTAAAAAGGAAAGACAGAAAACCTGGGAAAATAAAACCACTTACTTTGAAATCTATTACTGGTCAAAATACTAATACAAATAGTGAAGTAGCAAGTTTATGATCATTTAGAAAATAATTTAATTAGCTAGCTAATTAAACATTTTCTTTTTACTGGCTTCTAGCATCCAATTCCTGATCAATCAATCTGCAATATGGAGGCATTTATATACAGGCCTATTATAGCATGCAGTTATAACTCTAGAGAGTAATTCAATATTTTAAAAAGTAATTTCTATTAATTTCATTATCATAAAGGAGAGAAGGATCCAGACACTGTTCACAAATAACAGGTATTCTTGAAAATAGATCTGAGAAATATTTTTATAGGAAATACTTCTCTGTTCAGAAGCTTCTGATGTCTGATTGCTTTGACTGTTGTGTTTCTCAACCTTAGCAACTTTAAGACACATGGACTTCATCTCCAGAACTGGAAGTTGAAATCCATGCATCTTAAAATTTGCCAAGTTCGAGGAACATAGCTCTACAATCAGAAACCAATGAATTGGAGACAGTGATGGGATAACTGAAACATGGTTTCACTGATCATATAAGTTTCGATGCTTATAGCTCTTTATTGTCATAAGAGGTGGTAGGGGGTTGTGATGGAATGTGAAACCACATTATTTCATTTATGGTAGATGTCGGTCACAATTCTATCAATGATTTCTTAGAGCTTAAAATTATTCTCCACGAGTGTATTTTACCTAACTTTGCTTTGCTTTTAACTGCCTAGTAGGATTGCAATTCATATAGAATTAGCAATTTTCTTGCTGTTGCCTACCTGTTAATATTTACCTATAGACTAGCCTATATTTATAAAAGCATTTGTGCATTACAATGGCACCAAGTACAGGATGTTTTGTATTTAGTTGGCAAAGTTGAGCAAATCTTTCTATTGATGTGATATCAGATGGTTTTTCTTTAAATAAACATTTTATTTTAAAACAAATGCTTGCATTTTCTTTTTAAATAAAGTGATTTAGTTTGGCAGAAGACTTTGCAAATGGACACAGACACAAATACACATACACAACACTTAGGATAAACTAATTCATATTCTTTACTTTTAAACAGATAGTTTTTCATATTTTGAATATTTTCATTTTGTCCTATGGTAGATACCAAAGGTAGATTACAATTGCTGGGGTGGGAGGAGGTTTCTCTAGCAGGTAGTGTTTTCTTCTCTTATTCTCAAGGAGCCAGAAAGTTTATTTAAAGAGCCAGTGGAAAAATATTACATCTGAATGATGCTTTTTCTTCAGAAGAAAGTCAGGATACTATGTGTACTCTATATAAATATAAGCATTCTGAACCACATTTCTTTGTTAGTAGAGGCTTATGAGTACAAGTAGTGTCAATTATTCTCACTTGAGACATTAGTTTGGAAATTACACTTCAACTTACACAAGACTCTTGGTGGGTTTACTTGGCCTGTGCTGGTACCAAGCAAAGGGAAGACTTTTACAAACAATGTAATTATTGTATATAAACTTAAATCCTCATTGGTATTTTCTTTTTCTTTGTCCCTGTGTTTAAATAAAGGGGTCCCTTTAGCTAGAGATTGGGAACTTATTTTATTTATTTATTTATTTATTTATTTATTTGTTTGTTTGTTTGTTTGTTTATTTATTTATTTATTTATTTAATTTATTAGATTTGTATGCCACCCCTCTCCGTAGACTCGGGGCGGCTAACAATAATAATAAAACAACATATAACAAATCTAATATTTAAAATAACTAAAAACCCTTATTAAAAACCAAACATGCACACAAATATACCATACATAAATTTTATAGTTCTGGGGGAAAGAAATATCTCAATTCCCCCATGCCTGATGACAGAGGTGGGTTTTAAGGAGCTTACGAAAGACAAGGAGGGTGGGGGCAATTCTGATCTCTGGAGGGAGCTGGTTCCAGAGGGTCGGGGCTGCCACAGAGAAGGCTCTTCCCCTGGGTCCCGCCAAACGACAATGTTTGGTCGACGGGACCCAGAGAAGGCCGACTCTGTGGGATCTATTAATACTCTTCCAAAAGATTATTTCTGTGTGGAAGAGAAAAATAATAGGATAAAAGCACAGACAAGCATCTGAATGAGGAATTTTTTTTGTTTTAGTGCCAGGAGATGCTCAATGTATTGACTCAGGGCTAAGCAAAATGGTTTATTGTGAAGCTTGGGGAGTTCTGAAGAGGCTATAAATAAGTGAAAGCAGTTAACACTTTTTCTTCTCTTCAAAATTACATTTCCTTTCTCCACTAAATGGGTATAAATAAATTTGCCTCACATGCACACATCTTTAGTTGTGGGTTTCTTTTTGCTTTTCTTATTAAATTGCTCAAACTGGGATTTCAGAGCAATCATTTTCAGTAGTTTTTCTATTTAAAGATTTATGTGTCTTTGTAGCAGGATCCACAGCCAGGAAATCTTGACTGAAGCTAATTGAATTAATTCACTGCATCAATTTAACTATTGATAGAATTTCAGTTTCACTTTGATTTATCTACTTTGAGGATCAAGAATCACTATAGTCTGGAACAATATGTATACCTTTATCCACACAAACTACTTTCTATTGACTCCCCATATTCTTTATAGCAATGTTTCTCAACTTCCACAATTTTAACATAGGTGGATTACAAGTTCATGCATGTTGGCTGGGAATTCTGGGAAGTTGAGGTCTTGTATTGTTATTTCCTGTAACATAGTTGAACACATCATATGGGCAAAGCTATGCATTCAGAACATCCATGGTTCTTCTCATTTCATTGGTGGGGAACATGTGGTCTTCCAAATGTCAATGACCCCTAATCCAAATTCTCATCTAATTTTTCATCCTACTCTAATCCAGCCCCTTCCCATAATCTTTTATTTTAGCCTTACTTTATTTTACTGATGCTAGAGTAAATGAGTTGGATCAACATCAGTCTGTCCAGAAGGACTATGCAATGCTTTAGTTTTTGAGACAAAAATATATTTTGGAGCTATTTGTCTGAAGTGGTGTAAGGACCATTGAAATGGTGTAAGGCTTGAGCAGGGCATTGGACTAGATGAATTACAAGGTACCTTCTGTTCCGTCTAAGCAAGGAGCCCTTCAAAAAATAGATCCATACACCTTCAAAGAATACAAATTGTAAGCATATATTGTTCTAATAATTAATAGCAGAAAGAATAACTGTAAAAATATATCAGCAAAAATCAGAAACCAGTCCATGACAATTATCTGCTGTTAATCACAATCTCAGGCTGGGAGCCAAAACTCCCAAATACTTTTTCTTTGATCCAGTCTCTAATTAGTATGACTCATGATAACTTGGCAGGAAACCCAGAGATATAAATTCCAGCTTCTTTCTTTGTAATTTCACTATCGGTTCAGCCATGTCCCATTGTTGAGCGTTGAGGTCCAAAATAGCCCATCATAAGACACATCCTTATATAGCTAAAGGCATGGCCAAGTATTCTATAGAGCTATTCACACACAGATCTCTTCCTCCTCAGCCATTCCTGCCTGCTTATACTCCTGCACACCCTTGTATCAAGAAGCAGCTCTTCCTCTTCTCCTGAGTCACTCTGGTCACCTCTGGAGGTGCAACAGGTCATGGTTTGACTTTCATCCTCTGACTCCACATCTTCTCTGACCTCCTCACTATCAGACTCAGGTGCCAAGGACACTGGCCTAGGATACCAAAACATACATCCTAGTCCAGTAACATCTTCCAACTCTAGTAATCTAAAGCCTGTTGGGGCATTTATACCACAGTAGTTAAAAGCTACATAAACAACCTACATCTGTTTTTCAGGCTCACACAGCTGCCTTCTGCCACAATGGCAGTATGATCTAAGAAAAAAAAAATTTAAGGAGTTTCAGATTGGTGCTACGTGCATCCCTAGTGTGCTCTGAACTACCTTTCTAGTTTCAAATAAAATAAACCATAATTATCAGCAAGAGAGGAGGACATTGGAGAGGTTGGGAAGATTTTTAACAAGTTTTGTGGTTTTATTACTTGTGTTTTATCTAAGTATGTGTATTGCCTACTCTCTGTCTTTGTTAGCTGTATATGGCTTGCTGTTATGCCCCTTGTTAACAGGCCATTATAAATAAACAATTATTATTATTATTATTATTATTATTATTATTATTATTATTATTATTATTATTATTATTATTATTATGTCAATACAACACAGCAAACGAGATCACTATGCTGGATTTCATATTTTATCACCAGTCGGGCACTTTCCAAGCACCTAGGACTGCGTGATGTAGTGGCGAATTATGTTTGCTGATCCCAGGAAAAAAGAAGCCTTTTGCCATTGACAGATGGAGATTTTGTCAATTCCGATGGTTTTCAAATGTCCACTGAGATCCTTTGGCACTGCGCCCAGCGTGCCAAGTACCACTGGGACCATTTTCACGGGCTTATGCCACAGTCGTTGCAGCTCGATTTTTAGATCTTCGTATTTCACTAATTTCTCTAGCTGCTTCTGCTCAATTCTGCTGTCCCCTGGGATTGCGATGTCGATGATCCATACTTTCTTTTTCTCCATACATCATCATCATCATCATCATCATCATTATTATTAAATAGTGACAATTCATGCAGACATATCTTTGGAAGACTAATATCAGATTTTCCTAGGAATAATGACATAAGTAGTGAAGGCATTAATAGCAAAATAAGGTTTGTTAAGTTTTCTCATTTTTCTCTCCCTTTTTAAAAAACTTCGGTCTTAAATCTTTCCTATAGAATTCAGATTAACCGGGTTGGAAGGGAACCTGGAGGTCTTCTAGTCCAAACCTCTGCTCAAGCAGGAAATCCAATACCATTCTGGACAAATAGCTGTTCAATCTTTTCTTAAACACTTCAGGTGACGGAGCACCTACAAATTCTGGAGACAAGTCATTCCACTTATTAAGAATTTTTTTCCTTAATTCTAGGTTGGATCTCTCTTTATTTAACTTTTTGTCTTGTACTCAGGTGCTTAGGTTTACCTCTCCTCTCTGTTTTAGCCTCTCAAATATTGGAAGAGTGCTATCAAAGCATCACCAATTTTATTTTCTCTTTATTAAACTAATCTTTCCTAGTTCCCACAACTATTCATTGTATGGTTTAGCCATACAATGCTGCTCTTTTCTACACTCTTTGTAGAATCTTAACATCTTTTTTATATCATAGTGATAAAATTGGATGCAATTTCAAATTCCTATGTAAATAGAATAAGGTGGCATTCCAAATTCTATACAATATTAGCTTATTTATTCTCTAAGCAGGGAAGAGTCTAAACAGAAAGTTGCCTCAAAGTGGAGGAAAGAACTTTAATTTTTCAGGAACTAAATAAAACTTTAAGTATAATTCTGCACAATGGAGTCTAGATATGATTATTTATTAAGAATGAAGCCCTGATTACAAGTACAGCCTGGTCTGATTATCATCATTGCATAAAGATTGAGACAGGAAAGTGTGGCTATTGTAGAGCCATTTGAATTAGAAGGTTATAGATGAGGAGTCTAACTTCAGGAGAATAGCGCCGGCGGACTTACCCACTGGCAGCGTTTGCGGGAGGGCCAGGAAGACACCGGACCCCTGGTGGCTGCCATCTTGGTGCTCGGGCCAACAAGGCCTGACTGTTGATAGGTCCGGGCGGGGCTTGCTGGCCCTATTTAAGGGCGTGTAGGCCCGGGCTCAGCCTTTTTCGCCCGTACCATTGCCCTGAGCAGACACTCGGCTGAGTTCTGCTCGCGTCGGCCATTTTGGAGGCGGCCTCGTGCAGCGGCTGCCATTTTGTGGCTTGGTTTTGTCCGGCGAAGAAGGCCTCATCGTTCCCGGTGGAGCTTTCGGGAGCGTTGGAGCGCGGCGGCGCTGGTGGTCGCTTGGTCCCCCTCGGGCTCGAGGGGGAGTGGTGAACTATGGCCTTTCCTGCTGGGTTGGGGGGGGGCTTTGTAGGCCTCTGCCCACGGGGGGAGGGCGTCCGGCCTCTGGTGCCAGCTGCAGCTGTTGTCCGTATTAGGGGGTTCTTCTGCCTCTGGGGGGGGCGTTGCTCGCCAAGTTTAGCGCTTGGGCCTCTCCCTGGTAGGGCCTGTGGCCTTAGCGCTGGGGATTGGGGTTGGGTGCGTAGCTTAACATCTCTGAATTTAGTAGTTGGTGAGGATGGCCCCAAAGAAGAGGCAAGCCAGGGCCCCTCCGGCCCAACCAGCAGTGTGGCCTAGGAGGGCTCTAAGGCCTTCAGCCCGGGCTCGGGCCAGCATGGAAGGGCCCCCTGGGGCGGTCCCACCAGAAGGGGTGGTGGGGTTTCTGCCCACAGCCCCTCAACCTGATGTTTCTCCCTCTCTTTCTTGGGCCAGGGTCCTAGAGAGGTTGGACGAATTGGAGCGTTGGCAGTCCAGATCGGGCCCGGGCGGGCTCCCCCTGGCTGCATCGGCGGCCTGGGGAAGGGATCTGGATGAGGAGGTGGCCCAGGCCGGGCAGATGGCCCAGACCGGGCAGATGGCCCAAACCGGGCAGATGGCCCAAACCGGGCAGATGGCCCAAACCTCTGACCTCTGTGTGTGGCGGGAGTTTTTAGACCACTTTAATGGGCTGTCTTTTTGGAGGCACGAGCTTCTTTTGGAAGCTGAGTTGCAGCTTTGCTCCGATGCTGCGGGGACTTGTGGTTTTGGGGTAGTGTTAGGTGACCAGTGGTGCTTTTCGGTTTGGCCTCCGGAATGGAGTGCCTCTTCACTGGTTAAGGATTTGACTTTTTTGGAGCTCTTCCCCTTGATAGTGGCCCTAGAGCTTTGGGGGGAGCAGTTTAGGGACAAGACTGTGCATTTTTGGTGTGACAACTTAGCGGTTGTCCATGTTGTGAATGCCCTGTCCTCTAAGAGTGACAGGGTCATGCGGCTTGTCCGCCATTTTGTGCACAGGTCCTTGTCCCTAAACACTTTGTTTTTGGCTAGGCATGTACCCGGGTTGGATAACGGGGTTGCTGACGCCTTGTCCCGTGGTCAGTTGTCCAGGTTTCGGACCCTGGCCCTGTGGGCCCGAGAGTCACCAGAGGCATTCCCAGACCACCTTTGGAGCCTGGGCGGGCTCCCGAGCGGTGGAGAGACGAGGCCTCCAGGGCTATCGCCCTCTCGGTAGCCCCGGGCACCCTATGGGCTTATCAGCGTGCAGGTAAGGAGTTTGGGGATTTCAGGCAGGATAGGGGTTACCCCCATAGTTGGCCTGCCCCAGTTGAGCACCTGGCCGAATTTTGTGTCCAGCTTAGGCAGCGTGGCCTTTCAGTTAGGACTATTAGGTCCAGGTTAGCCGGCCTCGCCTTTCTGTCCAAGGCGGGGGGGTTTAGAGATTTTTCTGGTGACTTCCGCATTCGGAAGATGCTGGAAGGCTGGGTGAGGGAGCGACTGGGAGCCCCTTGTGACACTCGTCGGGCCCTGACGGTTCAGCAGCTGTCCCTGATAAATCAGGCCTTAGACAGTCTGTGTGCCTCCTTGTACGAGGCCCGTCTTTTTAGGGCAGCGACTTGTGTCATGTTTTTTGGGGCCCTCAGGGTCAGTGAGGCCATGGCCTCCTCTCAAGCTGACACGTCGCTCCGTGCCTTCCAGTATGCTGATCTAGCCTTCAGGCAGGGGGGGGGTATCCCTTGTAGTAAGGCATTCTAAGACAGATCAGCTGCACAGAGGGATTTGTATTGAGCTCAGTGCGGCCGCCGACCAGTCTGTGTGTCCGGTGGCCGCCCTACAGCATTATTGTAGTTTACGTGGGTCAGGGCAAGGGTACCTTTTTAAGCATCTGGACGGTACCCCTCTGACCCGTTATCAATTCTGGGTGTTAGTTTCCAGGGCAATGGCTCAGGTTGGCATGGATCCCGCCGGCTATGGAACACATTCGTTCCGTATCGGCGCCGCCACTAGCGCGGCACTTTCTGGTTTCCCGGCCCAGCAGATTCGGGAGATCGGCCGCTGGCGGTCAGCGGCATATTTGGGTTATGTTAGGCCCGCTGAGGATTCCAGGTAGGGCTTAGGCTAGATAACCTCTCTGTGTGTCCTCTTCCAGGTCCCCATGCCAATACGAAACCGACGGCGCTGCTGTGCGGCCACAGCATGATATTTTGGGCCGGCCGCTCAGCAGCCAGAAGCGCCTTAGGGACCCAGTTGTCATTGGGACGGTGGGTCAAGGTTGTTTGGATGGGCCGAAGAGGTATGCGGTGGGAGGGGCTCCTGCCGGCGTTGCTGGGGCGGCAGCATCCCACGGCTGCACCCAGCGGTACTGGGTGGGTGGCTTCCCAGGGTCGCGCTCAGGTTGGACTGGGTGGGCAGCATCCCATTGCTGCGCCCAGATGGCTGGTCTTGCACCTCGGTGGCAATGACCTGTGCCTGCTTGGGGGTCTACCATTGATCATCCAGGCGAGCGAAGACCTACGGCGGCTTCGCTCTGTGTGGCCCAACACGTAAGTGGTGTGGTCAGAGATCCTCCCAAGGATCGTGTGGAGGGACACCATTTCCCTTAGGGCCATTCGCCAGGTCAGGCGTAGAGTAAATAAGGCCCTGGGCAGAATAGTCAGGGAATTAGGTGGGGTTGTAGTGGCCCACCCCCTCATCACTGTAGATCGGCCGTGGCTTTACCAGGCCGACGGTGTTCACCTGTCAGAACAGGGGAACGCCATTTTCTTACAGGACCTGCAGCGGTCTCTGCGTGAGCTGGCGCAGCTAGAGGGGGGAGTCGGGGGGCCAAGATAGAGATCTGACCCCCGCTCCGTGGCAGGTTAGGGGCGGAAAACTGGGTGGTGGTTTAGCAACTGCGCGTTCTCCCTTGGGCATCTTTGGGGATGATTGACAGGTTCTCTCCAAGCTTGTGGTGGAAGCGACCTGAGCAGTTGGGGGGAACCTGTCTTTGGGTCCAGCACCTTTAAGTCCCCTGTTAGGGGTTAGCCGGCTGGACCCCCCTCATGCAAGAGCATGGCATGGTCTCAGGTGAGGGAGGGGTCCCTCACCTGGACTAGCATCGAGCTACGCCCATAAGTTGCCCAGGAAGTTTATCTGATGTCATTTTCCGCCCCGGAAGTATTTGTTTGACCCTGCAGGTCCATTGTTGGGTCATAGTTAAGCATGTTAATTTATGCTAATTTATGCTAATTTAATTAAATAAATTATGCTAATTTATTATTAATAAAAATGACCCAGTTTAAATCCAGCTCTTGTGTCCGTGTCGTTACTCCGTCTCTCCTGCAAAATGAATTTAGTGTTTCCTTCTCAGAGAAGTGATGCTTCTTGGAGATAGAATGACTCTGAGTAAACTAATAAAGGGAAAAAGCAAAGAGCCTGATAGAATTTTAAATAACTGTTATTGTAGCTGTTTGAAACCAGTGCCTGTGAGCTACAAGATGGAGTTGATTCAAAATGGCAGCTGAAAACTAGAACTGATGTGGCTATAAATGAACTAATCTGTACAAGCCAATAAGAAAGAGACAGGTAATTCCATCTTCCCTCCAGTATGAAGCAATTTTCTCTAAAACTCTTTGTGTTAGGGTAACTCAACCATTCATTCCTCCCCTCTTTATGTTGACAAAATGAGTGCTTTAAGCATTCTCTAGTGCAGGGGTGTCAAACTGGCAGCCTGGGGGACGGATGCACCACATGTAGGCCATGCCCACTCCAGCTCTGCAAAGGGAAAAATATATTGTGATATGTGACAACAACATGACTCTGTGAGTTTGACACCCATGTTTGGAAACATTTTAATGATATTAGCCCCACCTCTTACAAAAAAATCAACAGAGAGCATTGATTTGGACCTGTGCAACTGTGCAACTCATGAAATCACATTAAATTTAAGGATGGTCTGAAATTGTTATCGCAAAAAAGGAAGAAGAAATAAGACTTCCTTCCTTCCTTCCTTCCTTCCTTCCTTCCTTCCTTCCTTCCATTCTTTCTATGAAGTATCCTAATAAGTATACAGTACAATTCAACAGCTAAAAGTCTGTATTTATAATGAAATGAATATTGTATTAATTTGTGGGATCCTTAGTGCTTTCTGAGCTTGGTTGCTTTCTTGCAATCATTTCATTATCCAACTACAGTAGATAACATCTTCAGTGCTAGAAAAGAGTAGAGATTGTTCTATTTATATATGGTGGCTTGCCCTGTCAGTGTTGGTAGGAGTGTTGTTTTCTTCTTGATAGCTTCTTGATTAGAATGGAATTCTTTATTGTATGCATATGCTGTCAGTGTATATAAAAATACATTTGTCAAGAATCATGAGGTAGAACATTTAATGATTGTCATAGGGGTCAAATAAGCAATGAGAAAACAAACAATCAACAATTAATATTAATAAAAATCTTAAGAATACAAGCAACAAGTTACAGTCATACACTCATAAGTGGAAGGAAATGGTGATAGGAATGATGAGAAAAAAGTAGTAGTAATAGTAATGCAGACTTAGTAAATAGTTTGATAGTGTTGAAGGAATTATTTATTTAGCAGAGTGATGGCGTTCGGGAAAAAACTGTTGCTGGAGAGACGGAGTAACGACACGGACACAAGAGCTGGATTTAAACTGGGTCATTTTTATTAACATAAATTTGCATAATTTATTCATTAAATTTGCATAAATTAGCATAATCAACTATGACCCGGAAATGGACCTGCAGGGTCAAACAAATACTTCCGGGGCGGAAATGACGTTATGACAAAAAACTTCCTGGGCAACTCATGGGCGTATCTCGATGCAAGTCCAGGTGAGGGACCAGTCCATCACCTGCGACCCTGCCATGCTTTGCATGAGGGGGGTCCCACCGGCTACCCCGAATCCGGGAATTAAAGGTGCAGGACCCAAAGACAGGTTCCCCCCAGCTGCTCAGGCAGGCACTCCCTCCATGAGCTTGCGGAGAACCTGTCAATCATCCCCAAAGATGCCCAAGGGAGAACGCGCGGTTGCTAAACCACCCCAGTTTTCCGCCCCTAACCTGCCATGGAGCGGGGGTCAGATCTCTATCTTGGCCCCCCGACTCCCCCCTCTAGCTGCGCCAGCTCACGCAGAGACCGCTGCAGGTCCTGTAAGAAAATGGCGTTCCCCTGTTCTGACAGGTGAACGCCGTCGGCCCGGTAAAGCCATGGCCGGTCTATTGTGATAAGGGGATGGGCCACTACAACCCCACCTAGTTCCCTAACTGTTTTACCCAGAGCCCTATTCACCCTACGTCTCGCCCGGTGAATGGCCCTAAGGGAAGAGGCGTCCCTCCACACGATCCTAGGTAGGATCTCTGACCACACCACTTGCGTGGTGGGCCACACCTCACGAAGCCTTTGCAGGTCTTCGCGTGCCTGGATGATCAGCGCCAGGCCTCCCAGCATGCACAGGTCATTGCCTCCTAAGTGCAATACCAGCCACCTGGGTGCGGCCACAGGACGCTGCCCACCCAAACCCACCTGGGCACGACCCCGAGGAGCCGCCCCAGCCATACTGCCGGGCGCAGCCACAGAATGCTGACCGCCCAGCAACGCCGGTAGGAGACCCTCCCACCGCATACCTCTCTGGCCCATCCAGGCAACCTTGACCCACTGCCCCAGGGACAGCTGGGTCCCGATGGTGCTCCTGGCTGCTGAGCGGCCGGCCCAAAATATAATGCTGTGGCCACACAGCAGCGCCGTCGGTTCCATGTTAGCCTGGGGACCTGCAAGAGGACACACACAGAGAGGTTACCCAGCCTAAGCCCTGCCTAGGATCCTCAGTGGGCCTAACATAACCCAAATATGCCGCTGACCGCCAGCGGCCGATCTCCCGAATCCGATGGGCTGGGAAACCAGAAAGTGCCACGCTAGTGGCGGCGCCGATGCGGAACGAATGCGTTCCATAACCGGCGGGATCCATGCCTACCCGGGCCATTGCCCTGGACACTAGCACCCAAAATTGGTAACGGGTCAGAGGGGTACCGTCCCAATGCCTAAACAGGTACCCTTGCCCTGACCCCCGCAGACCACAATAAAGCTGCAGGGCGGCCACCGGACACACCAACTGGTCGGCGGCCGCACTAAGCGGGATAACCCCTCTGTGTAGCTGATCCGTCTTAGACTGCCTTACTACAAGGGATACCCCCCCTTGTCTAAAGGCCAGATCAGCGTACTGGAAGGCCCGGAGCAGAATGTCAGCCTGAGACGACGCATGGCCTCGCTGACCCTGAGGGCCCCAAAAAACATGACACAAGTCGCTGCCCTAAAAAGACGGGCCTCGTACAATGAGGCACACAGACTGTCAAAAACCCCGTTAATTAAAGACAGCTGCTCCACCGTCAGAGCCTGACGAGTGTCACCAGGGGCCCCCGCTTGCTCCCTCAGCCAGCCTTCCAGCATCTTCCGGATGCGAAAGTCACCCGAAAAATCTGCAAACCCCCCGCCTTGGACAGAAAGGCGAGGCCGGCTAACCCGGACCGGATCGTCCTAACTGACAGGCCACGCTGCCTAAGCTGGACGCAAAATTCGGCCAGGTGCTCTACAGGGACAGGCCAACTAAGTTGGTAACCCCTGCCCTGCCTGAAATCCCCAAACTCCTACCTGCACGCTGGTATGCCCAGAGGGTGCCGGGCGCTACAGACAAGGAGATTGCCCTGGATGCCTCGTCTCTCCACCACTCTGGATCCCCCCCAGACTCCAGAGGTGGCCGGGGAACGCTTCTGGCAACTCTCGGGCCCACGGGGCCAGGGTCCAAAACCTGGACAACTGACCACGGGACAAGGCATCAGCGACCCCGTTATCCAACCCGGGGACATGCCTAGCCAAAAACAATGCGTTTAGGGACAAGGACCTGTGCACAAAATGGCGGACAAGCCGCATGACCCTGTCGCTCTTAGAGGACAGGGCATTCACCACATGGACAACCGCTAGGTTGTCACACCAAAAGTGCACGGTCTTGTCCCTAAACTGCTCCCCCCAAAGCTCTAAGGCCACTATTAAGGGGAAGAGCTCCAAGAACGTCAGGTCCTTAACCAATGAAGAGGCACTCCATTCCGGAGGCCATGCCGACCAGCACCACTGGTCACCTAACACTACCCCGAAACCACAAGTCCCCGCGGCATCAGAGCAGAGCTGCAACTCAGCTTCCAAAAGAAGCTCGTGCCTCCAGAAAGACAAACCATTAAACCTGACCAAGAAATCCCGCCACACGCCGAGGTCAGCCCTGACCCCAGCGCAGAGGCGGGTACGATGATGGGGCAAACGGAGCCCCTTCATCGCGTCGTATAACCTCCTGGAAAAAGCCCTACCAGGAACAACTACCCGACAGGCAAAATTAAGAATGCCCGCCAATTCCTGAAGCTGCCGTAGGGTAACCTTCCGGCAGTCCAGCACCTCATCAAGCTTCCTTCGGATTTTGAGCAACTTCTCCAGGGGCAATCTGGAAGATTGCTCCTCTGAGTCCAATTCAATACCCAGAAAAGTAATCCTGGTGGCGGGGCCTTCGGTCTTCTCAGAGGCTAAAGGCACCCCTAAGTGAGCACAAAGGGCTTCGAAGTCCCGCATTAGAGCAAAGCATTGCTCCGAATGCGCAGGCCCCGCCAACAAGAAATCATCAAGGTAGTGAACGACAGTACCCAGACCACTTTGCCTCCTGAGCGCCCATTCCAAAAAGGTGCTAAAACTCTCGAACAGAGAGCACGAGACAGAGCAACCCATAGGTAAAGCCCTGTCCACGTAATAACCACCCTCGAAATGGAAGCCCAACAGCTCAAAGTCGTCGGGGTGTATGGGGAGGAGCCGAAATGCCGACTTAATGTCGCATTTACCCATAAGGGCTCCTGTCCCACACTTCCTAACCATAGTCACGGCCGCATCAAAGGATGCATACCGGACCGAACAAAGCTCGTCAGGAATGAAGTCATTCACTGACTCCCCTTTTGGAAAAGACAAATGGTGAATCAACCTAAATTCACCACTCGCCTTTTTGGGGACCACACCTAAGGGAGACACACGAAGATTCGGGAAGGGCGGTTCCGGGAAGGGCCCGAGGACCCTGCCCTCGGCCACCTCCTTCCGAATCTTCTCCCTAACAATGTCTTCATGACCAACAACCGACCTAAGGTTGTCAGACATGAAGGCCCTCCTAACACCCATGTAAGGGATCCTAAATCCCTCCGAAAATTCTAGCAAGAGAGCGGCCGCTCTCGAGCGAGGGTGGTAGTCGCCCAACCAACCCTCAAGCACTTGCAAATTGATTGGACTGGGCCCCTTTACCCCCAACAGGTGGGGGAGGCTTTGGGGGACCCCCGCCCTTCTTTTCCGCCCCCTTCTTGGGGCGGGGACACACAGCTGCGGAATGGTTCCCCCCACAAGTCCCGCATGCGTGACGAAACCTGCAAAAGGGACGAAAACACGCCCCTTTTGCGGCGAACTCGTGGCACACCAGAGAGGCCCCTTTTCCCACTCCACCCGCCGCGGCCTTGGCCGGCGCGGGCGTCACGGGCTCCTCTTCCACAAAGTGACCGCTGTCGGTCCTATCACATCCTTCCTTCCCGGACATATGCGTGGCCTGGAACCAAAGGTCCGGGACCACCATATCCCAGGGCAAGTAGGGGTCATGGGCGATACGCATCCTAAACCCCTTATCATAGTGCCTCCAGATCGTACCTGCGTACTCAAAGTGGGCTCTCGCTATTAGGTCTATGTATTTCAGCAGTGCAGCGGCCCTACCCGGCTGCCTCTGAATTACTACCGAAGCGAAGGTCAAAAAAGCGTACAGCCAAGAGCTGAAACACTTTGTGACCTTCGTTTTTTTTTTAACCTTCTCCCCAGGCACCACCTCCTTGTCCTGCTTGGGGACCTCCCTATTTAAAATGGAGAAAATGTCGACATGTTCCCCCCGCCAGATTGCTTCCTTCACAGACGGGTGGAGATGATAGCCCAATGGTGTCGCGGGCAACCCACAAGGGATGGCCCCAGGCTTGATGCTGGCGAACGGGTCCCACACCGTGGTGGCCCCCATCCCCAGCACACCAAGCCCCGGTGGATACACCAAAGGGGGCGGTGGCATAATGGCCGACGGAGGAGGGATCCAACCCCCCACCCCTGCCCCAGGTGGGAAAGATACCCCTGGCGCCCATACCGGCGGAGCCGGCGGGGACCAAACCTGCCCACATGTGCCTGCAGTGGCCCCCAGGAAGCTATTGCCACTCCCCAATGCAGGCGGGATAAACCCGGGACCCTGCACGGGAAGGAGCGGTGTAGTGCCTGCGTGTGGTGCAACCTCACCTGCCCCGTAAGGGGTGGAAGCCATCCACGGGGGGCCCATCCTCGCCGGGCCCTGGAACGATGACCACTGCCCCGACTGGGCCATCTGCCCGGTCTGGGCCGTCTGCTCGGTCTGGGCCGTCTGCCCAGTATGGGCCAGCTGCGCGGTGTGGGCCATCTGTCCCTCCTGGGCTGGTACCTCTTCGGGGTCGTTACCCCATGCTGCGGAGGCAGTCATGGGAAGCCCCTCCGGGCCTGCCCCATACCGCCACCGCTCCAGCTCATCGAGCCTCTCCAGGACCCTGAAGGCAAAAGGAGGCCTTCTTGCCCACCACAGGCTGCACAAAATGGCGGCCGCCGCACGAGGCTCCTCCAAAATGGCTGCCCCGAGCAGAACTGACAAGTGTCTGCTCGTGGCTTGCTGTCCGGGCGAAAAGGAAGAGCCCCGGGCCTGCTCTCCCTTATATAGGGCAAGCAGGCCCCACCCAATCAGCAGCCGGGCCAGACAGGCCCGAACTCCCGAGCGAAGTCTCATCTCACGAGACTTCGCTCGGGATTCAAGATGGCGGCCACCATGAGGGTCCGGTGTCTCCCGGTCCCTCCAGCAAAGCCTGCTGCCGGGTAAGTCCGGTGCTGCAATTCTTGTATCTACTTGTTTTGGTGCACAGTGCCATGTAGTGACATTTTGAGGGTAGGGTTTGAAACGGTTTATGTCCGGGATGCGAAGGGTCAGTGAATATTTTCACAGCCTTCTTTTTGACTTGGTTAATTAGTATATTATTTACAATACATTTGCTTATGTGAGTTGGTAGTTCCTTGGTTTGGGTATTGTAATATAGTGATACCTCTACTTACAAACTTAATTTGTTCCGTGACCAGGTTCTTAACTAAAAAAGTTTGTAAGAAGAAACAATTTTTCCCATAGGAATCAATGTAAAAGCAAATAATACATGCGATTGGGGAAACCACAGGGAGTGTGGAGGCCCTGTTTCCTCCCAGGAGATTCCTAGACAGGCCCCACAGAGGCTTCTCCCTGCCTTTTCCAGTTACAGTTTCGGAGGCTCGGGTCTGTAAGTGGAAAATGATTCTTGAGAAGAGGCAAAAAAATCTTGAATACCCGGTTCTTATCTAGAAAAGTTCGTAAATAGAGGCATTCTTAGGTAGAGGTACCACTGTATATTGCCCAATATTTTATTTTTATATATTGTGATTTATACTGCCTTTTATATATTTTTTTCTTATTTGAGACTCTTTTATTTTTGGATTGCTGCATCAGAAAAACAGCAATAGCAACAGGACTCAGACTTTTATACTGCTTCATAATGTTTTATAGCATTCTGTAAGCAGTTAACAGTATCAGCATATTACCCTCAACAATCTGACTTCTCATTTTACCGACTTCGGAAGGATGGAAGTCAACCTTAAAACAGACTGAACTCCTGGTTGTGGATAGAGTTAGTGTGCAATGCTGCATTCAAACTACTGTGCCAAGAATAAAAAGGAAGTGAGGATTACTAAAGCAACTTGCACAGAGAGGAATGACATGAGATTTGCTTCAGAAAATGTTTGAACAACTGGGTAGTAAGTTACCTGAATCACTTGATTATAAATTGAAAACTTTTGTTAAAAGTATGTCTGAAAGAGGAGATGAAAGAAGAAGAAAATTGTGAAGAGGAAAGAGGTGATGAAAGAAGAAAATGCAAAGCTATGTAAAAATAATATGGCTACTAAATTTTCAAAAGCAGATATTAACAAAGTTTCTTTTTAACATAACACTGTGAGTTTTGTTTCTTTAGTTCTTTTAGATGGAGATTAAATAAAATGTTGTTACAGAAGGAAGCAATAGTGAAGGTTTGTAAAAAGAAATTAAAATAATTTTTGAAAATAATTCAAACTATTATTAATAATTCCAATTATTAGATGTCATTTTATATGATATAACTGTGAACTTGAAAAGATGGGTCAAGAGAATACACAAGTTAACACAGATAAAGAGCCAAGAGAAATTAAATAATTCCAGATGAGATCAATATTAACAAATTAAGCCTTTACAACCACATAAGAAATATTTTATAGACAATAAATAATAGGCTAGTGATGGTTAACCTTTTTGGCACTGAATGCCAAAACTGGAGTATGCCAGTGGCACTTCCAGGTCTGTCATGCGCATGCAGGCCGGACATCTGGTTCGGTGCGCATGAATACTAGCCAGCTGCTCTCTTCTGGGTTCCATCGCATACATACGTGCACATGTGCGCAACAGAAACTGGAAGAGAGCAGTTGGCCAGTGTGCAGGTATGCACACAAATTGTATACAACTGGTGGGGTGGAAGTACAATGGTACATTGTCTCTGGCTTAGTTAATTCAAGGTTGTTCCTCCCCCCCTTTACCTCCTTGATGTTGCATTCCAGGTGTGTAGAAAATTCCAAGCCCTTCTGCCTCCAGATTCTTGGATACTCCCCGTGCTGCATTCTTCAGAAGGGAAAGTTGGAATTGATTGTCAGAGAACCAAAAATAGCATCTGAGAGAATAAATCAACTTCTACATCTTATTTTCTTTTAGCGTAGGGTCCGATTTATTAACAAAGCCAATTTGGATTCTGCATGCTTCATTCCAACTTAAGGTCCCTTAAGATGCACATGTGCGCAACAGAAACTGGAAGAAAGCAGTTGGCCAGTGTGCATGTATGTTGGATCAGCTGTCTGGCACACATGGCATGACAGAACCTGGAAGAGAGCAACTGGCCTTGTGCACATGCGTGCAATGGAATCTGGAAGAGCAGCTGGTGATAGCAGGCACGCCCACAGAGATGGTTCTGCATGCCACCTCTGGCACACATGTCATAGGTTTGCTGTCATGGAAATAGGCTAACAAATAATTAAATATTAGAACAGTGATGGTGAACCTATGGCACACATGCCACAGATGCCACGCAGAGCCATATATGCCAGCACATGAGCTGTTGCCCTAGCTCAGCTTCAACATGCATGTGCATGCTAGACAGCTGGTTTTTAGTTTGCACGGAGGCTCTGGGAGGGAGTTTTCAGTTTCTGGAGGGCCTTCAGAGGGATGATAGAAGCCTCTGGAGTTTGGGGAGGGTGAAAAATGGGCCTACTGAGCCCACCAAAAGTTGGGAAATAGGCTTTTTCTGGCCTCCAGAGGGCCTTTGGGTTGTGTGGTGGGGTAGACCATTTTTGCCCTCCACGGGCATTGAATTATGGATGCGCACATGCACAATAGTGTGCACGCACATGCTTTCAGCAACTGAGAGGGAAACGTTTCACCATCACTGTATTAGAATTTTGTAAAAGTACATAAAATAAAAAACAAAAGAAGAATTGATGGCAAAGTGATATAGATGTTAATGGTGATCATTTTACAACTATTAGAAAGATTTAAAATAGGCAAAAAAATCTACAGTTTTGAAAATTATGAGACTAGGTTTTAAATCAAATTGTATACAAATTATGAATGTAGAATTCCTAAATTGTAAAATGTTATTGAGACTTGAAAGAGAAAAACAAGTGAAAGAATGTATGATAAAATGAGCTAAAACTTTGGTTATACTATACAGCTAGAGCAATGGGAAAACATGTGGCGGAAAAGAAATTGACACTATGTGATAATTTTAGAAACAAAGTTTGTATAACTGTTGCATACAACATAATATCGGAGAAATTGTCTGCAATGCATAAAGACATTTACAATTGGTTAGTTTCCTTGAAAATAACAAGGAAGGACATTTGATCATGTTTGGTGAATGAATGTAAAACATTCTGAATTCTGGATTGGATTCTTCTGTTTTCAAGTCATTATTAAAAAAAGAGACAGAGATTAGTTTTTTTAAAAAAATCCTTTAATGTTGTCTTTGCATCTTCTACTTTATCTCTCACTCTCTGCAGCCTTCAATTAAATGTAAACTATCACTGAATTAAATTCCAGAAAAGAAGATTTTTCTCTTTTTGGCATATTCTTCAGAAAAGAAGAATATTCAGTCGTCTTGGCATAGACAAGAAGACAGGGATGGGTTGTGCCGCTAATTAATTTCTCAGACGTGTAGTCCTATTCAAGCATTTAAGTTCTCAATATTCACTTTCCCTAACACCGGCAATCTCTAGCTACAAGACAGCATAATAGAGTAGTCTACACATTTAGGAAGATCTATCAGCTTGAAAAATTTCTGCCCCCAGAATCATGAAGGAAGAGGGGTGGGCTACTGTCCGGACCGGGGGGACGACAAAGTGGGGTAGCGAAAATGAAGCTCCACCCCAGAGTACCCAATTTGCACTAAAATATATTGAAATAAAATGCAGGGCGTCTTGCATAAGCCATGCCCACAGTGTGGTATTTTGGTAGCCCTTTACTGGCTAGGATCTACTGCTGGCTTCATCTTTTCAGACCCTATCCAAAAATCTATCCAAAAATCAGCTGGGCAGTAAAGCGGGGGGGGGGGGGGGAGATGCTGTATTTCTTTGTACTTTCCTTTTTTTTTGAGAACCCAGTACATGCAGAATTCTCAACAACCTTGGAAATCTATATGCAGCTATGTACATAAAGGAACTCCCTGCTTCAGGCTGTACTTAAACTATGCAGAGATGGGATATAAACCAGAAAACACGATCCTGTTCTCTCTTCACTTGATTCGAATACTGTGGGGAAGCTAGTGTCTAAGCAAAAATAATAGCAGATTATCTTTTTATTTTTTTTAATGCTTTCTCCGCACAGTTGTTCTGGGAGTGTTGTGTGAATTATGTGATATAAGATAAATATCATTATCTGTGTCCCTGTAGGCAGCATTACTTGTGGAGTGTTTCATTACTGATTTGGTACAGACTCAAGTCTCTTGCTTAGGTCGGCAGGAACACTGTGCTAGGCTTCACAGAGCAAGCAAAGTAATCTGTTTAGCAGGCAACTCAATATAAAACACCAACAAATTTAGCTTGGGTCTTTGGAAATTCCTTTACCACATTTTGCAGGTAATCACATGCTTTGAAGCCATAACCTTCTACAACCAATTTTCCTCCATTTACTTTGGATGAGAACTTCCAGTGCCATCAGGCAATGTGGCCAGATAATTTCCATTGGCTTTAGGCGACATGAGGATAGTAGGCATTCAAAATATTGAGAGCCACCACCTATGGCACCGCAAGGCACTAGCTAGCTGATTTTTGGGCTTGGGAAGACCATTTTGCCCTCTGGAGGTTTCAGGGACGCTTTCCTGAAGCCCCAAAGTGCAAAAAACAGCCCAATGGACAAAGAGAAGCCTGTTTTTCTGAACTTTCAGTTTGCCCGTTTGGCTGTTTTTTCACCATCCCAGGCTTCAATGAAGCCTGTGCACGTGCATGCGGATGGGAGGGATTGCGCACTTGTACAGGGGCAGTGGGGCTGTGCATGGGTGTGGGAGGATGGGATGATTGGGGGCACATGCGCACATGCTAGCACACACACAAACACACTTTTGGCACATGAACCAAAAAAGATTTGCCATCACTGGTCTAGAGCAGTGTTTCCCAACCTTGGCAATTTGAAGTCCAAATATCTTCAAGTTGCCAAGGTTGGGAAACACTGGTCTAGACGGAAGCATGTTCAAGAAGCTGTGATAGGTCAAAGAAAACTTTTTACATTATATTTTAACCTTCAGTTAGAAAAAAATATTATCCTGATGAAGTTTCTTTTCTTTCTTTCTTTCTTTCTTTCTTTCTTTCTTTCTTTCTTTCTTTCTTTCTTTCTTTCTTTCTTTCTTTCTCTTCCCTCCCTCCCTCCTCCTCCTCCTCCTCCTCTTTCTCCTTTCTTTCTTTCTTTCTTTCTTTCTTTCTCTCTCTCTCTCTCTCTCCTTCTCTCTTTTTCCCTTCCTTCTTCTCTGATTGGTTTATTTCCCGAGTTAGGAGAGGCACATTCTTAATCTCCAGCTCTAGTATCCAAGAATTAGAGCACAATGCCTCTTTGCCCATTCATTTAAGTGGATTCATTCTTTGCCCATTCAATTAAGTGGATATAAAGTGAGCACTGTTGCCAGGCAGTGAGTTATTTGTAATAGCATTGTAAGGCAAATGTGAGTAATCAACATTCAGTTTTGCAACACCATCAGTCAAAGCATTCCTAAACATTTTTCTTACAAAATAGGTTTAATTAGCCAAATTGAGGCTTCTTGTTTTTAACACAGAGGTGTGTCACCTTTTCTAGTAAAGAAGTATTCTTGACTTGTGAGTGGCATGAAAGCAGACATACTTTCAGAGCCAAGGAGCACCAGGAGAAGAAGTCAGCAGGGTCAGGTCAAAAGGTGAAATGGATTTAATTCAAATTTTATTACAATGAATTCAATAATGCTCAAAGTATTTAGCTATTTTTGAGACATTACAACTTCAGCTCAACAGTAAACATTGGAGGGGATCTATGAATTTGTGCATTCATATTTTCAAGCTTCAGTTTTGATACTGGTCCTCAGTTTTGATACTGGCTTATTGTTCCTTAGGGTTACAATAAAGGAATTTCTAAGCAATTTGTTATATATATAATGCCATACAAATGCAAGGTAGACTGAGTAACGTTTTCTGACTATACACAGAAGCTGAATGGATAACATTTTAAATAGTTCAGCTTTAAACTCTTTCACATATTGACAGAAACTCACTTCAGGTGCTTCTCCATGGAACATCCCTAAAGTACTCTATAGATCATTGATGGTGAACCTTTTTCCCCTTCAGGTGTCAAAATAGGGTGTGCATGTGCTATCGCACACATGTGCGTCCCTGTACCCATAATTCAAAGCCCCCCACTCACCCCACCACCCTGTGCATGCATGCACAACCCCATCCCACTCCTACATTCCCAACTTCCAGTGAGCCTCAGAGGCCTGTTTTTTGCCCTACCCATAGACTTTCTTGGAACTTGGGGAGGGCAAAAACACTACCCCCGAGGTCCTCTGGAGGCTGAAATCGCCCTCCCAGAGCCTCCACAGGTGGTGCAATGTCCTGCCTGTCAACGACTACTTCATCTTCAACCACAACAACACAAGAGCGCATAACAGATTCAAGCTCAATATTAACTGCTCCAAACTTGACTGTAAAAAATATGACTTTAGTAATAGAGTTGTTGAAGCGTGGAACTAATACCCTATATTTTACCCTTAGACTGTCCATGGTTTAACCTCTCCAGATTCCTAAGAGGTCAGTAAGGGGCGTGCATAAGTGCACTAGAGTGCCTTCTGACCCCTGTCCTATTGTCTATCCTATATCCCATATATCTTCTCTTCTATCCCTATATCTTTATTTTTTCGCTAATTCTATTTCCTCGAAAGTGTCCTCTATTACCTTCATTGTGTATTGGACAAAATAAATAAATAAATAAAAATAAATAAATAAATAGATGTTAAGGATGTGCAAAGTGATGAGGCTTCATATGGACAAAGAGTTTTACACTGCAAAGGTGGATGATGCAGTTCTCTTTTCAAGGCAAATGAATTGCCTATAGCAAATTCACACACATTTCCTCAAAAGCACATCCACCAAAGCCTCATACAGCTCTTCAGACTGTTAGAAGAAGTCTTAGAAGAGTCAATGTGTTTTGGAGGGAAAAAAAAATCGGCGTATGTGAAAACAAATCACCACAGCTCCCAAGTTATCACTTTTATCACCCACTCCTTGCACTACTTCATACAAACAAGTTGGTTTCTTTGTAGAGGACATCACAAAGCCATTTCTTTTACAAAGAGTGTTTATTTTCTGCATTTCCACTCTAAAATAATTTGCCCTAGGAGGGCTCATATAACAACCAAAGCAAGAAAATTGAACAGATATACCCAGAATAAAAGTGAGAGCAGATCTAAACTACTTTGAAACAAAGGATTAATTCAGAGGAATACATCAACTAGAAAAGTCAGCCACTTGCTGACAATAAAATATCTTTGGAAAAAGAAAAAGTGAGGCTTTAGTAGAGTACATGCCTTGGAGGATGGCAACCCCAAGTTTTGATTTCTAACAACTCCAATGTTAAAGACCCTATTGATTTATGTGGAACAATTAACTGTCTTAGGAGGAATGATATTTTTATTTGGTAGGCATATATAATATTCTACACAGTCTGTTGTGGTTAGCTCTGGCCCAGTTCCTGCTCCAAGGACTGTGGATGTGGGGGAGACATCCACATGCCGCAGGCCTGTTTTGTTCCCGGTGTAATCTGCTGATGAAGGCTCCTCTGACCAAGAAGACATGAGTGACAGGGAGGAGGAGAGTGTGGCAGACAGGACAGAAGGAGATCAATTATCTAGCTCCTCCTTGGATTCGGAACAAGAGTTAATGATACAGCCACGTATGCAGAGAGCGATGCATAGGCAGCAACAACTGAGAGATTATTATCAAAGAAAATGAGGCCATCTGTGGTTGGGTGGGGCTGTGGTAATTAGTGAGGCTGCTATAAATAGCAGCCTGTGGGTTTGGCCATTGTGGACGATTATCTGATCGTTGTGTTTCGTGCCTGCTTTGCTGACTTTGACCTTTGTGTGCTGATTTTTCCCCGCTTTGAAACTAAACCAGAGCAAAGTGGGTTTCACTTTGTGAAAGAAGAAGGACTGTGAATTGCCTCACAGCTGCATGCTAAGTATCACAGAACTGATGAGGGACTTGTACAAATTACCAGTTTGTTTGGAGACAAGTGCTCTTTGCTATACAAAAAGAGTGCTTAGTTTATTTGAATTTTCGGTATAAAGAACATTGTTTTGAATTTTCAAACGTGTGTGTGTCTGAAATTGTATCTGTGCATTTTCGGGAGGATTCTACCAGAGAGCTCGACAGAACAGAGTCCAGGGTTTATTTTTTCCCATCACAATAATCCTGTGTGGTGTAATGGTCTCAGAGTTACTAGCCAAAGGTGAGTTTCTGTTTGTTTTGTTGTTGCAGAGGCAAACATGGCTTCTTTCTTTTACAATCTGGTTTCATTTTGGTCTAACTTGATTGGGAGAAAAATGATAGCCATGGTAAAAAATGCCTCCCCCCAAATGTTTTACATAATGGCCATTTTGTATATGGCCAGTATATATATGAGTGAGAAAGAGATTTGAAATGAAAATTCTTTAATTGTTTTACATCTTCAAAGAATGTATGCCTCAAAACTAAACATATGAAACAGACTTATATGAATTAGATCACTGATCTTCTACACCATATCTCTTTTGAAAAAAATATTTCTATTTATTATGGTAAAAAAAATATAGTAAGTTTGATTGACATGGACTTTGGATTAATTACTTGTGCTATGTAGGCAATCAAGATACTCAAAAGAGGTGGCATTATTTAATTTATTTACCCCTCCCCACCTTATAATAACATTGCCAAATGCTAAATTTAAACAAATCTGTAATGATCTAGTTATTATGAAGGTCTGATAATGCCTATAATGTTTTTGCAGTGATTATTCTGTGTTGCTAATTCTATATATATAAAACTTAATGTGAAACAAAAATATCTTTTAAAAATGGTTTAAAATGCTTTAGAAGGTCTATTACTATTTGAAAGTTTAAGATCTGCTGAAGTTAGCAGTGGTTTTTGATTTGGTACCTAAGATTTGCACGCTAAAATATTATTCATGACTGTAATTCTATTCAAACAGTTTACGAATAAAGGACTTTTTTGCAGGACTCAGCATTTTCATAGGATTTTTTCTCCGTAATGCTTTCATGGGTTTCTTTTGTATAGGAGGAATTTCTTTAGGAGTTTTCAGTCCTCTTGCCAAACTGATGTGTTCACTGCAGAAATACTTGGTATCTACTTGTGACAAATAAATAAGCATATTTTCAGACAAGTCCATACATTGAGCATGGACCCAGTGGCCCTCACCATTTGAACAAAATATCATGGCTGGTTTGTTGAGTTCTGTGGAATACAAGGGCACCCAGGTATTGATGTCAACATCACAATCTGCGCAGCAGGTGACCCAGTAGCCTGATTCAGACTCATTTTCATTATCATCTTCATTACAGGTGTCCGTATCTATGTCAAAGCTGAAAGTGAACTCTTCTGAATCTTCAAAAGGGGTAGACTCTCCAGCATCTTCTGTAGAGCTCTGACTACATACTTGTGCCATCTGTTCTAAGCTCTGATCATTTTCTACTTGACATTTTAATATGTAGAAATAATTTGCATCAGAAGTCAGTTGCCTATTGTCTCCTGGTATACCAAATAAAATGGATCCATTTCCCATATCACTCCCAAACCATATCTTGCAGTGCTTGATATCTGGGGTCCATTCTGGGGCCTCTGTTTCAACTATCTCTATTTTGTTATCATCTAGATTGATGGTATTACAGACCATCCTTTTCTGGTTGTCAGAATGGTAGCCTCCAACAACAATAAATTCCTTTTCTCTGGTCTGTGTCATGATAGCACTGGAGACTGAGATTCCTCCAGGCAAAATTACACAGCTCACTGCTGGACTGCCTAAGGGAAGATCAATTTTTATTTTATAGAAATTGGGAGGTCTGATATTATTTTCCAGGGAATGTCCTCCTATGATATAAATGATATCATTTTGGACAAGAGAGAGATGAAAAGAAAAGCCATTCTGAAATTCTGGGAGAGCATATGAAGTACAGCATCCGAATTCAGGGTCAACCAGAAATATATGTGGCATACAATCAACCACACTATTCCACTTTTCAGATGTCCTCTGTCCAAGAGCCATATAAGATCTTCCCCCAATTATAACTATCATACTTTTGCCTAGACTATGAACCACATCAATACTATGGCCGTATCTGCTTTCAGGGACCTCTCCGACTAATTCTTTTTCAGTACATGTAAATGTGACTTTTTTGTTATTCTTGCTAGCTAAACATATAACATACAATTTATCAGAAAGTTCATTGTTTGGTGTTTTCCCTCCATGGATGAGATATTGGCATTTCTCTGGCTCTTTGACAATGCAGATAGCAGGATATCGTAGGGGAGGAAGGTAGCAGGAATCCTTGGAAAAGTATGCTGGCTTCAGTTTAAGTTCATCCTTTTTGAAATCAAGAAGGAAAATTCCAGTAGGACAGGACCTCTTTGGCCAGCCCTTCTGCCCAAATAGGAAAACTTGTCCATCAAAGTTCATCAAAGAAAATCCTGGTTGAATCAGAGAAGAATTGTTAATGGTTGATATCATCTGAAGAGACGTCTTGTCTGCCAAAGAAGTCATGCTGTTGTCTATTTCTGAGAAACAGAGAACAAGAACACAAACCATAGGATTATTGCCTGAACAAATGCAATACATTCTACATGGAGTTGCCCTTGAAAACTTTCTAGAAATAGCAACTATTACAAAATGTGGCAGATAAGCTGCTGACTGATCTAAGGCACAAGAATAATATGAAGCCTACATTTAAATATCTGAACTTAATATCTACTTGGCACAATTTAAAATAAACTTCAAAGTCCTGAATGGCTTAAGCTTAACTTTCTGAGGGTGTCTTTCTCCTCCGCTGATAATTTGCCTCTTTACTTTTATGACTGTGAAAGACCCTTTGGCAGATCTCAGAAATGTGGTATGTGTATCTCAGTAGTGGGTTCCAAAATCCTTTGCTACCTGTTTGTGCACACAAGAGTGCAACTCTTCTGCATAAACACAGAAGTGTCCTAGGTGGGTGGGTGGGTGGAGCCTCCCACTGCTGCCGCTACTAGTTCACAGAACCAGGCCAAACTGGGAGCAACCTACCGCTAGTGTGTCTTGAATTCAGGGGTGGGCTACTGCCCGGATAGGGGGTGGGGACGCAGTGGGTAGCAAAAATGGAGCTCCACCCCAGAGCACCCAATTTGCACTGAAAGATGTTGAAAGAAAATGCAGGGCATGCTGCATAAGCCACACCCACAGGGTGGTAGTAAAAATTTTGGTAGCCCTTCACTGTTTGTGTGGTTCCAAAAGGTGTTTTGCTTCAATTCTGTCCATATTTGGGGCAATGGCAAAAATGCATCTCTTTCATCAAGTTTTATAATTAAACAGGAATGTGGGGTTCACATTTAATAATGATAATAATAGCAGCAGCAGCAGCAACAGCAACAATCTTTGACCCCAACATCATTGCCTTCAACTGAAGTGATACCCTATGCTTTTTTTTTTTAACTCAAGAAAAATGTTAAGAACCTAGCAGGAAAAAGACTGGTAAAATGAATAACCAAAATAAAATGCAATAGAGATTGGGCTTGCTCTCTTGTTGCACAAGAATAAATGTTTAGTGAGGTTTTAGAGAAGCAGAACAATAATCAAACTGTGCATACCACTTTTTGCTCAACTGCATAAAAAGATAGAGAAGATTGGAAACAATAAATGAACAGCAGTACAGATCCTTCAAATTGGATCAGTTCTGCAGCCAGATGTTGAGGAAAGAGGAACTTGGACTACATAAATTCTCCTCAAGCTAAAGGCTACATAAGCCTTGGCTTATGTAGCTCTCATCCTCCTGGTACTTTCCATGTATAATTTATACTGAAACCAAAAGGAAATGGGTTGAGAGAACTGCCATAATCTTCCACAACTCCCTTTCATTTCAAAGATAAGGCCAATCTACTGAGTCCAATCTAATGCTCACTAAATAGTAGTGTGCATGCATAGACTAAGCTATAAAGTTCATGTTTCCCTTTCCCCACAACCAGAACAATTTTTTTTGTTCATGAGGATTACATTAAGAAAATGAACTTTGTTTTCATACTGGTTATGTTATATGTTATATATTACATATATGTATGTATGTAACATATTTTTGATGATAATGAAAAGGAAGGGAGACTAGTATAGATCTATTTCAAGCTATTTTGTTTTCATCAGCTCGCCATACCCTTACTGGGATTTATTTATTTATTTATTTATTTATTATTTGGATTTGTATGCCGCCCCTCTCCGAAGAGGGGTAGTCTGCCTGTAAGGCAGTAGCTTTAACCTGTTGTCCACAGATTCTTCTCCTGTCTCAGTTTGTGCCAGGGAACTATAATTTACATGGTTACATATTTTTGTTGATAAGTGAAAAGGAAGGGAGCCTAGTATAGATCTATTTCCTGCTGGTTATGGTCTTGTCAGCTAGACATACCTTTACTACGATTTGAACCTGTAGCTTTCTGTGTGCAAGGTAGGATATTAACCTCCGAGCTTCAGGCTCGCCTCTGCATCAACTTTTACCAGAGAAGAGGCATATGATTGTTTTCTGTCGAAAGGCAAAAATACTGTTTAAAGAACATGACCATACATGAATAGGCTAAATAATCTAGCACCCTACTTTTACTATTCCATTATTAATTGTGTGGGATGAATTTAACAGAATCATTTCTTCATGAAACAATGGCAGCTCACCCTACAGGAAAGCCAATGGGATAGTTAATGAATATTGAATTCAAATGAGGTAATGCTGGCAACCTCTTTCATTGGAAGATAACTGACCATAACCCTAGATTTCGGATAACAAATATTTTTTATTCCATGGGGAAGGAATTATTGTGAGACCTGGCATAGAAAATGAGCAAGGAGCCTCAATTAAGATATTTTCACATGGATACTGCTCTCATTTTAGAAGAGTGGGTTTGAGACCTCATCCTGTACCTTTCTCCTTCAAATTTCCTTTCATTAGTTATTCTATTAATTTTTAATGCTTTTATATAAAGACAGATTACCTAACACTATATGACACTAGCCTTCTTCAATTCCCAGATAAATTGGGTGGCAGGTTTGCAAAGACTGATATGCACAGTGCAAACAATGCACTACTTAAACTTTCTTTGAGAATGTTTAATTACTTTGCCAGAATTTGTTTAATGGGCTTTAATTGATCAATCTATATGGGTTTATGGGTGTACCCATCCACCCACCTATCATCAGTTATGCTTTATAGCAGTGATGGTGAATGAGAGAAATGAAAACTTCTGTAACAACAGATACTTTATGCCCAGACCAGGTGAGAGAGAGAGAGAGAGAGAGAGAGAGAGAGAGAGTGAGAGAGAGAGAGAGAGAGAGAGAGAGAGAGAGAGAGAGAGAGAGAGAAAGAGAAATAGAGAAAGAAAGAAAGAAAGAAAAAGAAAGAAAGAAAGAAATAGAAAAAGAGAGAAAGAGTAAGGAAGGGAGGGAGGGAAGAAGGTAAAAAAGGGAAGGATTAAGGAAGGAGGAGGAAGGAGAGGGAAGGAAGGTAAAACCAGGAGGGAAGGAAGGAAATTGAAAAGAGGGTGGAAAGAAGGAAGGTGAAATCAGAGGAACGGGAAGAAAGGAAGGAAGATAAAATAAGGAGGGAGGATGGAAGGAAGGAAGGAATAAGGATGTGCAGGGGGTTTGTGTGACTGGGTGGGAGTGCATTATGTTGGGTTGGCCATACCCACCCAGATTATAGACAGTCATACATTTATTTTTTAACAACAACTGTTCTATACAGGTAATCGATACAACCAAGTGTTTAGTGACTGTTCAATGTTATAATGGCACTGAAAAAAGTGATTTATGATTGTTTTTCAGACACATGACTCTTGCTGCATCCCCATGGTCGTGTGATCAAAATTAGTATGCTTAACAACTGGCTCATATTTATGATGGTTGCAGTAATTCTGGATCATGTGATCACACCTTGTTATCTTTTGACAAGTAAAGTGAATGGGAAAGCCAGATTCACTTAACAACCATGTTACTAAATTGACAACTGGAGCAATTCACTTAATGATTATGGCAAGGAAGATCATAAAACAGGGAAAAACTCACTTAACAACAATATCACTTAGCAATAGAAATTTTGGGCTCCATTGTGCTTGTAAATTGAGGTCTACTAGTATTCAGCAAAACAAACCCTTGTGAATTTTGTATGCATCAGCCTATGTTTGTATGTGTGCATATGTGAAATATTTTCAGAAACAGTCAGTGGAGAAAAATACTCACAGAATTGCTTTTTTCTTTAACCATGGAGGAACATAAAAACATAAGAGGAGCCATGCTGAATCAGGCCAAAGCCCATCGAGTCCAGCATTCTGTGTCACACAGTGGCCCACCAATTTTACATGGGGATCTTGAGCAGAAACAGAAGGCAAAACCCTCACTTCCCCTTGTTCCCCAACAAATGGCCAAGGGAATCCTGCCTGTCTCAACCAACATAGAGGTGGCACTTGGACATCCAATTCAATAACCAATGATGATTATCTTTGTCTTTAACATTTTTAAATCTCCATTCCCAAAGTTAGTTCTCATTATATCACTAGTCTAATGCACAACTATATTAAATTTGCATAGGTGCCATACATTCCAGGTGTACAAAACATGATGTTAGTGCTTTTATTTGAAATTCAAGATAGTGTAAGAGCTTTTGCTGGTTTTAGCAAATAGGATTAACTGATTAATTGCAAGGTCTACTACACTGAAAAAAATGCAGAAATGTGCACATGAAAAATATACAGCAGCATGAATAATGAAGGAAAGATGATACCTTAAAATTGTGATCCAGGTACTGTAGTGATTTCCTTCTTGCTCTAAAGCCTAGTGGATGGATAGAGAGGAAGGGCAGGTTAATGCTTTAGAGTAAGTATGAACTCTCCTGCTATACTACAGATGACCATTGAAAATACTGAATTCCAAATGAATTTAAATTTACTTTCTTAAAATTTCTTAAAAGCATTTGATGTTTTTAATCACAAAAACATCAATGCAATATTAAAATGGAAAATATACGTTGAGTATACTTGACAATAGCAATAGCTTTACAGCCCGCTCTAAGTGGTTTACAGAGTCAGCATATTGCCCACAACAATCTGGGTCCTCATTTTACTGATCCTGGAAAGATGGAAGGCTGAGTCAACCTTGAGCTTGGTGAGACCTGAACTGATGATCAGCAGAAGTAGCCTGAAGTACTGCATTCTAACCACTGTACCACCACGTCTCTGCACCACAATGTGAAGTTCAGTTTTAAAACTGCACCCAAGTTCTTTTATAGATTTTGTCTACCCTGAGTTTCCTGACTTTTTAATGAAACATGCATACATCATTTATCAAAATAACTTTTTCCCCCTACAGAAAGTGCATATATGTTAGTTTTGGGACCTACCTGGGCAATGGAGAATTTTGCTTCGTATGGTTATATTTGCATCAAAAACAGAGAATCAAATGTCAATACTTGTGGGTCTTTCTTTAACTGCTTTGAGGCACAGAAATGAGGCAGGCAGGAAAAGTGTTTGTTTAGTCTGCAGATGTGCTCTTGAGAGCTCCTTGATTGATGTGACTAACTGACTGTGACCATTTCCCCCACTTCAGATGGTGTAGAAGGAAACTAACCACTCGTTTACAGCTTTAACCCTTAGAAGTCCTAGCAGTCCTGAAGACTGAAAAGAAAGTAGTCTTAGGGTATTTTTTCTATCTAGAAAAAAACATTAATTTACAGCATCCTGGATGATTTGAAACATTGCAGATGTTTTAGAAATTTATGAGCTATAACTCTAGCAATTTAAATTATTTCTTTTAGCATCTAGCATCACAAAGAGCTAAAAAAGTGAGTCCCATTTATACCTTGAACAGCAACTATATTTATACAAAATAAACTGTATAACTGAACATCAGTCAAAGGCATATTTCCATAATATTCTTAAAAGTAATGACACAACAACAACAACAATTATTATTATTATTATTATTATTATTATTATTATTATTATTATTTATTAGATTTGTATGCCGCCCCTCTCTGTAGACATCTTTTTAGATGCCCTAAAGATGAAATAATGGAGCATGGTTAATACAGATTGCTTACAGTCTACACTAACACAACTTACACTCTATACTAAGACAACTTCAAATAGATTGGTTTGAATGAAAATGATTTGCTCAAAGACAATGTGACTGGGGACAGACTTGAATCTGTTGCTAACAATATCGTGTTGGCTTGCTTAATAATAGGGGTGGGACAGGGTGATAGGTATACCTATAAAGTAAATTATTCTCATACATCTGCTATCTGCTGTTCATATTTATTCATCTTAAGAATTCATGCAAATATTTTAGGTTTTATTCCTTGAAAATGAAGCCAGTGACTAGCCATTATTTGGGTTGTTTCTAATTATTCAAGTGAAATTATTTGTACTCTCTTGTGAATTTAATAAACATTATAGGCATCTTCAAGATACATCGGTTTCATCAAAATGATAAAAGCAACATTGACAATTCACAATGAAAGCCTCACCCTTTTCATGATGTCCTGGCATATACAAAGGGAGGAACTTATACCAGGTTAATGTGGTACTGCTTTCATCATTTGCCCATCCTCCCTGCATTCCCATCTAGAAACCTGATGTCAGGAATTGGCACCATTTGTCTCTCCATAGCCTCAGATTGCTTGCAGTTGGGACTGCCAATCTGTTGCAGCATTTAAAGTTGAAAATGAAGCTTCCTTATTATTGATAGCTTCCGCTCACTTCCTTCTACTGCCATCTTTCATGCCTGCTAGCTTCATGGGGAATCACATATTTGAGGGATGGCAGCTTGTGAACTTGGAGCAAACTTTAACATTTCCCAATGGGTGATATATCTCTGTGTATAAAGAGCCTGCTTAAGATCTGACAAGTGCTTTGAACAGAATTAGCTAGACATTAAATAGACTGCTGATTTTCAGTGCCAGATGTCTCTCTCTCTCACACACACAATCCAAGCCAGGCAGAATAATGTTCAATCACTAAGAAGGAGAGAGTGGATCCACAGCAGCCTATTTGATCAACAGGGTCAGCTTTTGGCTAACTAGGGGTGCCAACTTTTAAATTGCACCAACATTGAAAAAGCACAATTTTTTAAAAAGCAAAATGCAGTAATTATACACACTGCGAGTCAGCATGTTTGTTCAAGGGTTAAATATAATTTTGCAAAAATTGTTGCCATATGACATCAATGGGTGCTGTTGTAATCAAAATTAAAGTTTTGTTCTGAAAATTGGATGAACAAGTCTGAGTAAAAAAGAATTGTCTGGAGTTCAAAATCATAAGTGAAATCAAGAAATCTAAGGGGAAAAAATAAAATAAAACGACACCTTTTTGATATTCCTAGCAAAATCAGAAAATAAGCTAAATCTTAAGAGGCAACAGACTATGACTTTGCCTAGATTGCCATTATATCTAGAGTTGACCTTGAAGACCAATAGGAACTAGGAGCATCCTCTCTCTGCCTACTTCATCACCATGTAGCCAGAAAAGGATTAAAGATCATCTCCCTTACAAGAGAGGTGTCAAGAATATGACACTACTGGAAACTGGGGATGAAACAAAGCAGTGTTATAAGAACATCCCATCATTATGTGAATTAATGAAAGGATGAGTCTTTAGTTCAAAATATGTTTTCCCATAACTGTTATTTTAACTTGGATATCCAAGTACTGTATTTATTCTGCTTATTTTCTTTTTGCTGCCAGCTAAATTGTGTTGCCTAAAGAACCATGACATAATGTTACAGTACACCACATATAAATGGGTAATGTGTTGCCAGGGCTGAGCTACATTTTTCAGTGTTTAATGGAATTAATAACTGTGTAATTGAAGGCATGCTAATCCTCAACTGACCTCAGATGTAGCATTCCTTATTTCACTTAAACAATGGGGAGGAGGATTCTCATTTGGAGACACATAAATTGATTCTGCACAATCTGCTGATGATCAGCAAAGCTTAATGAATGATAGCCTCAAGTAACCTCATTACAAAGAACATGGATGGATGAGCAGTGAAATGCATATTTTTCAAAGGAAAGAAAGTGGCTTCTGCTTCAGTGAGTCATTTTCAGTTTCTCCTCAGAGCTTCCAGTATGCTATTTTCCATGCTTAAGAGAACTTTAGCATAAGATCTGTTATTATTATTAACAATTCTTGGGGAAAAATGTGCACATTTGATTAATGAAATTTCATGCAGAAGAGACCAGTCATGCCATTTACAAGATCAGGGACAGCTGAGACTTGCTAGAATAAATGAGGTAATTCCTATGTCCTCTTATATAAGATGTAGGTAAATTCAATGGGATTTATTATAGGCAAATGAAGGATTGCGTTGTTGAGTTTCCAAAATATACCATGATCCCTATAAGACTCAACTTACTCTGCACACTGCTGCCTTCACTTATGATCTTCTTACTTGCCCAGAAAATACATTTGGGCAAAGAATTCTAACAGATATACAGAGAGATATCATTCTTCTAATACCCTGATATATGGAGTACTTGAGAATGGTTAATTAAACAAACAAACAAAATTTGTGCACATTTTAATTCTGCCTCCACTTGATATAAAAACAAGAATTTAGGGCTATTCTTTTCCCACCCATTCTATTTTTAAAAAACAATACTTCTTAATTCAATAAATATTATCTTCATTTTCATAAGTGAAATCTGCCTCTGATTTCCTAACTTTATTGCAGAAGTGGGTTCCTACGTTTTCGGATCAGTTCCATAGAACTGTTAGTAACTTGGTTGCCTGGGTCACTGGAACTGGCAGTGACCCAGGCCTGCCCCGTCCCTGACCCAGTTCTCTAGGTGGTGCCATCAGCGCCGCCATCTTGGTTTTTACTTCTCCAAACGCACAGCTTATTTTTAGTACTGTGCATGCGTGTGTGCCTGTGCAAAGCATGTGGGCCCATGCAGTGTGTCTCTGAGCGAACCAGCAGTAGCAGAATACGGGACCCATCCTGCTTTGATGGCACAAGTAGGCACTATCTCCTCAGCAAGTTTCTTTCATATTATCCCCAAAGATAATACTTTAGCTGTATAGGTTAACAGCACTTATACTGACACCATCAAAAGTGATCATATGAAAAAGCTTATCATGCATTATCTTGGATGGAAGTTAAGAGGCATGGGAACAAAGGTAGTAAAGGCAGAATAGTGATAAACAATAGGGATAGCAACTTTCATGGCAATGTGGTCTTCAGACCAGAATACCTCCGGAATACCTCCAGAACTGTCTTCTGTCGCACGAATCCCAGCAGCTGGTGAGGTCCCACAGAGTTGGCTTTCTCTGGGTCCCGTCGACTAAACAATGTCATCTGGCGGGGAAGAGCCTTTTCTGTGGTAGTCCCGGCCCCCTGGAATCAACTCCCCCCAGAGATCAGAACTGCCTCCACCCTCCTTGTCTTTCGCAAACTACTTAAGTCCCACCTACATTGCCAGACATGGGGGAATTGACACATCTCCCCCAGGCTTTTATAGTTTTATGTATGGCATGCATGTGTTGCATGGTTTTTAAATTATGGAGTTTTAGATACTTTTTTAATATTAGATTTGTTTACATTGTCACACTGTTTTATTATTGTTGTGAGCTGCCCCGAGTCTTCAGAGAGGGGCAGCATACAAATATAAATTATTATTATTATTATTATTATTATTATTATTATTATTATTATTATTATTATTTCGACTCCAGGTTGGATGGAAAGCAATCCAGTGGTTAAAAAAAAGTGTCTTAGATATTAATTATTTTTAATTTTAAAATTGGTAACTGCCAAGGCTAAATGCACCTGATACTTTTAGAGTGGCTACTAAGATGATTTAAATGACCACTACTTCTGGGTAAACTGTTTAAATGTTCTGCTTGACCCAAAATGAGAATTTCTACAATTTCTGAAGGTTATGATTATATAACATTGCTTTCAGCATGCCCTGACCTTGGTGGAAAGGCAACCTCTAATTGCTTTCTCTTGCTCTTCCTAAATAAATTGTTTTGTGATCTCAGCTGATTATCATTAATTAGATCCTGCACTGGGCAAGAGTTAGATTGGAGAACTTCTAGGTGCATTCAAACATCTTTTTGTGAAGCCATACTTTACAATATGCCTGTTGTATTTCATTTCCCCCCCACTTTTCTCTCTTTGGTCACCATCTTCCACAGCCATTTGGTCCTAGGTTGTTGGGCTGACCAACAACTTGTCAAGAATACTTCCATTTAAAGCCATGGCTTGGGCAAGAGAAGATTGGTTAATGGTTGGATTTCCCCACCACCTACCCAGTGGAACAGTGAAATAACGAGCCTTTCTATACCAAAGAACAATTCAGTCCACCAATGAGTTTGTGATATGATTGGACAGTAAAACTGCTTTTGGTTTTGCTTCGTTTTAGTAGTTCATTGGTAGTTTAGTGAAAGGGTTGAATGTTGAAACCAGTAGAACAGACTTGACCAGTTTCTTCTTATATCTCTACAAACAGCAAGAATGGTAACATTGTATAGTCTTGTCTTGTGTAAGACTGCTAAACAGCTGTCTAGAAGAGCACCCATTTCAAAGAAAATTGCAAACCACATATCTTCAAAGACACACTGGCTGAAAGGATCACAATTCATGGGTTGGACAAAATACCAAGGGAGAAGCTTCTGCATAAGATGCAAGTGGTTTATGACTGTTATGTGGATGATATCTGACTGTCTGTTTCTCAATGGTAGCACTTCCATTTGGGTGCACAGCTGTCACTGAATCTATCATCTGTGTGTAGAACATGAGATTGAGTGCTATTGGAATAGTCTCAAACCTTCAGTGTAATTTATCTCAAAGTGAAACAAATTTTAGCACCCAAATTTCTACTACATTCTTCTGCATTTATCTCTTTTTATAAGCACACACAACGTGCTGAAGCACAAAAATACAATATTTATATGGGATATCTCCCCCTGCCTACGTAGTTTTTGTGCATGATATGACTGAATGTATGTTTTTATATTGGGGCTCCTTGCTTTTTAGACTTTTAAAATGTACTATTGTTATTTTAGATTCTAATTATTAGATTTGTCATTATGTATTGTTTTTATCACTGTTGTGAGCCACCCCGAGTCTATGGAGAGGGGCGGCATACAAATCTAATAAATAATAATAATAATAATAATAATAATAATAATAATAATAATAATTATTATTATTATTATAATTATAATTATAATGGAAGAGTTGCTTTCCTTGTTTACTAATTGAAACATATCTTTGGGCACATCAGAATTTTATATTGACAGGTTAGATATAGATATAGATATAGATATTTATTTTCAGTAACAATTAAAATATTGTATTGCAATTACTTGTAATTGTCAAGAGCCAGGAAAATCAAAAGATGCAAGCAGTTCAAATAGGTACAAAGATTTATTGTAAGCTTAAGCTGTCTACAAGAATCCAAATAACTAATGGTCCAAACAAATTGGCAGGAGATAAGAGTCAGTGGAATTCAAGACGGATTGGATTTAGATTTCTTATGGGCATGAAGGGGCTCTTGACCAATTACACATTTGATTCCTTCCTTGGGCTTTGCCTGGTAATCTCCCACAGTGTTGTAATCTTTTATTGATTCACTATACCCTTTAATATCAGTCATAAAGCAATATTTAATTGTTATCCACCAGTCATGTACGAGACAGGTGGTCTTATAAATTAAATAAAAATAAATAATAATTAAACCATAAACATCTTGCAATAATTGTTTATTTAGGTAATATATTATTTTCTTAAAACCATTTACTTAAATGTAAGTCCCAGGGAATTGAACAGAAAAACAGACAAATGACTAGGAACATAGTCTAAATTTCCAACATTGTACTGTATTCTTTTTTCATTCTCTCTCTTTGACAAAAGAACTTACTATTTCAAAGGAAGAATAAAAATTAAGGTACAAAAGGTTATTACTTAATTATATACATGTGCTACACCATTATAAATAGTGTACCATATCATTCAGACACCAATCAGCATTCACATCTATTATTTGCATATAACACTATGTATTTGCTCATGAACCAGAAACAAAAGAAGTCACGAATGGAATTGGTTATGGGCAGATTTGTGTCACCGGTTTAATTCTGGTACAGGCAGCAGTATAATATGGGATTGGCTGCTGACATCCAGTAAACAGTAGTATAATAGTCCTGCAAAAGAATGTACTCTTTTGCAAGTTATTTATTTTTATTTATTTATTTATTCATTTGTCCAATACACAAATACATAGGAAGAAAAATAGACATGTGGTAATATAAATGAGGATGAAAGTGAACTTAGAGGAGAGGATATATGAAAGGAAGAGAATATATAAGATAGGTGAAAGAAAGGGAAGACAATTGGACAGGGGACGAAAGGCACACCAGTGCACTTATGTACACCCCTTTCTGGCCTCTTAGGAACCTGGAGAAGTTGCACATAAACAGTGTAGGTAATGTTTAAAAGGAGTTTACAATGGTAGGAATGGCTTTATTAAGAAACTACTATGTAAATTAGAGGAAATTTCACCTGGAGGCCAACTATTTAAAAGCAATTGGCAACAGCTGAGTCATGTATATGCTTAACAGTTTTCTGTTTTGTTTAAATTATAAACAATTAATTCAGTGTTAAACTAATATGAATTATATTCTACTAATTCATAAAATATTTGTCTGAATTTTCTTTTTTTTGAGGTTTAAGATCTTCTTTTTTTTCATCATGAACCCAAAAGTCTACTGGTAAGTTTTAAGACAGCATCTAAGAGGCATACGATCACCTCTAATGGTCCCTCTCTCCACATCTACTGTATGTGTAGGTTCACTTCTAATTATATAAACACTTACTTCACATTTTGCTATTTTTCCAGAAAATCAGGACAAAACAGGGAAGATAAGTCTGAGAAAAGTTGGGTTGGCATTAGTACGCTCCTCCTGAGTAAACTATTTTTTTTCACACAAACTTAATTGTAACCATCTTGTAACAGAAGAAAGCTTGCAATCAAGATTTCTTTAATTCACTAGTGTAATTTTGTTCTCTGAATACAATGAATAAGGGGGAATTAGATATTCTTACTCCTCAGCAAATCTTTTAAGAATGACTAGTAGAGCTGAAAATTATCTTTACATGCCTCAATTGGAGATCACGAAATAAACTGTGGATGGGCACAGTGGGTTAAACAAGTTGATGTCTCAGTTGCTAGGGATAAGGAGTTGTGGTCAAATAAATTCTAAGGGATATCCACTAGTGTATCCTAACTATTTTTTAAAATTTCCCTTTGTATAAAGAAATGTTATTCACCATATTGAAAAAATGGGAATGTTATATCTGTGGACTATGTTGAGCTAAGAACAAATTTACCTTCCATCCAAGAAAATTAATTGCTTGGTACATTATTACTGGGCCCATGCAATGATAATAACCTACATTTTACATGCTATGTAGAAGTTCTACCTTTAAATACAGCCTTTAAGGGATTGTCAGAAAGAGAGGGTCAACACACTTGAAGGCAGAACAAGAAGCAATGAACGGAAACTAATAAAAGAGAAGCAATCTAGAACAAAGGAGAAATTTCCTGATAGAACAATCAACCAGTGGAATAAGTTGCCTCCAGAAGTTTTGAGTGCTACAATACTCAAGGTTTTAAAGAGGAGATTGGACAACCATTTTTTGAGCCAGGGGTCAGACTGGAAGACTTCCAAGGTCTCTTCTAACTCTGTTATTCTGTATTCATCCTTTATAACAATGATCACCAGGAAGCATAACAATGATTAGGATCCATGAAAAAAACCCCACACCACAAAATGTAAATTTTTAGGACTACATGTGGTCTTTCACATTTTTCTCGTGGGAGGTACTGTATGAGGGAAACCATTCACGATTCTTTATTATTTCTTGGATACTCATATGTTAAAACAATTTCTCTTAGGAAAGTCTGTAAGCAAATAGCACACGTCGAATGAAGTAATGACTATACTAACGGAACAGTAATGAAAAATATAACAACATTTCTTCCTCTTGCAAAGCCACTAGTATTTGCATAAACCACACTAATGGTCTGGTAAATGATTATCTGCACAGTCAGTCCCTAGAGAGATTAACATTATTTTTGTTTTTGTGAAACTTTTTAAAAAAGCTTTTTTTAAAAAAATCATTGAAAACAATGTTTATTTTGTTCCTGTCAACGTCATCTTTCAGTTGGTACTGTTGTCAGAAGTCCTGCTATATCCTATTTTGAGAACATAATATTTACAACTATAAACTTGAACTTGGGCACCTGCATTCAAACTCCGACTCAGCCTTAATGAATGATTGTGTGCTGAGATCATACAGTATATCCATTAAGGTGTTAAAGTTTGATTTGGATAGTCTTAGCTTGAAATTCCTACTGGATTGTGGATCTCCCTAGGTTGTAAAATACAAGTAGTCCTCGACTTAGGGCCATCACTGAGATCAACATTTTTGTTGTTAAACAAGATAATTGTTAAGTATGTTTTGCCCCATTTTATGACTTTTCTTGCCACAGCTGTTAAGTGAATCACTGCAGTGGTTAGGTTAGTAGGATGGTTGTTAAATGAATCTGCCTTCATTGACTTTCCTTGTCAGAAGGTTGCAAAAAGGTGATCACATAACCTAAGGACACAACTGCCAAAAATTTGTATCCATTGCTAAGGGTCTAAATTTAGATCACATAACCATGGGGGATGCTGCTACGTAGATGTAAAAAATGTCACTTTTTTCAGTGCGTGGTAACTTCAAATGGTCACTAAACGAACAGTTGTAAATCTTCTTTCCTTGGAAGAAAGGAAGGATAAGACATCTGTTAAACATATCCAAACATTTCAAGAATGTGTGAGCTTCCATTGTTTATTATTGAAAGATGGAGTGCTTTTAGCACTCTAGCCTAGACTCCTTCTTGCAAATTGGCTGAATTTTAGTTCTAATATTTTCTAATGATAAAGTTGAGGTTCTTGAAAGGACACTGTATTATGAAAGTCAACTTACTTTGAGGGATCAGACAAGAGAAATGATAGTTGGATTTTAATTTCAATCTTAATGAATAAAAATGATCTGTAGTTAGCCATATAATTTTAAAATGGGTTAGAATTTCAGTTTACCTGGATCGTTGGACAGCGGACTTCTTCATTAGGTCAGGTTCATTGTCTCTCTGTATTATATTTTTAATATGTCATTTTTAAATAGTAATATAGTGTTACCTCTACTTATAAACTTAATTTGTTCTGTGACCAGGTTGTTAAGTAGAAAAGTTTGTAAGAAGAAGCAATTTTTCCCATAGGAATCAATGTAAAAGCAAATAATGTGTGTGATTGGGGAAACCACAGGGATGCCCTGTTTCCTCCCAGGAGATTCCTAGAGAGGCCCCACAGAGACATCTCCCCACCTTTTCCAGCCCTGTTTTCTCCCAGGAGATTCCCAGAGAGGTTCCGTGGAGGCTTTTTACTGCCTTTTCTGGTTACAGTTTTGGAGACTCGGGTTTGTAAGTGGAAAATGGTTCTTGAGAAGAGGCAAAAAAATCTTGAACAGCCGGTTCTTATCTAGAAAAGTTTGTAAGTAGAGGTGTTCTTAGGTAGAGGTACCACTGTATTATGTAAGAATATTAATAACATTGCATTTTGTGATATGTTCCAATACATAAAAGAGCTCCAATATATTGTATCTGATAAGTAAGATTTGATTCTATAAATGGATTGTGTTTGATAGTTATAGGCAGTGTTGGGTTGCTTCCGGTACGGATGTGGACGATGCACGGCTAGTGAAAGTTGCGTTGCATGCACTGCTTCTGTTCTCTTGTATGCACATGTGCGTGTCCCGATGTGTTTTTGCTTCTGCGCATGCACAGGAAGCAAAATCTTGCGAAGGGACACACACGCATCAGAGATTTTGGCAATTTTTTTGCCTCTGCAAAAAGGAGAACAGACACACAGCGCACCCGTAGCAGCGGGAATGGGAATCCGCCCCTGGTTATAGCTATGGATGATGCTTAAAAGATCATTATTAAATTATGGGATCTGGGCTCTATATGACACAGAGGAAGTAAGTAACAATAATAATAATAATAATAATAATAATAATAATAATAATAATAATAATAATAATGTCTATGCTTGTAGTCAGAAAATCGCACAGACTGACTACAAGCATAGACATGATGCTGTGGCACAGATGATCCACTGGAACTTGTGCCGGAACTACCATTTACCAGTGGCAAAGCAAAACTACTGTGGGACTTCTGACTTCAGACTGACCAAATTCTGAAGCATAACACACCAGACATCCTGATTGTGGAGAAAAAGAAAGTATGGATCATCGACATCATAATCCCAGGGGACAGCAGAATTGAGGAGAAGCAGCTAGATAAATTAGTGAAATACGAAGATCTAAAAATCGAGCTGCAACGACTCTGGCATAAGCCATTGAAAGTGATCCCAGTGGTACTTGGCACGCTGGGCGCAGTGCCAAAGGATCTCAGCGGACATTTGAAAACCACCGGAATTGACAAAATCTCCATCTGTCAATTGCAAAAGGCCGCTTTACTGGGATCGGCTAACATAATTCGTCGCTACATCACGCAGTCCTAGGTGCTTGGGAAGTGCCCGACTGGTGATGAAATACAAAATCCAGCATAGTGATCTCGTTTGCTGTGTTGTATTGACATAATAATAATAATAATAATAATAATAATAATAATAATAATAATAATTTATTAGATTTGTATGCCGCCCCTCTCCACAGTAAACACCACTTGCATAGGAAGCTAAGGGAAAATCTTGGCTACACTTAACTAAGATTTCAGCTACAGTGGTACCTCTACCTACAAACGCCTCTACTTACAAACTTTTCTAGATAAGAACCCGGTGTTCAAGATTTTTTGAAACCTCTGTGGAGCCTCTCTAGGAATCTCCTATGAGGAAACAGGGCCCCCACCCTCCCTGTGGTTTCAATCGCACACATTATTTGCTTTTACATTGATTCCTATGGGAAAAATTGCTTCTTCTTACAAACTTTTCTACTTAAGAACCTGGTCACGGAACAAATTAAGTTTATAAGTAGAGGTACCACTATATTATGTTCCTTGTGATGAAGGGAAAACAACAACAACAATACATGAAGCTATAGAATATTATAACTGGGGACATTCATGAAACCCATTACATCACAAAAATCAACGTCTTACCACAGTTGTAGTCAGCTGGATCAATATGTGGGTTTGCAAAACAGGAAGCTGTTGGTGATTGTTTTTATAACTGCTTGAAAGATTGTCCTGTTACTTTACAAACTGATTTCTGAGACAATGAACTTACAGTTTAAATTACTTCAATGGGAGATGGGTTGAAATACAGGGAATTAGGATTAAAAAAACGATGGACCGTGTGCTTGGGAAAGAATGGATTTGTAACCCAGAATAGTAAAAAGGGCTTTTATTGGGTTTGTTTTCCAGGGTATCTCTCTGGCAAGTTGCTCTGTAGGAAATAATTTTTAAAAATGCTGATGATACCCAGCTTTACATCTCCAACCCATGTCCAGTCAACGAGGCAGTTGAAGTGATGTGCCGGTGTCTGGAGGCTGTTGGGGCCTGAATGGGTGTCAACAGACTCAAACTCAACCCTGATAAGACGGAGTGGCTGTGGGTTTTGCCTCCCAAGGACAATTCCATCTGTCCATCCATCACCTTGGGGGGGGGAATTATTGACCCCCTCGGAGAGGGTCCGCAACTTGGGCATCTTCCTCGATCCACAGCTCACATTAGAGAAACATCTTTCAGCTGTGGTGAGGGGGGCATTTGCCCAGGTTCGCCTGGTGCACCAGTTGCGGCCCTATTTGGACCGGGAGTCACTGCTCACAGTCACTCATGCCCTCATCACCTCGAAGCTCGACTACTGTAATGTTCTCTACATGGGGCTACCTTTGAAAAGTGTTCGGAAACTTCAGATCGTGCAGAATGCAGCTGCGAGAGCAATCATGGGCTTTCCCAAAAATGCTCCACAGTCTGCATTGGTTTCCGATCAATTTCCGGTCACAATTCAAAGTGTTGGTCATCACCTATAAAGCCCTTCATGGCACCGGACCAGGGTATCTATGAGACCGCCTTCTGCCACACGAATCCCAGCGACTGGTTAAGTCCCACAGAGTGGGCCTTGTCCGGGTCCCGTCAACAAAACAATGTCATTTGGCGGGGCCCAGGGGAAGAGCCTTCTCTGTGGCGGCCCTGACCCTCTGGAACCAACTCCCCCCGAAGATTAGAACTGCCCCCACCCTCCTCGCCTTTCGTAAGCTCCTAAAAACACACCTCTGCCATCAGGCATGGGGGAACTGAGATATTCTTTCCCCCTAGGCCCTTACAATTTATGCATGGTATGTTTGTTTGGTTTTAGAAATAAGGTTTTTTTTAGCTGTTTTAGTATTGGATTTACATGCTGTTTTTATTATTGTTGTTAGCCGCCCCCGAGTCTGCGAAGAGGGGCGGCATACAAATCCAATAAATAAATAAAATAAATAAATAAATAAATAAAACAAAATCAGAATATCTTTTTTAAAAAGCAATTAGAGATCCATTTCCAAAAGTTCAGCATGCACCTGAACTTTTCCACTCTTAAATGCAGCTTGCTGAATTTTAGCTAACTTGCTGCCTTTGTTCCAAGCAGCCTCCAAATACCGCACCCATGAATTTTCACAGGAAAGTTCTGTTTGAATCAAAGCCTTGTATCTAAAGCATATCAGAGGGAAAAGTCTTGAGCAGATGAACCCTTTTAATCAGCCTTTGGAAATGACCATGTCAGGTGCATCTTAGCCAATCATCTTCTATGAAGAGTAATATCTTCACTTTATTCCAGAAGCTATTTGTTTTCCAGTAACAGCAAATGGCATGCTCTACTGATTGGCGCTTTAGCTCGTTGCTTGTCCTTGTCCTTCAGGCAAGATTCAGCCCTCAGTCACTCATGTCAAGCACTGAAGCAGAAAGAAAACATGGGGAGGCCATCAAGAGGAGGAGACAATGTGACAAGAGAATAAACAATGTTTGTTCCTAAAATGATATATGCTTTGGCAGCAAAATGGAACACTTTAGAGGAATGAAGAGAAGATAACTGAAGGCTATGGACTGGCTATCACTCCAAACCCCAAAAAATGTAACCTTAGATTGTCTACAGTTGACCTCTCCCCATTTTAAGGGGTCTGTAAGGGGCGTGCATAAGTGCATCAATGTATCCCTATCCTGCTGTTTTATTGTCCTTTTTTATCATTACTTTTTACTTAGGTTATGTTTATGCAAACTACTATCCTATACATGTCTGACAAATAAATAAAATAAAATAAAATACATAAAATCACATTTGGCCAATAAATAATTTATTCCATTCCATTCCATTTGCTGTATTGACTATATAGTATAAGAGATGACAATTGAAGTGATGGAGCTGGGTATAACTTCTTTATATGTTTATGCACTAGTCCTTTGTTTCTGTATGGTTGCTGTCCTGATATACTAGCAGTGCTCATTTGAGCCCGCTCTGTTCATAAGAAATAGAGAATCTCTTACCTTCCTCTAGTGTTCAAATATATTTTAAAAGCTTTCATCATCCATAATAAGGAAATGTTTCTCTGCTTACCTTTCTTTCTACTCAAATTTTAATCTTTCTATTCCCAGATTTTGGTAGAACTTTCCCTCAAAGTTGTCCAACTTATTTTTGATTTGTTTCTACTATGGCTACACAAGTAAGCAAGTCCACAGGCTCATTATTTAGTGTTCCAGTTTTATAATAACATATTTCCTTTCCAAATTCTATGGATATGTAATGACAGGTGGCTTGTAAACCAACAGTGCAATGCATGCTGAGATGAACTTTGAATCAGGGATTCCTTAATACTTTATATATTATATAAATTATATATTATATTATATAAGCTCAATATTAACCGCTCCAAACTTGACTGTAAAACATACGACTTTAGTAATAGAGTTGTTGAAGTGTGGAACTCATTACCGGACTCCATAGTATCATCCCCTAACCTCCAACATTTTACCCATTTTACCCTAGACTGTCCACGGTTGACCTCTCCAGATTCCTAAGAGGTCAGTAAGGGGCATGCATAAGTGCATTAGAGTGTCTTCCGACCCCTGTCCTATTGTCTCTCCTATATCCCATATATCTTATATTCCTTCCCTTTATCTTTCTTCTATTCTCTCTTTGATTTATCTTATCCTATACTCTGTCTTCTATTCCTTCTCTAATTTCTAATTTCTTTTTTCCCTTGAAGATGTCCTCTACTACCTTCATTGTGTAATATTGTGTATTGGACAAAATTAAATAAATAAAAATAAATATATGTAGATACTCATTTTACCATTAAGCTTTGGCTGGGATCATGACAATTTGGGGGGCTGTAATGGAGAAAACCTCTGCCCAAAGTATCTGAGGATGCAACAACCTTTTCTATGGGAAGCAATTTTCATGTTGGAAACACAATCAATCCTAGTCCCAATTGGATTAGCAATATTGCCAATGATAATCCAAAATTTAGCTACGTCTCTCTAGTTTAGCAGTAATTTGCCTGTAGTTTTAGTGGGAAATCCTATATTCTTTGATCTGAAATGTTACAACTAGATGTCTGTGCTATTGCATGGGAGGCCTTTCTCCTCTAATTACTGTATTTATAACATCCTGTAGAGCAACTTTAAGATATGTGGAGTTCAGCTCCTAAAATTCTTCTATCACGTGGCCACTACTAAGAATCCTAAGAGTTGACTCTACACATCCCCTTGTTGCTGAGATTGGAAATGGTGCTTTAGAGCCAGGTATCATTGAAGTGATATAATGACAGTACTTATCATTGGCACAAAGATGCTCTGATGGCTATTGAAGTGGCACTTGTATGCCAAATAGGCCTTTCAAAAACTGTGTTATTTTGCACTATCTGCTTAGCAAAACAAAACAGGAAGCTGGAAACTTAGTGACTAGTCTACTGTTTCCAGGTGGCATTCAATTGGCATCTGCTGAGTTGTTTTGGTCAGCATCATTTAGTTCCCTAGTGAATTCTGAGCAGTGTTTTTAATTCACAGTCCATTTGGCAATATCTATTTGTTTCTTATTATCTGTTAACCATGCTGGGGATAGGGAAGGGGGTGTTGACAGAAAACAGTGAATCAAACTTTAAACTTCTCATCTAAGTGGCCATGAAGGCACTGTACAAATGTAACTTTAATGGCAGAGACTTCGGCTAAAAATAACACCAGGCATGGCAATAAATTTACTTTAATTTAAAAAATGGGCCAATAGGATGGCGTTATTCTCCTGAGAAATTTGTAAGAGGCCTCGTATGAGTGGATTTGCCAATAAAAGCAACTAGGCACTTCAATAAAACTAATTAAATTAATCTGTCATCCCCAGGGAACTTAAGCAGGGCATGAAATAAAGAAACAGCTCCAGTTCTAAAGCTGATATTTTTTTTTAAAAAAAATGAGGTTTTTTAAAATAACTTTGGAAGGACTACATCAGGAGAAAAAGTTTACATTTTCTATTGATCAGAGATTTAGGAATCATTTTCATATAATTGCTTTTCCTGATCTTAAAAAAACCCCAGCTTTCATTTAAAAGCCACATAAAAAGCTGGTTCTATATCAATCCACACCAGATTTTTTGTAGTCAACCTGAGAGGTGATATTCATGATACCCTTAACTAATAAATTTGGTTTGGCACAGCAACTAAACAGACTTCATTGGATATTTAGGGCTGCAGGAAAAATAACTGCAACCAGTTTGCCCTCCATTGAGGACCTTTATATTGCATGAATCAGAAAGATAGCTGAGAAAATATCTACTGATCCTTCACATCCTGGACACAAACATTTTCAACTTCTTCCCTCAAGACAACGCTATTGCACGCCAAAACAACCTTAAATATAGCCCGACCAATGCTATCATTCTGTTAAACAACTAATTCCCATAACATTTTCTAATGCACTAGGACAGTAATGGCGAACCTATGGCACATGTGCCACAGGTGGCACATGGATCCATATCTGCCAGCATATGATCCTTTGCCCTAGTTCAGTTCTAGTGTGCATGTGCATGCCAGCCAGATGATTGTTAGCTCAGATGGAGGCTCTGGGAGGATGTTTTTGGCCTCCAGAGGATTTCTGGGGAGTGTGAGAAGCCTCTGGAGCCTGGGGAGGGTGAAAAACGGGCCTGTGAGGCCCACCAGAAGTCAAGAAATGGGCCATTTCCGGCCTTCAGAGAGCTTCTAATGGGGCCGGGGCAGGCCATTTTCATCCTCCCCAGGCATTAAATTATTGGTGTGGACACTCACACATGCTTGACAGTGCACACACACACTATTTTGGCACCCAAAGGATCCAGGGGAAGAGCCTTCTCTGTGGCGGCCCCGACCCTTTAGAATCAACTCCCCCTGGAGATTAGGACTGCCCCCACCATTCTTGCCTTTCACAAACTCCTAAAAACCCACCTTTGTTGCCAGGCATGGGGAAATTGATTTCCCTTGGCCGCTCCATTTTATATATGGTTTGTTTGGGTTGTATGAGTGTTTTTAATTAAACTTTTTTGCTTGGATTTGTATTTTGTATTCCTGCTGTGAGCCACTCCGAGTCTTCGGAGAGGGGTGGCATACAAATCAAATGAATGAATGAATGAATGAATGAATGAATGAATGAACGAACGAATGAATGAATGTTTGCCATCACTGCTCTAGGACCATAATGGCGAACTTATGGCATGCAACACCCTCTCTATGGACATACGATCTGTCACCCTGGTTCAGTTCTACTGTGCATGCTTGCACACTTCCCACCAGCCAGTTGGTCATCGTATCTCTGTCACACATCCGCACAGGGCACATGCCAGGGGAGGGCACATGCAAGGGGGTATGCTTTGGACACTTGGTCCGGAAAAATTTAGTCATCTAGTAGGGCTGTATTATCTATTATCCTTCTCATCTTTTCATCCTTCCTATTACTTATTTCTTTAGTTTCTTATTAGTGTAATGTATACCAGCAGCCGGTTAGATCCTACAGAGTCGGTCTTCTCCAGGCCTCGTCAGCCAAGCAATGTTGCCTGGTGGAGCCTAGTGGAAGGGCCTTCTCTGTGGTGGCTTCAGTCCTAGGGAAACCCCCCCCGAGATTCGAGCTGCCCCCACTCTACTGACTTTTCAAAAGGTCTTAAAATGCACCTTTGCCTGCAAGCATGGGGCCATTGAGCGTTCATATTCTGCTCCAGCTGATGACATGATTGTGTTTAAATAATCAGGTTGAATGGCTTTTAAATTGTTCGGGTTTTAGTCTTGATTACTTGGATTTTTTAAATTTTGTACTTTGTATTGTTCTTACTATGTAAGCCACCCTGAGTCCCTTTGGAGAAGGGCGGCCTAGAATACAAACAAACAAACAAACAAACAAACAAACAAACAAACAAACAAACAACACTCTTTTTATATTATGATTTAAATTGATTGCCTTTATTTAGTATCTTATTATGATTTATGTTGATTGATTGTTTAATATCCTATGATTATCGCTGAGTTATGATGCTTGTATTTTATAGCAATAGCATTTAGACTTATATACCACTTCATAATGCTTTTACAGCCCTCTCTAAGTGGTTTACAGAATCAGCATATTGTCCCCAACAATCTGGATCCTCATTTTACTCACCTTGGAAGGATGGAAGGCTGAGTTAACCCAGAACCTGGTGAGATTTGAACTGGTGAATTACAGCTAGCAGTTAGCTGAAGTAGCCTGCATTGCTGCACTCTAACCACTGTACCACCCTGGCTCTTATGATTATGGTCATGATTTATCACTTGTTGTGTGTATGTACACTGAGAGTTTATGCACCAGAGACAATTTTCTTTTCTGTCCAATCTCGCTTTAGTCAATAAAGAATTCTATTCTATAAAGATACAAAACAGAAGAGCACAAGGCTGATCCAAGACATTTTCTTTAAAAAGGAATGTTGACTTCTTTACTTCTTGCTTAAGGGAACATATAATTTTTCATTGCATTAAAATATATTGATGTGAATGATAGGTAAAACATACTTTGGTGTTGACAGTAAAATATTATTCTCCACTATGCTGGGGTGGTTGAGGGAGGGAGAACTGATTGTCTGGCACACACAACTATTTTTTACCACTTTGCTATTTATTGTCTTTTCCTCCTCCAACATCTGCTCCCTTTTGGCTTCTTCAGTCATGCCTAATGGTAAATCAATGAATGAAAGAAGGAACAAGACAGTGACAGAATCAACATTGAAATCCCTGGGGGTATGTATTTGCTTTCTCATTAAATTAGAAGGAAGTTAGGCTCAATTCATGACTGAATAAAATGTGGTGACTGCAATTCATTCATTCATAATTTATTGTGAAATGTTCAGTGAAATCTTGCAAGGTTTATAAGAGAAAATGTATCCCACTGAATTAAATGGCTCTTGTTCCAAACTGGTGAACTGAATTCAGAATTGAATGTGTATCAAATTGCAAATTCCTATATTGCAGGATATATCATAGAAACATAGAAGACTGACGGCAGAAAAAGACCTCATGATCCATCTAGTCTGCCCTTATACTATTTTCTGTATTTTATCTTAGGATGGATATATGTTTATCTCAGGCATGTTTAAATTCAGTTACTGTGGATTTATCAACCACGTCTGCTGGAAGTTTGTTCCAAGGATCTACTACTCTTTCAGTAAAATAATATTTTTTCATGTTGCTTTTGATCTTTCCCCCAACTAACTTCAGATTGTGTCCCCTTGTTCTTGTGTTCACTTTCCTATTAAAAACACTTCCCTCCTGGACCTTAATTAACCCTTTAACATATTTAAATCTATATTTAAAAACATAAGTGTTTCCAGTTTGACTTCCAAATATTAGGTCACAAACACAGAGAAGATATATATTAATATCACCATATAGATAGGAATGGTTAGAAAGAAGCAACAGATTTAGAAAATAAAACACTGAACATTGCAAACTTGAGAACTATAGCCATGTTGCTCAGAATAGCGGTTTAAAAATTCTAAGTGAGATGGGTAGCATATAATTTAAGAGACATTTGTTAAGTGAGTTTTGCCCCATTTTACAACTTTTCTTGCTGCAGTTGTTAAATGACCCACTGCATTATTAAATTAGTAACATGGTTGTTAAGTGAATCTGGATTCTTCATTGACTTTGCTTGTCAGAAGGCTGCAAATGTGATCACATGACGCCCTATTGTCATAAGTATGAGTCAGTTGCCAAGTGTCCAAATTTTGATTGTGTGACCACAGAGATGCTGCACCAGTCATAAGCAGTGGTGGGCTACGAGCCGGACCGCTAAATTGGGCTCGCCGCTGCGGCTCGTAAGTTCTTGTAGGGCCAGCGCGATTTTGCTGCTGCACTTGTGGAGATAGCAAAATCACACATTGAGCTCCATGTTTAGGCAAGGTTTTTTTGCTTCTGCGCATGCCAAAACACGGGTGCATCTGCGGCTCCATGCGTGATTTTGCTACCTCCACAGGTGCAGCAGCAAAATCGTGCTGGCCCTGCAAGAACTTATGGGCCGCGGCAGCGAGCGCAATTTTGCGTTCTGGCTTGTAGCCCACCGCTGGTCATAAGCCACTTTTTTCAGTAATGTTGTAACCTCAGACACCATTAAATGAATTACGGTAAGTCAAAGACTATCTGTATCCAATGTAGAGTCAATTTGCTATTTCATAATACTCAAAAAAATAAAGCTTGGAACTCAAACAAAATAAGTTAGAATTAGAACAACAGAGTTGGAAGGGACCTTGGAGGTCTTCTAGTCCAACTTCCTGCTGGAAATCCTGTACTACTTCACCTCTGAAGCATTGTAATGGTGTGCTGGAAATGGCTTAAGATATTCACGAGAGGATTGACAGCTGGATATTTCTTCAATAGTCCTCCTGGGATGGTCTTGCCCACTGCACCTTAAAGAACAGCCTAATTTAGGTTTATGTATCATAACTCCTCTGTCCTCCAAACCTGACTGTAGGCTCTTGGACTCCTTGAAATGGTCAAAGCAGCTGCCACATCCTGCCCATGATTGAACTGGCCCTTTGTTGGTCACCTGAGTCACTTCAGTAGGTGTCAGCTACTTAGATGAAAAAAACCAGTAATAAAATTCCTCCTACTATATTAGATGGAGTTGAGCAATTTCAGTGGCAATTTTTCATGTTTCATGCCTAGAAGGAACAAATATTTTAAAATGAGAGATATTTTATCACCTTCTTTATATCCAGTATCTCTGAAATGTTTAAAGCTAAGTTATAAGTTAAGGTAAATTCTTTTGATATTTATTTGGGCTGAATTATTGCCGAGTGTCTCCTATTCTCTTTGAAAATCAATAGAAAACTGGTATTTTGGGGGATATGCCAATTCCCCTATTTTGGAGGAAGACCACATAATTTCACCAACTATGATGGACAAGTAAAGGATCAGAATGGGCAGGGCAAATTGGACAATTTCTTAAAGCAAAGTATTTTGCAGACTGAAACATTGTACTAAGTGACATTGGATTATTCACTCATTCCTTAGAGATATAAATCTATTCTGTGAATTCCCTTCCCTAATGTTATTCCTCCGGTAGCTACTCTGAGATATTAGCAAAAGAAATTTGTTGCTGTAAAATTAAATTAGTTAAATGATTTATTATCACTGCAACCTTCATGTCCTCTCATCTGTGCCCCTCCTTGCCCCACCTTTCCCCAATCTTCAGTCCCATGTCTTCTGTATGAACCTGGCTTTGTCCCATGGTCTACCGATTGGTCTCAGAATGCAATTTAAGGCATTGTTATCATCTATAAAGCCCTACATGGCTTAGGATCAGATTATTTATGGGAGCATCTTTTGCCTCATATGTCCCAGCAACCAATTAGACTGCACAGAGTTGGCCTCCTCTGGGTCCCATCAGCTAGGCAATGCCAGCTGGCGGTCTGTGGGGAAGGGCCTTCTCTGTTGTAGCTCTGGTCCTTTGGAACCAACTCCACTCAGAGATTTGCACCACCCCCACCCCCTGGCCTTCTGAAAAGCTTTGAAAACATGCTTGTGCCGCCAGGCCTGGGGCCATTGACGGGTAGCTGCTCCGGCCAGTAGTATGAATGAGTGATGACTGTATACAGTGGTACCTCGAGATACGAGTTTAATTCGTTCCGGACCTGGGCTCTTAAGTCGAGCAGCTCTTATCTCGAATGACTTTTCGCCATAGGAATTAATGTAAATAATTTTAATTGGTTCCAGCCCTCAAAAAACTCACAAAGTTAGTCTAAATTATGCAGAAAGACAAGTTTTTAATGAAGAAATGTACATGTACATATAAATGAATAATGAAGTTTCTTTCACTTAACTTGTAAACTTTCTTAAACTTTTAAATTTACATATGTTCAACTTCTCTGCCACCCAATCCTGTAGGACAGAGGTCTCCAACCCTTTTTGCACCAGGGACCGGCTTTAAGCGATCAAGAGAGGAATGGGTGAATGAATGAATGGACGGAGGGTGGGAAGGAAGGAAGGAAAGAGGGAAGGGACAGGAACAGAGGAAGGAAGCAAGGAAACTTATGAAAGGGGAGAGTAAGAGAGGAATGAGTGAAGGGAGGGAGGGAGGGAAGAAGGTGGGAAGGAGAAAGAAAAGAAGAAATAGAGGAAGGGAAGGTAAAAGAGAGAAAGAAAAAGAGCTAACTTCCGCGTTCAGCTTCAGGAGACAGCTGCGAAGCCGCGCGCATGTTTTAAAAGGTTGCAGCTGGCCTGGGGGGCTCGGGGGTGTGTGCTGGCAAGCCCCCCAGGCTGGCTGCAAGCACCCCCCGAGCCCCCCAGGCCGGCTGCAACCTTTTAAAACACGCGCGCCGCTTCGCAGCTGTCTCCTGAAGCCGAACGTGGAAGTTAGCGTTCGGCTTCAGGAGACAGCTCCTTGGCGCTCGTATCTCGAATTTGGGCTTGTAAGTAGAACAAAAATATCTCTCCCCTCCCAGCTCTTATCTCGAGTTGCTCGTAAGTAGAGCAGCTCTTATGTCGGGGTTCTACTGTACTTGTTTTTTATTGGGTTTTAAATTTTGTATTCTCTTTTTATTGTCTGTACTTTTGGGGTATTTTTAATTTTTATAGTTATTCTACTATTGTACGCCGCCCTGAGTCCATCAGGAGAAGAGCAACCTATAAATTTGAAAAATAAATAAATAAATAAATAAATAAATAAAGAATAATATTTATTACTTGGTTCTTGACAAATTGAAAGTTATATTTCCAAATAATGAGTCAATTATCCTCTAGCCAGGGAGAACATAGAACATTTCCTTTGCTCAATACACTAAGACTATTTTTCCTCTTTGCCAACTCCTTCTAAAGGAAAGACAAAATATACAACTTGGCAGCCTTCAAAATACTGATGCAATATTTTAAAAGGTGTACCTAAATTGTTTTTTTAAAGACTCAATCCATATGGTACCACCATTTTACATAAACAAATTAAAGCCCTCCAAAACATTTTAAATTAATCAGTAGCCCCAGATGAAAAAAAAACCCAGGAGTCATCTATAACATACAGCATAGAGTACATCCTTGAATATCAACCAGCAGTCGGAAGACATGATGAAAATTCCTTAATTGTACAGCATATGGACAGACTTCACTAAAGTTTCAACTGGGAAACTACAAGCAGTCTAAAAACTCTAGCAGTCTGACAAATCAGCCATCAACAGGTACTTAGAAATAAACAACATCTTTCCGGAGTGGCTCAGCAGGTAGAGTGCTGTACTGCAGGCCGCTGAAGCTGACTGTAGATCTGTAGGTCAGCAGTTCAAATCTCATCTCTGGCTAAAGGTTGACTCAGCCTTCCATCCTTCCAAGGTAGGTAAAATGAGGACCCGGATTGTGGGGGCAATATGCTGGCTCTGTTAAAAAGTGCTATTGCTAACATGTTGTAAGCCGTCCTGAGTCTACGGAGAAGGGGGGCATAAAAATCAAACAAACAAATAAACAAATGAACAAACAAACAAACAAATAAATAAATAAATAAAATCTACAGATCATTAAAAAAAAAAAATCAAAAAGACCACAATATCTCCTTGCCAGCAATAAACACCCAGATGAGTAGCCATTAAAACCAAGATTAATACTTGATCAACAATCAAGCAAAAAACAATACCCTGATCAACAAATAGCCTATTCAAGGAACCACCAAGAACATCCCCACCAACACTATTAGAGAAACTATATGTACATAAACAGAGAGCAAATCCCATTCCCTTCTAGCAGTGATGCTGTTACCTAGTTGTGTTCTAAAAAGTTGACAAACAACGAAGCTCAGTGAACACCGGGGACCCATCGTTCACCTCTGAGCTGCAAATATAAGTCAAGGATTACCTATAAATTGAATGTCCTTAAAAAATCTATAGCTGCTGAATGAATATTATGAGAGACTTGGAAAATCAACTAACAATGGATAGTAAACACCCCCATCCTGCCCATGAAATGACTGAAGTTTAGGCATTCGGCAACAAGCTTGCATTTATAATTGGTTGCAAATTTCCGTGATAGCAATTCACAAAATGCTCATTAGAGAGAATAAATAAAATAGAATAGAATTCTTTATTGGCCAAATGTGATTGGACACCAAGGAATTTGACATTGGTGCATTTGGTCTCATTGCACATAAAAGAAAAGATACATTTGTCAAGAATCATAAGGTACAACACTTAATGATTGTCATAGAATCCGGATGGAATAAGGCGGCCTATAAATCACAATATTAAACAAACAAACAAACAAATAAATGTACAAATAAAGAATCAGGAAACAGTCAATATTAATATAAATCATAAGGATACAAGCAACAAGTTATAGTCATACAGTCATAAGTGGGAAGAGATGGGTGATAGGAATGATGAGAAGATCAACAGTAGTGCAGACGTAGTAAATAGTTTGACAGTGATGAGGGAATTATTTATTTAGCAGATTGATGGCATTCGAGAAAACCTGTTCTTATGTCTAGTTGTCTTGCTATGCAGTGCTCTATAACATCGTTTTGAGGGTAGGAGTTGAAATAATTGATGTCAATGATGCGAGGGGTCAGTATGTAATTTGCTGTATGACCTCATGATTTGCTTAATGAGAACTGCAATACAGTAAAAGAATTGGATAGACGCACATAGGTGCCTCAGTTTATGATTACACTGACTTTCAATCAAAATTCCAGTTCCTATTGTAGTTATAAGTAATAGATTACCTGTACTTATATGCTTCTTTAGATACACCAACTCTCACTTCTGTGAAACAAAAAGAAGCATACTCTTATAGAGAATCATTTGTGACAACATTTATTTCTATGCAACAGATCCTTTGCTACCTGCTATCTTTGAATCAGCATGTATCAGCCTTAATATTTTTATATCTATTTGTCTAACTTAATAAACATTTATCATAGGACAGAGATCAGCTGGATTTTTTCTTTTGTTTATTTTTTTTTACCATTCATGTATAATTGATTGATTCACTTAAACACATTTTCTTATGAAATACAATTAATTTTGGTTTTGATATATACTGTTCAACCCCACCCCCTCAAATAACATATCCTAGATCTGAATGAATGAAATATTCTCATTTAATACAGTGATACCTCTTGATACGAACCCGGGGTTCAAATTTTTTTTGCCTCTTCTTACAAACTTTTTTTGGCTTACAAACCCACTGCAGATCGCAAAATGGTGCTCTGCTGGGCACCGCCACCTGGCTGTCACCCTTTAAAACAGTCGGGGGGCAGAACCCGAACTTCCGGGTTCGGCATTCGGGAGAACGCCGAGAAGCCCCCCGGCTGTTTCAGAAGGTGACAGCCGGGCGGCGGTGCTTCTCGGCGGCCTCCCAAACCCAAAAAGTTTGGGTTTGGGTTCGGGTTCGGGAGAATGCCGAGAAGCCCCCCGGCTGTTTTAAAAGGTGACAGCCGGGCGGCGGCGCCCAGCGAAGCGCCATTTTGCAATTTTTTTCTTTTTGCACGCATTAATCGCTTTTACATTGTTTCGTATGGGAAACAATGTTTCATCTTACGAACTTTTCGCCTTACAAACCTACTTCTGGAACCAATTAAGTTCGTAAGACGAGGTATTACTGTACTTTGTTTTGTACAAAATAGAATGTGCACAACAGCATGTGAAATTGATTGTCAATCAGTGTTGCTTCCTAAGTGGACAGTTTGATTTCACAGAAGTTTGATTTACTTGGAGTTATATTGTGTTGTTTAAGTGTTCCATTTATCTTTTTGAGCAGTGTATTAATTTTCCATACTTAGTTACATGCATACTGATCCATACTCATGCATCTCATATGCATTGCAAGTCATTCTCATGGGTAACCTAACGTGCCTTCAAAATACGTACATTCATGTCTTCAGCTAGTATATCCCTAATTTCACCGGAGGCTTCCTGTATATAACACCTGTTCCTTGCCCAATATTTATAATATTTTATCTTTCTTTCAGTTTTATTTTTTATAATTTTAATAGGTTTCTTATATACTGCCAAAACTTGCTTGCTTGTGAGATGGGTAGGCATATAAATTTGAAGGAGGAATAAGCATATACAGTGATACCTTGTCTTACAAACTTAATTGGTTCCAGGATGAGGTTCTTAAGATGAAAGGTTTGTAACACGAAACAATGTTTCCCATAAGAAAACATGGGGGAACTGAGACATCTCCCCTGGGCATATACAATTTATGAATGGTATGTCTGTATGTATGTGTGTTTAGAAAATGGGGTCTTTTAAATATTTTTAAACAGTAATTTAGATTTGTTGTAAATTGTTTTCACTTTGTTGTGAGCCCGCCCCGAGTCTGCGGAGAGGGGTAGCATACAAATCTAAATAATAAATAAATAATAAATAAATAAAATCAATGGAAAAGCAATTAATGCGTGCAAGCCCAAAATTCACCGCTTTTGCCAGCCGAAGCGCCTGTTTTTGTGCTGCTGGGATTCTCCTGAGGCTCCCCTCCATGGGAAACCCCACCTCCGGACTTCCGTTGCCAGTGAAGCGCCCATTTTTGCGCTGCTGGAATTCCCCTGCTGGGATTTCAATGCAGCATCACAGAAACATGGAAGTCCGGAGGTGGGGTTTCCCATGGAGGAGAGCCTCAGGGGGATCCTAGCAGCACAAAAACAGGTGCTTCACTGGCAACGGAAGCATCCCAGTGGCAGCGGTGGGTTTGTAAGGTGAAAATAGTTTGTAAGAAGAGGCAAAAAAATCTTAAACCCCAGGTTTGTATCTCGAAAAGTTTGTATGATGAGGCGTTTGTAAGACGAGGTATCACTGTATATTTAAATGCATTAAAAGATCAGGAAAATATTTCACATCCATGTCCCACTCCCAACTGAGAACTAAACTATATCTTTTTTTCCACATCTTGCGACACACACGCCATAACCAATCTTCAATTGTATAATTGCAAGAAAGTCATAATTCAAAACTACAGTATTAATTGAGTCATGCATTTTTTTAGATTGACAAAGTAGAATAAAATTCGTTTGTCACAGAAATAAATTATCACTGATTTGCTGAAGAGCAAACATCTGCTTGACATGCTTCCTGTTCAGCACAATGCACTTCCTAAATTTGCTCATCACTTATCTTTTCAATCAGAATTCTGCCAACACTTTCTGAGACGTATTTAACAAATGAACCCCCTAGTACGTTTTGCACTTTCCATCTCTTCTTACATACATACCAGTCATCTATGCCTTCTAATCATCTGGTTCAAGTTTAATCTCTTCCACATTGACTCATCCTAGTCTTTCATATTACAGTTTTATATTTCTAAAGTTTCTGTTCCGTTCAGATTCAGTCTTCAACAAAATGTTAAACAAGTCATCTAAACACAAGCAAACTAAATTTATATTTAACATTTATCCAGTTGTATAATCTATGTCTGTAGCCTTACATGTTTTTCCAATACTCTTACAGCATTTTACTCCACCTAGAAACTAACAACCTATTCTCTATCAAACAATTTGGTTTCAGAAAAAAAAAATCCTGTAACCTGCAACTTCTACACTGCAAAAATATATGGACTATACAAATCAATGAAGGTAAATCAAAAGATGCAATTTATTTGTAAAACCTTTGATTCAGTAGTACTCGACAAACTACTTTGGAAACTAAAATCTTATGGCATTTCTGATTCCCTTCATGATTGGATAACTGTGTTCTTGTCAAACAGACAATAAATGTTAAAATAGAGAGTGCCCAATCAAATCCTGCACCTGTCAACAGCGGTGTTCCTCAAGGCAGCATTCTAGAACCAACACTTTTAATACTTTACATAAACAACCTTTGTGATTATACTATAAGCAACTGTATTCTCTTTGCTGATGATGTTAAACTTTCAACACCACTGACAATACTACTATCCTTCAAAAAGACCTTAACCATGTATTACAATTTCTTACACATTGGCAAAAAGAATCTGAACACAAAATACAAGCTTGGAGGACACAACCTTGTACATGACCTCACTCTATCAAGGACCACTGTACAACATTGCCAAAAAGGCACTAAGAGTTATTAATGTAATCTTGTGTAGTTTCTTCTCTGGCAATATTACACTGCTAACCAGAGCATCAAAACATTTGCTAGACCAATTAATGAATACAGCGCATCTGTCTGAAACTCACACTTCACATCATTAATACAATTGAGAGAGTCCAGAAATATTTCAAAAAAAGAGTCCTCCTGTTATGGTTAGGTCACATCCTTCACAAATAGTTATGGACTCAGAGGATGCAGAGACTGTGGAGGCGTGGTACAGGTGTCCCGTGTTTCTGGCACCTGAGATTGACAGTGAAGAAAATGTGGAGTCAGAGTTTGAACAACCAGAGCCTTCTGCATTTCCTGGGAAGAGTGACTCAGTACTTCATGTGAGGAATGATTTTCCACTTCCTGTGATGAGTGACTCTGGAGAAGAGGAGGAGCTTCTTCTGGATGCCAGAGTGTGTAGGGCATCTAAGAGACATGAGTAGTTTGCTAAGAGGAGATTTACTAATGAGTAGTACTGTTGGCTATTGGGTCACACCCTCACACTATTTAAGTGTGAAGCGTGCCCCGTCTCATTGCAGAGAATAATTTGGTTCATTGTGGAAAGAACTCATTCAGATTCAGCTTGTCTTTTAAAAGAAAACTTTCTTGCCTTCTGTCTCGATGCTTCTGAAATCTTGCTTCACCTAGTAATTAAGCTGTGTATATCGTCTGTCCGGGACGTGGACAAAGTAATAAGACTTCTCTAGGACTGTTTCTCCTTTTGAAAAAAAAAAACTTCTAAAAGACTCTTTAGAGACTGAGACTGTTGTGCATATTAAACCCTTTTATTTGTTACCTCTGGTGTGTATCTGATTTCTGAGGTTCGGGGTTAAGACACAACACCTCAACTCCTCTACTTGCAACATAATACCTTATTCCACCAGACTTAAAATTTTGGGCTTAGATAGCTTAGAGCAGCATCACCTTTGATCTGATCTAAATGTAGTTTATAAAATCATCTGGCACAATGTCCTACCTGTCAATGAATACTTCAGCTTCAACTGCAGCAATACATGAGCACACGATAGATTCAAACTCAATGTAAACAACTCGAAATTTGACTGCTGAAAGTATGAGTTCAACAGCAGAGTGATCAATGCTTAGAATGCACTATCTGACTGTGGTTTCTTCCTCAAACCCCAAAAACTTTAACCTTAGATGGTCTACAGTCGACCTCACCCCATTCCTACGATGTCTGTAAGGGTGTACATAAGCACACCATTGTGCCTACTATCCTTTTTCTTACTGTCCTATTGTCCAAATTTACCTGAATCTACTTTGCTTTCATTTGAGTTTATACCAATATCTGCTATCTTGTACATTTGACAAATAAATAAACAAATTAAAAAAATATGAATATTATTTTCATCTGTTTTTCTTAGATATTAGCAGATTCATTTTAATTTTATATTCAATGTATTTAATTTTTTAACATATTATTTGGATGGCTAGCTGCCAATGTCTATGGAGATTCTCAACCACCCAGGTCATGGTTATCTTGAAGGTCTTTTCCAAAGTCAACTGGATTTTCTTTGCTTTTTTTTTGCAAACATTTTGCTTCTCATCCAAGAAGCTTCTTCAGAAGGTGCTTTTCAAAAAAATACCTAGACTTATTTTGGGGAAAATATTTCACTTCTCATCCAAGAATTCAACAATTTTGCTCAAGATCCAGGTTTCCATGAGACTATGTCTAAATGGATTCTGCCCACCTGATAAGATCCACTAGGGAGCTTTCTGTAGATCCCATCCACTTGGAATATTGATACTTGAACCATTGTTTGTGCCAGAATTCCCACTCTGAAACAGCAATAAGGGCAGAATTTTCATTGCAATTATTTTGAAAGAGCTAGTTTTTTCCAAGGGACATTTGGAGATATTACAAATATCCAAATGACTCTTGAAAGCATGGCAACAGGGACACGAGGAGAGTTTAGTAATACTTGTTACATTGTTTTGTTTTGTTTTTATTTTAGCTGTGTTTGCTGTTAGCCTTAATTGTGTTTTAATTCAATTACTAGATTGTAGACTGCATGCTGCTCAGAGTCAGATCTAATTGGAACAGCATATAAATCTTGCTAATAAATTAATAAAGAAATACATCTGAGATGCCCTTTTTAGCAGCCATCCAGGCCTACTAAATCCTTGAGGTAGAACAACCATGAAAACAGTATGCAAATGATGCAATTATATAATTCAGTTTAATGCTCCCCACTCATTACACATTTTACAATTATTATTTCATTATACCTTCCAAAGAAATATCTGAATAAAAAAATATCCTGGTACAATTTAAAATCTGGTTAATAGCATTTAAATCCAGGAGAAATCCCGTCAGTGATTTACTTCTTCATCCAAACTTGCCTTTTGAGTAGAATACACTTTAAACAGAATTATTCATTAAAATATCTTGAATGGTATAACAGAAGGCTTGTCTTCTACTGTTTTTTTCATTATAAATATGGCCCACTCATTGGAGTAAACTGCCTTCTGGGCTTCCTTTAGCCACCAAGGGTTTAGATTTCTGCTTCATAAAGCACCACCAGGCTTCCATTATCTGTTCATTAATAGAACATCCCAATATTTGTCGTTGTTACTGCAGTAAAAAAAGTTTCAGGCATGTTTTGGTCCCATTAGCAGTGGTAGATGCAAAAGGAGCAATAATTGAATGAATGCTACAAAAACAGCTAAAGCTACAACAAGAATTTGCTATACACTGAATAATAAAGCCTAGAGGAAAAGGAGGTATTTATATTTAAAAACCCTAGCTTCTAATCAGAATGAATATACAAAAATGCTATTATAACTCTTTTCTGGACAGACGTTTTCCTTATACTCTACCAAATGTAAGTAACTACCATATGTAAGTAACTCCCTACTCTCTGAAATGTTTTAATGAACACCTGCATGCTGTAGCCACTGCCCTTTGCCTAACTGGTCACCTCAAAATTAATCTTTGTCGTGAAAACTGTTGAGTGGTGGAAATAATGACAGGAAACAAATTTCAAAAGGAACTTCTTTACTAGGCAACTTTTCTGTACAACCAGCAACTTGTAGCCCTTTTAGAGGGAGCTGTCAGATGCATCAACAAATAGCATTTGAGCATTCTCCAGTTCAAATGCTGGACATGGGTGAAACCATGTTGTAGACTGTTGTGTATGTAAAATGCCTCTATTTGCATACCAGCCACAGATTGGATAAGACACGGCCAGGAAATTCAAGCGGCTATCAAGCCGCGCCTCCGAAGGAAAAAAAAACTTTAAAAGGGACTGCAAGCAGCACAGGTTTACTTTTTAGTACCAAACCACTTGCGATCGTATAATCCTGACTTGAGGTTCGTTCCAGCCTATCTTAATAAAGTTTGTTAAGGCTAGAACGTGGTACTCCATTATTCCTGAATAAAACATAGACAGTTTAATACGTAACAAAAATCTTCATTTAACCTTTAATAAATTATGATCAAATAGAGTACGGGTGTCTCCCCCCCCATAATTTTGCTTTCTCTATCCAAAGGGAAACAGATTACAAAATCCAATTTCTAAAACTGAACTTTAATATCCTAATTGTATCAGAAGAGTTTATTAGAAGAATTCTTTTTTTATTTTTCTCTCATGGATAAAGGATTGAGAATTTTATGTGGAAAATTTTTATGATCATTTTTTATAACTTTATAGCTTAATTTCTACCTCTTACTATACTTCCTTCATAATATTCTTTTAACCTTTACTTCGAACCCCAGCAGAACAATTAGACAACATGTATGTTTCCTTTTGATTTTTACTGGGTATTTATCCAGGTAACCAATCAATTTAATTTGGATGGTTTAAAATAAAGCATTGCCATAGATGAAACATCTGCCCAAGGAATATATATTGTTATATTTATCTTCCAGTGTGAAAGCTCACTGTCTCTTCGCTGCGGCAAATACAGGTTTTTAAAAAAGATTTCAAAGGAACCTAAGTTATATTTAGTGGGAAGAAGATTTTTACTGCTGGCACCGTCAGTAGAATATGGAACAGGGACAATTCTGCCTTTTCCTCTCATGATAAAATCATTTATGGTATTAATACAGATGACCAAAATCAGTGATAGACAAGCAAAAATTTCTCCTCTAGAAATGTATGAAAACTCATTAGATGAGAAAAAATGTTACAAAGCTTATGGATTATCTTTTAAGTCACAAGAGCTGTGTCAACATAGGGTTCAGATCTTAGGCTTTTCTATGCCCTTCGTGGCATAATACAGCTATTTTATTTTACAGTTGCTCTCACCTCAGAACAGATAGGTAAATAGGCTTTAGTCCTTGTGGTGCAATAGTTACATACCACAGAAGCCATCTGTTGAGACTCTCAATATGGGTCAACAATAGCCTGGCAGACAGTACCCCTTGTTACTTGTAAAGGAAACCTAATATGGCCAAATCCTGAAGATGAAACTCAAATACTGCCTGGACCCACACTGCATTTTGGACAGAAACACTTTAGAAAATGTCCAGAGATACTTTACTAGATACTTTGTTAGAATACTTTACTAGATACTTTACTAGAATACTTTACTAAATACTTTAGTAGATGCAACAATTGATCAACAAGAGACTGGTCTCAGGGTTAACCCTCATTTGAGCTGAATTATTGGCCACTAAATCATTTTCCTTCTTTTCTTTTTACTGTGACATTTTATGGAAGCACCATTAGCTTCGGAAGAATGAAGTGAGATCTCAGTTGTCACAATAATGCCATTCTGGCATGTAGGTGGTTCATAACAACCATTTAGGGCCAGAACTTCATGGAAACTTTGAATGTACAAATGACAGCTGGATCTGCCTTAACATTTAAGCTAGGATTCGGTCCAGTGCACAAGCCTATTCCAAACATAGTAGTTTGCACTGAAAACTGTTGCTATGGATTCAGGCAAGAACAAATGTAGCCAAAATAGACAAATTCATTTTTATAAGTTTCAATTACTTTCTCAATGTTTCCTGTTTCCTTCAATAAACATTGTTTTGAGATTTAATAACTGCCTTTTGCCTATTATGATTTATCTAGGAAAGTAATTGGAAGTTACATATTGCATGATTTCTAAGTTTGCCATGCTCAATTATTCCTGGAACCCAAGTATTATACAAATGCATAATTTAGACAGGTGTTCCCCTTTGAAGTAAACAAGGTGAGATCCAAATTCTCTTCAGCTTTTGAATATCAATGTCTCCTCAATTATATCCCCCTGTAATATGCCACTGGCAGTATTTGAGGCCTCCTGGTTTCTAATTAAGCACCTTCACTGTGAATGTAATTAGCAGCTTAATTAGGATCATCATTCCCTAGCACTGCTTTAACAATCTAAGCCAACTGTGAGATCCTGGCTAGATCTTAATGAAATCCTACTGTTTTCTTTCTGAGGGGAGAAGGCTGTCAACTCACTTTATGCATTTCTGTAGGAATTTATTGATTAATCATGATCAGAAACAGGAACATTCATTGCTTCCTAGTCAGAGAAAGGAAGGACACCACTCATTTTTGACATGTTTATTGCATGCCCACACTGCTGATCTTTTACTTAGATGATGAAAAGCAATGTGAAACAGGGTTTCTATTAATAAAGCACTTTAAAACTCAGAGGTGACATTTTGTACACTTGCCTTTCTATTTCTTTCTCCTTTTCCTAAAAAGTTGTCTTTGGGGGATAGTAGTAGTTCAAAGTCTGTGGTTGCTACAAACAGCCCTAATATCAAGCACCTCTTTGATAACACTAAGGCAGCGGCAGAACGGTTTTTCCATGGAGTAGAGGGACATGGCTTTGAGGGTCATCGCATGGATGGGGCATCCCATGGATGGGGCTTTGCTTGTTTATGTGGACAGGTTGCTGACATGCCATGGGCCAGTGCCAGTCCATGGACTGGGGATTGGGACCCCTGTACTAAGCTGTCTAAAGAAGATTGTATATCTAGTTTTTAATTAGACAAGGGCATAATAGCAAGTTTGAATTCAAATCTTCCTCAAATTAAAAGGCATTTTGCATTTAAGCTATGGTATTTCAAATCTTACTTTATTGACAGGATTGTTTTTTAATTCCAGGAGTTTGGTGCTCAGAATAACATAGCAAACATGGTGAAAATCTTGTCCAAAATGTAGTGATAACACCCTACTTATAATAACAAGCAAACACAGTAGTCATGAGGAAATCAATGTAAAAAATAAACAAACCCCAAGAAAGAAAAACTATTGATCTGTGATGAGGCCGTACTGTGAAATCATACTCAAAAGTTTCAAGAATACTGATTTATCCAGGAAATTATTAACAAAGTCCAGGTTCAGGTTTATAATCGTAAGGATAGGCTATAATAAATGTTCTAGTATACAGCTGTGCTTATGGATTTTTTTATGCAGGAAGTTTTATATTTCCATTGGATTCATCCTGATGCTACTAACCCCTGAGCAAAACTTAGAATCACTATAATAAGCTATCACTTCTAGGTAGATAGTTCTTTCCAGAGTATTCTGTTATGGAGTTTAATGCTCCTGTATCCCTTGGCCTTCTGATATTTGACTAGTGGTGATTGGATTGTCTGATTGAGCAATATATAGGGTTTTTAGCTGTAGTTTTTTAATGTATTAGATTTATTTTATATGCTTTGTTTCTATATTTATTCTGTGAGCTGCCCCGAGTTTTCGGAGAATGGTGGCATACAAATCTAAATACTACTACTACTACTACTACTACTACTACTACTACTACTACTAATTAGTGGTCCAGTGTTGTGGGTATCAAAATCTAGAACTAATGGTTCAGCATTGTGGGCATCTACTCTGAACTGTCTTCAAAGGCAGTTCCTTCAAGTTCAATGGCTTTCATAGTCCTAATGACTTATTATTTATTTATTGTATTTATATGCTGTTCATTATGAAACAGACTCAGAACGGCTGACAACAGTTATAAATACAACAATAGTAAAAAAAGAAAACAGTAAAAAAAACCAACAATAAATTCAGCAGTATGATAAAAACCGGCTGGAGGGGTTGGGAGTGGGAGGCACTGTTCTTCAGTGGTTCTCCTTCTACCTCTCTGGCCGGTTGCAGTCGGTGTTAGTGGGGGGACAGAGGTCGACTCCTAGGTCTCTCCCTTGTGGGGTGCCTCAGGGGTCGGTCCTCTCCCCCCTGCTATTTAACATCTACATGAAACCGCTGGGTGAGATCATCCAAGGACATGGGGTGAGGTATAATCAATATGCCGATGATACCCAGCTTTACATCTCCACCCCATGCCCAGTCAACGAAGCGGTGGAAGTGATGTGCCGGTGCCTGGAGGCTGTTGGGGCCTGGATGGGTGTCAACAGACTCAAACTCAACCCGGATAAGACGGAGTGGCTGTGGGTTTTGCCTCCCAAGGACAACTCCATCTGTCCGTCCATTACCCTGGGGGGGGGGAATTATTGACCCCCTCAGAGAGGGTCCGCAACTTGGGCGTCCTCCTCGATCCACAGCTCACATTAGAACAACATCTCGCAGCTGTGGCGAGGGGGACGTTTGCCCAGGTTCACCTGGTGCACCAGTTGCGGCCCTATCTGGACCGGGACTCACTGCTCACAGTCACTCATGCCCTCATCACCTCGAGGTTCGACTACTGTAATGCTCTCTACATGGGGCTACCTTTGAAAAGTGTTCGGAAACTCCAGATCATGCAGAATGCAGCTGCGAGAGCAGTCATGGGCTTACCCAGGTATGCCCATGTTTCACCATCACTCCGCAGTCTGCACTGGCTGCCGATCAGTTTCCGGTCACAATTCAAAGTGTTGGTTATGACCTTTAAAGCCCTTCATGGCACTGGACCAGAATATCTCCGAGACCGCCTCCTGCCGCACGAATCCCAGCGACCAATTAGGTCCCACAGAGTGGGCCTTCTCCGGGTCCCGTCAACTAAGCAATGTCGGTTGGCGGGCCCCAGGGGAAGAGCCTTCTCTGTGGCGGCACCGGCCCTCTGGAACCAACTCCCCCCGGAGATTAGAACTGCCCCTACTCTTCCTGCCTTCCGTAAACTTCTTAAAACCCACCTTTGCCGTCAGGCATGGGGGAATTGAAACATCCCCCCCCCTGGGCACGTTGAATTTATATATGGTATGCTTGTGTGTGAGTCTGTTAGTTTGTGGGGTTTTTTAAATCTTTAAAATTTAAAATTGTTGATTACTTATGATTTGTCTTTTTACATGTTGTGAGCCGCCCCGAGTCTTCGGAGAGGGGCGGCATACAAATCCAAGTAATAAATAAATAATAAAATAAATAAATAATATCATTAAAAAACCATGCACACATTATAATCATTCTGGTTCTAATTCCAGGCCTGCCAGAAAAGCCGGATCTTAATAGCATTCCAGAAGACCGATAGGGAGGAGATAGTGTGGATCTCTGGTGGCAGTTGATTCCACAGGGTTGGAACCACCACAGAGAAGGCTCTTCCCCAAGGTCCCACCAACCGACATTGTTTGTTGGATGGGACCTGGAGAAGGCCAACTCTGTGGGCCCTTACTGACTGCAGGGAGGTATGAGGACAGAGGCGGTCCCGTTTAATAGTCTTGCCCTGAGCCATTTAACCACTTGAATTGTGTTCGGAGACTGACTGGCAACCAATGCAGCTCGTGTAAAGATGGAGTAATGCGGGCAGACCTTGGTATACCTGTTATTGCATGCACCACTGCATTCTGCACCAGCTGAAGTGTCCGAATGCTCTTCAAGGGTAGCCCCATGTAAAGCGCATTGCAATAGTCAAGACAAGGAGGAGCATGAGTGATTGTGCAGAGTACCTCCTTGTCAAGGTAGGGCCACAATATGAACTTGTGCAACACCCTTCTTCCCGCCCAGCCACAGCCGAGAAATGTTGTTCTAAACTCAGCTGTGTATCTAGGAGGACACCCAGGTTGTGGACCCTATCTGAGGGGGAAATTGTTCCTCCCACCAGGACCAAAGATGGACAGATGGAATCATCTTTAAGAGGAAGGACCCACAGCCACTCAGTCTTATCAGGGTTCAGTTTTAAGCTGTTAACCCCCATCCAGACTGTTACAGCTTCAAGACACTGGCACAGAGGTCAGTAAGGGGCGAGTACAAGTGCACTAGGTGCCTTCCGTCCCCTGTCCTATTGCTCTCCTATATCTCCTATACCTTTCTTCTATTCCTATATCTCTTCTTCTATTCTTTCATTGATATGTTCTATTACTATATCTTCTTTTCTATTATTTCTTAGATATATTTTACTATGAGTATCTCCTCTATAACCTTCATCATGTATTTTACTATGTGTATATAGATATATACCCACTAAAACCCTCATTGTGTATTGGACAAAATAAATAAATAAATAAATAAAAATAAATAAAACATAACTTCCACCACTTCACTGAACTGACATGGGGTGGAGATATACAGCTGACATCAGCATATTGTTGGTAATTCATCCCATGTCATTGGATGATCTAATCTCTCATATTGAATAGGAGAAGAGAGAGGACTGACTCCTGAGGCACCCCACAAAGAAGGGGCCTAGGGGTCGACTTCTGTCTTCCCACTAACACTGTGATCAGCCAGAGAGGTAGGAGGAGATCCACTGTAAAATGTTGTCTCTCACTCCCAACACCTCCAGCCGTCACAGAAGGATACCATGGTCGATGGTATCAAAAGCTGCTGAGAGGTCAAGAAGCACCAGGATAGAGGAGTACCCCCCTTTCCCGGGCCTGCCAGAGATAATCCATCAGTGTGACCAAAGCGGTTTCTTTGCTGTAACTGGGTCTGAAGCCAGATTGAAATAGGTCTAGATAATTTGCTTCTCCCAACGTCTGCAGGATTTGGACATCCCCATCTCCAGTTGGAGACAGGACAATAGTTATTGAATGAGGCTGGATCCAGGGAAGGCTTCTTGAGGCCTCACAACAGCTTTCTTCAAAGTTTGTGGAAGGGACCCCTCGCTCAAAGAAATGTTGACTATCATCTGGATCCAGCCCCGTGTCACCTCTCTACTGGCAGAGACCAGCCAGGAGGGACATGAGTCCAACAAACAAGTGGAGTTGCTCATTGCTCCTATGGCCTTGTCCACTTCATCAGGAGTCACAGGGTCAAACTCCTCCCACACAACGGGACTAAGACTTGCCCCAGTCACCTTGCTTGACATTGTCCAGTTGGAGTCCAGGTCTACCTGAATTGGAGCGCTTTTGTCTGACAGAAGCTAAACAAATTCCTTGGCCCTATCTTGCAAGGGATCTTCCACTCTCTCCACGTTAAGAAGCGAGCAGGTCACACTAAACAGGGTGACCAGGTAAGAATCTGCAGACTCAATAAGAGTGGAAAAATGCACACATTTTGCTGCCCTTATCAACACTAAATAAGTCCTAATATATGTTCTTAGTAGTGTTCGGTCGGACTTGGATTTACTGGTCCTCCAGCGTTGCTCTAGATGTCTCTTCTGGTGTTTCATTTCCCGAAGTTCTTTGGTGATCCAAGGAGCTCTTCGGGATCCACTGACGTGGAGAGATCACACAGTTGCAATCTGCTCTAGAGCCTCAGATGCCACCCTATTCCAGGCAGGCACTAGGGAGATTGTGGACGAGGGAATGAGGTATCTCCCCAAGCTCTCTCTGGAACCCGAGTCGGTCCATCACGTACATGGGGCAGAACCACCTAATTGGTTCCACCTCCCTGCATTGAAGGATTGGCATCTTAAAGTCAAGCCTCACTAGGAAATTATCTGTGCTTCTTGTACAATGATCTCTTTCTTGATATCTATGATAAAATTCAGCTGTTGTATTATTTAAATTATACTGCACATTACAAATATTTGTAAAGATGCTTTCTACAAGTATCTAAAACAAGACTCAGGAGATGTAGCAGTTCATTTTATTTTTATTTTAAAATTATTTATGTAAAACATTTGTATGTCACTTAGCCACTCTAAGTGGCTTTCAAACCATATACTCCAAATTACTCCTAAAAAAAATCCAAAATTAAGGCAGCATCTATCTGTTGCTATACTATTCATTTTTATTTCTGAATGGCTACATAAACAGATGGGCTTTCCTAAACCACAACCCTCCCCCACACAAAACAGAGGTACTTCTGCTGTTATTATTATAGAGTTATTGTAATTAATGTGTTACTCTACTAAATCTATAGCCCAAAGTACATTACTACCTTATTTGTTTATTATTTTAGTGCAGTGATGGTGAACCATTTTTTCCTCCAGTGCCAAAAGAGCATGCACAACCACTATCATGCATGCATGAGTGCCCACACCCATAATTCAATGCCTGGGGAGGGGAAAAAAGCTTTCCCCACCCACTGGTGGCCCTCTGGAGCCAGGAAATGGCCCATTTCCCAATTTCTGGTGGGCCCACTAGGCTCATGTTTCACCCTTCCCAGGCTCCAAAGGCTTCCCTGGAGCCAGGGGAGGGTAAAAACAGCCTCTCCCAGAGGCTCTCTGGAAGCCAAAAATGCCCTCCCAGAGCCACTGTGCGAACCAAAAATCAGATGGCCAGCACACACATGCACATTGAAGCTGAGCTAGGGCAACAGCTCATGTGCCAGCAGATATGGCTCCGCGTGCCATCTGTGGCACCCGTGCCATAGATTCGCCATCACTGTTTTAGTGCATGCTGATTTTCTAAAATTATTATTGCTGTATTCATCATTTATTTATAAAGAAATTGCACTATGTTGCCTTGAGGAAGTAAAACACCATCCACCATTTGAAGTTGCATCATATTTCTGTAAACACTTGATTAATTTATGCTAAATAACTCTTTTCACCTATCTACAAATTCAACTTAAAGACATACCTAGGTGCATATCTTGTTTATAACTCTTGCGTTAGAACCTAACCTTCAAACAATTTACTGTATTATAGTTAAGGAGGTTGCTATATTTTTTTGGTAATATTTTACTAGTCTACATAGTCTTTCTGTCTCATTATGAATTTATATAAATATTTCTGTTATAAATGTTTTAGAACTTTTCTATAGCCATTTGCTGAGAAATTACTGAACATCTGCTATACACTATCCATGGATCCAAAAATTCTGGGATATGTTCTAAGTGGCTGCTAAGTTTAAGTTAGGCACTACAAGACTTGTTTCAGCAATAGGATTTCTTACCAACCACATCAGTCAAAGTAGATCAAGTATTCAGAATAGAAAGACAGACTTCGTTCCATGAAGTGACAGATAATAGACTGAGATATTTCGTAAGGACAACTTTACATTTGTGATTAAAATTTATACAAAACTGTGACTAAATTTTAGGACTGAGACATTGTCTTTAAGATACTATAAAGTGGTAAATAGGAGTGTAAACGTACTAACTTTGTTCCTGTGTCTGAATATACTAGAAAAACTTTGCGCCTAGCGGAACCTATTGGATATATAGATATAAAAAAAATTGATATTTCATTCTTCAATTTCATGAACTTGGAACTTAATTGAATCCTGATCTGGACTAATCACCCATTTGAATGAACTGAGACTGTGAATTAAAATTGGAATACAAACTTTTTCTTTTTTGCTGGGAGATAAGTAATGCACTGTTATCACTGTTAACATTTAAGAATTGATTTACTGAGTGACAATAAACTGTCTAATTGCTATTGATAATTGATTTATTTTTTGAGATATAGAATTAATCAACTTAGAGTGTTTAATGGACTGAAACATCTCAATTTTAATATCCTTTTTCTATTTTTTTCTTTTTGTTTGTTTTGTATATGCGTCTGTATTAATATTTGTTTGTATGTTATATTCATGTATTTTTGTGTATAGTTTTTTAAATATTTTTATTTATTTCAATAAAAATATTTAAAAAAAAACAAAGTAGATCAAATACTCAATTCCACATCATTATATAGCAATAGATTGGAGCAAAAGATTGATAAAGGAATATAAGTTGTCTCTTAGCAAACCACCCTTAAGCATTATACTGGGGAAAAAAAGTCATTCTGAAAAATATGTAACTATTGAGCAGGTATACTTAGACGACTCGTTGAAAACTGCTGCTTTAGATGTCATATACACATGAACACAATAAAATTATAGTTCCTTTGTAAAATTGAAATTAAAATGTTAGAAAGGAATTGTAAGTTATATCATTCATCAGTTTAGAACAAATGCCATCAATCAGCAGGAATCATACATTTCCAGTTACAATGTTTTTTTCTGCCATCAGAACTATATTTTTAAAAACAGAAAAATGAAGTCATTGAATGTTTATAAAGGTCCATGATGGTTAAACTAGAAGCAATGTTGATTTTACACTGCAAGGCAAAAAAATATCATCTGAGAAAGTTGTAATTTGAAGTATGCTTCTAATTCAAACTGAGCAATAGCATTAAAGTCTAATGATCAGAATGTGTTAAATCAAGTTTATTAAATATTTCAGTTGATTAAAACATTACAGCTTTTTTAAAAAAAGCCAACAGCAACTGTCACACTGTTAGGAACACACTTATAATTAGTGATGATTTTCACATGGTTATTTTTATTTACGTGATGAAAATTGAATTGTGGAAAGGTCTGTTATATCTTGAACCATTCTCAGAGGAAAAAAAGAAGATATGAAGGAAAACTGTGATTAAATCTTGGAGCATATACTTCCTGCTTTAAATGACTTATCAATGTTGCTGATTGGGTTAATTGTATTTGCTTGACCCCCTTTTTCATTTGCTTAGTCTAAATTGTTTTATTTAAATCTGTTGTATCCATTTCTGGAGAAATAGAAATAGTTATATCTATCTGTATGATGCTCATGTTTGTTTTACTGTAGAACATTGGAGTATAGCAGTGATGGTATTTAGATTAGAAAAATGAATTGGATTGATCATTTCCTTCCACTGTTGATCCCATCAAGGTCAGCATTCATCTTATTATTTTAGCTCATAGTTATATATTTTTATTACTTTTATTTATTTATCTAATTTTTATGCCGCCCTACTCCTTAGACTCAGGGCGGCTTACAACATGTTAGCAATAGCACTTTTTAACAGAGCCAGCATATTGCCCCCACAATCTGGGTCCCCATTTTACCCACTTTGTAAGGATGGAAGGCTGAGTCAACCTTGAGCCGGTGATGAGATTTGAACCGCTGACCTACAGATCTACAGTCAGCTTCAGTGGGCTGCAATATAGCACTCTACCTGCTGCGCCACCCCGGCTCTTAATAAATTACTTATTTATTAAACTTGTGGAGGCAACTCTAGGCTGCTTACAAACACTACTCTATTTTTTGGTTTATAAGACCGAAATGTCTGAAAATGTTTGTGCATCTTATACAGTGAATGTTGCCAAAGACCCACCCACCTGTCAGTCCCCAACTTTCAGCCTCTGCCTCCCTGCAATTTGCCTTTTTGCAGCAAACAGCAAACAGGCTGGTCAGCTTCAGCACAGCCTGATTAGCGCGAGCAGCTGATTAGCAGTTGGATTTGCCTCTCAGCTGTTCCAGGCTGTGGAGATTGCCACCGCCCATCGCCACCCATAATTGCCGCTGCAGTCTCTTGTCGCCTCTGCATGCCCCATTTTTGCCCTCTGCATTTCCCATTTCCAGCCTCTGCACATCCCTTTTATGACCTCTGCATGCCCCACTTTCAGTCTCTATGTGCTTCATTTTTTGGCCTATTCCTATCCCTGTCAGCTGGAATGGGCTGAAAATTGGGCATGTGGAGGCCAAATATGGAGCACATGGAGGAGAAAAATAGGTCGTGCATAGGCAGCAGTGGTGGCAAGCAGCATCAGCAATAGACAGCAGCAGCAGCTATGGGTGGTGACGGTGGTGATGGATGGTGCTCATCCCCGCAGCCTGAAACAGCTGATAGGCAATATTCCAGGAGGCAGATCCAACTGCCAATCAGCTGCTCATGCTAAACTACATTGATATTGATAGTTTTTAATTAGAATTTTAAGATTGTTTTTTAAGGTATAATTGGATTGTTATTATTGTTTCCTGTTTCCTGCTGTGAGCCGCCCTGAGTCCTCGGAGAGGGGCGGCATATAAATCCAATTAAATAAATAAATAAATAAAATAAATATATTAAAATTGACCAAGCTGTTTGCTATTTCCTGCAAGGAGGCAAATTGCTGGAAGGCAGAGGCAGATTTTTTCCCCTCCCCAAAAGTTAGGTGCATCTTATAGTCTGGAACATCTCATAGTCTGAAAAATATAATAAATTAAAATGTAGCGTGAAACATTAAAACAATAAATAAGGATCATAAATTTCAATTTCAATTAAAAGTAACCAGGATGGAGAGGGAGGGAGCAAAGTGAGCACAGGATGGAGGTGGGTGTTATTAGCTACCTTCAAAGTGTCACAAAACCATTGGAGCTCCTGGCTAGTTGGCACAGCCATGTCTTCAAGGTCTTTCAGAAGGCCAAAAGGGTGAATGTGGATTGCATGGTAGCATGATGTTCTAGAGCAGTGGTAACCAATTGGTGGTCCATGAGAAAATGTGTTCATCAAGCAGGAATGTGAATACATGTGAAACCTCAGATTGTACACTATGCCTGTTTGGGGTAGTGCAACCCCAGCCAGAACCAAATATGTTAAAGTCCCAGAGACAGAAGCGCAAAAAGCTTGTTGTTGCCCCATTCAGACCCTACAGCCTTCAAACACTGTAAAAGGCAGCAACAGCATCACTTAGGTCAGATGGGATTGAGATGTAAGTTTGAGTATTGTCCAGTGTACTATTGGCCAATGTTCTCTGCCAGAGGCTTCTTGTAATGGTAAATATATAGTATGTTATACACATACATACAAACAAACAGATATATAGAGGGGTTGAGACAGAGAAAGAGATTTGATGGCAAATCTTCAATTATTTTGACAGATTTTTTTTGCTTCCAAATTCTTACTATGTACATATAAAAATACATCATTAGAAGTTGTTTTATGTATGGATTACTAACATACTAAGATGTGTAGTTAGCAAGCACATAGATTTTGGTTGTTGACTTTCTTTAGATTTATCTTCTATAAAACCTGTAGACTGTAACTCAAGACTCTATATCAGTGGTTCTCAACATGTCTAATGCTGTGACCCCTTAAAACAGTTCCTCATGTTATGGTGACCCCCAACCATAAGTCGAGCGCCAATTCTGCCAACAGAGCTTTACCCTGCTGTTCTGTTCGGGTCGTATGTGACCCGAAACTAAGTTTGAGTCCCCTGTAAAACATTTTCCCTGCATATCTGAAACTTGAAATTTCATGACTTTTCATCATTTCAGGGGTTCTCTCTATGAGAATTTTTTTTGGGCGGGTGGGGGGCTTAGTTTTTGCTGGGCAAAAAAAGTTACAAATCTTCTGTTCGGGTCACATACGACCCGGACCGAAAACTCTTCATTTGAAGTGCTTATCTTTGGTCAATTTGAAAACTTTTTTCACTTGGAAAGTAGTCTGAACATTTCTGCACACAATGATATGAAAATTGAAATGAAAAAAGTAAATCTTATTGGTTTATTTTGTGGATATAATGCATGCCCCCCCCGTTTTTGTGAATTTTTTTCAATTTATGGATAGTTTTGCTTGCAAAATCCATTCTATTTTACTAAAGTTGGTAGGTGGGATTGGTAGCTTGAACATTTCTGAATATAAGAAAAATATAAAGGAACTGAAAAAAATGATTCTTATTGGTTTTTTAACATCAGAAATAAGCCCCCCCCCCTCGGCTGCTTGCATCCATTTTCACTTTATTTTTTTATGCTCCAAATCCGAAATATTATTTAAAATCTTAGGCATTCATTTACTCAATTTAACAATGCTGATTATCAAAAAAATATTTGTGGGGGTGGGGGAAAAATGTTTTTTCTGGGCAAAAAAAAGGTCACGTTTACTCTGTTCGGGTCATATAGACCCGGACCAAAATGATTTTTTTTAGGTACTTGAATTTGATCTTTTTGAAAACTTTTTCAACTGGAAAACTAGTTTGACCATTTATGAACATAATGATATGAAAATTGAACCGGAAAATTGAGACTTATATTTTTATTTTGATCAAAAAGCCCCTCCCCCCATCCTTTCTGAATTTCGTGTCAATTTCTATTTTTTAAGGCTACAAATCCCTAAGGAATTTCCCCCCAAAAGGTTTGATATACTAAAGTGAACAGTCCTGAACACAAAAAAAATATAAATGAACTGAAAAAAATGGTTCTTATTGGTTTATTTTTGCCACAAAAGAGCCAGCCCCCCCTCGGCCTTGCTGTGTGCCATTATTGTCACTTTTTATACATATTTGGCTAGAAATATTTGGAATATCCTTTTGAAACAATCCTGAACATAAGAAAAATAGAAATGAACTGAAAAAAATGATTCTTATTGGTTTATTTTTGAATATAAAACCATATTGTCTTATACTCGAGTATAAGCCTACTCGAGTATAAGCCTATTTGAGTATAAGCATGGGGGCCCATTTATGTGCAAAATAAACCAATATGCATCAATTTTTCCAGTTCAATTTTCATATCATTATGTTCAGAAATGTTCAAGCTACAAATCCCACACCAACTTTAGTAAAATAGAATGTATTTTGCTAGCAAAACTATCCATAAAGTGAAGACTATTTCAAAAAAATGGGGGGGGGGCATGCATTCCATCAACAAAATAAACCAATATGCATCAATTTTTCCAGTTCAATTTTCATATCATTATGTTCAGAAATGTTTAAGCTACCAATCCCACACCAACTTTAGTAAAATAGAATGGATTTTGCAAGCAAAACTATCCATAAATTGAAAAAAAATTCACAAAAATGGGGGGGGGCGTGCATTATATCCGCAAAATAAACCAATAAGATTTACTTTTTTCATTTCAATTTTCATATCATTGTGTGCAGAAATGTTCAGACTACTTTCCAAGTGAAAAAAGTTTTCAAATTGACCAAAGATAAGCACTTCAAATGAAGAGTTTTCGGTCCGGGTCGTATGTGACCCGAACAGAAGATTTGTAACTTTTTTCGAACAGAACAGCAGGGTTGCTGATTGGCAGGAAGGTCAGAGGGACACCCCCACTGCAAACACCTGATTGGTCGGATTGTAAAAATATGGTCCAAGGTGCCAGAATAGAAGCTTTAGTTCCTAACACCTTGAAAAATTTGTATTTTCCTATAATCTCAGCTGACCCCTGTGAAACGGTCATTCAACCCCCAAAGGGGTCCCGACCCCCAGGTTGAGAACCACTGCTCTATATTCTTGAGTTAGTTTTATTTCTGTTGACAAATTCTCTTACAAGGAGAGAACTTCCTTCCGAAGATATTTCTCAACATTTTTATTGATAAGAGTATTTTTCCTTCTTTCCTTTTGTCAATTTCAATTTCTGCATTTTCCACAAAGGTAATAGAAAAACCTAATAATAGGTATGCAGAAAGGCAAAAAAATATTTTTTTTATCCCAACTCCCCTTTTGTCTGATTTTTTGATATCAGAAAATCAATCCAATCCTTTTCCCTTTTGTTGAAATGAATTTGGCTGACTTTGTCCTCAAATACCTATCTCATAATTAAATAGGAATGATTTTTCAAGTGCTGAAAGAGCTGCAGCTTCAGTTAATGCAATAATATGTCATTCATGTAATTGACTCTTGGCATGTTAAAGAAAAATGTGGGAGGGAAGTGTTTGAGTGTTGGCACAATCCCAGATACATCAGTGAGTTCATTTCACTTCTATTCATGCTAATTTTATGTTGAGGCAATTACATTATTGAACATCACTAAATGAATTTAGATGTAGTGAGTCAAACTGATTGCAGGATACAAATGCAATAAATAAATACTTAAAAAAAAATATTTATTAGGGTTTTTTTTGTTAAAAACAACATATAAAACAGACATACAGAAATATATAAAACAAAAATAAACACAGGAATAACTAAGTTTTCTAAGTTTGAAAGCCAGCCACCTTTCTTGCTTATTTACAAATTCAAAGTAATTTTGTTTAGATATCTTAATTTTTCGTGCCAATTCCTCTTGGGTTATCAAATTAATTTTTATTTTTAATTATAGTTAAATCCTCCTTGGTATTTCAATCTTGGGTCATTCTGCAATTTATTCTCTAATTCTTTGAGTTTTGTATATACTGTAATTAATAAATTTTGATTCTTCTTCTTCCCTTTGTTACAATTTGCTACATATGCTCTTGTTTACCCTCTAATGTAGGGCTTTAGTAGTATCTTCGGAGTAGTCTTCAGAGAGGGGCGGCATACAAATCTAATAAATAATAATAATAATAATAATAATAATAATAATAATAATAATAATACCACAAGTTGTGAGCTGAAGTTTGCTCCTTAGTATTAATATTAAAGAAATATTCTAGTTCTTTCTTTATCATCTGTATATAATATTTTTCCTTCACAACTCTTTGATCTAATGACCATCCTTTTGTCTTTCTCTTATCTTGCCCTTTCCATTTTATTGTCAATGGGTTATAATCCATCCAAGCATTAGGAAGTATTTCTAATTCTATTGTTTCATTCATTAGTTTTCATCCAGGCCATGTCAGTTCTGGATCAAGTTTTCTGTGGGTTGGGGGAAAAAAGGCATATTGCCTACCCTCCAGATTTAAATAATGCCATCCATCCACCAAATCAAATTCTTGCTAATTTGGTCGAATGTTCCCAGTAGTTGTTGCCTCATCTTTTTCCTGTTGTTACTTTTATAATCTTTTCTTTTATCTGCTAGGGCATTGAAGTCTCCAATTATACAAATTATCCCATTGTAATTCTATTAATTTTTGTGTATCTTAGAGTAGAAGGTTTTTATTTATTTATTTTATTGATTGATTGATTTTGTCCAATACACAATGAGGGTTTTAGTGGGCATACCCATAGTAAAATACATAATGAAAGTTATAGAGGATATAATCATAGTAAAATATATCTAAGAAAGAATGGAAGAGAAGATTTAGGAATAAAACATATCAATGAAAGAATAGAAGAAGAGATAGGAATAGAAGAAAGGTATAGGAGATATAGGAGAGCAATAGGACAGGGGACGGAAGGCACTCTAGTGCACTTGTACTTGCCCCTTTTCTGATTTGTGTTTGGCAAATAAATTATTTCCAATAATATTTTCTTGTGTTATTTCCGAAATTAATATTCTACCTTCTTCATCACTATATATCAATCTGGATTTAACTATATATTTTTAAAATGTACACTATCACTGGTGCGAAATGTTACAAAGTGAAATGGTGGCAAAGATAAGTAGAATCCACCCCTTGCATCAAACCATCTTCCAAACGGTGAAAGATTTGTGTCTGGCCACCAGATGGCGCTCAATACATGCTAAAGAACAACATCAGCAATAAAACATACAACTATATACTGAAGACATGATAGTCCCTTTCTTATAACAGTAACAAATATTTATCTCACATAGTAAAATTTAGATTAGCATTTCTTTACATACACACGATCCTCTGTCTCTCCCTCACACAAAGATACTTAGCTGTAGTTGTGGAAAGAAAGGGAAAGATCAATTTCTTGTAATTTGCAAAATGCTGTACAAATAGAGGCCAGAATTTAATCCATCTTGTCTATTCAGCATCAAATAAACGGACAAAATAGCCAACACTTAATAGTCTTTTGAAATGATAAGATTTCATTTACAGCATTCTATTCCAAATCAACTTCCAGCAAAATGTTCCTCTTATTATTAATATAAGTGCTAGGTTCTTTCCCCCCTTTCCTCTGAATATGCATTGGCTGCAAATGAAAATAATTTCTCCATTCAGTGGTGTCTCTATTCATGTAAATCACATGGGCAAATCTTAAACTGGCAGTTCTTTAATAAACCACAAATTGTATTTCTAGAAAGACTGCGAAAGAATTCAATTAAATGTTAAATTAGATACCTAAAACTCTCATATTTCCTTCAGTTCCTTAGGGGAAACTAAGAAGATAATACTGAAACTTGAGAGGCTGTAAGTTTACTTTATTTTTGAGGGATTCAGTGCTCCACATCAAAATTTCTTTCTTTTGAAACAAATGAGGATTTGACTTTTCACTTTAAAATGAAGGTGGTTGTGGATTATTTTATAATGAAGAAAAGGAACACACGGGGATATGGAAGCAAATCTTTCCTACAGTCAACAGCATTTTCAGTTGTAAAGTAGAATGGGAAAATGTGCAGATTTGTTTTTTACTTTCTACTGCATGACTGGAGCAATTATAACAGGCCAATAAAGTTCCAGATGTGCAGAGTTACCATTCTGTAGCTTCAAATCTGTTTGCACATGGGAAACTCTGAGATATTAATTTCTGGATGTCAGAGTTCTTATACAGATTTGAAACAAGGAAATAAAAACAAAACAAAACTGTCATATGTAAAAGTTTTGGGAAGTATCTCTAGTATTGGGAAGCATCTCTAGTGTTAGGTATACACCCCAAAGGTTTCTGTCAAACAAGCAATAAGTAATCAAACTAGGAAACACTTTATCAAACCCTGTTCCTGTTAACAGTGGTGTTCCCCAAGATAGTGTTTTAGGGCCAACTTTCTTTATTCTTTACATAAATTACCTTTGTGATTATATAAAAAGCAACTGCATCCTCTTCGCAGATGATGTAAAACTATTCAATGCCACCAACAATAATACTCCCCTTCAAAAAGACTATGTATCAGAATGGTCAAACAAGTGGCAATTTCAGTTCTCCATCAACAAATGTTCAGTCTTACACATTGGCAAAAAATAATCAGAATTCAAAATACAAACTAGATGATCACGACCTCGTTGACGATCGTCACTCAGTAAAGGATCTTGGAGTACTCATCTCCAATGACCTAAGTGCCAGAGTCGTTGCTTCCCTGAAGCATCCGGAGGGTGAAATGGCCTTCCCCAAGGTTGAAAATTAGCTGGCTAGTGCATGCATGTGTGCTGGAGCTGACATAGTGCAATGTTTCATATGTCCTCTGATAGGGCTCCATGTGCCACCTGTGGCATACGTTTCATAGGTTTGCCATCATGGCCTATACCGTTTAAGACAAATGATTGTTCAATCTCTTCTTAAAAGTTTCTAGTGTTGGAGCATTCACAACCTCTGGAGGCAAGTTGTTCTAAAGATTAATTGTTCTAACTGTCAGAAAATTTCTACTTAGTTCTTCTTCTTCTTCTTATTTATTGGATTTGTATGCCGCCCCTCTCCGTAGACTCGGGGCGGCTAACAACAATGATAAAAACAGCATGTAACAATCCAATACTAAAACAACTAAAAACCCCTATTATAAAACCAAACATACACACAAACATACCATGCATAAATTGTAAAGACCTAGGGGGAAGGAATATCTCAGTTCCCCCATGCTTGACGGCAGAGGTGGGTTTTAAGGAGCTTACGAAAGGCGAGGAGGGTGGGGGCAATTCTAATCTTTGGGGGGAGCTGGTTCCAGAGGGCCGGGGCCACCACAGAGAAGGCTCTTCCCCTGGGTCCTACCAAACAACATTGTTTAGTTGACTGGACTCGGGGAAAGCCCACTCTGTGGGACCTAACTGATCGCTGGGATTCGTGCAGCAGAAGGCGGTCCCTGAGATAATCTGGTCCGGTGCCTCTTGGTTGCTTCTTGATTAGTTTCCACCCACTGCTTCTTGTCCCTGACTTCAGGTACTTGGGAGAATAGGCCGACTCATTCTTCTTTGTGGTAACTCCCTAGATATTGGAACACTGGCATCATATGACCCCTAGCCAGTGAAGGGCTACCAACATTTTTACTACCACACTGTGGGTGTGGTTTATGCTGGACACCCTGCATTTTCTTTCAATATCTTTCAGTGCAAATTGGGTACTCTGGGATGGAGCTCTATTTTTGCTACTCCACTGCATTTCCCCCTGTCCGGGCAGTAGCCCACCTCTTTCCCTAGCCCTTCTTTTCATTAAACTAGATATATTCAATTCCAGCTACTGTTCCTTATAAGTTTTAGCTTCTAGTTCCTTAATCATCTGTTGCTCTTCTCGGCACTCTTTCTAACTTGTATCATTCACCACTTCTCTCATATTTTTCCCTAAGTATCACCATTCGAGTTTAGACTGCTTCATTTCACTTCACTCTGATAAAGAAATTTACAAGAAAGAAATAATTGAATATGAAATTTCAGAAATAATTGCTTGGATTGAATGGTCAATCGAAGGAGTCTGAATAGTTTTTGATAGTCATAGAGAGGAAGTACGTCTGGTATAAGTAAGGGCCATAGTGGCGCAGTGGTTAGAATGCAGTATTGCAGGCTAATTCTACAGCAGTTCGATCCTCACTGGTTCAAGGTTGACTTAGCCTTCTGTCCTTCTAAAGTGGGTAAAATGAGGGCCCAGATTTTTTTGGGGGGACAATATGCTGACTCTGTAAACTGCTTAGAAAGCACTGCAAAGCGGTCTTCGGAGAAGGGCGGCATACAAATAATAATAATAATAATAATAATAATAATAATAATAATAATAATAATAATAATAAAATCTAAGTGCTTTTGCTATTTGATATAAACAAATATGTCTGATGAATTATGAATTATTGAAAAGTATAAAGTTATCAATCAAGAAGCAGATTCCATAAAAATTCTAATTCTGAACTGTCTATTTTAGTTTTAAAATATAGCTAATACACACACATGCAAGAGAATAAGCATTCAAATTCACATGTATGTACATAACCAGTCCCCACAAACACAGCTTCCCCAGATCAAATACTTTTCGTTTGGATTGCGAATTCAAGCATTGTTAATTGCCAAAGTTATGACTGCAGCTGTGAAAGATCATCATGAAACTCTATTCAATAATAAAAATTACCTTTATATTTTTGAATTAAGTGAATGAGATCTAAAACAGATACTTGTGATTGGAAATGGATTGGATTCTACATATTTTAAAGCAACAATTGGCAGTACAACTGCAGTTCAAGATTGAGCCCAAAAAAGCTAAAATATAGGGCCATAAAAGAATGGTTAAAATTTTCTTGAAATTGCAAATCCTGTAAACTCACTGAAATGCTTCAGGAAATCTAACCTAAGATGGATGAAATTTCATTAGCTTTAGTGACAATGTCTGACTCTAGCTATTTAAAAAAAAAAAGCATTAATTAAAGCTATATTGTAGGTAGCGCTGCACCAATGGAATAGTGTATCAACAAACCTGTTTTTAATAACTTTTGAAAGAGTATATTATGAGAAATCTTATTTTATTTCATGAATTGCTTAGAATAGATGCCCACAATAACCTGTATACACAGTATTATTTTCATAATAATGCATTACTGTCTATATTCAGGACATACCGTATATCTCAACATTTCATTAATGTAAGCCTTCACTCTTTCCGATTTTATTCAGTGCTTTCAGAATTATATACCCTTGTATCAAATTGCTCCAACTCACTTTATTTTTTTGGGCAACCTTTCTAGTCTTTCCTCATAACAGTGGTTTTGATAGTCTGTAATATTCTGATATAGTATAATTTAAGGTGTAGTGTGCACAGCATTCCAAATAAAGTTGTAACAAAAAGTAAAGGGAAATTATTCTTAATGTTTGGATGTATGAAATATGTACCAGGAATGCATTACCAAAGTTCTAAGAACATAAAGTTTAATTATACAGTGGTCCCTCGATTTTCGCGATCTCAATCTTCGCGAAACGCTATACCGCGATTTTTCAAAAAATAATAAATTAAAAATATGTCCGCGGTTTTCTCTCTTCCTTCCACTCTATCGTGAAAAATCGATTATCGCAAGAGGTCTTGGAACATAACCCTCGCGATAATCGAGAGATCACTGTATAATAATATATTCCTAATGACTTGAACATGTGCAATTAAGTTGGTATTATCTCTTATTATAGCAACCACCTACTGTAGATTTTCTCAGAGAAAATCTCTCTTTCCAATAAGTTCTGTCTGATTTTCCAAGGGTTAAATCAGACAAAATTCTTCCCATTATGACTTGGCATAGAACAGATAATTTGTTGATCTTAGTTTAGACCTGAGCAACTTTTGCAATCTGTATTATTTTTAAGTGTGGTGGTAAAAAATTACCTCTCCATATCCATGCAAGCTGCTTCACTACCAAGCTTATTAGATTTCTCCTTCCCCCATACATATGAACTATTTAAAATACCCTAGTAGTAAAACATTCATAGCAAGCTGACTTGACTCTAACAGAGAGAAGAACCAATTAACAAATTGTGGTCCAGTAAATTGTAAATCAAATTGTTTATATTCACTAACCATATTGCAAAGTTAGTACAGCTGCCATTATGATCTTATGTCAAAGGAACAATGTCACTCAGATGAGTTTATCTAAAATGTTTCATCATCATGCTTTAATATCCACTATCTACTTTTTTTTTTGACTTGTCTTTGAAATACAGTAAGCCAAAGGTACATAAGCTATGATTCTGCTTTTTCTTAACAAGCTGGTTAATAAACTGCTAATGCTTTTCTGGGAGACCAATTTATACTGTTTTGTTGTTGATGTCTAATAAAATTATGTTTTTTGTTCAAAGCAATTGGGTTGCTTTGGGTGAGCCAGGTTTTGGTCACAACGGTTGGGTGCCACGACTTGGATCAATATACAGTAGTCCCTCGCTATACGGCGCTTCACCTACTGCGGCTTCACTTCATCGTGGGTTTTCAAGAAATATTAATGAGAAAAATCATTCGCGGATCTTCGCTGGTTCGCGGGTTTCTGAGGAAGTCGATCGGCAGATTTAAACAGCCCGCCGAACTCGATCGGCAGGTTTTTAAAAAAATATATATCTAAAATTGTAAATACTGTATTTAAATACTGTATCTAAAATAAATACTGTGTGGGAAGGGTTTATAAACACTTAAAACAATGAAAACTTACCAAACAATTACAATATAAATACTTAAATAAGTACTATCAGTCGATAAATTCCCCATCGCGGATTTCACCTATCGCGGCCGGGTCTGGAACGTAACACCAGCGATAGGTGAGGGACTACTGTAACTCACATACTGAAAGAACCTATTAATTGCAGAGAACATCTTAATTTCATCAGTAGATGTAATAATAAAAACTGAAAGTGAGTGACATGTTACAATTATGGAAATCTAAGATTTTAGTGGGGATGATGGGGTTTTTTTTCTTTCAGTGGTTAGTTGGGCGCCATCAAGCTGGATTCAACTCCATATGGGAAAAAATTGCTGCCTCAATTTGCCTCTGATAATAACCTACAGCTCTTCCAAGGGCATTGCAGTAATCTCTTTGAATCTGTCCACCCACCTTTGATTGTTTTCCTCTTCATCTACTTCTCTCAACCTGGCCAAGCATAATAATTTTTTTTCCTAGTCCATCTGCTCACATCACCTGCCTAAAGTATGTGAATTTCTGCTTGTTGATCATTGCCTTAAAGAAGCAGTCAGATTTTATTTGTTCTAAGATAAAATGATGGTTTTTTTCTTTTAGTTACTGTCTCCAGATCCATAATATGAAAGTACCTATCTTTTTCTCTCCCACTTTTTCTCATTGTCTAGCTTTTACATTCATATACTGCCATGGAAATGACTACTTTTTCTGGGCAAGCACTGCAGGTGGCCAATAAATAAGAGAGCAAGCTGCATACCAGCCAGAGTCCATTGTTATGAAAACTCAGGGAAAACCTTTAGAAGATTTTTACCAATTCCTTAAGGTGGCAAGTTTAAATTGAGTCAAGGCCAGGTATCTGAAGGAAAAGATGGGAGACAAAGTACAGTAGTATCCAGAGTTCAATGCATGGCACCATAAGGTAAACATGAGAGGTTTGAGGTTTGAAAAGTTGTTCTCAATAATTTTCTATTGGGAAGTGAACCCAATATATTAGCTATGTTGAGCCAGGTGCGCAATTCCTATGTCCTGTATTTGCCTATTTTTGGCCAATCTATCTGACCTGCAGAACTCAGCCCCTTTTGCTGTATCTTTGCAGCACATCTCTACTTGGGATTGAGTGGATGAGTTCCACAGTCTTAGAAGCTGTCAGTGAATGCCAGTAGGGAATCCTGGGGCTTTGCTGGATCTGTCAAATTGCCTTGTATCATGGTGGTAAACAAACAAACAAACAAACAAACAAACAAACAAACAAACAAATCTGCTGCAGCCGAAGTGGAATTAGTAGTGTCACCCGGCTGGAATAATTCCTTTTAGGACTATTATCCCTGACTTTACTTCCTCTTATTATCTTCCTTATATTTGCCATTATCTTTCTACCTAGACTTAAACTAGCATCTCCCAACATTTTGGGCACCAGGGACAAGTCCCATGAAGAGATTTTTCCGTGGATTAGAGAGGGCATGGTTTCTGGTGGTGCCTGTATCTCATGGATGAGGTTTTGCTTGCTTACATGGCCTAGTTTCTGGCATGCCATGGCCTGGTACCAGTCCATGGACTGGGGGTTGGGGACCCCTGGCTTAGACTGTCTTTATTTCTATAGCACATTATCCACTTCCAGCTTTTCTTGGGACCAAGAAAGCAATGCTATTTACCATTTTTCAATTCTTCCCTGCCAATTGTAAATATGCTGGTTTGTGTATCCTTTGTCTTCTTCATCATTAACCTCAATCTTTCACTTTCCATTTTACTTTTAAAAAGGAGTCTTCAAACTCTTCTTTAGTCTTGGTAGAATCCAAGTATAGTAATTTGTTAGTTTTTTGACCTTCAATCCTGTTTTTAATAGTGGCTTTCGGTGGACTAATGGATAAATCAGAGAATTACTTAGCAGCTGAGCTCACCTTTTTAATGATAAAATGAGAGATAAATGACTGATTCCTTCCATCTGCCCAATGCATTATGCAAAAGAATAAGTTTTGCATGCAGTTGGGAAACAACAACAGGTGCCATTTGGTAAGCTCAGGCATTACAGCAAATCTCCATGGCAACCCATTACTCAATTGCATATTTTACATAAGGTGTCATCACCACGGATCTATTGGGATATTTTCAGTGGCTTACATTACCTGCAAATACAGACTGAACCTGTTCTCTTTCTCAGATTCAGCTCAAAAACTCTTGAGAGGGAGCGGAAATGAGAATAGCTTTTTCCTGAACAACTTTTGAAAGAAGACCTTGTCATAGAATAATTGAATAACAATGAATGAACAGTTCTGCATATCAGAAATTGTGGGCTACCCCGGATAAACATAAAACTTATCTTGCAATGCAATGTTTATGTTGCAATGTACAGGCAGTCCTTAACTTACAACTATTCATTTAGTGAACATCTGAAGTCATGACAGCACTGAAAAAAGTGATTTATGACTGTTTTTAACTTATAACCATTGCAAGATCCCCCTGGTTATTCTGCATGATCAAAATTCAGAAGCTTGGCAACTGGTTCAAATTTATGATGGTTGCAGTGTCCCAGCATCATGTGATCCACTTTTGGGACCTTTTGACAAGCAAAGTCAATGAGGAAGCCCAATTCACTTAAGAACCATGTTAGCTAACTTAAGAACTGCTGCAATTAGCATTTAGCATTAGCATTTAGTCTTGTATACGGCTTTAGAGCCCTCTCTAAGTAGTTTACAGAGAGTAAGCATATTGCCCCTAACAATCTGGGTCCTAATTTTTTTGACCTTGGAGGGATGGAAGGCTGAGTCAACCTTCAGCCTACTGAGATTCGATCAGCCAAATTGCTGGCAGCCGGTGATCAGCAGAAGTAGCTTATAGCACTGCACTTTAACCACTGCACCACTGAGGCTCTTAAATTCATTTAACAACTCTGACAAGAAAAATTGTACAATGGGGGCAAAACTCACTTAACAACCGTCTCACTTAGCCATATAAATTTTGTGCCCAATTGTGATCATACGTAAAGGTCTACCTGTATGCAATCAAACACCTTTACAGTGATCCCCCGGGTATTGCGATCCCGATCATTGCGAAACGGCTATATGGCGATTTTTGAACCCGGAAGTAAAAACACCATCTGCGCATGCGCGCCCTTTTTTCTATGGGCACGCATGCGTAGATGGCGCCAGGCAGATCAGCTGCTGGGCGGCTTCCCTGGGTCTTCCCCCTCTTGCTGGCGGGAGGGCGAGCGGCGGGCATCAGCGAGGAGTTTCCCCACCGCCCACGCAAACTCCTCGCCACCGCTCGCCCGCCCTTCGCCCGCCCACGCCGTTCGCTCGCGCCGCTTCCCAGCTGAGTCCTGAAGCGAATTGGCTTCAGGACTCAGCTGGGAAGCGGCGCGAGCGAGCGGCGGGAGCGAACGGCTTGTCCGCCGCCTGCCTGCCCACGCGCCCGCCACTCGCCCGCCCTTCGCCCGCCCACGCCGTTCGCTCACGCCGCTTCCCAGCTGAGTCCTGAAGCGAATTGGCTTCAGGACTCAGCTGGGAAGCGGCGCGAGCGAACGGCGTGGGCGGGCGAAGGGCGGGCGAGCAGCAGCGAGGAGTTTGCGTGGGCAGTGGGGAAACCCCAATCTTCGGCTCCTCGCTGCTGCTGCGGAAGTAAAAACTGATGGTGTTTTTACTTCCGCAGCGCTACTTCGCGAAAAACCGGTCATTGCGAGGGGTCCTGGAACGGAACCCTCGCAATGATCGGGGGATCACTGTATATCTAAATATAGGGCAGTGGCAGCCATGGTGACACAGTGGTTAGAGTGCAGTACTGCAGGCTACTTCTCCTGATTGCCAGCTGCCTACAGTTTGATGGTTTAAATCTCACCAGGCTCAAGGTTGACTCAGTCTTCCACCTTTCTGAGGTCGGTAAAATGAGGACCCAGATTGTTGGTAGGCAATATCTTGGCTCTGTAAACTGCTTAGAGAGGGCTGTAAAGCAGTGTAAAGCGGTATATAAAAGAGCTATTGTTATTGCTATTGTTAAAACTGTCTGGTCCATCTGAAAAATGTCTCATAACTAATTTGTCCCATTAAGTCAAAGAATGTACATATAGAGATAAACTAATGCTGAATTTTATCCATCAGTTTGTATTTATTTCACCTTCAGCAAAATACAGTATCTAGCTAAATGGCTTGGGTTTTTTATGATTAGCCAGGCTCGAAGGCATCTGGCTGTATCCTTATAGTTTCATTCAGCTGTATATATTTTTTTGAACTGATCCACGGGGTTAAAGAAAATCAATGTGTGCCAAAGAGGCTTTTCTGACTCCTTGCCTTAAGCAAAAATAGTTAATGATATTCATTCAGTTATAGAACAGTACAAATGGGGCGCATTAAATGGCTTCAATTAGGTCAAATTGAATAACTGAATTTGTTCTTTAACTTAAAAACAGCTTAATCAGCTCAGAGTGCAAGAGTCTTAAAATAGTTTAATTAAATATTAATAAGAGGAGAAAGTTACTTTTGGTGCCTTTTTGGAACACTACCTTACAACACTTTAATTTATGTGCTGCTACTCCCCCCCACTCCCCCAATGAAGTTCAGCCTTTCTTTCTTGATGATGAATGTAGGTGCACATTGGTTGCTTACTATTATGAAACTGAGGTCAAGGCCAATATTAATAGTTCTGGGAAATAAGAAAGTTGGAGGGGACTACAGAAATCCTTGCAATGTTCTCCGTTTGGCTCTAGTATTAGAAAATGGATAATACGAATATCTCTAATATATGTGTTACCTTTAAAAGACAATCCTTTGATGGATATATGTGCTCCTACTCAACATCTGGTTGTCTCTCCCCAGGCTCCTGTGGGCCTTTTTCAATAATGTTGAACATAGAATAATAAGGTTGGAAGGGGCCTTGAAGGTCTTCTAGTCTAACTCTTGCTCAAGCAAAGAGACCCTATAGCAGGGGTGTCAAACTCAAGGTCCAGGGGCCAGAACCAGGCCATGAGGTGCTTAGATCTGACCCACAGGATCACCCTGGAAACAGCAAAGGACTGGTCCATGGTGCCTCTGCCAGTAAAAACAGAGCTTGGAGGGCTGCAGGCAGCTGTCCTGAGGTCTGTTTTTGCTGGCAGAGGATTGTTGGAGGCTGTCATAGCCAAAAACAGAGCTCAGGAGCCCCCTTTCACCAGCAAAGTACTTGGATCACTGCAGGTGCCTCCAAAACGAGAGTTGTTGAGCTGGCCATGCCCACTCTGTCCCCCTGAGGTCAAACACAAGCCTGATGTGGCCCTCAATAAAATAGAGTTTGACACATCTACCTGCCCTATTTCATTCTGGATAAATGGTTGTCCAATCTCTTCTTGTATACTTTTAGTGATGGAGGACCAACAACTTCCAGATATAAGCTGATCTACTGATTAATTGTTCTCAGTGTAAGGAAATTCCTTCTTAATTCTAGGTTGAATTCTTCTTTATCATATCCGGATTCCACAGACCTGGATAGCCACTAGATTGTTGTAATCTAGATTTTTAATTATCTTAAATATTTTTCCAACTAGTGGCTATTTGGATTTTTGAATTTGTGGTAGGGTAAATGCCCACTATTCTTCATGTTTGGAGAGAAAGATTGCTTCTTAATTCAATGTTAGCAATTGAGATATACCTGATGGTATCACCTTGACTGGTTTACCAGCTGTGGCTATTCCATTGGAGTGCTAAGTAAGATTGATTGATCTGTCCTGCCACTTTCTTGTTCTATTATGGCAGTGAGTTATAGAGAGGTCTGTCTGAAAGAGGATAGATGAGCTTCAAGTCATACAGTGTTTATAAATAATACTTCTGCTTTACTTTGATGGATCCATATGATATCAATTCTTAAACATTGCCAATTGTTTGGATATTGTGATGTTTAGATGCACAAAAGGAAATGGCTTTTCTGTATTAGATTCTCCACTCTGAGGAACTTGTGTACTTTTACCACTATTATTTTCAGAATTGGGTCAAATTTTTATTTATGCAAGTATTATAAACCACTAAAGGGTGATAATTTATTGTAAAACTACCTCTCAGGTTTATGCTCATTATGACTGTATCAACAATATAATTGTAACATTTAAAACACACATACACACACACATACACACACACATACACACACACACTTGCATAGATGACATCAGGGAAAGAGGTAATAAATTACAAATATGTGGATACTGTCTGTAAAGTTTAAAGGCAAGATTCTATATCTGAGAGAAAGGTTACTTTGTTTATGAGGAAACAAGACATCAAAAAGACCTGAAGATCAGATTAAACATAATGCTTTTTGATGCTGGTAGTTGCTCAGAGCTGCTATTGGATAAACCAGTACTGAATGGCACCACAGAATCCCAGAAAGATTAACCATATCAAAATCTGCAATTTAACTCTTATTGGCATTCCTGTACATGAAATATTGGGTTGCTACCCAGTAAAGACCACACTGCACATCAGTAGTATTGATGGAGCTGCTTGTGCATCTCTGCATCTCTGGAGTGTTTGCACCCATGCATCCCAGCGAGATTTTGCTTCTGCGCATGAGCAGGAAGTAAAATTTCATGAGGGGATGCAAATCAACATGAGGTTTCGGCAATGTTTTTGCTTCTGCACATGCGCAGAAGCAAAATCTCACTGAGTAGCGCATGTGTGCATGCCAGCGACCCAGAGCTGTGTGCGCATCGCACCGATAGGTATATTTTCTAGGTATATTTTAAGGGGTTTTTTAGGCAAGTCACTCCTATTTCAGCTCTTCCACCTTCTCCTATCTCCCACCAATTAAAAAAAAAATCCAAATTTTAGGTATGTGATTTGAGGGGCTGTAACTCCTATATTGCTATATGAAATCCAAGTCAACTGAGAGGCTGAGCTTCTGCAGAGATCTGGGATGCTATGATCAGTTCAATTATATTACATTATCATTTTTTTGGGTGGGTAACATCCAAGTTCGCATATTATTAAAGTGAAACTTCTGACATGTCAAACCACACCTGAAAGATGATAGATACCATGATACGGAGCACTGTCAGCCTCTTGAGATGGGATCCCTGCACCACAAAGATCAATAATTGAGATAAGATAGGGCATTTCCACCACACCAGCCTCACTTCTCGTAAAGTTTCAGTTAGCACAGGTGGGTACGAGATGTCAAATGTATCATGTTCTCTTAAAAGGAATGCTTCTTGTTTTTATTCAAATTTTCTGGCTGCCCTCTGATTTGCCTTGCTTCTAAAGGTCTACCAGGTGTTAATAGCCTACTTCATCCTTTGTGAAAAGAAGACACAGAGTGCTCTTGAGGGAATCAATTAGACATAAGACTCTTCATTTACTTAAGAGCATGGGATATTAGCATACTTAGATAACATCTTTAACTTTGAGCATTACAAAAAATTCCTGCAGGTCATTCAGGAATTGTGTGGTGCTAAACAAATAAGCGTCTTTTTTAATGCAGTGGGTAAGGAATCCCTTGATGTGGTCAACTGATTAATCAATATATTATTCTGGTTATGGAATCAGACTAGAAATGGGATACTGAGACTTCGAGTCAGGCAGTGATTTTCATCAATGCCAGTTTGCTTCCTGATGTGCACGTGCATGGACAGTTTTAAAAAACCAGCTTCTTGCACATGTGCAGAAGCAACCTCCCTCCCAGCTTTTGTGCATGCATAGAAGCAATAAACAAGATGGCGGTCCCTATGGCTCTGCCGAGTGAACAAATTTGGGGGCATGGCAGGCCTGGGTCACTAGTGGTTCTAGTGGTCAAGGCTACCAAATTACTACCAGTCCCATAGAACTGGGCCAAACTGGGAGGAACTCACCTCTGCTTCTAATCCTGTCCTGAGCATAAAACCAGCTGGGTAACTTTGGGCCAGTCACTCTTTCTCAGCCCTACGGAGGAGGCAATGGCAAAACATTTCTGAAAACCAAGAAAACTGCAGGAACTTGTTCATGCAGCTTTGAGGAGTGAAAAAAATGACTTGAAGTCAAACAAAAAGGGGAAAAAATGCAGGTATAAGACATATTATATAATCTGTAATATGATGATTATGTTACATATTTACTACATTTCATTGCAGATATGTTATAATTCTTCCAATAAAGCGAAATATATTATTCAACTAATAACCATGATTGTTTTTTTATTAAATAACTTTTCCCAAAGAATATAAACAATACAAATTTAAAGATAAGAACAAATGGAAAAAAGTAAACAGCAAACTGAAAATTCTTGTGCAGTGCTATCATCTTAACTCATATTCAAAACTGTTAGTTTCCTCTGTCCTAGGAGAAAGAAACTTATAATTTCTGAGAAAATTTGCCAGTTTATACAATAGCTATTAGCCTCATTCTTGTCATGAGAATCCATTGTAACATCTACATTCATGCCTACTCTCATAGAGAAATGCATCATGACTTTGAGCCAATCATTCCCTCTTAGCTCAACCTTTTTTATGGAATTGCTATTGTGGGGAAAAAGTTTTTTGAGGGAGTGCTATGATCACTGCCTTGCACTCACAAAAGAAACAGAATACTGTATAACAAAAATAATAGCCAAAACAAATTCAAGTGGGTGGAGAGAATCAGGCTACTTCAAGGACATCTGGTTAGGTCATGCCTTAACAAGATTTTAAGTAAAACCCTTTCATGCACATCCAATATTCTAAATTGTTGGCAAGCATCTAGCCAATGATTCCATTATAGAATGCTGATATTTTTTCAGCATCAAGGAAAAATAGAGCTTTGCATAAGAAGCTAACAGTGAAATGCTACATTTGGTTGACCAGCCATTTATATTGGTGCCAAAGCTATCTCAAATGATTCTTCCTAGCCTTCTGGGTGTTTTACTGCATTATTTTAAAAAGATAAAATGAAAATCATGAGCTATAGCATGCTGGCAATTTGGCTTTGATAGAGATTTAACATTTTTCATTCCATATGTCCTCCTTTACATGTTTATGGGGAGATACAAACCAGGAAAAAAAAAGACAACATAGTAAAGCCATTATTTTGTAGTCACCCTAGGTTCTCACCTCTTTGGCTGAAATAATGGATTGAGCACAAAGTAACCCTTTCATCAAGATTCAGCATAGGATCCGCAGATTGAGATAACCACCGCTATAATTAACCTTAGAGATTTCTGCCTAATCAGTTTGATACATAGTTCAAGTCTAGATAATAAGACCTGATTTTGTGTAGACAAATACAATTACAGGTGCATTTTATTGCAGATTGGAATTGTTAAATTTGTGAGTAAATGAATAGGTGAGGCACAGAAACTGTTCAGCACCTTTATTGAATTTAAGCTGCAGCTAATACGGACTGTCGGCAGATGGCAGGGAAGCCACTTTTAAGGGCTTCCCCGCAGCCTGCTAGCCACTGACTGTTCTGTCTGGGTTCCCCCAGATGTCAACACCAACTAAAAAGAGTAGCCAGACACGCTGGTAAAAAGCAAAGTCATTTTATATCTTTGAAAACAAACACAGATAACAAAAACTGTTCTTACAAACTGGAATGCTATGAGGCTTCACAGAAGAGTCACGACGGCCAGACAATACAACAGGCTTCTTGCTGGCACACACACCACTGTAGATAATAAAACCCACGCCTCCCCCAAGTTTTCAGCCTTCGAGGCCACAAGCCAGAATCAGAAACGGCAAGGATCGAAGCAAGGTCACAGGACTCCCAAAAGATAACTCTCCACAATACAGGAAGGGCGGGCCTGCCTTTTCAACCTTTCTGAGGAGAACCACACCCAAACCCAGCTGTTGCCTATTAGGGATGGAAATACCTGGCTAATTGTCCCCTTCGTTGTGCTGCCCTTCTCTGCCTCATATCTATGATGGCTTGTGCGTTCTCATCTAATGACTCCAGGCTACTCGCTGGGGAGAGCTCCCCCCCGGGGGTCTCAGGCTGTTCTCCCTCCTCCTCGTCCTGACATTCCTCTTCCCTGTCTGCCTGGTCCTCCTCCTCCTCCTGTTCCTCGTCCTCCCCCTCTGAGCATGGAGCCGCCAGAGTTCCAGCCGTTCCCTGAGGAGCCTCAGGCTGAATAACAACACTGACAGGGGTTTAACTCTCCCACTCAGTAGTTGTTTGCTACTGGTATGGTAAAGGATGGCACACTGGTAGCGATCGCTGCACTGCACGTGTAACTTTGGGTCTCTTGCATGCATGCATGTCCCATCATGTTTTTGCATCTGCGCATGCGCAGAAAACAAATCTTGTTTGGGGACACACACACGTGTGAGATTTTGCTCCCACTGCTAGACTAGCCAATCAGTGGCGGTTATGCAAATATTCGCTTCATACGTCCATACATAACAGGAATGATTCCTTCAACAGTGGGAACAAGTGGTTTTGAGGAAGGAAAGTAGGAACGAATTTTTCCTCATGTAAGAGGAAATTTCAGTCTCAAGTGATAACACCGGCTTGTCAAAATTTACTGTGATTATTTACTGTAATGTCATGCTCTGAATAGTGAAGCCAGCTATCCCAATGTCAAAGATATAAAAGAGGATATGAATCCATGGCAGATTGTTTTTGCAACTTTGTTAGCATCTTAGGCAGAGCTTAATCTAGAGATAAAAGCAATATGGGGATTTGTTCAAATTGAACAGAATTGTCAAAATGTCAATGATTTATTAGTTTTTTTAATTACCTGAATTGTTGTAATAAACCAATCAAAATATCCTAGAGTTAATGTATTTGTCACGCTGAATAATTGCCAGCCCCTCAGAGACATTTAGTAATGAAAGAGTTAACTAAAGTGTGCCTTATTAGATCCTCCTATTATGATGTAATATCCTGCCAATCTTACCTCACTTCCTCCTTCTTCTTCAATCCTCAACTCTCTTCTCTTCCATCTTCCATCATGTAAGACATATTTGTTATGTTGTCCCTCGAGACATGTTTTATTTCTGTTTTTACAATAAAGATACCTTGTTTTGAACAAATGACTAAGGCTTTTATCCATCGACTTCGCGGGGTTAAGGTCCTAACAGACTTTAATCAATTCTACAAACCGCGACAGTATTGCTATAAACTTTTTCCACACTAACTGGGTTACTATTAACAGATTTTTACTATGTGGAACAGCTTCAGTAGTACCTAAGCCTTCATGATTACTGCTGACTTCACGTCCAGTTTTGCTCATCTAGAAAAAGTTTTACATATCTAGTATCTATTGAAAAAAGAAAACACTGTTTATCTTAGTATCCATAATCAGATTATCTCAGTGTGAGAATGAATATCTCCTATTACTTTAAACTGCTGACTCTACTGTTTACATTTGCTGCAAATTGCACATTGATTCTTTAAAAGATGAAAGTTGAGATGTATTTTGTGCACCCATGCCTTGCCTTGGCTGAATTTACAACCAACTTTCTTAAACATGACAGGACATTGGATTAATCCAATGAGCCCCTTTCTTGCTGGATAAAATTTTACAGCAAGAAGATGGAGTGCTGTTGCTTGTTGCAAGTGCCTTTGGTTTTATGCTAGTAGTTTTATGTGTGACTGTAGCATTTACAAACCTTTCGGGAACAAATCAACAGAAAGGAAGAAATGAGCATAGATCTTCTTGCTGAATGAAAATTTAATGCAGGTTTGCTGTTTTCTCTACACTAGTTTTTCTGCATGGCCTATTACAAAGGCATTCCCAAACATTATTTAGTGAGGTACTGGGTAAAAATTGTTCATAAAATACATTTGATTAAAAAAGGTGGCATTAAAAAATATACACTGCAAATGTGGAAAGCATGGCAATATAAAAGCAACCAGAATATGGTTGTAGACATTTTCCAGGTGTAAGAATATCAATGTTGCTGTATCTATAATACAGCAACTATTTTTGTTATCTCATAATTTAATATCATCAGTATATTTCAGTATCATTTCTTAATCAAGAAATGAAAAGATTATGCTTTCAAGTATTAATATAAATTATTCTCTTATAGACATTCTGGTAGAATTAAAAGTCTGTAAAGTTTTTAAAAAAGCATATTTGGGACTTTTGGTAAAGTTTATGATGATTATGAAAATTATTATATGAGAGTCAAAGGGCCTGGAGATGATCATGTCCACTATCTCTGTTGAAGGACTAACATTGGGATGCATTACATATTCTATTCTAATTTCTGAATCTTTTTCCTTTCATAAAATATGTGTCTGCAATATGAATTAGAATTTGTTCATATCTGCATACATGAAGCAAGACTAAAAGAGACAAATTATGCTAATATCTATAGTATATTAGAAGTCCTGGGTGAATATTATCAAAATGACAAATCAGGAATCAGAAGCCAAACTAGCAGTAGCTAGATGTTAATGAAATCAAGAAAATTTAAAATAATGAAATCTGAAACCAGTTCAAAGTTCACAACCAAACTATCAAGAAAGCAAGGTGTTAGATCCAGGGAAGAATCAAGTGCAGACTCTCGGATCAAACAACGGTTCTTTTATTAGAATAGAAGTAACGGTTACAGAATGGAATGAGACAACAACAACGTCACGGCCGTGCCTGGCAGATATATATATACCCTGGGCTGCCAGGCTGAGCCAACCAATCATTACACAGTATTTTCCCGCCCAAAGAATATGGGGCGGATACAAAGCCTAACTGTCCTCTGGACACAACACAAGGAGTCATTTTAACCATGAAAGCTAAAACAAATATAAACATTTTTCTAGCATACTCTGTTCCAAAATCACAGGCTTATTTGTATAGACAATCATGGTGGGCTCTTTAAATGGAATTAGCAAAAGCTGGTTAATTTAAAACAAATCCTTAAATGTGTGAAGATTTGGGATGCATATTTTAATTCCTCTTCTCTTTATATATGAGATATTATAATTTTAAGTAGCCCAAGAAGATTATGTACATTGTTATATGTGTTATTATATTTATATTTTAGAAAACATTTAAAAAACTTAAGCAAATATGCAGATCCTGTTGCGTGTTTAGTCCCAGTCTGAATTCTGATTCTACCTATTATAAATCAGAAACTTATTTGATATATTTCTTTAGAATCCATGAGACCCTGAAAAGACTGCAACTTTAAAGGTAGGATAGTCATACCTGTCACCCTCAAAGATACTATAATAAAGTTAAAAATCTTATAATTTCATCCATAGCAATTTGTTTGCAATATTTGTCCCATTTCCTTCGGACTGAATATGGTTTCAAAAATGCAAAAGAAAATATGAGCGCATCTTTACATAAGAAATTCATGTCAAATAAAGGGGGGGGAAAGATATTGTTCTATAGCTAGCTAAAGTTCTGTACTATTTAGCACCAGTGGAAGTGCCCTGGGTAAAAGCTCTGTGGCAGAACTATTGCATTTACATATCACATTTTTTCTTGGAATAATGGTTAAGCAGTATGAAAAATGAAGTACAGCTCATGAATCCAAAAGGCCCAAATCACCATGGCGAAAGGGAGTGGAGACATTAATAAATTCCTTTCAGATCTGTTCCTCTTTGTAATTCTAATTCATATGCTTGTCATACGCTTAGATTTAAACAATGTTATTATCCTTAGAATAAGTGCAAATATTAAGTAGAACTATGTCAGACCTATATCACCTTAAACCCACCAAGATAACCATAAACATCAATGATGCCTTGTGGTCTGCCAGGTGCATCATGAAATTGTTGTTTTGCAGTTGCAGGGAGCAGCAAAAACCAGCATGTTTTTCATTCCAATGAAATATGCTGTCAAAGTGTCCCTAGAGTGAATTATTTACAATTTCCCCCCTCTATTTTCCTCTCTTTAAAACTTGCTAATTCACTAGATGCAGATAACTTTGGACTTATTTTTTGTGCTGCATTTTACTGAATTGATCACATTCCAGTGTTATCAACTTGTGTTCTTCTTATATGTAAAGCAAATTGGCATTTACTCCACTTGGGTGCCTGCTTTAGTTGGTTTCTCTCTTAGTTACCAAAGCATTCCCTGTTTGATATTCCCTCTTTGATATTCCCTGTTACAGCTCCCTCATTATACACACATGTTTAGTGCTTGCATTGGACACATCCATAATTGATTCCTGACTGTTGTTTGGGAATAGTGCACTATTTCCTTTTTTCCATTTTCTTCTCCTGGCTAGCCTGTTTCTGTGTGATTCTGGGGAAACTCTCCCATCCAAATATTGTTGTGAGTGTTCCTCATCCAACTCTGGTAATGATAGATTCTGAGGAGGAGGAACCAGGCCCATCTTGGTACCCTGGGCCAGTGGTGTTGCCAGCTGATGCAGAGAGTGAGAGTGAAGGAGAAATAGACCTGGGTGAACCTGAAGGACCACCAGTGGCAGATGTGCCAATAACAGTAGAGTTTAACTTAGAGGAGGAGGAGGAAGATTAAGAAAAAGACAAGAATACTTGTATGGGAAAAGGAAGTAGTCTGTAGTTTGTAGCTCTAGGGCGGTGTTTCCCAACCTTGGCAACTTGAAGATATTTGGACTTCAACTCCCAGAATTCCCCAGCCAACAAATGCTGGCTGGGGAATTCTGGGAGTTGAAGTCCAGATATCTTCAAGTTGCCAAGGTTGGGAAACACTGTTCTAGGGAATTGTTGACCACTCTCTATAGATATTTAAGGGTGGCATATGGATAATTCAGAGTGGAGGTTCAGCATTTTGCAACGGGGTCAGATGCTGTTTGAGGTTTCAGCCAGGTTACCCTAGCCAACTCTTATTTTCCTACTAAAATCCTTGGAGTAAAAGTGCCCTGTCTGCGGAGATGCTGGGAAGCTGTAACAGTAAGTCTGTGAAACTGGAGACTCTTTATCTCATGAAGGAATTCGCAATTAGCTTTGATCTTTGGCAGCAGCCTAGCCACAGAATGGTTATCTTTTCATGACTCTCACTGAGCATGAATTTGGCTTGTATAAATGAGACTTTCTATAATAAAAACATTGATTTGAAATATCAGCACATGGATTCCTCCTTTGTTCTCAAGCTGCGTAGGCCCAGAACAGAACAAATACTAAGTGGGGGTGATGATCTTGCTGAATGTCCAATTCTAGAGAAGGTCAAGGAGACACCGCCACATGCTGAAACATTTCTTCTCTATTGCAAAACCAGTTTTTTCACCTGTTACTCAGATGATACAATATTCTTTTCCAGTTTTAGCATAAACTCTCTTTCTTGATTACTGCACTGCTGTTCCATGTGGTTGAGTTTAACTTTCTGACTCAGCTTCAATAACACAGATGTCTAATGCATTGTTTTCTAAATAGGAAGCCGTGAGCTATGCAAGGCAGGCACAGGCTATTAGAAGGATGTGAAATTCAACTTATGATATGGAGCGGGTGCCCACAATAAATGTTTTGGTACATAACAATAACTGCCTTAAATGACTCCCACCATTGCTTGATTTATTTAGCAGAATCTGGGAGCATGTATGCATGTATGCATGTATGCATGTATGCATGTATGCATGTATGCATGTATGCATGTATGCATGTATGCATGTATGCATGTATGCATGTATGCATGTATGCATGTATGCATGTATGCATGTATGCATGTATGCATGTATGCATGTATGCATGTATGCATGTATGCATGTATGCATGTATGCATGTATGCATGTATGCATGTATGCATGTATGCATGTATGCATGTATGCATGTATGCATGTATGCATGTATGCATGTATGCATGTATGCATGTATGCATGTATGCATGTATGCATGTATGCATGTATGCATGTATGCATGTATGCATGTATGCATGTATGCATGTATGCATGTATGCATGTATGCATGTATGCATGTATGCATGTATTTATTTATTTATTATTTAGATTTGTATGCCGCCCCTCTCCGTGGATGTATGCATGTATGCATGTATGCATGTATGCAGAAACATAGAAACATAGAAGTCAGACGGCAGAAAAGACCTCATGGTCCATCTAGTCTGCCCTTATACTATTTTCTGTATTTTATCTTAGGATGGATATATGTTTATCCCAGGCATGTTTAAATTCAGTTACTGTGGATTTACCAACCACGTCCGCTGGAAGTTTGTTCCAAGGATCTACTACTCTTTCAGTAAAATAATATTTTCTCATGTTGCTTTTGATCTTCCCCCCAAATAACTTCAGATTGTGTCTCCTTGTTCTTGTGTTCACTTTCCTATTAAAAACACTTCCCTCCCGGACCTTATTTAACCCTTTAACATATTTAAATGTTTCGATCATGTCCCCCCTTTTCCTTCTGTCGTCCAGACTATACAGATTGAGTTCATTAAGTCTTTCCTGATACGTTTTATGCTTAAGACCTTCCACCATTCTTGTAGCCCGACTTTGGACCCGTTCAATTTTGTCAATATCTTTTTGTAGGTGAGGTCTCCAGAACTGAACACAGTATTCCAAATGTGGTCTCACCAGCATTCTATATAGCGGGATCACAATCTCCCTCTTCCTGCTTGTTATACCTCTAGCTATGCAGCCAAGCATCCTACTTGCTTTCCCTACTGCCTGACTGCACTGTTCACCCATTTTGAGACTATCAGAAATCACTACCCCTAAATCCTTTTCTTCTGAAGTTTTTGCTAACACAGAACTGCCAATACAATGTTCATGTATGTATGTATGTAATGTATGCATGCATATACAGTATGTCTTCTTTATTTTGATTGAATGTCCATAGACAAAATTTCAGATTGTGCCATCTCAGAGAATCCAATTAATCATAGAGTGGGAATTGTCACTAATGTAAATATATAAAAACATTATTCCTCCTACCTAAGAGGATAGTTTGCACTGACATGAGTCTGATTGCTGGACAAGTTCCAAAAATTGAAAACCTGTCCAAGAATTATTGACTGTAGAATCCATTATTCATCATGTTCTCTTTAGATAACCTTGTTTTTTTATAATCCTCACCATATGGCATTCTTAAATGGAAATGCGCACTGGGAAAAATTAAGGCTACATATCAATTAAAGATTTGTGTTGGTGCCTCATTTAGTTCGTAATTAATGCATATTGCCAAATTTCAACAGTTTTTTAAATTAAGTATCAAGCATAAGACAATTATTCAGTCGAACAGGTAATTATTTTGTGAATAATTCTGTTATAACCTGCAGCTAAGATCTAAGTCCTAAACATCAAAGAGACCTACGAGGAATGATCCCTGCAGGAAGATTCTGAGACCATGAATATATGAGATGGAACATCACATTGACTGCAGTTTAATTCCATCTAAGGTTTTCCTGATAATCAGTTTATCAATAACAAACCTGCCAAATGTCTTAATCTGTTTACTCTACCAAAATTCCAAAGAGCTTTGATGCTTGAATGCCTTGCAAATGTGATTCCTGGAAAAAGGATTTGGAAAACTGCTTACAGTGAATACTTCAGTCACTGTAGCAGCTATTAAAATGACAGGTTCAGGATCTATGACATTAACAATCTTACTAATTCAACACTCTGATGCTACTGACAGTTTTTAATCTCCACTATCTTTTACCTGACAAGAAGTGATGCACTCTCCGATAATGTCACCATATAATGCTAGTAAGGTTCAACGAGACCTCACTAAGAACAGTTTGATTTGATGTACTAAACCAAATTTAACAATCACCTTCTTCCTCATCTGTTTCTTTTTACAATTTATGTTGGTTTGTTCACTGTCATTATGTTGGTCTGTTCACTGAAGTTTATTTAATAATGATTTATACCAAGAAAATTATACCTTTGCTGGTTGAGCTGATTTTACCTTTTCATCTTATTTCCATGTTATTTTCAGTTTTGTAAGGCTGGTCAATAACCAATTTTGATTTCATTTAATAATTTTTAAATTTAATTTATATTTCATTGGGATTCCAAATACCGTCCACAATGTAGTAAATATAAGCAATGCACGATGAAGGTGGCAACAAACAAGCTGTTAAAATTTGAAATAGAATAAGTGCACTGGTGTGCCTTTTGTCCCCTGTCCAATTGTCTTTCCTTTCTTTCACCTATCTTATATATTCTCTTCCTTTCATATATCCTCTCCTCTAAGTTCACTTTCACCCTCTTTTATATTATCACATCTCTATCTTTCTTCCTATGTATTTGTGTATTGGACAAATGAATAAATAAAATAAATAAACCATGCTGGCAATAGTTTTGCTCAACACAGCATGGCTTCCTTCTTTTTATCCTTTTAAAAATATTTTAAAAGCAGCAGAGTCTTCGGAGAAGGGTGGCATACAAATCTAATAAATACTTAAATACTTAAATACTATGTATGCAAGGGCAGATCTTTGTGATATCGATTTGAAATAGATATTATTTTTTTCATAATGAAGTGGTATTTTTGTAAGGTATCACATTTAGAAAGCTATCCTATTTCACTCTGATAGGTCTCATTCATGTATTAAATCTCTATATCTATATCTATAGCTGAGTCAGTTTGGTTTAGCGACTAATGTACCAGGTTAGAAATCTGGAGACTCTTCAGTTCTAGTTCTGCCTTAGACATAAAGCCAGCTGTGAGACTTTGGACCTGTCCTTTCTTTCAGCCCTAGAAAGGAGACAATGACAAATGATTTCTGAAAATCCTTGTCAAGAAAATCCCAGGGACATGTCCAGGCAGTCACCAAGAAACAACACTGAGTCAAAGATGCAAATGATGTGTTTAATTATGTATCTATATATAGCAAATCTGTAAGGCTATTATGTATGGAATCTAAAATGGGATAAGGGTATATCTAGTGATGGGCGAACTGAACCTGCACAATTTTTCCAAAGTTCGGGCAAAGTTCGGGGTCGTGTTCGCCGTTTGGAGCTTTGATGTCACCGGCAGGTTGCTAAGGTCACCAAGGTGAACCACAATCCAGGAAATGATCACCTTGGAGTCCTTAGCAACCTGCCGGTGACGTCAAAGCTCCGCCCCTGGAATCTCTTCGCGGGAGGGATTCCCCATCTCCTTCAAAGGGAGGTCTTTACGTAAAAATAAACATTGTTATTTTTACGAAAAAGGACACCGCAGTGGCGCTGCAAGCAAAGGGTGGTCCTTTCACGTAAAAATAAACATTTTTTTTACGCCCCCAGAATCTCTTTATGGGAGGGATTCCTCGTTTGAGTTTGGGTCGGGTTCGGACGAATTTTGCGTAAAATTTGGCCGAACTTGCCGAACCCGAACACCATTGGGTTCGTCCATCACTAGTTATATCACAAAGGTGAAAGTGACAGATTTATTTTTTTCTCCTGTGCTTTGGAAAATTTTAGTGTCTGCATCTTGGGATCAAACCAAATAATCAAGGCTCACTTCAGTATCCCATTGTTGGGTGCACCTCAGCAGGACTCCCCCCAAAATATTGACACACATCCTTATGGACAAATGGTTGCATTGATATTTTCTATACATCTCAGAAATGGAAAGAAGACCAATACATAAGCAACAGAAGATGTAACATATTCCTAGGTGATGGATCGCAGGTTGCCTTTTGACCTCCTTCCACCTGCTTATCTTCAAGAGGACCAAGAGGAAAAATAAAGAGAGAAAAAAAAGGAGTGGATAACTTGAGAAGGCCAGATGCAGAAAAGAGTCATGGACTGACAAGCAGCAGGCAAAAGGAAAATATCAGTTGCCTCAACCATGCATGGGAATAAGACAGAAATTGGTGTACTTGAAGCAAACCAGCCTAGGTAAGTCTTCCTAAAGCAACATGCCTAATAAAATTTATTGTCGTCGTCTTTTGCATGATAGCCATATAACTTTCACCATGCTCTTTTTGGCTTAAAAAATGTGAGTAAATTGCACATTGGAGAAAGTAAGCTGTAAAATATTCTAAGTGTTTCAGTTTCACTACTAAAATCAACTAAAGTCTCATATAAAACAATTCAATAGAGCACTGACAACATTTAGGGTGAGAATGTAAACTTAATTTTCAAAAGTAAGATAGAAATAATATTGACCATTTACTTATTTCATACACTGTATTTTAAACCAGGAGTGAACAACCAGTGACTCTGGCATATATACATCTACTCTGTTGTTATTTTTGTGGCCTAAAACCTCTCAAGTAGCTTTTCAATAAATAATAACAATAACAGCTATATTAATTCTGCATTAGGCTTAGTGTATTTAATTTGAGTTGCCACCTTGATCTATATTATGATAAAAATAGGGTTGTAGATCAATGGAATCACCTAAATCAATTTCATATATAGAAACCTAAGGAATTTATCTGATGAACTTCAGCCCATTCCTTTACTGTGATAATTCCTATAATTTGTCCTTAAGGTGCCAATGAGAAATGTTTTCTTCTCTGGTTCAATAGAGAAATAAACTGGAGATGGATGTAAAATTTAATCAACACCACTTGCATATTTATTTTGCTCTGAAAAGCATGCCTGTAGATAGAGAGATAAAACATAAGTGCACCAGTGTGCCTTCGTCCCTTGCCCAATTGTCTTTCCTTTATCTCATATATCATATATATTTTCTTCCTTTCATATATCTTCTCCTCTATTTTATATTTTTCTTTATATATATTACCTCATGTCTATTATTTTCTATATGTATTGTGTATTGGACAAAATAAACAAATAAACAAATAAAAAACTAAAATTTAGGGATCTATCAATGGGATTTCTAAAATTTGGCTTGCTGTTGATCTTACACAATATGAATGGAGAATCTAATGGAATCCAAGAGCTGCAATTAAAATAGGATTGGCTGAGTCCTAAAAACCACTTAGGGAGGATAATGAGCGGCTGCCTTTTATTCTTTTGCTCATAGGACTTTGTGGAATTCAAAGGCTACAAGAGAGGCCGATTAAAAACATAACCCTTGGATTCTCCTTCACTATGTAGCAGGTATTTCAAAAGTCATAAAAGATTGATTGGCATCTCACAAGGCTATTTTTCTTTCTAAGACATTGTTTTAGCATGCTGCATAACATTTCTCTCCTTCCTTCCTTCCTTCCTTCCTTCCTTCCTTCCTTCCTTCCTTCCTTCCTTCCTTCCTTCCTTCCTTCCTTCCTTTTCTTGTTAGAAAAGTGATACAATCTGTCCCAGGACTAGTGGCTATGTAGGGAGCAGTTCACCTAATTTCAGGTAATCTTTCTAAACTCAAAAGTACTAATTATAAGTAACAGGGAAAAAAATCCTAACCCAAATCTTAAATCTTTAAGGAAAAAAAATCAGGCATAGAATTCAATTAAGCTCCTACATAAAAAAAGTGCTTCTTAAGAGTGCTCTCTCCTTATACAGCTTCTTGATTATGTATGGAAGAAAATTACCTTGATTATACCTTTGGTAGGAAGAAAGCCTTCTAATTAATTTCATACATGTAAAGTGGGGATAAGCTGCATCATGGAATGATTGAAATTTACTGAATGGCTCTTTACTGCTTGGAGAACATGGAGAGATTGTATTGAAATGCCCAACCAATCATGCAGTCATATGAATAGTCCGCCCCAGACGCCTGATGGACCCAGAGGGCTTTCAGATGGCGCTTGGGGTTATTCCAGAGGCACTCGTCCACAGTTCGGCGGAGTCCCTCGCTGAGGCCTGGAACAGGGCTGCGGCAGGGGCTCTTGACCGGATTGCGCCTTTGCGACCTCTCCGCGGCACTAGACCCCGTAGAGCCCCATGGTTCAGCGAGGAGCTCCGGGAGTTGAAACGCCAGAAGAGACGTCTAGAGAAGCGATAGAGGAAGAGTAGGTCTGAATCTGATCGAACACTTGTAAGAGCTTTTATTAAGACTTACAAAGTGGCGCTCAAGGTGGCAAGATGCGCGTACCATGTCGCCTTGATTGCATCAGCGGAATCCCGCCCGGCCGCTCTGTTTAGGGTGACCCGCTCCCTTCTTAATCAGGGGGGAGTTGGGGAGCCCTTGCAGAGCAGTACCGAGGATTTTAACACGTTTTTCGCTGATAAAATCGCTCAGATCCGGGCCGATCTCAACTCCAATTGGGAAACAGAGTCGACTGACAACGAGTCAGTCGAGGTGACTGGGGCATGTACTTGTCCACCTGTCTGGGAAGAGTTTGATCTGGTGACACCTGATGAAGTGGACAAGGCCATTGGATCTGTGAGTTCCGCCACCTGTTTACTGGATCCGTGTCCCTCCTGGCTGGTCTCGGCCAGCAGGGAGGTGACACAGAGCTGGGTCCAGGAGATTACCAACGCTTCCTTGGGGAGGGGAGTTTTTCCAACTCTCTATAAAGAGGCACTCGTGCGCCCCCTCCTCAAGAAGCCCTCCCTGGACCCAGCCGTACTTAATAACTATCGTCCAGTCTCCAACCTTCCCTTTATGGGGAAGGTTGTTGAGAAGGTGGTGGCACTCCAGCTCCAACGGTCCTTGGAAGAAGCCGATTATCTAGGTCCCCAGCAGTCGGGCTTCAGACCCGGTTACAGCACGGAAACTGCTTTGGTCGCATTGATGGATGATCTCTGGTGGGCCCGGGACAGGGGTTTATCCTCTGTCCTGGTGCTCCTTGACCTCTCAGCGGCTTTCGATACCATCGACCATGGTATCCTTCTGCACCGGCTGGAGGGGTTGGGAGTGGGGGGCACTGTCCTTCAGTGGTTCTCCTCCTACCTCACCGGCCGGTCGCAGTCGGTGTTAGGGGGGGGTCAGAGGTTGACTCCGAGGTCTCTCCCTTGTGGGGTACCTCAGGGGTTGGTCCTCTCCCCCTGCTATTTAATATCTACATGAAACCGGTGGGTGAAATCATCTGAGGGCATGGGGTGAGGTATGATCAGTACGCTGATGATATCCAGCTTTACATCTCCACCCCATGTCCAGTCCACGAAGCAGTGGAAGTGATGTGCCAGTGTCTGGAGGCTGTTGGGGCCTGGATGGGTGTCAACAGACTCAAACTCAACCCGGATAAGACGGAGTGGCTGTGGGTTCTGCCTCCCAAGGACAATTCCATCTGTCCATCCATTACCCTGGGGGGGGAAATTATTGACCCCCTCGGAGAGGGTCCACAACTTGGGCATCCTCCTCGATCCACAGCTCACATTAGAAAACCACCTTTCAGCTGTGGCGAGGGGGGCGTTTGCCCAGGTTCGCCTGGTGCACCAGTTGCGGCCCTATCTGGACCGGGACTCATTGCTCACAGTCACTCATGCCCTCATCACCTCAAGATTCAACTACTGTAACGCTCTCTACATGGGGCTACCTTTTAAAAGTGTTCGGAAACTTCAGATCGTGCAGAATGCAGCTGCGAGAGCAGTCATGGGCTTACCTAGGTATGCCCATGTTTCGCCATCACTCCGCAGTCTGCATTGGTTGCCGATCAATTTCCGGTCACAATTCAAAGTGTTGGTTATGACCTTTAAAGCCCTTCATGGCATTGGACCAGAATACCTCCGAGACCGCCTCCTGCCGCACGAATCCCAGCGACCGATTAGGTTCCCACAGAGTGGGCCTTCTCCGGGTCCCGTCAACTAAACAATGCCGGTTGGCGGGCCCCAGGGGAAGAGCCTTCTCTGTGGCGGCCCCGACTCTCTGGAATCAACTCCCCCCGGAGATTAGAACTGCCCCTACCCTCCCTGCCTTCCGTAAAGTTCTTAAAACCCACCTTTGTCGTCAGGCATGAGGGAACTGAAACATCTCCCCCGGGCACGTACAATTTATGTATGGTATGTTTGTGTGTGTGCTTGTTAGTATATCGGGGTTCTTTTTAAAACTTTTTTAAATATTTAAATGTATTTGAATCTATTTGGATTTGTACGATTTGTTTATGCCTGTTGTGAGCCGCCCCGAGTTCACGGAGAGGGGCGGCATACAAATCTAAATAATAAATAAATAAACAAACAAACAAATAAATAAATAAATTGCCCCCACAATCCAGGTCCTCATTTTACCCACCTCAGAAGGATGGAAGGCTGAGTCAAGCTTGAGCCGGTGGTGAGATTTGAACCACTGACCTGCAGATCAAGCAGTCAGCTTTAGTGGCCTGCAATACTGTACTCTACTTACTGTGCCACCTTGGCTCATCATCATATGTTGACTCACTCTCCAAAGTAACCACAAGCCTAGACCTACAATCACAAGAGTAAGATATTATTTTAACCTCTGGGAAACAAAATCATAGAAGATAACATGGTTATCTGTAAGAGGGAAAAAATTAAAAAAATATTAGAATGCTCTTTTGAAGATTAAAAATAAACATTGGAATATTTATACTTAATGTGCAGAAAACAAAGTATAGCTGGCAGGAGGGATTTGGATAAAACTTCGCGGAGATTAAGCCAGCTTCCTAGCTGTTTTCTTGGATTTCTTACACCAAACAATTGGACAGATTACTTTTTTAAAAGAAAATTGTTTTGGCTTTTACCTAGGAAGTTCCTTTGACACTGTGGTAATATTTACTGTGTATGGTGTTTATTGAAAACGATGTTGCCGTCATCTTGTCTCCAACCCAGAAGTATGTGACATAAAGGGTTTTAATGGCATGGCATGTTTACTGTTCTGCTGGTGTGAACCAATCATTGGAGTGGAGTAGAGGGGAAAAGCAAGCTACTTTTGGGCTTGAAGAACAGATGAGCTGCAAAAGATTTGATGAACTAACTTGCTGTTAACCAGATGGTGGTGAGATGTTGAGACATCAGTTCCATTGGTCCAGCCTGGCATATAGGTGTTGTGGACTAAAGATTGGGGAGGGGAACACCCCTCTCCTCAGTTTCTGTGCTGTATGTTGCCAATTTTAACTATCTAATCTAAACATATAGTATAGTATAGTATAGTATAGTATAGTATAGTATAGTATAGTATAGTATAGTATAGAATAGAATAGAATAGAATAGAATTTTATTGGCCAAGTGTGATTGGATACACAAGGAATTTGTCTTGGTGCATATGCTCTCAGCGTACATAAAATAAAATATACATTTGTCAAGAATCATGTGGTACGACACTTAATGATTGTCATAGGGGTCAAATAAGCAATGAAGAAGCAATATTAATAAAAATCTTAGGATATAAGCAACAAGTTACAGTCATACAGTCAACATGGGAGGAAATGGGTGATAGGAATGATGAGAAGTATAGTATAGTATAGTATGGTATGGTATGGTATGGTATGGTATGGTACGGTACGGTACGGTACAGTACAGCATAGCATAGCATAGCATAGTATAGTATAATAGTGTAGAGTAGTGTAGTGTAGTGTAGAGTAGAGTAGAGTAGAGTAGAGTAGAGTAGAGTAGAGGTCTGTGCATGGAATGAATGAAGTGGCTAGAAAAAAATGGAGTAGCTGGAGGGAAAGGTTGGCATGCAGAGCAGTTGTCAATTGTCTGGAAAGGAAGAAGAAAGAGAAGTCCTGTAGGTACAATATTGAGAAGGGGAATTGGCTGGCTACAGGTGGTGGTGTCATACAAAACTCCAGAGGGGAAAACGGACATTGACTATGGCTGGATCATTCATAGTTGGGGAAAGACTGGGCAGGAGATCTTGAGTGAGATTCTCTCCCCAAGGAAAAAGCAGTAGTTTTTCAGGAGAGCAGTTCCAGGAGGAGGACAAATTGTGGGGCCTACACCTCAGTAAATTCCAGCCCATTCCTTTTTGTTTTTCACTCTTTCTCTTATAAAACTCAGAAACAGGAGAGGAAAATATCCCAAAAAGAGGAAGAAGCAGGAGATGTGGATGGGTTGGTCCCTGGGAGGAAACCTGACACTGATTGAGCACCATTAATGTTATATATATACATATTGAATTGTATATTGAGGGAACGCCACAGCTCCTTTTTTGCCTCTAGGCCCAACCCAGGGCCATTTCAAGGCAGTTAATTTATTTATAGCCAACAAACTATGTTCTGTATGTATCACATGTTTTTGCTCAATTTTTAAAATTAAGGGAGACTAGGATAGCACTATTTTGGCCTTGTTCTGGCCTCATCAGCTAGCCATACCCTTACTGGAAGTTTTAAGCTTTGTGTTGCTGTAAATCATCAGCCTGATGATGGTGAATGTGATTTCACCGAAACGTCAGCTAAAAAAACATTTGACACATACAGAATATAGTTGTCGGCTATAAATAAAATTAACTGCCTTGAAATGGTCCTGGGTTGGGCCTAGAGGCAAAAAGGAGCTGTGACGTTCCTTCAATATACCAGGGTGATCCGACATAAAAAAACAAAAAACAAAAAACCCTATATATATATATATATATATATATATATATATATATATATATATATAATATACATATATATATATATGTATATATATATACACACACACACCTATTCACAATAACTGCTGTAAATAACATGATTGTCTATAGTAAAGGACACACTGTCTTGTTTTTCTGTGTCAAGTGCTACCCTTGCAAAACAACACACCTCCAGTTCAAAAAGAACCCTGTCACACTGTGACAGTGAGACAACTTTAAGTCTTCCACAGCTATAATGGTGTTAAAGAAGTATTTTCTCCCTTATTCTGATACCATCCAAGGATAGTTTTATGGTGTGTAAAATGTGCGCTCCCAAAGCTAGCTTTATTCCGCCTCTCCGTCCATTATAGCTACTCTGTTGCTCATTAGCCTGGTGGGAAGCCAGGTGACTGCTAACAGAAGCAATAGAGCAGGGGAAAAGATCAGCAACCAGGATAGCAAATGTTTTGCTGATACAGTTTTCTGCCAGCTCAGGGATGGATAAATAGTAATTGGCTGTGGGAAAGCACATAATAAAGTATCCAAGCAAGTATGAACCTCGTGGTTCAATACTCTGTAGAGATGTGCAACCTAAATCTCTACAACATATTAGCTGTGACAAGGAGGGGCTTTGCACAGATCCACCTGGTGTGATAGTTGCCCATTTTCCTTGTTTGGGAGGTCTTTCAGACAGTCACTCATGCCCTAATCACATAAGAAAAAGCCTGTTGCAACACAGAGAACATGGGGCTGCCCTTGCCGATCACAGGAAACCCATAGCTGGTTCAAAATGCAAAGGTTAGGGCGTAATAGTCATGCACTATATATGTCTGAAAGCTGCATTGGTTGCCAATTGCTTCCAGGTCTAATTCAAGATGCTGGCTTGTTACTTATAAAGGCCTTCATGGCATAGGGCTTGGTATTTTCAGATTGCCTATTTCCAATAGTTTCTGTCTGGATGCAGTGGGTATGCTCCAGGTCCTTTCAATTAAAGAATGTTATGTAACAGGACCTAGAAAGTGTGCCTTCTATGTCACAGTGTCTTTTCTATAGAGCAGTATCTCCCCACCCCAAAAGATGTTTTCTACCCACATGATTTTCCAAACACCTGTCTGTTCTTCCATGACAAGGGATAAGGTGGTTGCTGAACCCCATTGTGTTTTCTTTGATTCATTGTGTTTGCATTTTATAGATGGCCACAATACTTTTCTTTTTACACGTTATTTAATTTTTTAAAAGTGTAAGCTGCCCAAAGACATAGCAAGTCATCCTAAAATATAAAATAAATATAAAATAAAATAGTAAAATTCCATTTGGCTTTAGCTAAAAGTACTGTATATTGAAGTATCCTCAGGCTGAAACAAAAATGATATCGCCATCCATTGAGATACTCTCTTTAGTGCAATGATTCTCAAATAATGGCCATGGGGGGGGGGGGAGGCACAGGACCTTGTGGAATGTGCTTTTTTTGGCTGCAAGGAGTAGAGGTTTTTGCACCAAACAATAGCACACAGCACAGAGAAGTAGATATGAAGTGCAGATAACATACTCTAAGAGATACCATGGAAAAATATTTAACAAGGTTGAAAAGAAAGGAGGAGAGAGATGGAGAAATGAGACAAATGTAAGGCTCCCAAAAGCTAAGATGATGAAATGTGATGAAGCGTATGTAGCACTTGGCTTCACTGTGACTATGGTGGAAGACGAGGAAAGATCGGTATGTTTACCATGTCTAAAAATGTTGGCAGCAAACAGCATAAAACCAAATAAATTAAAGCATCACATTACACCCTAATCACACTGTTAAGCCGCTTGAGTTTTTTCAACGAAAACATGCTGAATATTGCAAACAATCGTCTCAGTGGAGAGTTGGGATGGTGGGCATAACAGAAAATAATAGAGTAGCACTGCTCTAGTGCAAGGCTACAGCAAACTCATGGCCTGCAGGCCGGATGCATCATGTGCTGGCCACGCCCACTCCTGGTATAGCAAAGGGGGGGAAAGTCGCAATATATCATGTGATGCCGTCATGACAATGTGAGTTTGGCATCCATGTTCTAGTGCAATGAACTTATCAAAAGTTCTTTTCAGATTTTTAATCTAGTGATCTCCAGCCAGGGGCGAGACCAATTAGGCATTCTGGCTAGCAGCCCACCCCTGCCTCTAGCTGGGTATGTTTGCCACCTCCAAAATTGCTATCTAACATTTTCAAGTTTAGAGAAAATGGTTTTAAATCTTGTTACAAACTACAGTTCAAAGTACACTAATTTCTGACAGTAGGCTTCATTATTTTTAAATGGTGAAATATTCATCTCTACAAAGTCCTAAGTCTGAAAGAATTTAATCTTTATTTGACTTATTTAATTTGATTTTGATGTAAGAATGTATTTGAAAAATTCAGTAACTTTTAAAATGTACCTTTCCTTTAAAAGCAAGGTGACATGGGATTGCATGATCAAACCTGGAATAATGGCTCCATAACTAATATCATGGAAAGTGGGGTAGTGAAATATTTTAAGTGCATAACAGATTAATGACTGGGTAGAGATTTAGAGAGAATGCTGTTTGAAAGAGCATAATGTGTTTGAACAAATAAATGTAAATGTCAGTGAAGGCACTGTGCCTGTGTAATAATGATTAATATTGATCACTACCTTTGCTGATTTCCAGCTATGAAGGTCAAATAAGTCATAATAGAAGAAGCACATTATTTGAAATGCTCATATATCACAAATTTGGAAGCAATCTTATATCTATTTGAGAACACTTGGGGGCGCTCTTGCACCGTGGTTGGAGAAATACCTGCCTAAGTTCTGCAGAAGTCGTTCCTTTAACAAAATTGATGAAGTAACAAGCAGGCTTTAACCAGAGAACAATAAACCTGAACAATGTGTGTTTCACTGACTGTGTCTTTGACCAAAAAACATAGCAGTTGATAGGGAAAATAATACATTTCCTTAAAAAAAAACCCCAAACAAACAAAAAGTCAAGTAGGATAGATCAACAGCAATGTATTACTGTAGTACATCGAGTTTGCCCCAAAGCAATGAAGGTAGTGTAGAAGAGGGGAAAAAAGCAAGCCAGAATCTGGCTAATTAGGCTTACTATACCAAAATAACACCACCTGGCTGAGGACCCATATTGTGTAATAAAAGCAGCCATCCAGCTGAGAAAGCAACATGAATATTATACTCACCTGACAAGGTGAGTCAGAGAGGTTTTTTTTTCTGGCGGTAAGAGAAAGCAAAGGCTTTGATTCAGAGTCCAGGCCTGCTGTGAACTGTGCCTTCTTTTTTTCAGACATGTTTCTTTTTAGAGAGAAGTTTCTTCTTAATGTAAGATTGCCAAATAGCTTGCAAAAGTTCCTCAGTGAGCTATTTAGCACCCTTCGGTGAAGGAGCCACCAAGCAGAACAGGATTCCACATGGGCTGGCTGAGTGGCTTGAATAGAAAGTTCAGGCTGCCTTTTATGAAGGTTCCCCTAGGATATAACTTGCTGAGCAAAGCAATTGAAGGATTCAGTTTGAGGTGGAAAGTTGATAGCAAGAGGAAGGGTTCTTTTGAGCCCCAGTTTCAAGCCTCATAGTGACTTAAGGGAAAGTCAATTTGACATGGATGATTTATTTATTTTTTATTTTTATTTATTTATTTTGTCCAATACACAATGAGGGTTTCAGTGGGTATACACATAGTAAAATACATAATGAAGGTTATAGAGGATATACTCATAGTAAAATATATCTAAGAAAGAATAGAAGAGAAGATATAGGAATAAAACATATCAATGAAAGAATAGAAGAAGAGATATAGGAATAGAAGAAAGGTATAGGAGATATAGGAGAGCAATAGGACAGGGGATGGAAGGCACTTTAGTGCACTTGTACTAGAGCCAGTGTTTGTACTAGAGTATTTGTAGCCAGTAGGCTACAAAAAAGAATTTCAGTTGGAGTTCATTACTTCATTCCTTTTGTCAGAATTAGAATTTCCTTCCTCTTCAGTGTTGTGGTTTTCATCTGACTTAGTTACTTGATTTTAACCACAGTGATGTTATTCCAAAGGTTCCCCTGCACCACATTGCTTTTCATCATTAATCTGTTTATTGGATGTGTTGTCTGGCTCAATCTTATATATGGTAGCTTTTCATATTCATAATCTATTCCATTATCATTTCTCTGATTCCATTCCAACCCATAACATTCTCCTTACATATTTCTTTATCTTATTTTTCTTAATACATATATAATATTGCTAATCGCCCACATTTCTAATCCCTTACAATAACATCAACTAGCCATCCTAATTATTAAATACATTGGTCCTCTTTTCTGTCCCACTATATTTCAACTTCCTCTCATATTTTAATTAGTTTAATTTAATTTAATTTAGAGTGACTTTCAACATAAAACAAATTATTTTCACATTCTATTATTCTACTTTACTATAATCAATATACATCGTCATCCTTAAATCATACACAAAACCCCTTTAATTTAATCCTTTAATTTAATTAACAATACAGATTTAAAAATATATCCTATTTCCCATTCCACTTTTTCTACTAAATCTGTTTTGCCATAACTAATATTCATCCTATATCTTAATTACTACTAAACTATTTCACCATAAATCTTTAACTTAATTTAATATCCACCATTGATATTATTAATATAATTTTCTGAAGCTTATTTTCTCTCGTTCTTTCCACTAGCCTTCCTTTTTTACCCATTTTCTTTTGGTTTCTCAAAAATCCCATTTCTTGTTAATTTTTTCCTTTTATCCCATTCCCTTAGCTTCTTCTTTTTCTTCTTTTTATTTTTATGTATCTTATATATTTTCTCCTGAACTGTTTTTCTCTCTTTTAAATTTATTATTTATGTGGTTTACCCCCCACCTCAAATTTCTCTAATCTCTTCCAATTATTCCCCATTTTACCCTTTGATTAATTTTTTTCCAAATTTTCCGAATAGAATAGAATAGAATATTGGAATTGGAAGGGATCTTGGAGATCTTCTATTCCAACCCCCTGCTTAGGCTTTTTTGAGTAATATTCCTCTCAGCTTTTTTCTTGCCACTGTAAATCTTACTGAAATTATCCATTTGCTTTTTGCTTTCAGTCCTTACTTCTTGTTCCTCATTTGTCTCTTCTACCAGCTCCTCTCCTGCTCAGGCTAGCCACTCAGCTGGTGCCAAGAACAGGAAGCGGTGGTGGTGGTGATGGGACATCCAGTCCCATGCTCACTGCCTACTGCACTCCCAAAATAACAAACACACCACTGATGAGGCCAAGGCCATATTTTGGGGTTCAAAAATATAAGGCCCTTATTTTTGAGGAAACACGGTATTTCATACTCAGTGTATTCCAACAACTTTTCTGGTTTTTTAACACCGTTTACAATTTTGCGCACATTTTTAAACATGATAAATAATTCCTCATACATCCAAATCTCCATATTGCCAATTTAAGCTGTTTATATTATATCACACTAAATTAAAACCTAAGGTCTATAAAGTCTCTTTTTTATTTTAAATTTCTATTATATCCAATTCAAATAATAGTCCAATCCAGTTCAATTCCAAAGTTTATTGTCCTCTGCAACCACAGAAAAACAAAGTCAAGCAGTATAGGCAAAACAAACTCTCCGTAAAAGTTCTCAGTCTTTCCACATTATCTTCTTAGAACCAAGGTCAGCCAGCTGCACTTTTTCTTTTATAATCCACAAATTGTTGCAATATTGTCTGTTCTCCAGTAGATGGCATCCTCCACTCCACAATATATTCAAAAATCACTTTAAAATCCATAAAAAAATTTTCTCACCAATTTTTTCCCCTTCTACTGTTTGTATTTCTCCAAAGTCCCAGTAATCTTCTTGGGTGTCAATATGCCAACCTCTGTTTTCCTTTCCTTTCCTTTGTACAGTTCCCAAACACCAATTATTCATTATTTCAGCTGGGAAGTTCTTTAAAATACTAGATTAAAAATGGCCTTTTACCTGTGAGTTTGTCACTTCCTCACCTGGTTTCAGCACTTTGTCCAAATACCGCTCCTGCATATAAATGTGGTTCAGTTGCCCGAGCTTTGTAGGAGTCATTCAAAAATGGCTGCTGCCCCTGCCACTGGTCTGAAGAACTGTCTGACCACTCGAGGAACTTGCCTGCTCCTCTGGGTCATCTAAGACTCCTCTTTTTCTTCATTGTCCCTACAGGATGGTTTCAGTTTGAAGACACCCTCCCACCAACAACAGTTTATCAGACTGGTTTTTCATGAAGCTCATCAGAGCTTCATTATTTCCTACCCTGTTTTGCGGTGGCACTTCCAGTTTCTATCTTTTCTTCTTCAAATACATTTATCTACCTCCATGGAGGTATTAATGTAGATATTTGTTGTATATTTAAATATGACTATTGCCATTAATACTGAGGGATACACACGTATCTGTATAACAAAATATTAGTAATAAATCTGTTTATTTATGTTGTGGTTAGCTCTGGCCCAGCTCTTGCCCCAAGGACTGTGGATGTGGGGGAGACATCCACATGCTGCAGGCCTGTTTTGCCCTGGTGGAATCTGCTGATGAAGGCTCCTCTGACCAAGAAGACATGAGTGACAGGGAGGAGGAGAGTGTGGCAGACAGCTCAGAAGGAGATCAATTATCTAGCTCCTCCTTGGATTCAGAACAAGAGTTAATGATACAGCCACGCATGAGGAGAGCGATGCACAGGCAACAACAACTGAGAGATTATTATCAAAGAAAATGAGGCCACATGTGGTTGGGTAGGGCTGTGGTAATTAGTGAGGCTGCTATAAATAGCAGCCTATGGGTTTGGCCATTGTGGAGGATTGTCTGATCATTGTGTTTCGTGCCTGCTTTGCTGACTTTGACCTTTGTGTGCTGATTTTTCCCTGTTTTGAAACTAAACCAGAGCAAAGTGTGTTTCACTTTGTGAAAGAAGAAGGACTGTGAATTGCCTCACAGCTGCAAGCTAAGTATCACAGAACAGATAAGGGACTTGTACAAATTGCCAGTTTGTTTGGAGACCAGTGCTCTTTGCTATACCAAAAGAGGGCTTAATTTAAGTGAATTTTCATTATAAAGAACATTGTTTTGAATTTTCAAATGTGTGTGTGTCTGAAATTTGTACCTGTGAATTTTTGGGAGGAGTGTACCAGAGAGCCCGACAGAGCAATTTATATATAAATATTTAATAATGACTGCTGTAATTGTGTATTTGACTTATTAGAAACACAGTCCAGATGTTTCTGCATATCCTGTTTTCCTTTTATTAGTTATAATTCGGAGGGACTCTGGTCAGCCATTTCCAAAAACTATCTTAGGCAAAATAGAGCTTCTTCAACAGTAATATATTTATATATATTGGCATAGCTTGATATTTAAGAATAACCAATACTTATAGGCAACAGACTTGAGGAATAAGCAAACAGTAATGTTAGATTTTGGAACAAGGTCATTATAAATAATAGCTATGCTCACCAGTGCTGAGTCTACACTGAAGAGATCAAGACACATTGGTGGCAAAATCATTTTGAAAAATACTTTATTTTGAGTTGTTGAACTGTATTGAACTGTATGATCTAAATTCAAACTCCAATTTTTCTTATTAATGGGCCCAAACTATGAAATGACAGTTTTACTTATGTGCTATCACCTAGAGTTTTGGTGGAATTATCTGTAAATCAGCTGGGCTGTTCTGCTCCAGATTGCAAAATGGCTTACCCTTTTTTCAAACCAATCTTAATCTTATAGCAGTGCTATCATCTCTCATATTTTCAATTAACAATCTTTCCACATCTCTAGATACTATATGGCAGGAGAAATATGAGGAAAAAAACATGCTTATCCTAGAAGGAGATATCATCAACCTTTTTTAGAAGTATCAGTATAAAACTCTCTCAAACTGTATATTCTTATCATGATGGAAGAAGTAAGAATTGAGCAAGTTAAATAAAAATCTTCCAACAAAGCACAAGGCATATTTTCTGATGCCCACACCATATGATTAGAGGACCCACCAACTGTTATGCAATGTGTTTGGTCACTCTAACCTGACACAATCATATAATTCATATGATCACCACCATGATGCATAGCTAATTAGATCAGCAGACTCAGCATTTATGGATAGATGACTTAAGAACAGTTGTAACAGTTGAGCTAGTGTGGTCAAGAGAGTTAATGAAATATCAACCCATACACCACATTTGGAAGACTCTAGTGCAGGCATGGGCTCCAGGTGGAATGTCCGGAACATCCATTCCTCCTGGGAAAACGGAGCGCATAGGCCTGCTCCGGTTGTAGTTGTGGTCAGGCGTGCACTTGAATTTCACGTGCAACCATGCACATGCCCAGAAACATAGAAACTGGGAATTTTTTGTTGTCGGAAAGAGATTTTGGCTGCTGCCGAATCTCGCTGCCGTGCCTAGAGTGGCAGATGGGGCTGACAGCAAAAGTGGCCTTCCCTAGCTCCAGCCGCATGGCCTGCTATTTGATCTCCCGGCCGCAGGAGAGATGCCTGCGGCGTGGGAGAGCATAGATCAGGCTGTGCAGCCAGAATTGAGGCCACCCAGCATGCTCCTTGTGCCATCTCCCCCTAACCTGTTGCCATCTAGATATGTTGGAAATATAAATTAATTAATTAATTAATTATATTCTTCAATATAGGCAGAAGTAAGAAAGAGGTAATGGTTTTTTTAAAATGTTTTTAAATTATTAGATTTGTCTTGAATTGTTTTATTGTTGTTGTGAGCCGCCCTGAGTCTAGGGAGAGGGGCGGCATACAAATCTAATAAATAAATAAATAAAATAAATAAATTCAGACTTTTCAGAGCATAGACATTTCTGGACACTCCACAGACATTCATTTTTGTGTGTATTATATATCCGGTGTGATCTGATGGTTTATTGTTTTAAGTCCTTTCTGTCCAAGTAGCTACTTAGCTGAACTCAACATATCCTAAATAATATGTATATGTACAGTATGTGTATGTGTATGTATCTCTAGCTCTATCTCTCTATCATCTCTATCTGTCTGTCTGTCTGTCTGTCTGTCTTCCTGCCTGTCTCTCCATCCATCCATCCATCCATCCATCCATCCATCCATCCATCCATCTTGTTTTTACAGTTTTACTAGATGAGGCATACAAAACTGTCTTTTATGTTAATATGATTTAGAATTTCATTTTGCTTTTTTACCTTGAGGTGTGTATGGCTATTTCAAAATAATTACAAATGTCACTGTTCAGATTTAGGTTTTAGGCTGGTTAGGGGGTGGGATAAAAATGCTACATTTGCCAATAAACTTTGACTTAGAGGTACCTTGTCCTTTTCAGTTTCTAATGCAATATTATATCAATTACATTTCTTTATTATTATGCAGTGAGATGAACTGACATTTACACATTCCCCACTGGCAAACCAGGATACCCTCAGATGCTTTCCAATTAGCCAATACAAACAACTCACTTTTTAAACCAAATCAGTCATGAGTGGTGGTAAGGAAGCAAGCAAAATATACATGCTAATCTGAATCATTAGGAAATTCTGAGGAGAATAATGACTTTCAGCTGTTTGCTTCAGAACTCCACCAGTTTTTTCAGCACCTGTTACTACGGAATCAACACAGAAGGAATCTATAGAAGAATTTCTAATACCGTTGGGGAGTTTATCAGCAGTAATGATTGAATTAGACAAAACTGTTTCGTTTCAGTAGAGATCACATTCAAAGAAACAATCCGCATTAAAGAAATCATGTAGTCACAGGCAGCTGTATCCCATAGTATATTGGAAAAGCCTGTGGGTATTGTCCCAGTTTAATTTCCTCACAACGCATTGTCAGCCAATCCTTATATTCATATCAGAGCAAGGACACCTGTCACTCAGTTCAATTAGTACAAAAACAGGCTTATGTTTCTGATCTTAATATTTCAAACAAGTAAGCAAGCACGCATCCCAAATCCTTAATTGACTCTTTCTGACTCTCTCCCCCTCTAACTCCCTCTCCGCAGTGGTGAAATCCATTCTTTTTTACTACTGGTTCTGTGGGCATGGCTTGGTGCGCATGGCAGGGAAAGTATACTGCAAAATCTCCATCCCCACCCCACTCTGGGGTTGGCCAGAGGTGTTATTTGCTGGTTCTCTGAATTACTCAAAATTTCAGTTACTGTTTCTCCAGAACCTGTCAGCACCTGCTGGATTTCACTCCTCCCTCTCCCCCTCCCTCCCTCCTTTCCTCCCTCTCTTTCATACACACACACACATCAGTGGTGGGTTGCTAGCCAGAATGCATAATTGGGCATAATTCCGCTCGGATCCATGGTGCTGCGGAGGCAAGCCCAATTAGGCGTTCTGGCTAGCAGCCCACCAATGACACACACACACACTCAAAAGGCACAGATCTTTCCAGAGTTACTAGAAACAATTCTGTGGGTAATTAGCATGGATAATGCTACACTCCAGCCTTAACCCTATTATATACTGTAGATACCATTAGAAGAATAGAAATAGAAAATAGAAGGGTTAATTTGACCCTTAAAGAAGACCCTTGGTCTTTTTTATGCTAGAGAACTCTGAGTTGATTTATTCAAAGATCCATTTGTTGGTTATTGTGATAATATGTGGGAATAATCTTGACAAAAAAGACCTGTATACCAGAGATGGGTTTCAGCAGGTTCTAACCAATTCTGGAGAACCGGTAGCAGAAATTTTGAATAGTTTAGAGAACCGGTAAATACCACCTCTGACTGGCCCTACCCCCACCTATTCTCTGCCTTCTGAGTCCCAGTAGAAATAAGGAAATGGAAATTTTGGAGTAACCTTCCCCTTGGAATGGGGAGGGAATGGAGATTTTACAGTATCCTTCCCCTGCCATACCCCTGAAGCCACTCCCACCAAATCATGCCATGCCATGCCCACCAAGCCACACCTACAGAGCGGTAGTAAACAAAATGGAAGCCCACCACTATTGCATACCATCACAATTATCTTGGCTGTCCATGGTGATCTTGGGACTTTGAAGGTCAAAATCCATTTTTTGCTTCCATGGAACATGGAACCTCCAAAATCAAAAATCTAATCTAGCTTTTGTTTCCATGGAATGTCACAGGGAATACCACTGCTTGCCCTGTACTGATCTTTGTAGGTATAAATACATCATGGCATCTGAATATCTCTTTGAAAACTTCATGGTTGCTCTACAAAGTTAGTCTGTGGTATGTTGCTTGATTGCTTTTTCTTATTCTTGATGGTTAATCCTAAATTATTGTTGTATCTGTTCTCATTAGTTTGGTCTTCTTTATGCTTAGAGTCCCAATTTTTCACTATGCTTCTTTACTTTTATTACTAGAGTTTGGAGATCTTTGGAATTTTTGGTTATTTGATTAGTGTCATCAGCATAGCACAGATTATCAATGCGTTTTCCAATTTTAAATGCTCATCTTCCAGTCCGGCTTCTGCTAATACATATTCAGCATATAATATAGAAGACTACAATAGCTATAACAATTTGAAAATCTCAGCATGTAATTGAGATTTGGAAGCTGATGACAATAAATGAAGAAATGACTCATGGGAAAAATACAGAAGTGGATTTATATTTCTAACTCAGAGGAGAGCATATTAATGTAGATGGTGTCACTTCTTTAGTAACTGTATTATTGTTAAGGCAGGAAACAGTCACAGCTGAGTTGTGCTACAATATTTTATACGTGCCCTTTCCAGAAATTTTCCAATGTAATTCTGCTGAAATGAGTAAAGCTCTTTTTAATGGGATATGTGTAGGTATATTTCCTAGAACTCATGACTAGTATTAATTAATAGAAGAGTACAATGTTTTAGAAACAGGAATATGTTGATAAATCCCTATGAATTCAGACAGATTAGATATATTACTAAATGCAGTGGAATGCAACACAAAAAGAGCAAAAAACAGCACAAGAATAAAATATTCATACTTTCAGACTACTCTGCCTACCTTTAAGATTGGGTTTGGATTATTCAGGTCATGAATATGGTTATCCATGTATCATGGTTAACCCAAACCACAGCTTAGCCTAATGTACAAACATAGCACAGGTCTCCTATACAGCTACCACAAGTTTCATATTATCATAAAGAAAATACTGTGTATAAGGTTCTTAAAACATCCAAATGGGCATAAACCAGTATATGGATTGTTTACTCTTGAAGTCAGAGGAAAGGGTTTCCTCTAGGTTCCTTTTGTCTTGCCTTTGCAATCTTTCAGTTTTTTTCAGTGTTTGCAGTTTTCTTGGCAAGGTTTTATCAGAAAGAATTTGCCTCCTTCCTAAGGAAGAGAGAGAGTGACTAGTCCAACAGTCCCGCAGCTGGCTTCATGCCTAGGGCAGGACTAGAATTCATAGTTTCCTGGTTTTTAAACCTGGTATCTCAACTTCTAGACCTGTGATGGTACGGACATGCAAGCCATCGCCCAAGCTCAGTTCCATTGCACAAGCATGCATGCCTTCTGCTGGCCAGCTGGTTATGAGGTCTCTAGTGTGCATGCATGGGGGGCATGCAGGAAATGCACATGCATGCACAGGACACACACATGGGGGTCACATGTGTATGTGCAGGGGCAGGGCACATGTGGAGGGTCATACATGTATGCACGGGGGTAGGGGGAATGCAGGGGGTTGCATGTGCATGCACAGGGCAGAGCACATGGGGGGGGTCACTAGCATATTGCACTATGAGTGCGCACACACTCTTGGCACACAGCAACAAAAAGGTTATCCATCACTGCTCTAGACCAAACTGGCTCCCAATTTTTTAAAAACATTTTTTATTTAATTAATTTAAAACAAAATTTCTCAGAGATGCAATGGTCTGGCATCCTAGCAACATGGCCTGCCTAGCGTATCTGGGCTTTCATCAACAGGGTGGGAATTGATGGCAAACTTGCTCTGGAGAGGATTTCAGTGTCTGGTACCTTATCTTGCCACTGGATCCTCAGAATCCTATGGACGCAGGTTATGTGGAAGTGGTCCAATTGCCTAGCATGTCTCCTGTATACAATCCAGGTCTCACTGGCATACAACAGGGTAGTTAGCACTACTGCTTAGTAGATGTTGAACTTTGTACCCAGGCTTATTCCACATTGGTTCCACATGTTGGTAATTAATCTGCCAAATGCAAAGCTAGCTTTGGCGACCTCATTGATTTTCATTGCACAGGAGAGAGTGCACCCCTCAAAGTATGTAAATTGGTCCACTGCTTGTAGCTTTTGTCCCTTTACTGTGATGTTGGGATCTTGGTATTTGGATTTCAGAGCTGGCTGATGCATCACTTTGGTCTTAATAATAATAATAATAATAATAATAATAACAACAACAACAACAACAACAACAACAACAACAACAATAAACTTTTTGGATTTCTCTAGCAGAATTGAGGAGAAGCAGCTAGAGAAATTAGTGAAATACAAAGATCTAAAAATCGAGCTGCAACGACTCTGGCATAAGCCAGTGAAAGTGATCCCAGTGGTACTTGGCACACTGGGGGCAGTGCCAAAGGATCTCAGCGGACATTTGAAAACCATCGGAATTGACAAAATCTCCATCTGTCAATTGCAAAAGGCCGCTTTACTGGGATCAGCAAACATAATTCGCCGCTACATCATGCAGTCCTAGGTGCTTGGGAAGCGCCTGACTGGTGATAAAATACGAAATCCAGCATAGTGATCTCGTTTGCTGTGTTGTATTGCCATGACAATAATAATAATAATAATAATAATAATAATAATAATAATAATAATTTATTAGATTTGTACGCCGACCCTCTCCGAAGACCTATGTTGATAAGGAGACCAAAGTGGTCACATGCTGCTGCAAAATTATCCACACTGGCTTTCATTTCACAGTCTTTGTCTTTGTGACAGCCTGAAGTCTTCACAGGTTGAACAGTCTCCCATCGGTCCTGTGTCTCAGGCTAACTCACAAGGAACTGTTCTGGAAGGCATCTGATAGTGTGGCTGAAAACATTATACTGAACAAGGTTGGTGCCAAATAAACCCTTGCTTGACACCATTTGTGATGGAAAAGGCCTCTGAAGCTTCAGGATTGTCCAGCGCACTGACTGACATACCATCAAGATGAATTTATCAGGGCACCCAAATTTTGACATGATGTGCCACAGGCCTTTATGACTGACAGTAAATACAAATAGTAAGTGCAAATAGATTGAATGTGTTCTGCCGGGCTCTCTGGTAGGAGTCTCCCGAAAATTCAAGGGGACAAATTGCAGACACACACATGTTTGAAAAGTCAAAACAATGTTCTTTATCACAAAAGTCAAAATAAACTAAGCACTCTTTTTGTATTGCAAAGAGCACTGGTCCCAAAACAACCGGGTAGTCTGTACAATTTCCCTTAAGCAGTCATTAAATATTAGCTAGCAGCTGTGAAGAAACTTCACACCCCTTTTTCTTCCAATGAAGTGAGACACACACACACACACATAGCTCTGGTTTGGTTTCAAAGGCGTGAAAAATCAACAAACAAAGTCCAGAAAACAGCAACACACGATTCCTGAAGAACTGCGATCAGATACTCTTTCACAACGGCCAAACCCACACGCTAATATTTATAGCAGCAGCCCTAATTACTGGAGCTCCACCCAACCACAGGTGGCCTCATTTTCTCTTGTAATAATCCTTCATTTGTTGTCTCCTATGCATCACTCTACGCATGCGTGGATGTGTCATTAATTCTTGTTCAGAATCCAAGGATGATACAGATGATTGATCTCCTCCTCGGCTGTCTGCCAAACTCCCCTCTTCCCTGTCACTCATGCTTCCTTGGTCAGAGGAGGATTCATCAGCAGATTCCATCAGGAGCAAAACAGGCCTGCGGCATGTGGATGTCTCTCCACATCCACTTGCAAATTCCTTGGGGCAGGAGCTGGGCCAGAGCTAACCACAACAGAATGTAGACACTAACTGTGTGGAGAGAATTTTTTTAAAAGAGATGTTCAGATAACAGTGAGACATGTTTATTATATATTTACAAACACCAGTGTAAAATGTTCTTAAATTGGACTTCATAAAATAAATCACCAGATGGGGTGGCTGTGTCAGCTGAGAATTTAGAAAGCTCCCTTGCTGGCAAGAAGAAAAAAAATTAGAAGACGGGCATAATCAAGCATGCAGGAAATTAGACTATTGCTTCTCTGTATAGAATTACCTACTTAGTAGCTCCCAATTTCCACAGCGATAAGAAAAAGTAAACTAATAATATCCTTTTCCTAAAAATGTAAGAAAAGACTTGCTGTATCTGGCAGATTTCATTTGCCATTCTCTGTGAAACACCAGTTAATCTGGTCAATTGGAGGCACTAGGAAAGCTGACAAACATTTGTGTGAGTGTGTGGGTGTTTATAGTATTTTTTTAAATTTTTGATAGTATGCAGCCTATATTCCAGGAAGCCACAAACAGCTATCAAGAGGGTGGCCAGTAGGGCACTAGACATGGCAACGGGGTAAAAAAATGTCAAGTTTTTATCTGCTGCTGTGCTAATCAAAGGCCTGCCACTTATTTTGAGTGAATTGCACAGCTGAATAATGTATAGTGTAAGGAATTTCTTCGCATTTATTTTGAGTGGATGACTGTGAGTTGTAATGTTTTAGGATCTTCCACTTGTAGTCTTTGCAATACTTCTGAATCATGTACAAATTCAAAATGTTTATCCTACAAAAATGAGCCATCAACTAAAGATGTAACCACTACTGGTGTAGCGGTTCAATAGTGTTGTGCATTTTTAATATGGTTTCTTTTTTCTCACAGGCAAGAGACATAGAAAGTGGGTAAAGTGGTAAAATATAAAGCAAATCCTCCTTGGATAGCTTAATGGAAAGGGAGATAATAGCAATTTTCAAGGAATGTTGAAAAAGGAGCTAGAATACCCTCTACAATTAGATCAGTGGCAAAAGGGTATATTCATAGTAATACCTATGTATGATCTTGAGATGAAACGAATACTGTAATATCACAAAACCTTATTTTTCATGCCTACTGGCCTTTTCTGGGATTATTTAAAAAGCAATTGTACCAGTTCTGTTATACGGAAAGTGTAATATGGATGAAGAACACTTAAATAATAGGGGCTTAGTCAATTAATATTTCATTTTGCTTTGATATTCACAAAATTATTATGGCATTATAAAATCCACTCTTGTCTAAAGATATGACTGTGTCTTGAATTATATGCAAAAGTCTCCAACAATGATATTGTTCATGGACGGGGAACAAAGAAGATATTTATTCAAAGACAAAATTAGTCTGCGTTTGTACTTTTGGGGTAAGGATATATGCTCAGTTTCTGCTTATGAATTGAAACCTACTAATGTGGTCAACAGAATGATGGCTATCTTCTTCATGGTATTGGTTTAATGGTTTATTTCAATACACTATCTTTTGTACATGTTTCTTCTATATTTTCATTTCCTTTTGCATTAAAATAAAAAAAAATACATACACTGCTGATAAGATAGAGTGTTGCCTTATAGATGCACATACTCAAGACTCGAGTCTTATGAGAAGGGCAGCAAACAAACAAACAAACAAACAAACAAACAAACAAACAAACAAACAAACAAACAAACAGTTGGTTATTACCTTTAAAGCCCTACATGGCTTAGGGCCAGACTATCTTCGAGACTGCCTTTTACCACAGAGCTCTCAGCGACCAATAAGGGCCCACAGAGTTGGTCTTCTCCAGGTCCCATCAGCTAAACAGTGTCGTCTGGTGGGTCCGCGGGGGTAGGGCCTTCTCTGTGGCTGCTCCAATTCTCTGGAATCAGTTACCTCCTGAGATCTGGACTGCCCCCACACTACTGGCTGTCCAAAAAGCTGTAAAGTTCTGGCTTTTCTGGCAGGCTTGGGGCCGTTGATCTGATGGTGTACTATTGAGATCCATCCATAAATTGTATGTATGGTTTTTAACTGTTGGATTTAAATTGTTTTCAAATTGTTTTTAGAGGTTTTAATATTATCTGTATGTTTTAATTTTGGCTGTGAGACACCTAGAGTCCCTAGGGAGATGTGTGGCATACACATAGAATAAATAGATAGATAGACAGATAGATAGATAGATAGATAGATAGATAGAGATAGATAGATAGATAGATAGATAGATAGAGATAGATAGATAGATAGATAGATAGATAGATAGATAGATAGATAGATAGATAGAAAGAAAGGCAGGCAGGCAGATAGACAGAGAGACAGACTTCATTATTTTGGGGGAAAATAAAATATTAAGAGAGAAATGAAGAAGTGTTGCATGTCAGTATCCTAGCAATTGACTTTTCTCAATTAATTTTGGATGGATGGTTCATTAGCGTAACCAGATGAAGAGAGTCATTCAAAGACCAGTAATGAGTTATTGTAACATAACTGCAAGTATATTCATGGTTAGATTTCAACTCTAGCACAGCTTGGTGTTCAAGATTTATTCTTGTCATTCCAAAACTATTCTGTATTAATTTCTTAACTATGTTACTCTGTTCCGACTTTACTTGGCTGTTCCATTTTCTGAGAATTTTTGTATTCATTTTTGATGGCTATGGATTCATAGTCTGATTTTTAGTGATAATATCTGACTACCTTTTTGTCTGAATATAGACAGTTTCAGTTATTCTGCTTTTATGTCCTGAAAGTCCTTTCCACCTAAAAAAAACCCTCTTTCCATTTTCCCCTTTGCTTTCTTCATTATTTCCAGAAAACAAATATGTAGAATTGCCTCTTTCTCCATGTATTGACTACAGTCAGAGGATGAATTCATGCATTTGTTTTCTTGCTCTCATTCTACATTTTAGATGGGGTGGAATGAGGTAGAGTAGGGTATGTAAAGTAGAATGGAATGGAATATAACACAACACTTTGGCCAAGTGTGATTACACAGCAAAAACAAGAGTAATAATAATCATAATAATCATACCAATAAGAGCAGGGGTGGTATTCAGTTACCTTCCGTACCAGTTCGCAAAGAGTATGTGTGTCTGCAAAGCCTTCTGCACATGTGCATAGTGTCAAAAACGCGACATGCTTATGTCTGGGTGACAGTGCAACCAGTTTGCCTTATCTGGCTAGAACCGGTGAATACCACCACTGAATAAGAGAAAGTAGTAGAAAAGATGAGGAGGATAATGGGCAAATATTCTTAAACATGAGACAATGCTGTGGGAATCAGGTATACAACCAGAAATTAGCAGGATTAAATAATAATAAAAGACATTAATATTTATAAATAGCCTTTTCCAATAATACCCTCTAATTTGAGAAAGAAGTGAAATTATGTGATTTCTTTTCAGGTATACTTTAGAATAGACAAGGACTCTACTGCAGAATTTATGATTTTTTCCCCTTCATATTTCTCTTCTCCCAGATCCATGGTAGATTGAATACTATAGGGAACAAAGTTGAGTATGTACTTATTTTCTTCTTTCAAAAAATATCTTATTTTTTTAAACATAGAATCCTGGATATTCCATCCTTCTCTTTTCTTTAATAGTAAAAAAATTTCCCTCCCATGCTCACAGCAGTGTTCTTCACTGAGACTTTCATTTTTGATGTCTATAGAGTTTCTCAGTCGTCCAGGTTATGGTTGTCCCAATGGGGCTTTTCCAAGAGGCAACTGGACTTTCTGATTTTCCCCCCTTTGAATATGTTTTGCTTCTTATCTGAGAATCTTTTCAGAAACACTAAGCTGAAGAAGCTTCTTGGATGAGAAGTGAAATGTCTTCAAAGAAAAAAAACCAGAAAGCCTAGTTGCCTCTTGAAAAAGCACCTTCGGGTTCACTTTTGATACTTTTGCAACCACTTCAGGTCAGGTGGTGACAGGGTCAAGCATGAAAATACCGAAAAGAAAAAGCTTCTGTAAAGAACTCACACAATTCTAATATATGAAGGTTTTAATGTTACAGAAAAGGAAAAAAATAAAGCTAGACATAAAGTTATACAATAAAAATAACCCCACATCCTCGATCTAGTGTTCTGAGTATTTTTCAGACTGGAAATTTGTCTTGTAAAGAAAGCAGAAAAATATATTGTATTTACAAATGTATATTTAGAACCAGGATAGATATATTTTATTATATGTTAGTCTCCCAGATCTTATTAATTTCTAGAAGATGCATAGCCCTGCTATGTATTAAAGTTGTGGCTTAGAGCTGTTTTAATTCTCACTGACTTGTTCAATTTCTCCAATATTTGCTGCTGTTGTCTTTGTGGAGCTATTCTTTGCTTTTTATTGGATAGAGCTGAATTTAGGTCATATATATCACCCTGTAAACTTGGCTATAGGGTAACAAAGCTAAATAAAATGTTAATCAAGTGAACAAGTTCAATTTATATTGGCCACTCGGAATTGTGAAAAAAGTCAAGCAATACTCGTGTTCCAGCTGACACAGGAGATCATCTGTCTTACACATGGCAGGACTGCTATGCTAGCTTACAGGCCAAGTCCACTGACAACAAACAAGCTATGTCATTCAATTAGGATTGAGTGCTAGAATGACTTTACAGGCAGTTCAAATAATTGGGGTGGGTTGGAACAGGGCTCTTGCTAACTTGTGGATTTCAGGGGAGTAATATTTGAGATTAAACTTTCTTGAAGACTGCTGTTGGGGTCAACAGCCAGATTGCAAATAGGAGACAACTGGATTTATTGTTTGTAACAAGAAGATTGTTTACAAATTGAACTGAGGAAGTAGAGAAACAGAGAGAAATTTAGGCAGAGAAAGGAAGTAGATTATTTTGCTGGTATTTTGCTCCAAGAAAGAACTGTAACTTCCTTTACAAGGAACATGGGGGAGGGGGGGTAGAAATAGCTGGGGATGTGTAGGCAAAATAACATTCATCTCATGGGAGCCAAGAAAACACTACCAGGCATTGGAAGGGTGTGGACAAAAGCTAGCAGAAGATGGGACTATGTTTAGTTTAGTTTAGTTTTATTGGATTTGTATGCCGCCCGTCTCCGTAGACTCGGGGCGGCTAACAACAGTGGTAAAAACAACATACGACAATCCAATACTAAAACAGCTAAAAACCCTTATTTTAAAAACCAATCATACATACAAACATACCATACATAAATTGTAGGAGCCTAGGGGGAAAGAATATCTCAGTTCCCCCATGCCTGACGACAGAGGTGGGTTTTAAGAAGCTTACGAAAGGCAAGAAGGGTGGAGGCTATTCTAATCTCTGGGGGGAGTTGGTTCTAGAGGGCCGGGGCCGCCACAGAGAAGGCTCTTCCCCTGGATCCCGCCAAACGACATTGTTTAGTTGACGGGACCCGGAGAAGGCCCACTCTGTGGGACCTAATTGGTCGCTGGGATTCGTGTGGCAGAAGGTGATCCCAGAGATAACCAGGCCCGGTGCCATGAAGGGCTTTATAGGTCATAACCAACACTTTGAATTGTGACCGGAAACTGATCGGCAACCAATGCAGACTGCAGAGTGTTGGTGTGACATGGGCATATTTAGGGAAGCCCATGATTGCTCTCGCAGCTGCATTTTGCATGATCTGAAGTTTCCGAACAGTTTTCAAAGGTAACCCTATGTAGAGAGCGTTACAGTAGTCGAGCCTCGAGGTGATGAGGGCATGAGTGATTGTGAGCAGTGACTCCCAATCCAAATAGGGCCACAGTTGGTGCACGACTTGATTGTGAATGAACCATATGATCGACATGTGACCTGGAGGGTGAGAACTTTGGCCTTTGATTTGGGTGAGGAAAACCCTGAACCAGGAGTAGGTTCCTCCTGGTTTGGACCAGTTCTCATGAACTGGTAGCGACCCGCTAGTGATAGCATGATGATGTCACTGATCTGATTTGGTCAGTGCCAGTCTGTGAGCATTTTTTTTTTTGCTTTGAATTTTTATTTATTTTATGCATTTGTTTTTCTTCTGAGCATGTGCAGAAGCTGAGTTTCCAGCACTGTGCATGTGGTCACCATCTTGTTTTCGGCTTTTTTCCTCCAGAATTTTTTGGCACTGCACATGCACTTGTGTATGAAGCACATGTGTGCCCATGAGGCACACCCACATGGCATGGGAGGAAGCAAACCAGAAGCAAGGTAAATAGAAACCCATCTTTGCCTGAGTCCTTTTGAGTTGGATTTTAATCGGCTGTGCCAATATGATACCCCAAATAAAATTATGCTTTGAGGAGACTCTAAGCCTTGGTGTTTTGATTGCTTTGGGGTTATTACTTAGAACCTTGATAAAATGATTCTGCAAAAGCATGATATATATTTGTGTGCTGCCATTTTCCGTGTGTGTGTTTTGTGCCATTTTCAGCGCAATGCCTGGGAGATGCTTTTTAGAAAGCTTTTACATAAAATAGAAAACCTGCAAAATTGTCTTCTACAACTCCTTTATGACTGTCACCCTAAGAAACCTTTTTTCAGTTGGGAAATAATAGTTAAACTAAACGGGTTAAATTATGTTGACTTGCTGAATAGTTCTCAAAGAGGTTGCAACTGAAAAAGAAGAGAAATTGTTGAGGTGGAAGGTTTTACATGCCATTGGTTTCCTTATATTCAGCTAATGGAAAGATTTAAGTTGAATAAGAAGAATTATAAATTTGAAAAGGGTAAAACTGAAAAAAGATGTAGTGCTCTGTACAAATAATGATCATATTATTGCTAAGATGTATAAACGTTTTTTGAAAATGGAAACAGAGGAAGAAACAGTTACAAGATTGGATAATAAAATGGGTAAAAATGCAGGTATAATATACAATTAGACCAATATAAGGAAAAGAAGAGTTGAAATTTACATTGAATTAGAATCTTAAATAAATATTTTATACAATGATATACTGTTGAGATATGACACCAGATAAATTGTCAAAAATGTTTAAGGGAATTTCAAATATTTGTTGAAAACATAATCAAATAGAGGGAACATTTTTCATCTTTGGCCATATAACAAAACTAGAAAATTCTACACCAAAGATATATTTTAATGCAGAGGATTTTAAAACTGAATAAAATTAGAGGCCTTTCTTTGGGGTTTAATGGGCAAATGAATGGAGACATCTTATAGAGCAGTGATGGTGGCACACGGAGCCATATCTGCTGGCATGTGAGCCATTGCGCTAGGTTTGTGTGTGCCAGCCAGCAAATTTTTGGCTTGCACAGAGGCAGTGGGAGGGCATTTTTGGCTTCCAGAGAGCCTCTGTGGGATGGGGTGGGCGTTTTTACCCATCGCAGGCTCTAGGGAAGCCTTTGGAGCCTGGGGAGGGAGAAACATGAGTCTATTGAGCCCACCAGAAGTTGGGAAACAAGCCATTTCCAGCCTCCAGAGGGCCTCTGGGAAGCGAAGGAAGCTGTTTTTGCCCTCCCCAGGCTTTGAATTATGGGTGTGGGTAATCACGCATGTGTGATAGCATGCATGCACACTCTTTTGGCACCCAAGGAAAAAAAGATTCGCCATCACTGTTGTTTTTATATATAATGATAGAGTGAGACTTTTATAGGCTCAAAGGTTGAAGGATTTACAAATATCTGCAATACATGAATGATAGTGAAGCTGGTGGAATTGGGGGAGGTAGTAAAATTGACAACCTGAATGAAAAAGAAAAGACTTAAAAATGTCATTTCTACTTGGAAACCATTTTTGTATTTTCTGCAAAAACCTAAAAGTAATGAAAATTTGATGTGGGGATTTGATGATTAGAATGGTGTGGGATTATGGAAATAAGATACAGAAATGTTAATCTTAGAGTAAGAGTTTAATGTATTTTTTATTTTCAGCTGTACCAAAAATAGTTGAAAGCCATACCTTTTTCTTTTTTGCACTTTTTTGTTTCTTTTCTGAGATTTTTTTAGTTCTGTTTTGTTTAACTTTGTAGTTAATCAATACAGTAATATATATTGGTCTCTCTGTATCCAATTCCTATAATGTTCTTGCGGATTTAAATAGTAGGGATGTTGTAGATATTAGCAAGGCCCCTCAGGCGGAGAATGAGGGAATGTTCAAAGGAGAAGTGGTTGTAAATGAGGAGCATAGTGTCACCATACCAAGACCAGTTAGTAGAAATAAAGAGAGGACACATGTTCTTGTGGGTGACTCGATTGTCAGAGGTGTTGATTTGGGACAGAGGAAGGATGTAGTGAAGGTGATGAGGTGTCTTCCAGGAGCCACTGCCCACAGGGATAGGAGGCGGATTACAAACATTATCAAGGCTGTGAGTAAAGATAATAACGTTGATGTGGTGGTGCATCTTGGCACAAACGATTTGTCCCAGAGAAATGTTAATGTAGTAAAAAGAGATTTTCAATGTCTAAGTGTGGAGCTGGGTAAAATAACTGATTCAGTGACTTTCTCAGAGGTGTTACCGGTTTGTGGCCAGGAGGGTAAAACAAGTTGTATCAGAGAGTTTAATGTGTGGTTAAGGCAGTGGTGTAAAGCTGAAGGTTTTGGTTATGTAAGTCATGATGTCAATAGGTGGTCTAATAGGGAGTTGTTTAAGAGGGATGGTTTGCATCCATCATACAGAGGTGCCCAGGTGCTCGGTGAGGAATTCAGAACTTTTTTGGACAGGCATTTAAACTAGGTAAAGGGGACAGAGATGTACCAGATGTGGAGGATTTCTGTCCCCGACCAATGAGGATAAATCAGTTTCTGGAAGCTTATGAAAAGGGAGCTGTAAATAAAATAGATGTAGTTGCTGATGATAAGGGGCAAACTAATAATGAAAATAATGTTCTTCGGGTAATGTACACAAATGCTCGAAGCTTGAGCAACAAGCTCTGTGAGTTAATGGCCATAATATCTAGAGATAATTTGGATCTGGTTGCCATAACTGAGACATGGTTTAGGGATTCTAATGAATGGGAAATATCCATACCAGGATATACACTGTATAGGAAGGATAGAATAGAGAGAAGGGGAGGTGGAGTAGCCATTTATGTTAAAGAAAGTCTAAAAACAATACTAATTCAAAATACATGTAAAGATCTGGAGACCCTCTGGATTTGCATGCAAAATAAAGACGGTTCTGTCATTAGAATTGGGGTGATCTACAGGCCTCCAGGGCAATCTGAGGAACATGACAACAAGATGGTGGATGAGATTACCCTAATGGCAGTAAAGGGAGATATTGTGGTTATGGGTGATTTCAACATGCCTGATGTTGACTGGAATATCCCCAGTGCCCTTACATGCAAAAGTAAGAATATAGTAGAGGCCTTTACAGGAGCAGCTATGGCACAGCTAGTTAAGACACCAACTAGAGGGGAGAATATTCTAGATTTAGTTTTTACCAATGGGAATCGGGTTTCAGAGGTCAAGGTGGGAGAAAATTTAGGTTGCAGTGACCATCTATGTTTGTGGTTTGATGTAAAAACTGATGGTGAGCAATCCTATACTGCAACCAAAGTATTGGATTTCAGAAAAACAAATTTTAATGCAATGGGGGGATATTTAAATAATGAATTAAAGGGGAGGGATAAAATGGCAGGAGCAAGCACCCAGTGGACTGTATTAAAAAAGGCCATCTTAAAAGCCACAAGACTTTATGTAAAGCAAGTAACTAAAGGTAAAAGGAAGAAGAAACCGCTATGGTTTAGCAATGATGTAAGGGCTATAGTCAATGAAAAAAAGGCTGCCTATAGGAGGTATAAAGAGTCTGGAAGTATAGCTGATAGAGAGGTGTATAAAATGAGACAGAAGGAGGCGAAACAGATAATATATGCTGCTAAAGCCTCAAAAGAGGAAGAAATAGCAAAATCTGTAAAGAAGGGGGATAAAACCTTCTTCAGATATATTAGTGATAGGAAGAAGAAAAACTGCAGCATCACAAAGCTTAGTACCGGGAATAATACATACATTGATGGGAATAAGGAGATCGCTGACCATTTCAATAGCTACTTCTGTTCAGTTTTCTCAAAAGACACCTTACAAAATAATAATAATACTATAGAGGGATATAGCATTGCTTCCAGCTGTACGGATTCAGCTCCAGTGATCTTAGAAGCCGATGTCTTAGAAGAACTTGAAAGATTAAAGATAAATAAGGCAATGGGTCCAGATGGCATCCACCCCAGAGTTCTTAAAGAACTCAGATCTGTCATTGCTACCCCCCTGACTGATTTGTTTAACAAATCCCTGTTAACAGGAGATGTTCCTGAGGATTGGAGAATGGCCAGTGTTGTGCCTATCCACAAGAAGGGCAGTAGAGAAGAAGCTGGTAACTACAGGCCAGTTAGCTTGACATCAGTTGTAGTTAAAATGATGGAGACTCTACTCAAAAAGAGGATAAATCAGCATCTAAAAAACAATAACTTATTGGACCCAAATCAGCATGGCTTTACTGAAGGCAAATCGTGTCAGACTAATCTCATTGAGTTCTTTGACTATGTCACAAAGGTGTTGGATCAAGGTGGTGCCGTGGATATTGCCTATCTGGACTTCAGCAAAGCCTTTGATACGGTTCCACATAAAGAGCTGATAGATAAATTAGTGAAGATTGGACTTAATCCCTGGATAGTTCAGTGGATTTCAAGCTGGCTGAAGCATAGACATCAGAGAGTTATTGTTAATGGCGAGTATTCTGAGCAGAGTCAGGTTACAAGCGGTGTGCCACAAGGGTCTGTTCTGGGTCCTATTCTTTTTAATATGTTTGTGAGTGACATAGGGGAAGGTTTGGTAGGGAAGGTTTGCCTATTTGCCGATGACTCTAAAGTGTGCAATAGGGTTGATATTCCTGGAGGGGTCTGTAATATGGTAAATGATTTAGCGTTACTAGATAAATGGTCAAAGCAATGGAAACTGCAGTTTAATGTTTCCAAATGTAAAATAATGCACTTGGGGAAAATGAATCCTAAATATGAGTATTGCATTGGCAGTTCTGTGTTAGCAAAAACTTCAGAAGAGAAGGATTTAGGGGTAGTGATTTCTGACAGTCTCAAAATGGGTGAACAGTGTGGTCGGGCGGTAGGAAAGGCAAGTAGGATGCTTGGCTGCATAGCTAGGGGTATAACAAGCAGGAAGAGGGAGATTGTGATCCCCTTATATAGAGCGCTGGTGAGACCACATTTGGAGTACTGTGTTCAGTTCTGGAGACCTCACCTACAAAAAGATATTGACAAAATTGAACGGGTCCAAAGACGGGCTACAAGAATGGTGGAAGGTCTTAAGTATAAAACGTATCAGGAAAGACTGAATGAACTCAATCTGTATAGTCTGGAAGACAGAAGGAAAAGGGGGGACATGATCGAAACATTTAAATATGTTAAAGGGTTAAATAGGGTTCAGGAGGGAAGTGTTTTTAACAGGAAAGTGAACACAAGAACAAGGGGACACAATCTGAAGTTAGTTGGGGGAAAGATCAAAGGCAACATGAGAAAATATTATTTTACTGAAAGAGTAGTAGATCCTTGGAACAAACTTCCAGCAGACGTGGTTGGGAAATCCACAGTAACTGAATTTAAACATGCCTGGGATAAACATATATCCATCCTAAGATAAAATACAGGAAATAGTGAAAGGGCAGACTAGATGGACCAAGAGGTCTTTTTCTGCCGTCAGTCTTCTATGTTTCTATGTTTCTATGTTTCTATATTACAAATAATAGGAATCCAGCTTCTGTAAAGCACATTTTAAAAAATGAAAAATTCATTTATAATTGCATTGAGTCAAATTTATTTATTTGTTTGTTTATCAACTTTATATGTCCATAGCCATGTCTTGAGGGACCTTAACAGGGATATAGCTAATTTGACTTTTTGGGGAGATGCTTCATGGGGTGGAGGCAGAGAAGAGCCAAATGTAAGTCACTTAGAGATGGTTTCCATCTATGATATCTATCAGCCAAGAGAAATGTTGGGAACAGGTTATACCTCAGATAATTTCATCCTATACCAAGTTTTTAACATTTAAAAACCAATGCCTTAAATTGGACACAGTAGTAAATTGGCAGTCAATGAAGCTCACAGAATAGAGGAATAACATGGGATGTTTAGTGGGCATACTAACTGGCCATGTGATGCATTCTGCACCAGTTGAACACATGCACAGCCTCGGTGGTGCAGTGGTTAGAATGCAGTACTGCAAGCTACTTCTGCTGATTACTGGCTGCCAGCAGCCTGGCAGATGATGATGATATTGATGATGATGATGATGATGATTATTATTATTATTATTATTATTATTATTTAGACTTGTATGCCGCCCTTCTCCGAAGACTCAAATCTCAATAGGCTCAAGGTTGACTCAGTCTTCCACCCTTCCAAGATCAGTAAAATGAGGACCCAGATTGTTGGGGGCAATATGCTTACTCTCCGTAAACCACATAGAGAGGGCTGTAAAGCACTGTGAAGCGGTATATAAGTCTAAATGCTATTGCTATTGCTATATTGTAGTAGTCCAATCTGGAGGTGACTGGGTCATGAGTGACTGTAAGCTCCTGATATAGGAATGAGTCAAGAGGTACAATCCTGAGCCTCTTTATCCAGGAATGGATGCAACTCGGCTGTAGCAAGGGGGGCGTTTGCCCAGGTCCGCCTGGTGCACCAGTTGCGGCCCTATTTGGACAGGGAGTCATTGCTCACAGTCACTCATGCCCTCATCACCTCGAGGTTCGATTACTGCAACGCTCTCTACATGGGGCTACCTTTGTAAAGTGTTCAGAAACTTCAGATCGTGCAGAATGCGGCCGCGAGAGCCATTGTGGGGCTTCCTAGATTCGCCCACGTTTCTGCAACACTCCGCGGCCTGCACTGGCTGCCGATCGGTTTCCGCTCACAATTCAAAGTGTTGGTAATGACCTTTAAAGCCCTATATGGCATTGGGCCAGAATACATCCGGAACCGCCTTTTACCGCATGAATCCCAGGGGCCGATAAGGTCCCACAGAGTTGGCCTTCTCTGGGTCCCGTCGACCAAACAATGTTGTTTTGCGGGCCCCAGGGGAAGAGCCTTCTCTGTGGCGGCCCTGGCCCTCTGGAATCAACTCCCCCCAGAGATTAGAACGGACCCCACCCTCCTTGTCTTTCACAAATTACTCAAGACCCACCTTTGTCGCCAGGCATGGGGGAGTTAAGATATTCCTTCCCCTAGGCCATTACAAGTTATGCATGGTATGTTTGTGTGTATGTTTGGTTTTTATAATAAGGGTTTTAGTTGTTTTATTAAATTGGATTGTTCATGTTGTTTTTATCATTGTTGTTAGCTGCCCCGAGTCTGCGGAGAGGGGTAGCATACAAATCAAATCAAATAAACAAACAAACAAACAAACAAACAAACTGACACACAATACAACCCTGTGCAATATCACCCCCATCCCCCAGCCACAACTGCCACATATTTTTCAAGCAGGAGTATGAATTTAGGAGACCTTCTAGATTTCCATATCGGGTCTGTCTGGGGCAGTGCAAAACCCACCTGGCACCAAAGATGGCATAGTCCTAGGACCAGCTGTCTCAAAACTCAAAGCCATTCAGTGTGGCCAGGATTCATCTGAAGCCTATTGTTCAGATATGATGGGAATATATCAATTTCCTTTCTAATGACTCAATGGATTGTTAAATGGTTATTTCTCTAACATTATTTATGAATCATGTTTTAAAATAAAAAAAGTGTTTGCATTCATGATCTTGACTGTGTCCAACAAAAACTTTAATTGGGTGTACAGTAACCTCTGGCAAAGGGTAATCATTCTATCAGCATCTGGGTATGGTGTAATTAATACATTCTCTCTTCAATGAAGGGATATGTACTGTAACAGATTATAACTAATCCTGACATTTCTAAATAGTACTGAAGATTTTAGTACTCTTTGTTTCAGCCCTGTAAAGTTAAGGACAAATCCCACCTCTTCCTCTTGTGTTTGTTATTCGCTGTATGTTCTATGCTAATTAACTTGATTTGGTTTATTTGTATACCTCTGTGCAAGGATTCCTTTTTGCTTCATTGAAATATGTTTATAAATGTCAGTGAATTCTGCTTCTTCATTACCATAATAATCAGATGTCTAATTTGATGATTCCCCCCCCCCCTAAGTAATTCTTCACTCCTCGTTGCTTTTGTGGCTTGCCACTGTCTTTATA